>NW_027253707.1:0-653725 GCF_044704955.1 Pristiophorus japonicus
AATAACTACTACCTCTCCCCCTCCCCCTCCCCCTCCCCCAGAGCTCTACCCTCCCTAACCCCGGGGTGCTGAGGCCAATTCTGTCCCGCCCCTAACACCCACTGGTTTCACTGAGTACGGACTGGGGACTGAATCGGTGTGCTCCTGACCTGTATGGCTGCACTCCTGTCTGAGCACTGAAGGAGATTTGGCACGGTGTGTTAAAGCAGGGCGGGAGCTGGAGCACTTACCTGACATTCGTTCCTTCAACTTCCAGTACCAGGGACTGGATGTCATTGTCTGTAATTCTTTTTATGTGGCCGTTTCTGACCTAAAGTTAAACAGAATAATATATAAACGAAACCGGAATAAGCTGGGACCGAAGTCAATGCATCCCATGCAGGCACCAGAACCCAAAATGAGGATTTTGTAGATACTGTATCAGTGTAGATAATTATCTGTTCATAGATATTTAGCCTGTCGGAGGCAGTTAAACGACCGCAGTCAGCCCTGAACCTGGTTGAAACGATCGCTTGCACTTGTTGCACTGCCTATAATACAGTAAAACGTCCTACGTCACTTCAGGGAGGGGCTAATTGGACGGGGGAGGGGGTGTCGGACACACAGTGACGGGGGGGGGGGGGGGGGGGGTGCAGGACATGCGGTGACGGGGGAGGGGTGCAGGACACGCGGTGACGGGGGAGGGGGAGGAGTGTAGGACAGTGACGGGAGGGGGAGGGGGTGTAGGACACGCAGTGACGGGGGAGGGGTGCAGGACACGCGGTGACGGGGGAGGGGGTGTAGGACACGCAGTGACGGGGGAGGGGATGCAGGACACGCGGTGACGGGGAGGGGGAGGGGATGCAGGACACGCGGCGACGGGGGAGGGGTGCAGGACACGCGGTGACGGGGGAGGGGATGCAGGACACGCGGTGACGGGGGAGGGGGTGCAGGACACGCGGTGACGGTGGAGGGGATGCAGGGCACGCAGTGACGGGGGAGGGGGAGGGGGTGCAGGACACACGGTGACGGGGGAGGGGGAGGGGGTGCAGGACACACGGTGATGGGGGAGGGGGTGCAGGACACGCGGTGATGGGGAGGGGGAGGGGGTGCAGGACACATGGTGACGGGGGAGGGGGTGCAGGACACGCGGTGATGGGGAGGGGGAGGGGGTGCAGGACACGCGGTGACGGGGGAGGGGGTGCAGGACACGCGGTGACGGGGAGGGGGAGGGGGTGCAGGACACGCGGTGACGGGGGAGGGGGTGCAGGACACGCGGTGACGGGGGAGGGGGTGCAGGACACGCAGTGACGGGGGAGGGGGTGCAGGACACGCGGTGATGGGGAGGGGGGGGAGGGGATGCACGACACGCGGTGACGGGGAAGGGGTGGGGGTGCAGGACACGCGGTGACGGGGGAGGGGGTGCAGGACACGCGGTGATGGGGAGGGGGAGGGGGTGCAGGACACGCGGTGACGGGGGAGGGGGTGCAGGACACGCGGTGATGGGGAGGGGGGGGAGGGGATGCACGACACGCGGTGACGGGGAAGGGGTGGGGGTGCAGGACACGCGGTGACGGGGGAGGGGGTGCAGGACACGCGGTGATGGGGAGGGGGAGGGGGTGCAGGACACGCGGTGACGGGGGAGGGGGTGCAGGACACGCGGTGACGGGGGAGGCGGAGGGGGTGTAGGACACGCGGTGATGGGGAGGGGGGGAGGGGGTGCAGGACACACGGTGACGGGGAGGGGGTGGGGATGCAGGACACACGGTGACGGGGAGGGGGAGGGGGTGCAGGACACACGGTGACGGGGAGGGGGTGGGGATGCAGGACACACGGTGACGGGGAGGGGGTGGGGATGCAGGACACACGGTGACGGGGGAGGCGGAGGGGGTGCAGGACACGCGGTGATGGGGAGGGGGGGAGGGGGTGCAGGACACGCGGTGACGGGGGAGGGGGTGCAGGACACGCGGTGACGGGGGAGGCGGAGGGGGTGTAGGACACGCGGTGACGGGGGAGGCGGAGGGGGTGCAGGACACGCGGTGACGGGGGGAGGGGGAGGGGGGTGTAGGACACGCGGTGACGGTGTGTGGTGTGGTGTGGTGGTGCAGCGTGCGGCTTGTATGGGTGCCCAGACAATCAAGTGGCTTACCGTATAACGTGTATATAGTGACCCCCTCCCACCCCACCCAATAAATCTGCCGCCGATCTTGTATCCACCAGAATCCTCACTGTTATGTCGGCTGATGACTGCAACAATCAGCATAGTCCTATTGCAGCTCTTCTCAAGCATAGAAACATATAAAATAGGTGCAGGATTGGGCCATTCGGCCCTTCGAGCCTGCACCACCATTCAATAAGATCATGGCTGATTATGCAACTTCAGTACCCCATTCCTGCTTTCTCTCCATACCCCTTGATCCCTTTAGCCATAAGGGCCTCTTGAATATATCTAACAAACTGGCCTCAACAACTCTCTACGGTAGAGAATTCCACAGGTTAACAACTCTGAGTGAAGAAGTTTCTCCTCATTTCGGTCCTAAATGGCTTACCCCTTATCCTAAGACTGTGTCCCCTGGTTCTGGACTTCCCCAACATCGGGAACATTCTTCCTGCATCCAACCTGTCCAATCCCATCAGAACTGTATGTGTTTCTATGAGATCCCCTCTCATTCTTCTAAATTCCAGTGAATACAGGCCGAGTCGATCCAGCCGTTTTTCATAGGCCAGTCCTGCCATCCCTGGAATCAGTCTGGTGAACCTTCGCTGCACTCCCTCAATAGCAAGAATGTCCTTCCTCAGATTAGGAGACCAAAACTGTATACAATATTCAAGGTGTGGCCTCACCAAGGCCCTGTATAACTGCAGTAAGACTTCCCTGCTCCTATACTCAAATCCCCTCGCTATGAAGGCCAACATACCATTTGCCTTCTTCACCACCTGCTGTACCAGCATGCCAACTTTCAATGACTGATGTACCATGACACCCAGGTCTCGTTGCACCTCCCCTTTTCCTAATCTGTCACCATTCAGATAATATTCTGCCTTCCTGTTTTTGCCCCCAAAGTGGATAACCTCACATTTATCCACATTATACTGCATCTGTCATGCATTTGCCCACTCACCTAACCTGTCCTAATCACCCTGCAGCCTCTTAGCGTCCTCCTCACAGCTCACACCGCCACCCAGCTTAGTGTCATCTGCAAACTTGGAGATATTACACTCAATTCCTTCATCTAAATCATTAATGTATATTGTAAAGAGATGGGGTCCCAGCACTGTGCCCTACTCTCTGCTTCTTATCTGCCAACCAGTTCTCTATCCACGTCAGTACAGTCTTTACTACTCGGGGGATCAAGGGGTATGGCGAGAAAGCAGGAAGGGGGTACTGAAGTTTCTTGTTCAGCCATGAACTCATTGAATGGCGGTGCAGGCTAGAAGGGCTGAATGGCCTGCTCACGCACCTATTTTCTATGTTTCTATGTTTCTATGCCCAATACCATGTGCTTTAATTTTGCACACCAATCTTTTGTGTGGGACCTTGATCACATTAAATGGCGGTGCAGGCTCGGGGGGCCAAATGGCCTACTCCTGCTCCTATTTCTTATGTTCTTAAGTTGACATTAAAGATCCCATAGCACTATTTTGATGAACAGCAGGGAATTTCTCCCTGGTGTCCTGATTTATCCCTCAACCAACATCGCTAAAAACAGATTTTCTGGTCAATCACACTGATGTTTGTGGGAGCTTGATGTGTGCAAATGATCTGCTCGGATTCCTACATTACAACAGAGACTACACTTCAGAAGTATTTCAGTGGCTGTAAAGTGCCTTGGAACATCCTGAGGATGTGAAAGAAGACAAGAATTAGAAGTAGGAGTTGGCCATACAGCCCCTCGAGCCAGCTCCGCCATTCAATTAAGAAAGACAGACTTGCATTTATATAGTGCCTTTCACAACCACTGGTCATGGCTGATCTCCAACCTCAACTGCACTTTCCTGCCCGATCCCCGTATCCCTTGATTCCCTTAGAGTCCAAAAGTCTATCTGTCTCAGCCTTGAATATACACAAGAACAGAATAGGAGCAGGAGCCTGCTACGCCATTCAATAAGATCATGGCTGATCTGATCTTGGCCCCAACTCCACTTCCCCGCCCGCTCTCCATAACCCTCGACTCCCTTATCGTTCAAAAATCTGTCTATCGCTGCCTTAAATATATGCAATGACCCAGCCTCCACAAATTTCTGGGGCAGAAAATTCCAAAGATTCACGACCTTCAGAGAAGAAATTCTTCCTCATCTCCGTTTTAAATGAGCGACCCCTTATTCTGAAACTATGCCCCCCATAGTTCTAGATTCCCCCATCACGGGGAAACATCCTCTCTGCATCTCCCCTGTCAAGCCCCCTCATACTCTTATGCGTTTCAGTAAGATCACATCTCATTCTTCTAAATTTCAATGAGTATAGGCCCAACCTGCTCAACTTCTCTTCTTAAGACAACCCCCTCATCTCAAGAATCAACCTGGTGAACCTTTCTCTGAACTGCCTCCAATGCAAGTATATCCCTCCTTAAATACGGAGACCAAAACTGTACGCAATACTCCAGGTGTGGCCTCACCAATACCCTGTACAGTTGTAGCAGGACTTCTCTGCTTTTATACTCTATCCCCTTTGCAATAAAGGTCAAAATTCAATTTGCCTTCCTGATTACTTGCTGTACCTGCATACTCACTCTGTGTGTTTCATGTCCAAGGACCCCCAGATCCTTCTGTACCACAGAATTTTGTAATCTCTTCCCATTTAAATAATAATGTGCTTTCTTTTTCCTACCAAAGTGGATAACTTCACATTTTCCAACATTATACTCCATCTTCCAAATATTTGCCCACTCACTGAGCCTATCTATATCCCTTTGCAGATTCTTTGCATCCTCCTCACAACTTGCTTTCCCACCTATCTTTGTATCATCAGTAAACTTGGTTACATTACACTCAGTCCCTTCATCCCAGTCATTCATATACTCAACAGCTCAGCATCCACAGCCCTCCGGGGCAGAGAATTCCAAAGATTCACAACCCTCCGAGTGAAGAAATCCCTCTTCATCTCAGACCTAAATGGCCGACCCCTTATCCTGAGACTATAGAAACATACAGCGCAGAAGGAGGCCATTTTGGCCCATCGTGTCCACGCCGGCCGACAAAGAGCCGCACGGCCCTTGGTCAGCAGCCCTAAAGGTTACATATAAACCTATGAACAATGACGGAAAGGCAAAGAGCACCCAGCCCAACCAGTCCGCTTCACACAACTGCAACACCCCTTATACTGAAACATTCTACACTCCACCCCAACCGGAGAAATGTGATCTCCTGGGAGAGGCAAAAAACAGATAAAAACCCAGGCCAATTTAGGGAGAAAAAATCTGGGAAAATTCCTCTCCGACCCATCCAGGCGATCGAAACTAGTCCAGGAGATCACCCTGGCCGTATTCTATTCCCTGCAGTACTTACCATTATATCAGTGCTGAGACCCCAACTATTTACAATCTATATCAACGACTTGGAAGAAGGGACTGAGTATAACGTAGTCAAGTTTGTTGACGTTGCAAAGATGGGAGGAAAAGCAATGTGTGAGGAGGACACAAAAAATCTGCAAAAGGACATAGGCTAAAAAATTTGCCAGATGGGAGTATAATGTTGGAAAGTGTGAGGTCATTCACTTTTGCAGAAAAAAATCAAAGAGCAAGTTATTATTTAAATGGAGAAAGATTGCAAAGTGCCACAGTACAGCGGGACCTGGGGGCCCTTCGAGCCTGCACCATCATTCAATGAGTTAAAGGACATTCTTGTTATTGAGGAAGTGCAGCGAAGGTTCACCAGACTGATTCCCGGGATGGCAGGACGGACATATGAAGAGAGGCTGGATCGACTAGACTTATAGTCATTGGAATTTAGAAGAACTAGAAAGGATCTCATAGAAACATAAAGAATTCTGACAGGATTGGACAGGTTAGATACAGGAAGAATGTTCCCGATGTTGGGGAAGTCCAGAACCAGGAGACACAGTCTAAGGATAAGGGGTATGCCATTTAGGACTGAGATGAGGAGGAACTTCTTCACTCAGAGAGTTGTTAACCTGTGGAATTCCCTGCCGCAGAGAGTTGTTGATGCCAGTTCATTGGATATATTCAAGAGGGAGTTAGATATGGCCCTTACGGCTAAAGGGATCAAGGGGTATGGAGAGAAAGCAGGAAAGGGGTACTGAGGGAATGATCAGCCATGATCTTATTGAATGGCGGTGCAGGCTCGAAGGGCCGAATGGCCTACTCCTGCACCTATTTTCTATGTAAGAACTAAGAGATCTGGGGAGGGGAGGCGGGGGTTGTGCACACACTTGTGAAGGTGACAGGACAGGTTAACAAAACATATAGATCCTGGGCAAGAGAACAAAAGCCAAGAACTGAGGCTAAACCTTTATACGGCCTGCTCCTATTCCTTATGTTGTTATGAAAGTGCGCACACCACCCGCACACCACTCCATTACCACCACCACTACACACACACACACCACTCCATTACCACCACCACTACACACACCACTCCATTACCACCACACACACCACTCCATTACCACCACACACACACACACCACTCCATTACCACCACACACACACACCACTCCACCACCACACACACACACCACTCCATTACCACCACCACTACACTACCACCACACACACACACCACTCCATTACCACCACACACACACACCACTCCACTACCACCACACACACACACCACTCCACTACCATCACCACTACACACACACTACTCCACTACCATCACCACTACACACACACACACACTACTCCACTACCACCACTACACACACTACTCCACTACCACCACTCCATTACCACCACACACATACTACTCCACTACCACCACTCCATTACCACCACACACACACACACACACACCACTCCATTACCACCACACACACACACCACTCCATTACCACCACCACTACACACACACACACACCACTCCACTACCACCACACACACACACACCACTCCATTACGACAACACACACACCATTCCATTACCACCACACACACACCACTCCATTACCACCACACACACACACCACTCCATTACCACCACACACACACACCACTCCATTACCACCACACACACACACCACTCCATTACCACCACACACACACACCACTCCATTACCACCACCACTACACACACACACACCACTACACTACCACCACACACACACACCACTCCATTACCACCACACACACACACCACTCCATTACCACCACACACACACACACACACACCACTCCACTACCACCACACACACACACCACTCCACTACCATCACCACTACACACACACTACTCCACTACCATCACCACTACACACACACACACACTACTCCACTACCACCACTACACACACTACTCCACTACCACCACACACACACTACTCCACTACCACCACACACACACTACTCCACTACCACCACTCCATTACCACCACACACACACACACAACCACTCCATTACCACCACACACACAACTCCATTACCACCACTACACACACACACACCACTCCACTACCACCACACACACACACCACTCCATTACCACCACACACACACACACACACCACTCCACTACCATCACCACTACACACACACACACACTACTCCACTACCATCACCACTACACACACACACACACACTACTCCATTACCACCACTACACACACTACTCCACTACCACCACACACACACTACTCCACTACCACCACTCCATTACCACCACACACACACCACTCCATTACCACCACACACACACCACTCCATTACCGCCACACACACACCACTCCATTACCACCACACACACACACACACCACTCCATTACCACCACACACACACACACACACACCACTCCATTACCACCACACACACACACACACCACTCCATTACCACCACACACACACACACCACTCCATTACCACCACACACACACACACCACTCCATTACCACCACACACACCACTCCATTACCACCACACACACCACTCCATTACCACCACACACACCACTCCATTACCACCACACACACACCACTCCATTACCACCACACACACACACCACTCCATTACCACCACACACACACACCACTCCATTACCACCACACACACACCACTCCATTACCACCACACACACACACACCACTCCACTACCACCACACACACACACACCACTCCACTACCACCACACACACCACTCCACTACCACCACACACACACCACTCCACTACCACCACACACACACACCACTCCACTACCCCCACACACACACACCACTCCACTACCACCACACACACACACCACTCCACTACCACCACACACACACACCACTACCACCACACACACACACACCACTCCATTACCACCACCACCACACACACACACACACCACTCCACTACCACCACACACACACCACTCCACTACCACCACACACACACACACCACTCCACTACCACCACACACACACACCACTCCACTACCACCACACACACACACCACTCCACTACCACCACACACACACCACTCCATTACCACCACACACACACACCACTCCATTACCACCACACACACACACCACTCCATTACCACCACACACACACACCACTCCACTACCACCACACACACACACACCACTCCATTACCACCACCACTACACACACACACACCACTCCACTACCACCACACACACACACCACTCCACTACCACCACACACACACACCACTCCACTACCACCACACACACCACTCCATTACCACCACCACTACACACACACACACCACTCCACTACCACCACACACACACACACACACCACTCCACTACCACCACACACACACCACTCCACTACCACCACACACACACACCACTCCACTACCACCACACACACACACCACTACCACCACACACACACACCACTCCACTACCACCACACACACACCACTCCACTACCACCACACACACACCACTCCACTACCACCACACACACACACCACTACCACCACACACACACACCACTACCACCACACACACACACCACTACCACCACACACACACACACCACTCCATTACCACCACCACTACACACACACACACACACACACCACTCCACTACCACCACACACACACACCACTCCACTACCACCACACACACACACCACTCCACTACCACCACACACACACACCACTCCACTACCACCACACACACACACCACTCCACTACCACCACACACACACACCACTCCACTACCACCACACACACACACCACTCCACTACCACCACACACACACACCACTCCACTACCACCACACACACACACCACTCCACTACCACCACACACACACACCACTCCACTACCACCACACACACACCACTCCACTACCACCACACACACCACTCCATTACCACCATACACACACACCACTCCATTACCACCACACACACACACACCACTCCACTACCACCACACACACACCACTCCACTACCACCACACACACACACCACTCCACTACCACCACACACACACACCACTCCACTACCACCACACACACACACCACTCCACTACCACCACACACACACCACTCCATTACCACCATACACACCAACCACTCCATTACCACCACCACTACACACACTACTCCACCACACACACACACATCCAGGGCCCGGGGGAGCCTGAGGCCTGGTGCGGGGGGGCCCAAGCCGCGGCCTCGCGTACCCGGGGAGAGGCTCACCTTCTTGTCCCAGATCTGCAGGGGCTTGCTGCCGATGCTGTAGAGGATGGAGAGGAAGCCGCTCTGGAAAGTGTTCTTGAACATGTCTAGCTCGGTGTGTCCGTCCGTCCGCCCGCCCCGTCCCCCGGCCTCCCCCTTAGCAACCTCCGCCTGCCCTGACCCGACACAAAGGTTCCGGGCCTGAACTAAAGGTTCCGGACCGGCCGCCCGGCTCCAGCCGAGCTTCACAAACCAACTTCCCCTCCTCCTCCTCCCGCGGGCGGCGGCGGCGGCGGCTGGCCCGGGGCCGCAAGCTTCTGCTGAGACACACACACCCCCCGAGAGAGAAGGCCGCGCCTGCCTCAAGCGCCGTTGCTATGGGCGTTGCTAATGGCGACTCGCCTCCCGCTCCGCTCCGCAGACCTTGTGTTTGGGGCTGGCGTTGCCATGCCGCCGCCGCCTGTACCCCATTGGTCCGAATCGTTGTCCCTCTCGCTCCCGCCCACCACTCTCTTCCTATCAGCGCCGCTGCCTCTCCTCACTCTATTTGCATATCGCAGAACTTTGCATACCACCGCCTCATTGGACGGTGCAGCTGGGCTTTATTTGCATACCCGCTGGTGATTGGTTGGCACGGGTCGGCGCAAAGCCACGCAATTGGTCGGTGTTTTTTTTTTAACAATTACGCGACATGAGGGACTCCGCCAAGGTGATTGGCCGCTCGGCTAGCCGGACCCCGCCCCATGTTGTCTGGCTGATTTGCATCCAGCCCGCCAAGGGCGCCACGTGTGTGTGTGTGTGTGGACAGGAGGCTGTGTGCAATGGGCAGCACGGGTTACCAGGGCAACTGTTTGCTTACATTTCACTGCATGACTAACCAAGGGAGGGTCCATTCAAGGTGAATGGCCCTTCTGTTCATATAGTAACACAAAACATCACAGGGAGGTTTGAAACATTGCAGCCAGAACTTTCAGGAGTGAAGTTAGGAAACACACAACTGGTGGCAGGAGTTTGGAATTCTCTTCCACAAAGGGCAACTGAGGCTAGATCAATTGTTACTTTTACATCGGAGATTGATCAGACTTGTGTGAACGAAAGGTATTAAGGGATTTGGGCCAAAGGCAGGTACATGGAGTTAGGTCACAGATCAGCCATGATCCCATTGAATGGCAGAACAGGCACGAGGGGCTGAATGGCCTACTCCTGCTCCTATAGAAACATAGAAAATAGGTGCAGGAGTAGGCCATTCGGCCCTTCGAGCCTGCACTGCCATTCAATAAGATCGTGGCCGATCATTCCTTCAGTACCCCTTTCCTGCTTTCTCTCCATATCCCTTGATCCCTTTAGCCATAAGGGTCATATCTAACTCACTCTTGAATAGATCCAATAAACTGGCATCAACAACTCTCTGCGGCAGGGAATGCCACAGGTTAACAACTCTCTGAGTGAAGAAGTTCCTCCTCATCTCAGTCCTAAATGGCCTGCCCCTTATCCTAAGACTATGTCCCAAGGTTCTGGACTTCCCCAACATCGGGAACATTCTTTCCGCATCTAACCTGTCCAGTCCCATCAGAATCTTACACATTTCTATGAGATCCCCTCTCATCCTTCTAAACTCCAGTGAATACAGGCCCAGTCAATCAAGTCTCCCCTCATATGACAGTCCTGCCATCCCTGGAATCACTCTGGTGAACCTTCGCTGCACGCTCTCAATAGCAAGAACGTCCTTCCTCAGATTAGGAGACCGAAACTGAACACAATATTCCAGGTGAGGCCTCACTGAGGCCCTGTACAACTGCAGTAAGACCTCCCTGCTCCTATATTCAAATCCCCTAGCTATGAAGGCCAACATACCATTTGCCTTTTTCACCGCCTGCTGTACCTGCATGCCAACTTTCAGTGACTGATGAACCATGACACCCAGCTCTCGTTGCACCTCCCCTTTACTTAATCTGCCGCCATTCAGATAATATTCTGCCTTCGTGTTTTTACCCCCAAAATGGATAACCTCACATTTATCTACATTATACTGCATCTGCCATGCATTTGCCCACGCACCTAACCTGTCCAAGTCACCCTGCAGCCTCTTAGCGTCCTCCTCACAGCTCACACCACCATCCAGTTTAGTGTCATCTGCAAACTTGGAGATATTACACTCAATTCCTTCATCTAAATCGTTAATGTATATTGCAAAGAGCTGGGGTCCCAGCACTGAGCCCTGCGGCACTCCACTAGTCACTGCCTGCCATTCTGAAAAGGACCCGTTTATCCCGACTCTCTGCTTCCTGTCTGCCAACCAGTTCTCTATCTACGTCAGTACATTACCCCCAATACAATGCGTTTTGATTTTGTACACCAATCTCTTTTGCGGGACCTTGTCAAAAGCCTTTTGAAATTCCAAATACACCACATCCACTGGTTCTCCCTTGTCCACTCTGCTAGTTACATCCTCAAAAAATTCCAGAAGATTCGTCAAGCATGATTTCCCTCTCATAAATCCATGTTGACTTGGTCCGATCCTGTCACTGTTTTCCAAATGCGCTGCTATTTCATCTTTAATAATTGATTCCAACATTTTCCCCACTACTGATAATTACCCGTTTTCGCTCTCCCTCCTTTTTTAAAAAGTGGTGTTACATTAGCTGCCCTCCAGTCCATAGGAACTGATCCAGAGTCGATAGACTGTTGGAAAATGATCACCAATGCATCCACTATTTCTAGGGCCACTACCTTAAGTACTCTGGAATGCAGACTATCAGGCCCCGGGGATTTATCGGACTTCAATCCCATCAATTTTCCGCCTAATAAGGATATCCTTCAGTTTCTCCTTCTCACTAGACCCACTGTCCTCTACTACATTCAGAAGGTTATTTGTGTCTTCCTTCGTAAAGACAGAACCGAAGTATTTGTTCAATTGGTCTGCCATTTCTTTGTTCCCCATTATAAATTCACCTGAATCTGACTGCAAGGGACCTACGTTTGTCTTCACTAATCTTTTTCTCTTCACATATTTATAGAAGCTTTTGCAGTCAGTTTTTATGTTCCCTGAAGCTTCCTCTCATACTCTATTTTCCCCCTCTTAATTAAACTCTTAGTCCTCCTCTCCTGAATTCTACATTTCTTCCAGTCCAGGTTTGTTGCTTTTTCTAGCCAATTGATATGCCTCTTTCTTGGTTTTAACACTATCCTTAATTTCCCTTGTTAGCCACAGTTGAGCCACCTTCCCCGTTTTATTTTTTCTCCAGACAGGGATGTACAATTGCTGAAGTTCATCCATGTGATCTTTAAATGTTTGCCATTGCTTATCCACAGTCAACCCTTTAAGTATCATTTGCCAGTCTATTCTAGCCAATTCACACCTCATACCGTCGAAGTTACCTTTCCTTAAGTTCAGGACCCTAGTTTCTGAATTAACTGTGTTACTCTCCATCTTAATAAAGAATTCTACCATATTATGGTCACTCTTCCCCAAGGGGCCTCGCACAACATGATTGCTAATTAGTCCCTTCTCATTACACATCACCCAGTATAGGATGGCCAGCTCTCTAGTTGGTTCCTAGAAAATCATCCCTAATACACTCCAGGAAATCCTCCTCCACCGCATTGCTACCAGTTTGGTTAGCCCAATCAATATGTAGATTAAAGTCGCCCATGATAACTGCACGCATCCCTTATTTCTTGTTTGATGCTGTCCCCAACCTCACTACTACTGTTTGGTGGTCTGTACACAACTCCCACTAACGTTTTCTGCCCTTTGGTATTCTGCAGCTCCACCCATACAGATTCCACATCATCCAAGCTAATGTCCCTCCTTACTATTGCATTAATTTCCTCTTTAACCAGCAATGCCACCCCGCCTCCTTTTCATCTCTGCCTATCCTTCCTAAATGTTGAATACCCCCAGATGTTGAGTTCCCAGCCTTGGTCAACCCTGGAGCCATGTCTCAGTGATGCCAATTACATCATACCCGTTAACTGCTGTCTGCGCAGTTAATTCGTCCACCTTATTCCGAATACTCCTCGCATTGAGGCACAGAGCCTTCAGGCTTGTCTTTCTAACACACTTTGCCCCTTTAAAATTTTGATGTAATGTGGCCCTTTTTGTTTTTTGCCTTGAGTTTCTCTGCCCTCCACTTTAACTATGCTCCTTTCTATCTTTTGCTTCCGCCTCCATTTTATTTCCCTCTGTCTCCCTACATAGGTTCCAATCCCCCTGCCATATTAGTTTTACCCCTCCCCAACAGCACTAGCAAACACTCCCCCTAGGATATTGGTTCCGGTCCTGCACAGGTGCAGACCGTCCGGTTTGTACTGGTCCCACCTCCCCCAGAACCGATCCCAATGTCCTAGGAATTTAAATCCCTCCCTTTTGCACCACTCCTCAAGCCACGTATTCATCTGAGTTATCCTGCGATTCCTACTCTGACTAGCACGTGGCACTGGTAGCAATCCTGAGATGACTACTTTTGAGGTCCTACTTTTTAATTTAGCTCCTAGCTCCTAAATTCGTCTCGTAGGACCTCATCCCGTTTTTTTACCTATATCGTTGGTACCTATATGCACCACGACAACTGGCTGTTCACCCTCCCTTTTCAGAATGTCCTGCACCCGCTCCGAGACATCCTTGACCCTTGCACCAGGGAGGCAACATACCATCCTGGAGTCTCGGTTGCGGCCACAGAAAAGCCTATCTATTCCCCTTACCAGCGAATCCCCTATCTCTATTGCTCTCCCACTCTTTTTCCTGTACAGCAGAGCCACCCACGCTGCTGCTGCTCTCCCCTGATGAGTCATCCCCCTCGACAGTACCCACAGTGGTGTATCTGTTTTGCAGGGGGATGACTGCAGGGGACCCCTGCACTACCTTCCTTGCACTGCTCTTCCTGTTGGTCACCCATTTACTATCTGGCTGTGTACCCTTTACCTGCTGTATGACCAACTCGCTAAACGTGCTATTCACGTCATTCTCAACATCGTGGATGCTCCAGAGTAAATCCACCTGTAGCTCCAGTGCCGCAATGCGGTCTGTCAGGAGCTGGAGGCGGATGCACTTCCCGCACACGTAGTCGTCGGGGACACTGGAAGCGTCCCTGACTTCCCACATAGTACAGGAGGAGCATAACACGTGTCCGAACTGTCCTGCCATGACTTAACCCTTAGATAAACTTAATTTGGCAACAACAATGCTAAAGGTTACTTACTGATAAAGAAAAAAAGAAAAGCGACTCACCAATCACCAGCCAATCACTTACCCCCTTGGCTGTGAAGTCACCCTTCGATTTTTTTCTACTTCTTTTTTGCCTTCTCACCCCGCTGCAGCTGCACTGGCCCCGCCTCTCGACTGCCGCCGCCTGTCCGACCTCCCGCTATAAGAACATAAGAACATAAGAATTAGGAACAGGAGTAGACCATCTAGCCCCTCGACCCTGCTCCGCCATTCAACAAGATCATGGCTGATCTGGCCGTGGACTCAGCTCCACATACCCGCCCGCTCCCCATAACCCTTAATTCCCTTATTGGTTAAAAATCTATCTATCTGTGACTTGAAAACATTCAATGAGCGAGCCTCAACTGCTTCCCTGGGCAGAGAATTCCACAGATTCACAACCCTCTGGGAGAAGAAATTCCTTCTCAACTCAGTTTTAAATTGGCTCCCCCGTATTTTGAGGTTGTGCCCCCTTGTTCTAGTCTCCCCGACCAGTGGAAACAACCTCTCTGCCTCTATCTTGTCTATCCCTTTCATTATTTTAAATGTTTCTATAAGATCACCCCTCATCCTTCTGAACTCCAATGAGTAAAGACCCAGTCTACTCAATCTATCATCATAAGGTAACCTCCTCATCTCCGGAATCAGCCTAGTGAATCCCTCCAAAGCTAGTATATCCTTCCTGAAGTAAGGTGACCAAAACTGCACGCAGTACTCCAGGTGCGGCCTCACCAATACCCTATACAGTTGCAGCAGGACCTCCCTGCTTTTGTACTCCATCCCTCTCGCAATGAAGGCCAACATTCCATTCGCCTTCCTGATTACCTGCTGCACCTGCAAACTAACTTTTTGTGATTCATGCACAAGGACACCCTGTGCGGAGGGGAGCGGGTAGGTCCGAAGGCCTCCTCGTAGGACTGCTCCTGGGCACGGCCAAGGGTGCCATCAGCCGGTCCAGGCAGCGGGCGGTCGAGGGGGTCGTTCAACCTGACTGCCTGCCTCTCTTCCGCTCTTACATCCGGTCCAGGGTGTCCTTGGAGATGGAGCACGCGGTGTCCACCGGTACGCTCGCGGCCTTCCGCGAGTGGTGGGCACCGGAGGGACTGGAGTGCATCATCACGCCCGGCAACCAAATTTTAATTTGATTTTACGTTTTTAAGTTTAATTTGTTTTAATTGCCGGTGCTTTTAGTGTCCCCCTTCCCTTTTATAGGGGGCACTGGGGAAAATTGTGATTTTAGTGCCCAAAAAAAAAACCAAAAAAAGAAAAACACAAAAAAAAAACACAAAAAAAAAAAAAGGGGGGAAAAAAAAAAAGGGCCTTGTAAATGTCTGGAATGTCACCCAGGTCGGGTGGCACCGTTTAATGTTTTATGTTTTCGCAGGTAAACTCAAAAGCGTTTCATGCACAAGGACCAATCGTGAAGCAGTAGAGGCGTGTCCTGCTCAGTTGGAGCTGTGAGCAGTGAGAGAAGCAGCTAGCAACTTGAGCTCCTGCCTGGAGAGCCCTGAGACCAGCCCAGGAAGAGAAGGAAGGAAGGGGCTTCACCACCAACTTTCATCCAGAGGGAGAGGAGGAGAACAGAAAACTTTTAAATAATTTTACCATTCTGCAAGGAGTTGGAGAGAGGGGGAAAAACCACAACAACATCCGGTGTGGAAGGAGGGAGACCCAACATTCTACAGGTGGGTGTGGGTGCATTTCCCCAAACAGACTTTGTTGTATCGGGGGGGGGGGAGGAAAGAAGACCACTGAGGGCCGGAACATCGCGGGGTGTGTGTGTGTGTGTGGTAGTGTGTGTGGGGGCCTTGCTTACAACTAGGCCCCCCCCACAATTGGAACCCCCCCCACCCCCCACATTTGCCTAGCCTGGGATAGCTGGAGCTACCAGGCTGAAGATTGTCATTAATCATCCTATTAAAGATCGTTTAGGATTGTGTGCCTGGTGGCTCCAGCTACCCCAGGTGAAGACGTCTTCTCCCCCCACCTGAAGACCAACCCAAAGACTGTGTTTTTTGTGTGTGTTTTGCCATCTGGGGAGTGCACCCACCCACAGCTGCGAGGGGAGACCTGCCCTCGCAGCCCCCCCCCCTTCCCACCCCACTCTCTCTTTCTCCGTTACCCTCTGTTTCTCCCCTCTCTCTCTGAGGCCCCTTTTCTTCCTAATTTTAAAAAAACAAAACCCAATTAAGACAACTGAGCAGAGGGAGCAAGGCCTCTCCCCAATTGCCAACGAGGGGAGAGGTGCCTCATTAAGGGCTCCTCTGCTCAGTTAATATACGAGGCCATTAAAGACCATTAAGGCCTGTGACTTTGGGGTGGGTGTAGCCCTTAAAGGGACCCCGTGATGGCGACCCCATCCACGCCGGTGGCAGGGCCAGCAAGGACGTATGCGCAGGTGGCAACCGCTTCCACGGCCCCTCCTGCGCCACCCGCTGCCCTGCCACCTTTCAGACTCATTACTAAAAAACACGGGGTCAAGAGCTACACTCACCCCACAATGACCATCGAGGAGTGCGTGCGGGCGATGGCTGGGGTAGTCGGCCCCTCGGCCATTGTCGCAGCCTCCAAGATGTCTGGGAAGGCCGTGTTCTTCCTGGGGTCGGAGCGGGCGGTGTCCCTGGCCCTTGAAAAGGGGCTCACGGTGGGCGAGACGTTCCTGCCGGTGGACCCTCTCGAGGCCACCGCGCAGAGGGTCATCATTTCAAACGTCCCGCCCTTTGTTCCCGCTGAGCTCCTCCTCCCTCACCTACACCAACTGGGGGAGGTAAGGTCAGGGATCAACCCCATACCGCTCGGCCTCAGGGAGAACAGCCTGCGCCACGTGTTCTCCTTCCGCCGCCAGCTCTTTGTCCGGCTGGCGCGGGAGGAGACGACGGAGGGGAACTTTAATGTGGTGCACGAGGGGACTGCCTACCGCGTCTTCTGGACGTCGGACGGCGTGCGGTGCCATGCCTGCAGGGAGGTGGGGCACGTTCGTAAGAACTGCCCCGCCTCCAAGGCCACCAAACCACCGAAGGCGGCCAAGGCTGGCGCCGCCGCCACCCCTCCCCCTAGTTGCGTCCACGTGCCGGGAGCCATGGGTGTGTGGGCATCGTTGGAGGCCTTTGTTTTCAGGGCCTCCGGCGGGGGGGAGGGAGAGCGTCCGAGCGGAAAGAAGGCGCGGAAGAAGGAGAAACATCTAGAGGCGGGTCCCCTCGGTGCGCCAGAAAGTTTGACCACCGCGCTCAGCCCAACCCCGTCACCAGCGAGCGCGTGGTGCCCCGAGCCCGTGCCCGGGCCCTTGAATAACACCACGGAGGGGCCCGGGCACGGGAAAGGAAAGGAAAAGGGGGGGGCGGAGCGGGAGGCCTCGGCAGACATGGGGGTCTCCCTGCCTCCGCGCGCCCCCAGGAACAAAAGGAGGCACGGCTCCGATGAGACGGAGGGGGAACAACATCCCTCCGTGGAGGAGTCGGTGCCCGCCGCGTGTCCCGCGTCCCCAACCAGCGCCCCCAAGCAGCGCCGTAGGCGGGAGGAGTCTGTCCCCGGGGAGGGTGAGACAGTTGAGGCTGCCCAGCCTCTGCCTCCCGGGGATGGAGTGGAAGATCTGCCTATCGTGGGGGGCATGGGGACCGCGGAGGAATGCGTAGCCGCCGGGCCGGGCGTCCCGGGGACTGAGGCGGGCGAGGCCAAAAAGGCCGAACCTGAGCCCGCCCAGCTATTATCCAACTTCCCCCGGGAGTCGCTCGACCCGGCAGAAACACAAACTGATTTTAATGAAACTGTAGATGCTGGGCCGGGGGGTGGCAGCGGGGAGGGGGAGGAACACCCACCCTCGCCTCTTACTTTGGAGCTGGAGCACTTGGGGAGCCTGGGGATCTCCAATGGCCGGGTCTCTCCTTGTTCTCCAGTTCCTGGGGCGGAGGGGGAACCCCTTCCGCTGTCATTTCCCGACCCAGCACCATTTTTAAAAGAGCCCAGTGGGGACTCCTCTGCCGACGATCCTGGGGGTGGGATCGGGGCAGTGCCAGGGCCGGTTGGAGCGGCCGGTTCATTTGCCGTACCTTGTGCGGTCGATGGGCCGGCTGCTGGCGGCCACCTCCCGGAGGGGGACGGGGACTCGGTGGGGGACGCGGGTGAAGACCTAGAGACCACCGCCAGTGAGGCGGTGGATCTGCTCGCGGCCGCCGCTGAGGCCCTCCTCATTCCTGCAAAGGAACTCCGGGACTTTTTGGCCCAGAGCCGGGGTCGCCGCGACCAAGCCCGACTGGCCCTGGAAAAATGGTCCGAGCCGGAGCTGATCAAGGGGTCCGTCCACGCCGCCGTTAAAACCTTGGCCGCGGGCGGGCCCTTGACAAAGGAGCAGCACCTTGAGCTGCGCGAGCTCGAGGGACTCCTCGCTGGGCTGCGGAGGGAGCGGAGTTCAACAAAAGACTCCGCTCCCTCCCCCACAATAGGTTAAGGTAGAGGTTGCACTATGCTTTTGCCATGAAGATAACCATAGCCAGCCTCAACATCAACGGCGGCAGAGGGGCACGCCGTAGATTTGACAATTTTTCGCTCCTGCGGGAGGGGAAATATGCGGTGTGCTTCCTGCAAGAAACCCACACCGTTCCGGGAGACGAAGCCACGTGGCTCCTGCAATGGCAAGGAGAGGTCCGCATGAGCCACCTCACCGCCATTTCTAGTGGGGTGGCCATCTTGCTGGGCCCGCATTTTCAGCCGGAGATCTTGGGGGTCGAGGAGCCCGTGCCAGGCCGCTTGCTGCACGTAACGGTTCGCCTGGGGGACGTGCCGCTCCATCTCGTGAACGTGTACGCCCCTCATCCCGGCCCGCAGCAGACGCGCTTCTTTGAAGAGGTGTCCGCTCTTCTTGGCTCCGTCAACGTCGGCGACTGCATTGTCCTCGGGGGGGATTTTAACTGCACCCTCGAGGCGAGGGACCGCTCCGGTGCCCCGCAGTGCATGACGGCGATGGAGAAGTTGAGGGACCTGGTCGGGTCCTTCGACTTGGTGGACGTCTGGCGAAATCTCCACCCCGACTCCAGCGCCTTTACTTGGGTGAGGCCTGGAGTTGGATGGTCTAGAGTCGACCGCCTTTACGTGTCTCGGGCGTACGTTTCCTGCGTCCCGGCGGCCTCCATGCGGCCGGTGCCGTGTTCGGACCACCACCTGGTGTGGGCGGAGCTCGCTTCGCTCCGCGCGAGGACGGGGTCCGCGTACTGGCACTTTAACAACCGGCTGCTGGAGGACGTGCGGTTCCAGGACTCGTTCCGTCGATTCTGGTCCGACTGGAGAAGGAAGCAGGGGGGCTTCCCCTCCTTGAGGCTATGGTGGGACGTGGGCAAGGCTCACGTCCGCGTCTTCTGTCAAGAGTACGCGAGGGGGTCGACCAAGAGGCGGGCGGCCAGAGTCGGGCGCCTAGAAAAAGAGGTGCTCGACCTGGAAGCCCGTCTCGGTCAAGTCGTCCAGGACCCGGCCCTGCGGACGGTGTACGAAGCGAAGAAGGCCGCGCTGAAGGACCTGCAGCTCGTCGGGTCCCGAGGCGCGTTCGTGAGGTCGCGGATCTGGTTCCTGCGGGATCTGGACCGCGGCTCCCCCTTCTTCTACTCGCTGGAAAAAAGGCAGAGTGTCCGTAAGCAGCTCTTGACGCTGCTGGCCGACGACGGCTCTCTCGTCTCGGATCCGGAGGGCGTCAACAACAGGGTCCGTGAATATTACGGGGCTCTGTTCTCTCCGGATCCGTCCAGCGAGGAAGCGCGTAGAGTTTTGTGGGAGGACCTGCCGAAGGTCGGCCCGGAGGGCGCCGAAAATCTGGAAGCTCCGCTAAGCCTGGCGGAGCTGACCGGTGCCCTCGCCCGGCTCTCGAGGGGAAAATCCCCGGGGCTGGACGGGCTGACCGTGGAGTTCCACAGGGCGTTCTGGGACGTCCTGGGGAGCGACTACGCGCGGGTCCTGGGGGAAAGTCTGGCGACCGGGGAGATGCCCCTCTCTTGGCGCAGGGCAGTCATCGTCCTGCTGCCTAAGAAGGGCGATCTCCGCCTCCTTAAGAACTGGCGCCCGGTCTCCCTCCTCAGCACGGACTACAAAATCTTCGCCAGGGCGATGTCTGCTCGCCTTGGTGCCGTGCTGGACCACATGATCCACCCCGACCAGTCATACACGGTCCCAGGCCGGACAATCCACGATAACATCCATCTGGTCCGGGACCTCATCCATTGTTCCCAGGAGGCTGGTCTGTCGGTCGCCTTCCTATCCCTCGACCAAGAGAAGGCGTTCGACAGGGTGGATCACGACTATCTGCTCGGAACTCTGCGCGCTTTCGGGTTCGGGACGCATTTCGTCGCCCGGATCCGACTTTTGTACGCCGCCGCGGAGTGTCTGATTAAGGTTAACGGGTCCTTGACGGCGCCCCTTCGCTTTAGGAGAGGGTTGCGCCAGGGATGCCCCATGTCCGGCCAGTTATACGCCGTTTGCGTGGAGCCTTTCCTGCGCCTCTTGCGGACGAGGTTGACGGGACTGGCTCTGCAAGGGCCGGGCGTGGAGGTCGTCCTCTCGGCTTACGCCGATGACGTGCTCCTCGCGGTAGAGGATCCCGCTGACCTGCGGAGGATGCGTGAGTGCCAGGAGATTTACTCGGCCGCGTCCTCCGCCAGGATCAACTGGGAGAAATGTTCCGGACTCCTGGTGGGTCAGTGGCGGGTGGACTCCCTGCCGGAGGAGCTCAGGCCTTTTGCCTGGAGCACGACCCATCTCCTCTATCTGGGAGTCTACCTTAGCCCCGACGAGGGAGCCTGGCCGGCGAACTGGCAGGAGCTGGAGGCCAAGGTCGCCGCTCGCCTAGGGCGCTGGACAGGACTGCTCCGAGTGCTGTCCTACAGGGGTCGAGCGCTAGTCATAAACCAGCTGGTGGCCGCAATGCTGTGGTACCGGCTGGTCACTTTGACCCCTCCCCCTGCGTTTGTCGCCAAGATACAGAAGAAGCTGGTGGACTTCTTCTGGAACAACAGGAAGCACTGGGTCTCTGCCGTGGTCTTGAGTCTCCCGCTTGAGGAGGGCGGTCAGTCGTTGGTGTGCATCAGCGCCCAGCTCGCGACTTTCCGTCTTCAGACCCTGCAGAGATACCTTTACGTCGAGCCCCCTCCTAGGTGGTGTGCTCTGGCGAGGTATTTCTTCCGCCAGCAGCTCGACCTCAATTATGACACGCAGCTCCTGTTTGTGAACTTGGGGGGTGCCAGGACCGCCCTCCGGGAGCTGCCTGTCTTTTACAGGGAACTCATCAGGGTCTGGAACAAAGTCTCCACCAAGCGCAGCTCTCCGCCGGCTGGAGTGGCGGCCGTCCTGCAGGAACCGCTGCTCGGGAATCCGTACCTCCACGGCCGAGGCTTTATGTGGCGGTCGGAAGAGAGGGCTGTGGCTGGTGAGGTGACCAGGGTCAGGGACCTGCTCGATGGCGGAGGAGCGGGCTGGATGGCGCCAGACACGCTGGCGCGGCGCCTTAATTCTGCCAACGTCCGCCACGCGGTCGATGCCATCGAGTCGCTAAAAACAGCTCTGGGCACTGACTCCGTTAGGTGCATCGAGGAGGCTCAAGCACGTGGGGAGATCCCGTCCGAACTGACCCCCGTCCGGACGGAATTCCTCATCGGCGCCAAACCCCGGAACCTCCCTCGGGGGCCGGCGCCTCACAACTTGAGCCGCCTCGGGGAAATCCCCTCCGTGCCTTTCAGTTCCGCGCGGAGGGGTTTCCTGTACGGGCTGCTCCTGCACACCCTCAACTTTGCCATCCTCGCCGGCCGTCCGGACACGCCATGGCGTACCATCTTGCCGTCCGGAGGAGGCGGGGGTCCCCGATGGAGGGCCCTCTACGCAGGGGTCCTCCCACTATTCATCGGGGACTTGGCCTGGAGGGTGGTGCATGGAGCAGTGCCGTGCAACAAATTTTTAAGCCGGTTCACGGACTCCCAGGCCGCCTGCAATTTCTGCGGTCTGGAAGAGTCCGTGTTCCATGTTTTTATGGAATGCACAAGGTTGCAGCCCCTGTTTTATTATTTGAAGGGGCTGCTCCTGAAATTCTGGCTGCACTTCAGTCCCACTCTCCTGATCTTTGGGCACCCTGTGCGGAGGGGAGCGGGTAGGTCCGAAGGCCTCCTCGTAGGACTGCTCCTGGGCACGGCCAAGGGTGCCATCAGCCGGTCCAGGCAGCGGGCGGTCGAGGGGGTCGTTCAACCTGACTGCCTGCCTCTCTTCTGCTCTTACATCCGGTCCAGGGTGTCCTTGGAGATGGAGCACGCGGTGTCCACCGGTACGCTCGCGGCCTTCCGCGAGAGGTGGGCACCGGAGGGACTGGAGTGCATCATCACGCCCGGCAACCAAATTTTAATTTGATTTTACGTTTTAAAGTTTAATTTGTTTTAATTGCCGGTGCTTTTAGTGTCCCCTTCCCTTTTATAGGGGGCACTGGGGAAAATTGTGATTTTAGTGCCCAAAAAAAAAACCAAAAAAAAGAAAAACACAAAAAAAAAAAGGGGGGGGAAAAAAAAAAAAAGGGCCTTGTAAATGTCTGGAGTGTCACCCAGGTCGGGTGGCACAGTTTAATGTTTTATGTTTTGCAGGTGAACTCCAAAAAGAGTTTCATGCACAAGGAACCAATCGTGGAGCAGTGGAGGCGTGTCCTGCTCAGTTGGAGCTGTGAGCAGTGAGGAGAGCAGCTAGCAACTTTTGCTCCTGCCTGGAGAGCCCTGAGACCAGCCCAGGAAGAGAAGGAAGGAAGGGGCTTCACCACCAACTTTCACCCAGAGGGAGAGGAGGAAAAAGCAGAAAACTTTTTTACATCTTACCATTTCTGCAAAGAGTTGGAGAGAGGGGGAAAAGACCAACAACAACAACATCCAGTGTGGAAGGAGGGAGACTCTACATCTTCTACAGGTGGGTGTGGGTGCATTTCCCAAACAGACTTTGTTGTATCGGTGGGGGGAGGAAAGAAGACCACTGAGGGCCGGAACATCGCGGGGGGTGTGTGTGTGTGTGGAAGTGTGCGTGGGGGCCTTGCTTACAACTAGGCCCCCCCCACAATTGGAACACCCCCCACGCCCCCACATTTGCCTAGCCTGGGATAGCTGGAGCTACCAGGCTGAAGATTCTTTAAATCACCAATTAACATCGTTAGGAGTGTGTGCCTGGTGGCTCTAGCTACCCCAGGTGAAGACATCTTCTCCCCCCACCTGAAGACCAACCCAAAGACTGTGCTTGTGTGTTTTTGCCAACTGGGGAGTGCACCCACCCACAGCTGCGAGGGGAGACCTGCCCTCGCAGTTCCCCCCCCCTTCCCACCCCCCTCTCTCTTTCTCTGTTACTCTGTTTCTCCCCTCCCTCTCTGAGGCCCCTTTCTCCTAATTTAAAAAAAACAAACAATTGAGACAACTGAGCAGAGGGAGCAAGGCCCCTCCCCAATTGCCAACTAGGGGAGAGGTGCCTCATTAAGGGCTCCTCTGCTCAGTCTAATCAAACGAGGCCAATTAAGACCATTAAGGCCTGTGACTTTGGGGTGGGTGTAGCCCTTAAAGGGACCCCGTGATGGCGACCCCATCCACGCCGGTGGCGGGGCCAGCGAAGACGTATGCGCAGGTGGCAACCGATTCCACGGCACCTCCTGCGCCACCCGCTGCCCTGCCACCGTTCAAACTAATAACCAAAAAACACGGGGTCAAGAGCTACACTCACCCCACAATGAGCATTGAGGAGTGCTTGCGGGCGATGGCTGGGGTAGTCGGCCCCTCGGCCATTGTTGCAGCCTCCAAGATGTCTGGGAAGGCTGTGTTCTTCCTGGGATCGGAGCGGGCGGTGTCCCTGGCCCTCGAAAAGGGGCTCACGGTGGGCGGGACGTTCCTGCCGGTGGATCCTCTCGAGGCCACCGCGCAGAGGGTCATCATATCGAACGTCCCGCCCTTTGTTCCTGCTGAGCTCCTCCTCCCTCACCTACACCAACTGGGGGAGGTAAGGTCAGGGATAAACCCCATACCGCTCGGCCTCAGGGAGAACAGCCTGCGCCACGTGTTCTCCTTCCGCCGCCAGCTCTTTGTCCGGCTGGCGCGGGAGGAGACGACAGAGGGGAATTTTAATGTGGTGCACGAGGGGACTGCCTACCGCGTCTTCTGGACGTCGGACGGCGTGCGGTGCCATGCCTGCAGAGAGGTGGGGCATGTTCGTAAGAACTGCCCCGCCTCCAAGGCCGCCAAACCACCGAAGGCGGCCAAGGCTGGCGCCGCCGCCACCCCTCCCCCTAGTTGCGTCCGCGTGCCGGGAGCCATGGGTGCGCGGGCATCGTCGGAGGCCTTTGTTTTCAGGGCCTCCGGCGGGGGGGAGGGAGAGCGTCCGACCGGAAAGAAGGCGCGGAAGAAGGCAAAACATCAAGAGGCGGGTCCCCTCAGTGCGCCAGAAAATTTGACCACCGCGCTCAGCCCAACCCCGTCACCGGCGAGCGCGGGGTGCCCTGAGCCCGTGCCCGAGCCCTTGACCAATACCGCGGAGGGGCCCGGGCACGGGCAAGAAAAGGAAAAGGGGGGGGCGGAGCGGGAGGCCTCGGCAGACATGGGGGTCTCCCTGCCTCCGCGCATCCCCAGGAACAAAAAGAGGCGCGGCTCCGATGAGGCGGAGGGGGAACAACATCCCTCTGCGGAGGAGTCGGTGCCCGCCGCGTGTCCCGCGTCCCCCACTAGCGCCCCCAAATTGCGCTGCAGGCGCGAGGAGTCTTTCCCCGGGGAGGGTGAGGCAGGCGAGGCTGCCCAGCCGCTGCCTCCTGGGGAGGGCGTGGAAGATCTGCCTGTCGTGGGGGGCGTGGGGCCAGAGGAAGAATGCATTGCCGCCGGGCCGGGCGTCCCGGGGACTGAGGCGGGCGGGGCCGAAAAGGCCGAACCTGAGCCCGCCCAGCCAATACCCAACTTCCCCCGGGTGTCGCTCGACTCGGTAGAAACTGAAAATATGAATAAGTTTAATGAATCCGTACACGCTGGGCTGGGGGGAGGCGGCGGGGAGGGGGAAGAACAACAACCCTCGCCCCCTACTTTGGAGCTGAGGGACTTGGTGGACCTGGAGAATTTTCTAAACCAGGTCTCTCCGTGTTCCTCGGCTCCTGGGGCGGAGGGGGAACCCCTTCCGCTGTCGCTTCCCGACCCAGCACCAATTTTAAAAGAGCCCAGTGGGGACTCCTCTGCCGACGATCCTGGGGGTGGGATCGGGGCAGAGCCAGGGCTAGATGGAGCGGCCGGGCCGTTTGCCGTACCTCGTGCGGTTGACGGGCCGGCTGCTAGCGGCGACCTCCCGGAGGGGGACGGGGACTCGGTGGAGGACGCGGGTGAAGATCTCGAGTCCATCGCCAGTGAGGCGGTGGATCTGCTCGCGGCCGCCACTGAGACCCTCCTCATTCCCTCAGAGGAACTCCGGGACTTTTTGGTCCAGTGCCGGGGTCGCCGCGACCAAGCCCGTCTGGCCCTGGAAAGATGGTCCGAGCCGGGGCTGCTCGTCGCGTCCGTCCGCGCCGCCGCTAAAACCATGGCCGCGGGCGGGCCCTTATCAAAGGCTCAAGGCCTTGAGCTGCGCCGGCTCAAAAAGTTCCTCGCTGGGCTGCTGAAGGAGTGGAGGTCAACAAACGACTCCACTCCCTCCCCCACAATAGGTTAAGGTAGAGGTTGCACTATGCTCTAGTCATGAAGATAACCATAGCCAGCCTCAACATCAACGGCGGCAGAGGGGCACGCCGTAGATTTGACAATTTGTCGCTCCTGCGGGAGGGGAAATATGCGGTGTGCTTCCTGCAAGAAACCCACACCGTTCCGGGAGACGAAGCCACGTGGCTCCTGGAATGGCAAGGAGAGGTCCGCATGAGCTGTTGGGGAGGAGTTAAACTAATATGGCAGGGGGATGGGAACCAATGCAGGGAGATAGAGGGAAACAAAAAGGAGGCAAAAACAAAAGACAGAAAGGAGATGAGGAAAAGTGGAGGGCAGAGAAACCCAAGGCAAAGAACAAAAAGGGCCATTGTACAGCAAAATTCTAAAAGGACAGAGGGTGTTAAAAAAACAAGCCTAAAGGCTTTGTGTCTTAATGCAAGGAGTATCCGCAATAAGGTGGATGAATTAACTGTGCAAATAGATGTTAACAAATATGATGTGATTGGGATTACGGAGACGTGGCTCCAGGATGAGCAGGGCTGGGAACTCAACATCCAGGGGTATTCAACATTCAGGAAGGATAGAATAAAAGGAAAAGGAGGTGGGGTAGCATTGCTGGTTAAAGAGGAGATTAAGGCAATAGTTAGGAAGGACATTAGCTTGGATGATGTGGAATCTATATGGGTAGAGCTGCAGAACACCAAAGGGCAAAAAACGTTAGTGGGAGTTGTGTACAGACCTCCAAACAGTAGTAGTGATGTTGGGGAGGGCATCAAACAGGAAATTAGGGGTGCGTGCAATAAAGGTGCAGCAGTTATAATGGGTGACTTTAATATGCACATAGATTGGGCTAACCAAACTGGAAGCAATACGGTGGAGGAGGATTTTCTGGAGTGCAGAAGGGATGGTTTTTTAGACCAATATGT
The DNA here is from genome assembly GCF_044704955.1 of Pristiophorus japonicus. Taxonomy (NCBI): domain Eukaryota; kingdom Metazoa; phylum Chordata; class Chondrichthyes; family Pristiophoridae; genus Pristiophorus; species Pristiophorus japonicus. Next base: position 27,587 of record NW_027253707.1, read on the forward strand.
CGAGGAACCAACTAGGGGGGAGGCCATCTTAGACTGGGTGTTATGTAATGAGAAAGGATTAATTAGCAATCTCGTTGTGCGAGGCCCCTTGGGGAAGAGTGACCATAATATGGTGGAATTCTGCATTAGGATGGAGAATGAAACAGTTAATTCAGAGACCATGGTCCAGAACTTAAAGAAGGCTAACTTTGAAGGTATGAGGCGTGAATTGGCTGAGATGGATTGGCGAATGATACTTAAGGGGTTGACTGTGGATGGGCAATGGCAGACATTTAGAGACCGCATGGATGAACTACAACAATTGTACATTCCTGTCTGGCATAGAAATAAAAAAGGGAAGGTGGCTCAACCGTGGCTATCAAGGGAAATCAGGGATAGTATTAAAGCCAAGGAAGTGGCATACAAATTGGCCAGAAATAGCAGCGAACCTGGGGACTGGGAGAAATTTAGAACTCAGCAGAGGAGGACAAAGGGTTTGATTAGGGCAGGGAAAATGGAGTATGAGAAGAAGCTTGCAGGGAACATTAAGACGGATTGCAAAAGTTTCTATAGATATGTAAAGAGAAAAAGGTTAGTAAAGACAAACGTAGGTCCCCTGCAGTCAGAATCAGGGGAAGTCATAACGGGGAACAAAGAAATGGCGGACCAATTGAACAAGTACTTTGGTTCGGTATTCACGAAGGAGGACACGAACAACCTTCCGGTTATAAAAGGGGTCGGGGGGTCTCGTAAGGAGGAGGAACTGAGGGAAATCCTTATTAGCCGGGAAATTGTGTTGGGGAAATTGATGGGATTGAAGGCCGATAAATCCCCAGGGCCTGATGGACTGCATCCCAGAGTACTTAAGGAGGTGGCCTTGGAAATAGTGGATGCGTTGACAGTCATTTTCCAACATTCCATTGACTCTGGATCAGTTCCTATGGAGTGGAGGGTAGCCAATGTAACCCCACTTTTTAAAAAAGGAGGGAGAGAGAAAACAGGGAATTATAGACCGGTCAGCCTGACATCGGTAGTGGGTAAAATGATGGAATCAATTATTAAGGATGTCATTGCAGTGCATTTGGAAAGAGGTGACATGATAGGTCCAAGTCAGCATGGATTTGTGAAAGGGAAATCATGCTTGACAAATCTTCTGGAATTTTTTGAGGATGTTTCCAGTAGAGTGGATAAGGGAGAACCAGTTGATGTGGTATATTTGGACTTTCAGAAGGCGTTCGACAAGGTCCCACACAAGAGATTGATGTGCAAAGTTAGAGCACATGGGATTGGGGGTAGTGTACTGACATGGATTGAGAACTGGTTGTCAGACAGGAAGCAAAGAGTAGGAGTAAATGGGTACTTTTCAGAATGGCAGGCAGTGACTAGTGGGGTACCGCAAGGTTCTGTGCTGGGGCCCCAGCTGTTTACACTGTACATTAATGATTTAGATGAGGGGATTAAATGTAGTATCTCCAAATTTGCGGATGACACTAAGTTGGGTGGCAGTGTGAGCTGCGAGGAGGATGCTGTGAGGCTGCAGAGCGACTTGGATAGGTTAGGTGAGTGGGCAAATGCATGGCAGATGAAGTATAATGTGGATAAATGTGAGGTTATCCACTTTGGTGGTAAAAACAGAGAGACAGACTATTATCTGAATGGTGACAGATTAGGAAAAGGGGAGGTGCAAAGAGACCTGGGTGTCATGGTACATCAGTCATTGAAGGTTGGCATGCAGGTACAGCAGGCGGTTAAGAAAGCAAATGGCATGTTGGCCTTCATAGCAAGGGGATTTGAGTACAGGGGCAGGGAGGTGTTGCTACAGTTGTACAGGGCATTGGTGAGGCCACACCTGGAGTATTGTGCACAGTTTTGGTCTCCTAACCTGAGGAAGGACATTCTTGCTATTGAGGGAGTGCAGCGAAGGTTCACCAGACTGATTCCCGGGATGGCGGGACTGACCTATCAAGAAAGACTGGATCAACTGGGCTTGTATTCACTGGAGTTCAGAAGAATGAGAGGGGACCTCATAGAAACATATAAAATTCTGACGGGGTTAGACAGGTTAGATGCAGGAAGAATGTTCCCAATGTTGGGGAAGTCCAGAACCAGGGGTCACAGTCTAAGGATAAGGGGTAAGCCATTTAGGACCGAGATGCGGAGGAACTTCTTCACCTAGAGAGTGGTGAACCTGTGGAATTCTCTACCACAGAAAGTTGTTGAGGCCAATTCACTAAATATATTCAAAAAGGAGTTAGATGAGGTCCTTACTGCTAGGGGGATCAAGGGGTATGGCGAGAAAGCAGGAATGGGGTACTGAAGTTGAATGTTCAGCCATGAACTCATTGAATGGCGGTGCAGGCTAGAAGGGCCGAATGGCCTACTCCTGCACCTATTTTCTATGTTTCTATGTTTCTATGAGCCACCTCACCGCCATTTCTAGTGGGGTGGCCATCTTGCTGGGCCCGCATTTTCAGCCGGAGATCTTGGGGGTCGAGGAGCCCGTGCTAGGCCGCTTGCTGCACGTAACGGTTCGCCTGGGGGACGTGCCGCTCCATCTCGTGAACGTGTACGCCCCTCAGCCCGGCCCGCAGCAAACGCGCTTCTTTGAAGAGGTGTCCGCTCTTCTTGGCTCCGTCGACGTCGGCGACTGCATTGTCCTCGGGGGGGATCTTAATTGCACCCTCGAGGCGAGGGACCGCTCCGGTGTCCCGCAGTGCATGACGGCGATGGAGAAGTTGAGGGACCTGGTCGGGTCCTTCGACTTGGTGGACGTCTGGCGAAATCTCCACCCCGACTCCAGCGCCTTTACTTGGGTGAGGCCTGGAGTTGGATGGTCTAGAGTCGACCGCCTTTACGTGTCTCGGGCGTACGTTTCCTGCGTCCCGGCGGCCTCCATGCGGCCGGTGCCGTGTTCGGACCACCACCTGGTGTGGGCGGAGCTCGCTTCGCTCCGCGCGAGGACGGGGTCCGCGTACTGGCACTTTAACAACCGGCTGCTGGAGGACGTGCGGTTCCAGGACTCGTTCCGTCGATTCTGGTCCGACTGGAGAAGGAAGCAGGGGGGCTTCCCCTCCTTGAGGCTATGGTGGGACGTGGGCAAGGCTCACGTCCGCGTCTTCTGTCAAGAGTACGCGAGGGGGTCGACCAAGAGGCGGGCGGCCAGAGTCGGGCGCCTAGAAAAAGAGGTGCTCGACCTGGAAGCCCGTCTCGGTCAAGTCGTCCAGGAACCGGCCCTGCGGACGGTGTACGAAGCGAAGAAGGCCGCGCTGAAGGACCTGCAGCTCGTCGGGTCCCGAGGCGCGTTCGTGAGGTCGCGGATCCGGTTCCTGCGGGATCTGGACCGCGGCTCCCCCTTCTTCTACTCGCTGGAAAAAAGGCAGAGTGTCCGTAAGCAGCTCTTGACGCTGCTGGCCGACGACGGCTCTCTCGTCTCGGATCCGGAGGGCGTCAACAACAGGGCCCGTGAATATTACGGGGCTCTGTTCTCTCCGGATCCGTCCAGCGAGGAAGCGCGTAGAGTTTTGTGGGAGGACCTGCCGAAGGTCAGCCCGGAGGGCGCCGAAAATCTGGAAGCTCCGCTAAGCCTGGCGGAGCTGACCGGTGCCCTCGACCGGCTCTCGAGGGGAAAATCCCCGGGGCTGGACGGGCTGACCGTGGAGTTCCACAGGGCGTTCTGGGACGTCCTGGGGAGCGACTACGCGCGGGTCCTGGGGGAAAGTCTGGCGACTGGGGAGATGCCCCTCTCTTGGCGCAGGGCAGTCATCGTCCTGCTGCCTAAGAAGGGCGATCTCCGCCTCCTTAAGAACTGGCGCCCGGTCTCCCTCCTCAGCACGGACTACAAAATCTTCGCCAGGGCGATGTCTGCTCGCCTTGGTGCCGTGCTGGACCACATGATCCACCCCGACCAGTCCTACACGGTCCCGGGCCGGACAATCCACGATAACATCCATCTGGTCCGGGACCTCATCCATTGTTCCCAGGAGGCTGGTCTGTCGGTCGCCTTCCTATCCCTCGACCAAGAGAAGGCGTTCGACAGGGTGGATCACGACTATCTGCTCGGAACTCTGCGCGCTTTCGGGTTCGGGACGCATTTCGTCGCCCGGATCCGACTTTTGTACGCCGCCGCGGAGTGTCTGATTAAGGTTAATGGGTCCTTGACGGCGCCCCTTCGCTTTAGGAGAGGGGTGCGCCAGGGATGCCCCATGTCCGGCCAGTTATATGCCGTTTGCGTGGAGCCTTTCCTGCGCCTCTTGCGGACGAGGTTGACGGGACTGGCTCTGCAAGGGCCGGGCGTGGAGGTCGTCCTCTCGGCTTACGCCGATGACGTGCTCCTCGCGATAGAGGATCCCGCTGACCTGCGGAGGATGCGTGAGTTCCAGGAGATTTACTCGGCCGCGTCCTCCGCCAGGATCAACTGGGAGAAATGTTCCGGACTCCTGGTGGGTCAGTGGCGGGTGGACTCCCTGCCGGAGGAGCTCAGGCCTTTTGCCTGGAGCACGACCCATCTCCTCTATCTGGGAGTCTACCTTAGCCCCGACGAGGGAGCCTGGCCGGCGAACTGGCAGGAGCTGGAGGCCAAGGTCGCCGCTCGCCTAGGGCGCTGGACAGGACTGCTCCGAGTGCTGTCCTACAGGGGTCGAGCGCTAGTCATAAACCAGCTGGTGGCCGCAATGCTGTGGTACCGGCTGGTCACTTTGACCCCTCCCCCTGCGTTTGTCGCCAAGATACAGAAGAAGCTGGTGGACTTCTTCTGGAACAACAGGAAGCACTGGGTCTCTGCTGCGGACTTGAGTCTCCCGCTTGAGGAGGGCGGTCAGTCGTTGGTGTGCGTCAGCGCCCAGCTCGCGACTTTCCGTCTTCAGACCCTGCAGAGATACCTTTACGTCGAGCCCCCTCCTAGGTGGTGTGCTCTGGCGAGGTATTTCTTCCGCCAGCAGCTCGACCTCAATTATGACACGCAGCTCCTATTTGTGAACTTGGGGGGTGCCAGGACCGCCCTCCGGGAGCTGCCTGTCTTTTACAGGGAACTCATCAGGGTCTGGAACAAAGTCTCCACCAAGCGCAGCTCTCCGCCGGCTGGAGTGGCGGCCGTCCTGCAGGAGCCGCTGCTCGGGAATCCGTACCTCCACGGCCGAGGTTTTATGTGGCGGTCGGAAGAGAGGGCTGTGGCTGGTGAGGTGACCAGGGTCAGGGACCTGCTCGATGGCGGAGGAGCGGGCTGGATGGCGCCAGACACGCTGGTGCGGCGCCTAAATTCTGCCAACGTCCGCCACGCGGCCGATGCCATTGAGTCGCTAAAAACAGCTCTGGGCCCTGACTCCGTTAGGTGCATCGAGGAGGCTCAAGCACGTGGGGAGATCCCGTCCGAACTGACCCCCGTCCGGACGGAATTCCTCATCGGCGCCAAACCCCGGAACCTCCCTCGGGGGCCGGCGCCTCACAACTTGAGCCGCCTCGGGGAAATCCCCTCCGCGCCTTTCAGTTCCGCGCGGAGGGGTTTCCTGTACGGGCTGCTCCTGCACACCCTCAACTTTGCCATCCTCGCCGGCCGTCCGGACACGCCATGGCGTACCATCTTGCCGTCCGGAGGAGGCGGGGGTCCCCGATGGAGGGCACTCTACGCAGGGGTCCTCCCACTATTCATCAGGGACTTGGCCTGGAGGGTGGTGCACGGAGCAGTGCCGTGCAACAAATTTTTAAGCCGGTTCACGGACTCCCAGGCCGCCTGCAATTTCTGCGGTCTGGAGGAGTCCGTGTTCCATGTTTTTATTGAGTGCACGAGGTTGCAGCCCCTGTTCCATTATTTGAAGGGGCTGCTCCTGAAATTCTGGCTGCACTTCAGTCCCACTCTCCTGATCTTTGGGCACCCTGTGCGGAGGGGAGCGGGTAGGTCCGAAGGCCTCCTCGTAGGACTGCTCCTGGGCACGGCCAAGGGTGCCATCAGCCGGTCCAGGCAGCGGGCGGTCGAGGGGGTCGTTCAACCTGACTGCCTGCCTCTCTTCCGCTCTTACATCCGGTCCAGGGTGTCCTTGGAGATGGAGCACGCGGTGTCCACCGGTACGCTCGCGGCCTTCCGCGAGAGGTGGGCACCGGAGGGACTGGAGTGCATCATCACGCCCGGCAACCAAATTTTAATTTGATTTTACGTTTTTAAGTTTAATTTGTTTTAATTGCCGGTGCTTTTAGTGTCCCCCTTCCCTTTTATAGGGGGCACTGGGGAAAATTGTGATTTTAGTGCCCAAAAAAAAAGAAAAACACAAAAAAAAACACAAAAAAGGGGGGAAAAAAAAAAGGGCCTTGTAAATGTCTGGAGTGTCACCCAGGTCGGGTGGCACCGTTTAATGTTTTATGTTTTCGCAGGTAAACTCAAAAGAGTTTCATGCACAAGGACCAATTGTGGAGCAGTGGAGGTGTGTCCTGCACAGTTGGAGCTGAGCTGCAGAGAGAGGAGCTGCTATCAACTTGTGCTCCTGCCTGGAGAGCCCTGAGACCAGCCCAGGAAGAGAAGGAAGGAAGGGGCTTCACCACCAACTTTCACCCAGAGGGAGAGGAGGAAAAAATAAAACTTTTACCAACTTTTAACATTCTGCAAAGAGTTGGAGAGAGGGGGAAAAACCAACAACATCCAGTGTGGAAGGAGGGAGACTCTACATCTTCTACAGGTGGGTGTGGGTGCATTTCCCAAAAGACTTTGTTATATCGGTGGGGGGAGGAAAGAAGACCACTGAGGGCCGGAACATCGCGGGGGGTGTGTGTGTATGTGGTAGTGTGTGTGGGGGCCGTGCTTACAACTAGGCCCCCCCCCCCACAATTGGAACCCCCCCCACCCCCCACATTTGCCTAGCCTGGGATAGCTGGAGCTACCAGGCTGAAGATTTTTCTCATTTACCCAATTAACATCGTTAGGAGTGTGTGCCTGGTGGCTCTAGCTACCCCAGGTGAAGACATCTTCTCCCCTCACCTGAAGACCACCCCAAAGACTTTGTGTTTTGCCATCTGGGATTGCACCCACCCACAGCTGCGAGGGGAGACCTGCCCTCGCAGTTCCCCCCCCCCTTCCCACCCCCCTCTCTCTTTCTCTGTTACTCTGTTTCTCCCCTCTCTCTCTGAGAGCCCTTTCTTCCTAATTTTTAAAAAAAAGCAATTGAGACAACTGAGCAGAGGGAGCAAGGCCCCTCCCCAATTGTCAACGAGGGGAGAGGTGCCTCGTTAAGGGCTCCTCTGCTCAGTTAATATACGAGGTCATTAAAGACCATTAAGGCCTGTGACTTTGGGGTGGGTGTAGCCCTTAAAGGGACCCCGTGATGGCGACCCCATCCACGCCGGTGGCAGGGCCAGCGAAGACGTATGCGCAGGTGGCAACCGCTTCCACGGCCCCTCCTGCGCCACCCGCTGCCCTGCCACCTTTCAGATTAATTACCAGAAAACACGGGGTCAAGAGCTACACTCACCCCACAATGACCATCGAGGAGTGCGTGCGGGCGATGGCTGGGGTAGTCGGCCCCTCGGCCATTGTCGCGGCCTCCAAGATGTCTGGGAAGGCTGTTTTCTTCCTGGGGTCGGAGCGGGCGGTGTCCCTGGCCCTCGAAAAGGGGCTCACGGTGGGCGGGACGTTCCTGCCGGTGGACCCTCTCGAGGCCACCGCGCAGAGGGTCATCGTGTCAAACGTCCCGCCCTTTGTTCCCGCTGAGCTCCTCCTCCCTCACCTACACCAACTGGGGGAGGTAAGGTCGGGGATCAACCCCATACCGCTCGGCCTCAGGGAGAACAGCCTGCGCCACGTGTTCTCCTTCCGCCGCCAGCTCTTTGTCCGGCTGGCGCGGGAGGACACGACGGAGGGGAACTTTAATGTGGTGCACGAGGGGACTGCCTACCGCGTCTTCTGGACGTCGGACGGCGTGCGGTGCCATGCCTGCAGGGAGGTGGGGCACGTTCGCAAGAACTGCCCCGCCTCCAAGGCCGCCAAACCACCGAAGGCGGCCAAGGCTGGCGCCGCCGCCACCCCTCCCCCTAGTTGCGTCCACGTGCCGGGAGCCGTAGGTGCGCGGGCATCGTCGGAGGCCTTTGTTTTCAGGGCCTCCGGCGGGGGGGAGGGAGAGCGTCCGATCGGAAAGAAGGCGCGGAAGAAGGCAAAACATCCAGAGGCGGGTCCCCTCAGTGCGCCAGAAAATATGACCACCACGCTCAGCCCAACCCCGTCACCGGCGAGCGCGGGGTGCCCCGAGCCCGTGCCCGAGCCCTTGAACAACACCACAGAGGGGCCCGGGCGCGGGCAAGAAAAGGAAAAGGGGGGGGCGGAGCGGGAGGCCTCGGCAGACATGGAGGTCTCCCTGACTCCGCGCGCCCCCAGGAACAAAAGGAGGCACGGCTCCAATGAGGCGGAGGGGGAACAACATCCCTCCGCGGAGGAGTCGGTGCCCGCCGCGTGTCCCGCGTCCCCAACCAGCGCCCCCAAGCTGCGCTGCAGGCGCGAAGAGTCTGTCCCCGGGGAGGGTGAGGCAGTCGAGGCTGCCCAGCCTCTGCCTCCCGGGGATGGCGTGGAAGATCTGCCTGTCGTGGGGGGCGTGGGGATCGCGGAGGAATGCATTGCCGCCGGGCCGGGCGCCCCGGGGACTGAGGCGGGCGGGGCCGAAAAGGCCGAACCTGAGCCCGCCCAGCCAATACCCAACTGCCCCCGGGAGTCGCTCGACCCGGCAGAAACACAAATTAATGCTTATTATGACACTGTAGATGCTGGGCCGGGGGGTGGCAGCGGGGAGGGGGAGGAACACCCACCCTCGCCCCTTACTTTGGAGCTGGTGCACTTGGGAGCCTGGGGATTTCCTATGGCCGGGTCTCTCCTTGTTCCCCAGTTCCTGGGGCGGGGGGGGAATCCCTTCATTTCCCGACCCAGCACCATTTTTAAAAGAGCCCAGTGGGGACTCCTCTGCCGACGATCCTGGGGGTGGGATCGGGGCAGAGCCAGGGCCGGTTGGAGCGGCCGGTTCATTTGCCGTACCTTGTGCGGTCGATGGGCCGGCTGCTGGCGGCCACCTCCCGGAGGAGGACGGGGACTCGGTGGGGGACGCGGGTGAAGACCTAGAGACCACCGCCAGCGAGGCGGTGGATCAGCTCGCGGCCGCCGCCGAGACCATCCTCATTCCTGCAAAGGAACTCCGGGACTTTTTGGCCCAGAGCCGGGGTCGCTGCAACCAAGCCCGACTAGCCCTGGAAAAATGGTCCGAGCCGGGGCTGATCAAGGGGTCCGTCCGCGCCGCCGTCAAAACCTTGGCCGCGGGCGGGCCCCTGACAAAGGCGCAACACCTTGAGCTGCGCGAGCTCGAGGGACTCCTCGCTGGGCTGCGGAGGGAGCGGAGTTCAACAAAAGACTCCGCTCCCTCCCCCACAATAGGTTAAGGTAGAGGTTGCACTATGCTTTTGCCATGAAGATAACCATAGCCAGCCTCAACATCAACGGCGGCAGAGGGGCACGCCGTAGATTTGACAATTTTTCGCTCCTGCGGGAGGGGAAATATGCGGTGTGCTTCCTGCAAGAAACCCACACCGTTCCGGGAGACGAAGCCACGTGGCTCCTGGAATGGCAAGGAGAGGTCCGCATGAGCCACCTCACCGCCATTTCTAGTGGGGTGGCCATCTTGCTGGGCCCGCATTTTCAGCCGGAGATCTTGGGGGTCGAGGAGCCCGTGCCAGGCCGCTTGCTGCACGTAACGGTTCACCTGGGGGACGTGCCGCTCCATCTCATGAACGTGTACGCCCCTCAGCCCGGCCCGCAGCAAACGCGCTTCTTTGAAGAGGTGTCCGCTCTTCTTGGCTCCGTCGACGTCGGCGACTGCATTGTCCTCGGGGGGGATTTTAACTGCACCCTCGAGGCGAGGGACCGCTCCGGTGCCCCGCAGTGCATTACGGCGATGGAGAAGTTGAGGGACCTGGTCGGGTCCTTCGACTTGGTGGACGTCTGGCGAAATCTCCACCCCGACTCCAGCGCCTTTACTTGGGTGAGGCCTGGAGTTGGATGGTCTAGAGTCGACCGCCTTTACGTGTCTCGGGCGTACGTTTCCTGCGTCCCGGCGGCCTCCATGCGGCCGGTGCCGTGTTCGGACCACCACCTGGTGTGGGCGGAGCTCGCTTCGCTCTGCGCGAGGACGGGGTCCGCGTACTGGCACTTTAACAACCGGCTGCTGGAGGACGTGCGGTTCCAGAACTCGTTCCGTCGATTCTGGTCCGACTGGAGAAGGAAGCAGGGGGGCTTCCCCTCCTTGAGGCTATGGTGGGACGTGGGCAAGGCTCACGTCCGCGTCTTCTGTCAAGAGTACGCGAGGGGGTCGACCAAGAGGCGGGCGGCCAGAGTCGGGCACCTAGGAAAAGAGGTGCTCGACCTGGAAGCCCGTCTCGGTCAAGTCGTCCAGGACCCGGCCCTGCGGACGGTGTACGAAGCGAAGAAGGCCGCGCTGAAGGACCTGCAGCTCGTCGGGTCCCGAGGCGCGTTCGTGAGGTCGCGGATCCGGTTCCTGCGGGATCTGGACCACGGCTCCCCCTTCTTCTACTCGCTGGAAAAAAGGCAGAGTGTCCGTAAGCAGCTCTTGACGCTGCTGGCCGACGACGGCTCTCTCGTCTCGGATCCGGAGGGCGTCAACAACAGGGCCCGTGAATATTACGGGGCTCTGTTCTCTCCGGATCCGTCCAGCGAGGAAGCGCGTAGAGTTTTGTGGGAGGACCTGCTGAATGTCAGCCCGGAGGGCGCCGAAAATCTGGAAGCTCCGCTAAGCCTGGCGGAGCTGACCGGTGCCCTCGCCCGGCTCTCGAGGGGAAAATCCCCGGGGCTGGACGGGCTGACCGTGGAGTTCCACAGGGCGTTCTGGGACGTCCTGGGGAGCGACTACGCGCGGGTCCTGGGGGAAAGTCTGGCGACCGGGGAGATGCCCCTCTCTTGGCGAAGGGCAGTCATCGTCCTGCTGCCTAAGAAGGGCGATCTCCGCCTCCTTAAGAACTGGCGCCCGGTCTCCCTCCTCAGCACGGACTACAAAATCTTCGCCAGGGCGATGTCTGCTCGCCTTGGTGCCGTGCTGGACCACATGATCCACCCCGACCAGTCATACACGGTCCCAGGCCGGACAATCCACGATAACATCCATCTGGTCCGGGACCTCATCCATTGTTCCCAGGAGGCTGGTCTGTCGGTCGCCTTCCTATCCCTCGACCAAGAGAAGGCGTTCGACAGGGTGGATCACGACTATCTGCTCGGAACTCTGCGCGCTTTCGGGTTCGGGACGCATTTCGTCGCCCGGATCCGACTTTTGTACGCCGCCGCGGAGTGTCTGATTAAGGTTAACGGGTCCTTGACGGCGCCCCTTCGCTTTAGGAGAGGGTTGCGCCAGGGATGCCCCATGTCCGGCCAGTTATACGCCGTTTGCGTGGAGCCTTTCCTGCGCCTCTTGCGGACGAGGTTGACGGGACTGGCTCTGCAAGGGCCGGGCGTGGAGGTCGTCCTCTCGGCTTACGCCGATGACGTGCTCCTCGCGGTAGAGGATCCCGCTGACCTGCGGAGGATGCGTGAGTGCCAGGAGATTTACTCAGCCGCGTCCTCCGCCAGGATCAACTGGGAGAAATGTTCCGGACTCCTGGTGGGTCAGTGGCGGGTGGACTCCCTGCCGGAGGAGCTCAGGCCTTTTGCCTGGAGCACGACCCATCTCCTCTATCTGGGAGTCTACCTTAGCCCCGACGAGGGAGCCTGGCCGGCGAACTGGCAGGAGCTGGAGGCCAAGGTCGCCGCTCGCCTAGGGCGCTGACAGGACTGCTCCGAGTGCTGTCCTACAGGGGTCGAGCGCTAGTCATAACCCAGCTGGTGGCCGCAATGCTGTGGTACCGGCTGGTCACTTTGACCCCTCCCCCTGCGTTTGTCGCCAAGATACAGAAGAAGCTGGTGGACTTCTTCTGGAACAACAGGAAGCACTGGGTCTCTGCCGCGGTCTTGAGTCTCCCGCTTGAGGAGGGCGGTCAGTCGTTGGTGTGCGTCAGCGCCCAGCTCGCGACTTTCCGTCTTCAGACCCTGCAGAGATACCTTTACGTCGAGCCCCCTCCTAGGTGGTGTGCTCTGGCGAGGTATTTCTTCCGCCAGCAGCTCGACCTCAATTATGACACGCAGCTCCTGTTTGTGAACTTGGGGGGTGCCAGGACCGCCCTCCGGGAGCTGCCTGTCTTTTACAGGGAACTCATCAGGGTCTGGAACAAAGTCTCCACCAAGCGCAGCTCTCCGCCGGCTGGAGTGGCGGCCGTCCTGCAGGAGCCGCTGCTCGGGAATCCGTACCTTCACGGCCGAGGTTTTATGTGGCGGTCGGAAGAGAGGGCTGTGGCTGGTGAGGTGACCAGGGTCAGGGACCTGCTCGATGGCGGAGGAGCGGGCTGGATGGCGCCAGACACGCTGGTGCGGCGCCTAAACTCTGCCAACGTCCGCCACGCGGCCGATGCCATCGAGTCGCTAAAAACAGCTCTGGGCCCTGACTCCGTTAGGTGTATCGAGGAGGCTCAAGCACGTGGGGAGATCCCGTCCGAACTGACCCCCGTCCGGACGGAATTCCTCATCGGCGCCAAACCCCGGAACCTCCCTCGGGGGCCGGCGCCTCACAACTTGAGCCGCCTCGGGGAAATCCCCTCCGTGCCTTTCAGTTCCGCGCGGAGGGGTTTCCTGTACGGGCTGCTCCTGCACACCCTCAACTTTGCCATCCTCGCCGGCCGTCCTGACACGCCATGGCGTACCATCTTGCCGTCCGGAGGAGGCGGGGGTCCCCGATGGAGGGCACTCTACGCAGGGGTCCTCCCACTATTCATCGGGGACTTGGCCTGGAGGGTGGTGCACGGAGCAGTGCCGTGCAACAAATTTTTAAGCCGGTTCACGGACTCCCAGGCCGCCTGCAATTTCTGCGGTCTGGAGGAGTCCGTGTTCCATGTTTTTATCGAGTGCACGAGGTTGCAGCCCCTGTTCCATTATTTGAAGGGGCTGCTCCTGAAATTCTGGTTGCACTTCAGTCCCAATCTCCTGATCTTTGGGCACCCTGTGCGGAGGGGAGCGGGTAGGTCCGAAGGCCTCCTCGTAGGACTGCTCCTGGGCACGGCCAAGGGTGCCATCAGCCGGTCCAGGCAGCGGGCGGTCGAGGGGGTCGTTCAACCTGACTGCCTGCCTCTCTTCCGCTCTTACATCCGGTCCAGGGTGTCCTTGGAGATGGAGCACGCGGTGTCCACCAGTACGCTCGCGGCCTTCCGCGAGAGGTGGGCACCGGAGGGACTGGAGTGCATCATCACGCCCGGCAACCAAATTTTAATTTGATTTTACGTTTTTTAAGTTTAATTTGTTTTAATTGCCGGTGCTTTTAGTGTCCCCCTTCCCTTTTATAGGGGGCACTGGGGAAAATTGTGATTTTAGTGCCCAAAAAAAAAACAAAAAAAAGAAAAACACAAAAAAAAAAGGGGGGGAAAAAAAAAAGGGCCTTGTAAATGTCTGGGGTGTCACGCAGGTCGGGTGGCACCGTTTAATGTTTTATGTTTTGCAGGTGAACTCCAAAAAGAGTTTCATGCACAATGACCCCCAGGTCCCTCTGCACCGCAGCATGTTGTAATTTCTCTCCATTCAAATAATATTCCCTTTTACTGTTTTTTTTCCCAAGGTGGATGACCTCACATTTTCCGACATTGTATTCCATCTGCCAAACCGTAGCCCATTCGCTTAACCTATCTAAATCTCTTTGCAGCCTCTCTGTGTCATCTACACAACCCGCTTTCCCACTAATCTTAGTGTCATCTGCAAATTTTGTTACACTACACTACGGTGAGGGACTTCAGTTACATCAGACTTCAGAGGCTGGGTCATAAGAAATAAGAACATAAAAAATAGGCTATTGCATTTCCCACATCACAACAGTGGTTAACTCCAAAAGTACTTAAGAACATAAGAAATAAGAGCAGGAGTAGACCATTTGGCCCCTCGAGCCTGCTCCGCCATTCAATAAGATCATGGCTGATCTGATCATGGACTCAGCTCCACTTCCCTGCCCGCTCCGCACCAGTACCTCTTTGGCAGAAGGTTCGAGTTAGAAACGGACCACAAGCCGTTAACATCCCTGTTGTCAGACAGCAAAGCTGTCAATGCCAATGCGTCAGCTCGCATACAGCGATGGGCTCTCACGCTGGCTGCATATAACTACACCATACGGCACCGGCCCAGCATCGAAAATTGCGCTGACGCGCTCAGCAGGCTCCCACTGGCCACCACTGAGGGGGCAGCGGAGCAAAGCGCGGAGATGGTCATGGCTGTCGATGCTTTTGACAGCGCAGGCTCCCCCATCACAGCCCACCAGGTCAAAACCTGGACAAACAGAGATCCCCTCCTATCCTTGATTAAGAAATGTGTCCTGACTGGGGATTGGGCGCCCACACGGAGCATGCACCTATGAGGTCAGACCGTTTCACAGACGGATGGATGAACTCTCCATCCAAGCCGACTGCCTACTATGGGACAGCCAGGTAGTCATGTCCCAGAAGGGAAGGGAAGCATTCATCAGGGAACTCCACAGCGAACACCCAGGCATTGTGCTAATGAAGGCCATTGCCCGGTCACATGTATGGTGGCCGGGAATTGATGCAGACCTGGAACACTGTGTTCGCAGATGCACGACGTGTGCCCAGCTGGGCAATGCCCCCAGGGAGGCCCACTCAACCCGTGGCCCTGGCCCACCAAGCCATGGTCACGTATTCACGTAGACTACGCGGGCCCATTCATGGGGAAAATGTTCCTCGGTGTTGTTGATGCGTACTCGAAATGGATCGAGTGCATCATATTGAATTCGTGCACGACATCCACCACAGTGGGGAGTCTGCGTGTGGCCTTTGCGACCCATGCCTTGCCGGACATCCTGGTTAGCAACAACGGCCCGTGTATCATTAGCTATGAATTCCGGGAGTTCATGTCGGGTAATGGCATCAAACATGTCAGGACAGCACCGTTCAAGCCGGCCTCCAATGGCCAGGCGGAACGTGCGGTCCAAATCATAAAACAAGCCATGCTCCGGATTCAAGGACCCTCCCTTCAATGCCGCCTATCGCGCCTCCTGCTGGCCTACAGGTCCCGACCGCATTCGCTCACGGGAGTCCTGCCCACGGAATTACTCATGAAACGCACACTAAAAACTCGGCTGTCCCTCATTCATCCTGTCCTGTCAGACATTGTTGAGGGTAAGTGCCAGTCCCAAAATGAGTGCCATGACCGTAGCTCAAAGGGGAGATGTATAGAAATCGATGACCCTGTATTTGTTCTTAATCACGCTTTGGGGCCCAAGTGGCTTGAGGGTACTGTGATTGGTAAAGAGGGGAACAGGATCATAGTGGTCAGACTTAACAATGGACAGATATGTCGCAAGCATCTGGATCAAGTAAAAAAAAGGTTCAGCATGGACACTGGGGAACCTGAGGAAGATCATGAGATGTTGCCCACACCACCGCCAGTGAACGAGCAACAAGAACATTCACTAGCATGCACAGTCCCTGCGGCCAGCCCGGACGAGCCAGAATCACCACAGGCGACAGAGACGCATGCCAAGGCCCAACAACCAGAGCCCCAACTGCGGCGCTCCACGAGAGAGCATCGACCGCCTGAAAGACTTAATCTTTGACCCAAAGACGTTGGGGGGGGGCGGGGGAGGTGAATAAATGTTATGTCCTTACACACTACTGTAAGTCAACACGAGGCACATACTGCAGACAAGGTCACTCTGTGACCTGTACCTTTATTCACATGACCAAGAAGTGATGACCCTGCGTGGGACCTCCCTTTATATACCTGGGTGACCAGGTGAGGAGTGTCTCCCACAAGTTCACCCCTTGTGGTCAAGGTGTGCATTTTTTAGGTGTATACAGTGTGCAGTGTTGTTACATGAAGGTTACAGTTACATGAAGGTTACATACATGACAGCAAGAACATCCTTCCTCAGATTAGGAGACCAAAACTGAACACAATATTCCAGGTGAGGCCTCACTAAGGCCCTGTACAACTGCAGTAAGACCTCCCTGATCCTATACTCAAAACCCCTAGCTATGAAGGCCAACATACCATTTGCCGCTTTCATCTCCGCTTGCTGTACCTGCATGCCAATTTTCAATGACTGATGTACCATGACACCCAGGTCTCATTGCACCTCCCCTTTTCCTAATCTGCCGCCATTCAGATAATATTCTGCTTTCGTGTTTTTGCCCCCAAAGTGGATAACCTCACCTTTATCCACATTATACTGCATCTGCCATGCATTTGCCCACTCACCTAACCTGTCCAAGTCACCCTGCAGCCTCTTAGTGTCCTCCTCACAGCTCACACCGCCACCCAGTTTAGTGTCATCTGCAAACTTGGAGATATTACAGTCAATTCTTTCATCCAAATCATTAATGTATATTGTAAAGAGCTGGGGTCCCAGCACTGAGCCCTGCGGCACTCCACTAGTCACTGCCTGCCATTCTGAAAAGGACCCGTTTATCCCGACTCTCTGCTTCCTGTCTGCCAACCAGTTCTCTATCCACATCAGTACATTACCCCCAATACCATGTGCTTTGATTTTGCACACCACTCTCTTGTGTGGGACCTTGTCAAAAGCCTTTTGAAAGTCCAAGTACACCACATCCACTGGTTCTCCCTTGTCCACTCTACTAGTTACATCCTCAAAAAATTCCAGAAGATTTGTCAAGCATGATTTCCCTTTCATAAATCCATGCTGACTTGGATCGATCCCGTCACTGCTTTCCAAATGACTGCTATTTCATCTTTAATGATTGATTCCAACATTTTCTCCACTACTGATATCAGGTTAACCTGTCTATAATTACCCGTTTTCTCTCTCCCTCCTTTTTAAAAAGTGGTGTTACATTAGCTACCCTCCAGTCCATAGGAACTGATCCAGAGTCGAGGGGCATAATGGCCTACTCCTGCTCCTATTTCTTACGTTCTTACATGGAGAGACTGGGATTGTTCTTAGAGCAGGGGAGATTTGATAGCGATGTTGAAAATCATGACGGGGTTTCGATAGAGTAAATAAGGAGAAAGTGTTTCCACTGACAGGAGGGTCAGTAATGAGAGAACACAGATTTAAGGTAATTGGCAAAACGACCAGAGGGGAGATGAGGAGAATATTTTTTTACTCATTCGTTACGATCTGCAATGTGTTGCCTGAAAGATCACTGGAAGCAGATTCAATAATAACCTTCAAAAGGGAACTGGATAAGTCTCTCTGATAATTCCTATATGGTTTATAGACATGGACCATGTACAGCAGGCATCGCAAAACACTGGAGAAGTACCACCAACGTTGCCTCCGCAAGATCCTGCAAATCCACTGGCAGAATAGGCGCACCAACGTTAGAGTTCTCGCTTAGGCCAACATCCCCAGCATCGAAGCACCGACCATGCTCGATCAGCTCCGCTGGACAGGGCCACATCGTCCGCATGCCTGATACGAGACTCCCAAAACAAGCGTTCTACTCGGAGCTTCGACATGGCAAGCGAGCCCCAGGTGGGCAGAGGAAATGTTTCAAGGACATCCTCAAAGCCTCCTTGAAACAATGCAACATCCCCACCAACACCTGGAAAACTCTGGCCCAAAACCACTCAAAGTGGAGGAAAAGCATCTGGGAAGGCACTGAACACCTCGAGTCTCGAACCAAAGCCAAACGTCGACAGCGGAAGGAGCACATGGCAAACCAGGCACCCCACCCTCCCGTTCCTTCAACCACCGTCTGCCCCACCTGTGACAGAGACTGTAGGTCCCGCATTGGATTCTTCAGGTAGACAAGAAGGGAAAGGAGGTGGGGTAGCTCTGTTAATAAAGGATGATATCAGGGCAGTTGTGAGAGACGATATTGGCTCTAATGAACAAAATGTTGAAACATTGTGGGTGGAGATTAGAGATAGTAAGGGGAAAACGTCACTGGTGGGCGTAGTTTATAGGCCCCCAAATAATAACTTCACGGTGGGGCGGGAAATAATCAAGGAAACAATGGAGGCATGTGAAAAAGGAATGGCAGTAGGCATGGGGGATTTTACCTACATATTGATTGGTCAACTCAAATCGCACGGGGTAGCCTGGAGGAGGAATTCATAGAATGCATACGGGATTGTTTCTTAGAACAGTATGTTACAGAACCTACAAAGGAGCAAGCTATCTTAGATCTGGTCCTGTGTAATGAGACAGGAAAAATAAACGATCTCTTAGTAAAAGATCCTCTCGGAATGAGTGATCACAGTCTGGTTGAATTTGTAATACAGATTGAGGGTGAGGAAGTTGTGTCTCAAACGAGCGTACTATGCTTAAACAAAGGGGACTACAGTGGGATGAGGGCAGAGTTGGCTAAAGTAGACTGGAAACACAGACTAAACGGTGGCACAATTGAGGAACAGTGGAGGACTTTTAAGGAGCTCTTTCATAGTGCGCAAACAAAAATATATTCCAGTGAAAAAGAAGGGCGGTAAGAGAAGGGATAACCAGCCGTGGATAACCAAGGAAATAAAGGAGAATAACAAATCAAAGACCAATGCGTATAAGGTGGCCAAGGTTAGTGGGAAACTAGAGGATTGGGAAAATTTTAAACAACAGCAAAGAATGACTAAAAAAGCAATAAAGGAAGGAAAGATAGATTACGAAGGTAAACTTGCGCAAAACATAAAAACAGATAGTAAAAGCTTTTACAGATATATAAAACGGAAAAGAGTGACTTAAGTAAATGTTGGTCCCTTAGAAGATGAGAAGGGGGATTTAATAATGGGAAATGTGGAAATGGCTGAGACCTTAAACAATTATTTTGCTTCGGTCTTCACAGTGGAAGACACAAAAACCATGCTAAAAATTGCTGGTCACAGGAATGTGGGAAGGGAGGACCTTCAGACAATCACTATCACTAGGGGGGGTAATGCTGGACAGGCTAATGGGACTCAAGGTAGACAAGTCCCCTGGTCCTGATGAAATGCATCCCAGGGTATTAAAAGAGATGGCGGAAGTTATAGCAGATGCATTCGTTATAATCTACCAAAATTCTCTGGACTCTGGGGAGGTACCAGCGGATTGGAAAGCAGCTAATGTAACGCCTCTGTTTAAAAAAGGGGGCAGACAAAAGGCAGGTAACTATAGGCCGGTTAGTTTAACATCTGTAGTGGGGAAAATGCTTGAAACTATCA
The DNA here is from genome assembly GCF_044704955.1 of Pristiophorus japonicus. Classification (NCBI taxonomy): domain Eukaryota; kingdom Metazoa; phylum Chordata; class Chondrichthyes; family Pristiophoridae; genus Pristiophorus; species Pristiophorus japonicus. Next base: position 46,767 of record NW_027253707.1, read on the forward strand.
TTAAGGAAGAAATAGCGGGACATCTCGATAGGAATAGTGCAATCAAGCAGACGCAACATGGATTCATGAAGGGGAAATCATGTTTAACTAATTTACTGGAATTCTTTGAGGATATAACGAGCATGGTGGATAGAGATGTACCGATGGATGTGGTGTATTTAGATTTCCAAAAGGCATTCGATAAGGTGCCACACAAAAGGTTACTGCAGAAGATAAAGGTATGCAGAGTCAGAGGAAATGTATTAGCATGGATAGAGAATTGGCTGGCTAACAGAAAGCAGGGAGTTGGGATAAATGGGTCCTTTTCGGGTTGGAAATCGGTGGTTAGTGGTGTGCCACAGGGATCGGTGCTGGGACCACAACTGTTTACAATATACATAGATGACCTGGAAGAGGGGACAGAGTGTAGTGTAACAAAATTTACAGATGACACTAAGATTAGTGGGAAAGCGGGTTGTGTAGAGGACACAGAGAGGCTGCAAAGAGATTTGGATAGGTTAAGCGAATGGGCTAAGGTTTGGCAGATGGAATACAATGTCGAAAAGTGTGAGGTCATCCACCTTGGGAAAAAAAACAGTAATAGGGAATATTATTTGAATGGGGAGAAATTACAACATGCTGAGGTGCAGGGGGACCTGGGGGTCCTTGTGCATGAAACTCTTTTGAGTTTACCTGAAAATAAACATAAACATTAAACCATGCCACCCGCCTGGGTGACACAGCAGACATTTTCAAGGCCCCTTTTTTTTTCTCCTTTTTTTTTGTTTTTTTTTTTGGCGCTAAAATCAAATTTTTTCCAGTGCCCCCTATAAAAGGGGAGGGGGACACTAAAAGCACCGGCAATTAAAACAAATTAAACTTTAAAACGTAAAATCAAATTAAAATTTGGTTGCCGGGCGTGATGATGCACTCCAGTCCCTCCGGTGCCCACCTCTCGCGGAAGGCCGCGAGCGTACCGGTGGACACCGCGTGCTCCATCTCCAAGGACACCCTGGACCAGATGTAAGAGCGGAAGAGAGGCAGGCAGTCAGGTTGAACGACCCCCTCGACCGCCCGCTGCCTGGGCCGGCTGATGGCACCCTTGGCCGTGCCCAGGAGCAGTCCTACGAGGAGGCCTTCGGACCTACCCGCTCCCCTCCGCACAGGGTGCCCAAAGATCAGGAGAGTGGGACTGAAGTGCAGCCAGAATTTCAGGAGCAGCCCCTTCAAATAATGGAACAGGGGCTGCAACCTCGTGCATTCCATAAAAACATGGAACACGGACTCTTCCAGACCGCAGAAATTGCAGGCAGCCTGGGAGTCCGTGAACCGGCTTAAAAATTTGTTGCACGGCACTGCTCCGTGCACCACCCTCCAGGCCAAGTCCCCGATGAATAGTGGGAGGACCCCTGCGAAGAGTGCCCTCCATCGGGGACCCCCGCCTCCTCCGGACGGCAAGATGGTACGCCATGGCGTGTCCGGACGGCCGGCGAGGATGGCAAAGTTGAGGGTGTGCAGGAGCAGCCCGTACAGGAAACCCCTCCGCGCGGAACTGAAAGGCACGGAGGGGATTTCCCCGAGGTGGCTCAAGTTGTGAGGCGCCGGCCCCCGAGGGAGGTTCCGGGGTTTGGCGCCGATGAGGAATTCCGTCCGGACGGGGGTCAGTTCGGACGGGATCTCCCCACGTGCTTGAGCCTCCTCGATGCACCTAACGGAGTCAGGGCCCAGAGCTGTTTTTAGCGACTCGATGGCATCGGCCGCGTGGCGGACGTTGGCAGAGTTTAGGCGCCGCGCCAGCATGTCTGGCGCCATCCAGCCCGCTCCTCCACCATCGAGCAGGTCCCTGACCCTGGTCACCTCACCAGCCACAGCCCTCTCTTCCGACCGCCACATAAAACCTCGGCCGTTGAGGTACGGATTCCCGAGCAGCGGTTCCTGCAGGACGGCCGCCACTCCAGCCGGCGGAGAGCTGCGCTTGGTGGAGACTTTGTTCCAGACCCTGATGAGTTCCCTGTAAAAGGCAGGCAGCTCCCGGAGGGCGGTCCTGGCACCCCCCAAGTTCACAAACAGGAGCTGTGTGTCATAATTGAGGTCGCGCTGCTGGCGGAAGAAATACCTCGCCAGAGCACACCACCTAGGAGGGGGCTCGACGTAAAGGTATCTCTGCAGGGTCTGAAGACGGAAAGTCGCGAGCTGGGCGCTGACGCACACCAACGACTGACCGCCCTCCTCAAGCGGGAGACTCAGTGCTTCCTGTTGTTCCAGAAGAAGTCCACCAGCTTCTTCTGTATCTTGGCGACAAACGCAGGGGGAGGGGTCAAAGTGACCAGCCGGTACCACAACATTGCGGCCACCAGCTGGTTTATGACTAGCGCTCGACCCCTGTAGGACAGCACTCGGAGCAGTCCTGTCCAGCGCCCTAGGCGAGCGGTGACCTTGGCCTCCAGCTCCTGCCAGTTCGCCGGCCAGGCTCCCTCGTCGGGGCTAAGGTAGACTCCCAGATAGAGGAGATGGGTCGTGCTCCAGGCAAAAGGCCTGAGCTCCTCCGGCAGGGAGTCCACCCGCCACTGACCCACCAGGAGTCCGGAACATTTCTCCCAGTTGATCCTGGCGGAGGACGCGGCCGAGTAAATCTCCTGGCACTCACGCATCCTCCGCAGGTCAGCGGGATCCTCTACCGCGAGGAGCACGACCTCCACGCCCGGCCCTTGCAGAGCCAGTCCCGTCAACCTCGTCCGCAAGAGGCGCAGGAAAGGCTCCACGCAAACGACGTATAACTGGCCGGACATGGGGCATCCCTGGCGCACCCCTCTCCTAAAGCGAAGGGGCGCCGTCAAGGACCCGTTAACCTTAATCTCATGGCAAAAGCATAGTGCAACCTCTACCTTAACCTATTGTGGGGGATCCTTGTGCATGAATCCCCCAAAAAAAGTTAGTTTGCAGGTGCAGCAGGTAATCAGGAAGGCGAATGGAATGTTGGCCTTCATTGCGAGAGGGATGGAGTGCAAAAGCAGGGAGGTCCTTCTGCAACTGTATAAGGTATTGGTGAGGCCGCATCTGGAGTACTGCGTGCAGTTTTGGTCACCTTACTTAAGGAAGGATATACTAGCTTTGGAGGGGGTACAGAGACAATTCACTCGGCTGATTCCGGAGATGAGGGGGTTACCTTATGATGATAGATTGAGTAGACTGGGTCTTTACTCGTTGGAGTTCAGAAGGATGAGGGGTGATCTTATAGAAACATTTAAAATCATGAAAGGGATAGACAAGATGGAGGCAGAGAGGTTGTTTCCACTGGTCGGGGAGACGAACTAGGGGGCACAGCCTCAAAATACGGGGGAGCCAATTTAAAACCGAGTTGAGAAGGAATTTCTTCTCCCAGAGGGTTGTGAATCTGTGGAATTCTCTGCCCAAGGAAGCAGTTGAGGCTAGCTCATTGAATGTATTCAAATCACAGATTGATAGATTTTTAACCAATAAGGGAATTAAGGGTTATGGGGAGAGGGCGGGTAAGTGGAACTGAGTCCACGGCCAGATCAGCCATGATCTTGTTGAATGGCGGAGCAGGCTCGAGGGGCTAGATGGTCTACTCCTGTTCCTCAATCTTATGTTATGAATATATCTAACGAACTGGCCTCAACAATTTTCTGTAGAGAATTCCACAGGTTCACAATTCTGAGTGAAGAAGTTTCTCCTCATCTCGGTCCTAAATGGCTTACATAGAAAGATAGAAAATAGATGCAGGAGTCGGCCATTCGGCCCTTCGAGTCTGCACCGCCATTCAATGAGTTCATGGCTGAACATGCAACTTCAGTACCCCACCGACTCAAGTGATGGGCAATAAATACCAACAGAATGAAAGGAGAGGTTATGAGAAATGTTCTTATGTCGAGGGTTGTTAGGACATGGAATGAAAAAGAAAAAGAAGACTTGTATTTCTATAGCACATTTCACAACCTCAGCACATCCCAAAGCTTTACAGTCAATGAAATACTTTTTGAAGTGTAGTCACTGTTGTAATATAGGAAACGCAGCAGCCAGCTGCGCACAGCAAGCTCCCACAAACAGCAATGTGATAATCACCAGATAATCAGTTTTTATGATGTGGATTGAGGGATAAATATTGGCCCCAGGACACAGGGATGCCATGGGATCTTTTACGTCCACCTGAGAGGGCAGACAGGGCCTCGGTTTAATTTCTCATCCCAAATATGGCATCTCCGACAGTGCAGCACTCCCTCAGCACTGCCCTTCCAACAGTGCAGAGGTCCCTCAGTACTGTCCCTCCGACAGTGCCGCACTCCCTCAGTAATACTTCTCCGACAGTGCAGCCCTCCCTCAGCACTATCCCTTCAACAGTGTAGCACTCCTTCAGTACTGCCCCTCCAACAGTGCAGCACTCCTTCAGTACTGCCCCTCTGACTGTGCAGCACTCCCTCAGAACTGCCCTTACAACAGTGCAGCGCTCCCTCAGAACTGCCCCTCCCACAGTGCAGCGCTCCCTCAGTACTGCCCCTCCGACAGTGCAGCGCTCCCTCAGTACTGCCCCTCCCACAGTGCAGCGCTCCCTCAGAACTGCCCTTACAACAGTGCATCACTCCCTCAGTACTGCCCCTCCCACAGTGCAGCGCTCCCTCAGTACTGCCCCTCCCACAGTGCAGCGCTCCCTCAGTACTGCCCCTCCGACAGTGCAGTGCTCTTTCAGTACTGCCCCTCCCACAGTGCAGCGCTCCCTCAGTACTGCCCCTCCAACAGAGCAGCACTCCTTCAGTACTGCCCCTCCAACAGTGCAGCACTCCTTCAGAACTGCCCTTACAACAGTGCAGCACTCCCTCAGAACTGCCCTTACAACAGTGCAGCACTCCCTCAGTACTGGCCCTCCCACAGTGCAGCGCTCCCTCAGTACTGCCCCTCCGCCAGTGCAGCACTCCCTCAGTACTGCCCCTCCCACAGTGCAGCGCTCCCTCAGAACTGCCCTTACAACAGTGCATCACTCCCTCAGTACTGCCCCTCCCACAGTGCAGCGCTCCCTCAGTACTGCCCCTCCCACAGTGCAGCGCTCCCTCAGTACTGCCCTTACAACAGTGCATCACTCCCTCAGTACTGCCCCTCCCACTGTGCAGCGCTCCCTCAGAACTGCCCTTACAACAGTGCAGCACTCCCTCAGTACTGCCCCTCCCACAGTGCAGCGCTCCCTCAGTACTGCCCCTCCCACAGTGCAGCGCTCCCTCAGTACTGCCCCTCCAACAGTGCAGCGCTCCCTCAGTACTGCCCCTCCCACAGTGCAGCGCTCCCTCAGTACTGCCCCTCCGACAGTGCAGTGCTCCCTCAGTACTGCCCCTCCCACAGTGCAGCGCTCCCTCAGTACTGCCCCTCCGACAGTGCAGTGCTCCCTCAGTACTGCCCCTCCCACAGTGCAGCTCTCCCTCAGTACTGCCCCTCCCACTGTGCAGCGCTCCCTCAGAACTGCCCTTACAACAGTGCAGCACTCCCTCAGTACTGCCCCTCCCACAGTGCAGCGCTCCCTCAGTACTGCCCCTCCCACAGTGCAGCGCTCCCTCAGTACTGCCCCTCCAACAGAGCAGCACTCCCTCAGTACTGCCCCTCCGACAGTGCAGCACTCCCTCAGTACTGCCCCTCCCACAGTGCAGCGCTCCCTCAGAACTACCCTTACAACAGTGCAGCACTCCCTCAGTACTGCCCCTCCCACAGTGCAGCACTCCCTCAGTACTGCCCCTCCCACAGTGCAGCACTCCCTCAGTACTGCCCCTCCCACAGTGCAGCGCTCCCTCAGTACTGCCCCTCCGACAATGCAGTGCTCCCTCAGTACTGCCCCTCCCACAGTGCAGCGCTCCCTCAGTACTGCCCCTCCGACAGTGCAGTGCTCCCTCAGTACTGCCCCTCCCACAGTGCAGCGCTCCCTCAGTACTGCCCCTCCGACAGTGCAGTGCTCCCTCAGTACTGCCCCTCCGACAGTGCAGTGCTCCCTCAGTACTGCCCCTCCCACAGTGCAGCGCTCCCTCAGTACTGCCCCTCCAACAGAGCAGCACTCCCTCAGCACTGCACTGGAGTGTCAGACCAGATCTTTGTGCTCAAGTCTCTGGAGTAGGACTTGAACCCACAACCTTCTGACTCCGAGGCAAGGATGCTACCCACTGAGCCACAGCAGACACCAGGAAGAGATGCTGAATCCGCAGTGCATTTCAGAAGGATAGTGGATAAGGCTCTGAATAAGATCAATTTAAAAGGGTATAGTGAAAGGGCAAGTGAATCAAACTTAGGGCTGAGCTCTTTATAGAGAGGGCACAGCCATGAAGGGTCGAATGGGGAAAGGGCAGGGTATTGGGACTATGGGGAGTGCGCTTCCAGAGGGAGAGCACTGGTGCAATAGGTTGAATGGTCTCCTTCTGCGCTCTTCAATTCTATAATTCATTAAGTCTGACTGAGCTATGGGGCGTCCCTGGATTCTGGGGAGGTGCCAGAAGATTGGAAAATTGCAAATGTAACGCTCCTATTTAAAAAGGGAGGCAGACAAAAAGCAGGAAACTATAGACCAGTTAGCTTAACATCTGTGGTTGGGAAGATATTGGAGTCCATTATTAAAGAAACAGTAGCAGGACATTTCGAAAAGCAAAATTCGGTCAGGCAGAGTCAGCATGGATTTATGAAGGGAAAGTCATGTTTGACAAATTTGCTGGAATTCTTTGAGGATGTATCGAACAGGATAAATGGTTCATTCTTTGGTTGGCAATCAGTAACTAGTGGGGTGCTGCAGGGATCAGTGCTGGGACCCCAACTATTTACAATCTATATTAACGACTTGGAAGAAGGGACTGAGTGTAACGTAGCCAAGTTTGCTGACGATACAAAGTTGGGAGGAAAAGCAATGTGTGAGGACACAAAAAATCTGCTAAAGGACATAGACAGACTAAGTGAGTGAGCAAAAATTTGACAGTATAATGTTGGAAAGTGTGAGGTCATGCACTTTGGCAGAAAAAAATCAAAGAGCAAGTTATTATTTAAATGGAGAAAGATTGCAAAGTGCTGCAGTACAGCGGGACCTGGGGGTACTTGTGCATGAAACACAAAAGGTTAGTATGCAGGTACAGCAAGTGATCAGGAAGGCCAATGGAATCTTGTAAAGGGGATGGAGTATAAAAGCAGGGAAGTCTTGCTGCAGCTATACAGGGTATTGGTGAGGCCACACCTGGAATACTGATTTCCATATTTACGAAAGGATATACTTGCTTTGGAGGCAGTTCAGAGAAGGTTCACTAGATTGATTCCGGAGATGAGGGGGTTGACTTATGAGGAAAGATTGAGTAGGTTAGCATAGAAACATAGAAAATAGGTGCAGGAGTAGGCCATTCGGCCCTTCAAGCCTGCAACACCATTCAATAAGATCATGGCTGAACATTCAACCTCAGTACCCCTTTCCTACTTTCTCTCCATACCCCTTGATGCCTTTGGCCCTAAGGGCCATATCTAACTCCCTTTTGAATATATCTAACAAACTGGCATCAACAACTCTCTGCGGTAGAGAATTCCACAGGTTAACAACTCTCTGAGTGAAGAAGTTTCTCCTCATCTCAGTCCTAAACGGCTTACCCCTTATCCTTAGACTGTGACCCCTGGTTCTGGACTTCCCCAACATTGGGAACATTCTTCCTGCATCTAACCTGTCCAGTCCCGTCAGAATTTTATATGTTTCGATGAGATCCCCTCTCATCCTTCTAAACTCCAGTGAATACAGGCCCTGTCGATCCAGTCTCTCCTCATATGTCATCCCGGGAATAGAAACATAGAAACATAGAAAATAGGTGCAGGAGTAGACCATTCAGCTCTTCGAGCCTGCACCACCATTCAATAAGATCATGGCTGATCATTCATCTCAGTACCCCTTGTAGGGGAGGATGAAAACCCCCTCATTTTACCCAGAAGGAAAAGAGCTGTGGGATCTGTCTGTAATGCGAATTGAAACCGAGACAGTTTGACCTTGACAGAGCAGTGATTGGACGGGAGAGGACACCGGAGGGCCAATGGTGGGACAGAGTCAGCCCGAAGCATGGGGCTTTCAAGCCAATGGGAGAACATTTGCTCGAAAACTGTGGGACTGACTCATCGCCATTATTGGGCTACTGTCTTCCCCATGTTTACACTATGGAGGGAAATTATGCAGACCTTCAGAAAACTAGGGAACCCAAAACAAACCAAGGGCCTACACAATGGCTACAGGAGGCCAACGCAATCAACACCCACTCAAACCTTGAGTAGGTTAACATCAGTGGAAAAAACCCGCAATAATCTAAAACTGATGCATTTTTCAAAATCACAAAGCCCACCAATGGGAAGGATCGATTTCAGCAGGAGAGGCGGACTGGATAATCTGGCTATAAAAAGGGGTTTCTGACACATTGTGTGTGGTTCCCTGCCCTCGTGATCCAACAACCAGAAAGCTTCTCGACACTGAAGGAAAACCAGTGTCCGAAGACACCGAAGATAGAAGAAACAAACCACCAGACTGCAGAAGGCACAGTAGTGAGTATAACCTCTGGTCCCCAGAACTCCCAACTCAGATAGGCCAGGAAAGGTGGGAGGTTGGGCACTGTACTGCTAAACTTGTGTAAAGATTTTCGTTGTGTCCGTTTAGTGGGATTTAGGGGGATTGTTTTGTTGGTATATTGCTGTTTGTTGAGATACACCTTGTCAAATAAATTGGAAGCCTAAGTTCCTCTTGGAATCACCTTGTCTCAGTTCTATTGTATTACATCTCCTGATCGTGAGTCTTATGTCAGAACAGTGTAAGGGAAGCTAGGAGCGCCTTGAAAACGCTCAACTGTGTGTCACAAGCTAGGAAAGAAGAGGTTAGGAGTGTTTGACACTCACAGGTGCCTCACAGGCTAGGCATAAGCTGTGGGGACGCACGAGTCTCAAAACCCCCTTCATAAGCTGTGGACACAGTCTCTCCAGGGGTGCTCTTGCAGCACTCAGGGTACCTCACAGGCCAGGCATAAGCTGTGAGGGCAGAAGCCCAGAGAGAGACACCCAAGGCACAACAACACTCCCAGAGAAGCCCTTACACCCTTTCCTACTTTCTCTCCATACCCCTTGATGCCTTTGGCACGAAGGGCCATATCAAACTCCCTTTTGAATATATCTAACGAACTGGCCTCAACAACTTTCTGTGGTAGAGAATTCCACAGGTTAACCACTCTCTGAGTGAAGAAATTTCTCCTCATCTCGTTCCTAAATGACTTACCTCTTATTCTTAGACTGTGACCCCTGGTTCTGGAACTTCCCAGCAATGGGAACATTCTTCCTGCCTCTAACCTGTCCAATCCCCTCAGAATTTTATATGTTTCTATGAGATCCCCTCTCATTCTTCTAAACTCCAATGGATACAAGCCCAGTTGATTCAGTCTTTCCTCATATGTCAGTCCTGCCATCCCGGGAATTAATCTGGTGAACCTTCGCTGTACTCCCTCAATAGCAAGAACATCCTTCCTCAGATTAGGAGACCAAAACTGAACACAATATTCCAGGTGTGGCCTCACCAAGGCCCTGAACAACTGCAGTAAGACCTCCCTGCTCCTATATTCAAATCTCCTCGCTATGAAGGCCAACATGCCTTCTTCAACGCCTGCTGTACCTGCATGCCAAACTTCAATGACTGATGTACCATGACACCCAGGTCTCGTTGCACTTCCCCTTTTCCTAATCTGTCACCATTCAGATAATATTCTGTCTTCTTATTTTTGCCACCAAAGTGGATAACCTCACGTTTATCCACATTATACTGCATCTGCCATGCATTTGCCCACTCACTTAACCTGTCCAAGTCACCCTGCAGCCTCTTAGCATCCTCCTCACAGCTCACACCCCCACCCAGCTTAGTGTCATCTGCAAATTTGGGGATATTACATTCAATTCCTTCATCTAAATCATTGATGTATATTGTAATTAGCTGGGGTCCCAGCACTGAGCCCTGCGGCACCCCATTGGTCACTGCCTGCCATTCTGAAAAGGACCCGTTTAATTTGGGCCTCTACTCATTGGAACTCAGAAGCTTGAGAGCTGATCTTATCGAAATGTATAAAATTATGAGGGAGCTGGAAAAGGTGGATGCAGAGAGAATGTTTCCACTGATGGGGGCATAGTCTGAGAATAAGGGGCCGCCCATTTAAAACAGAGATGAGGAGAAATTTCTTTTCTCAGAGGGTTGTAAATCTGTGGAATTCGCTACCTCAGAGAGCTGTGGAAGCTGGGACATTGAATAAATTTAAGGCAGAGATAGACGGTTTCTTAAACGATAAGGGGATAAGGGGTTAGGGGGAGCAGGCGGGGAAGTGGAGCTGAGTCCATGATTGGATCAACCAAAATCTTATTGAATGGTGGAGCAGGCTCGAGGGGCCCTATGGCCGACTCCTGCTCCTATTTCTTATGTTCTAAAGCCCTACACCGGATTTCGTTGAGGTGACGATGCCGCCACTGACCCCCACCCCCACTTGGCCATTGTGGGTCACTGAACATAATAAAACAAGAGGAAATGCTCTGGTGCTCCAGTCACCCGTTTATTGTACACCAATAGAATCTAGAATAAATCTCAGCGGGTCAGGCAGCATCTGTGGAGAGAGAGACAAGAGTTAACGTTTCAGGTCGCCGACCCTTCACCCATTCGGAGAAACGGTTAACTCTGTTTCTCTCTCCACAGATGCTGCCTGACCTGCTGAGATTTCCAGAATTCTCATTTGCTATTTCGGATTCCAGCCTTCGCAGTATTTTGCTATTGTAATAGAATCTAGAACTTGTCTTTGTGTCTCGGCGGAACTGTAACAAATCTCCAACGTTCCGAGCGGGAAGAGTCCATTGTCTCTCCTTTGCCCTTGTGTGGTGGAGCTAGGGCAGTAACTGTGAGGTCAAGAAAGAAATTGCATTTCTGTAGCGCCTTGCACGATCTCAGGACGTCCCACAGCGCCTCACAACCAACGAAGTGCCTTCATTATCGAAGAAGATAGACAGAACATCATTTTCCTTTTGCAGGGAGTTCTTTGATGACCGATGAGATCTGTTTCTGCTGGAAATGAGTGTCCGCAGATTGACCACTGGGTCCCGGGTCCTCCAGGTTGGGAATCTTCAGGCGAGACTTCCTCACCTGGCGTTTTATATTCAGCATCAGCGATACGACGGATCATGGAAGGATGGCCTCTCACCGCACTCTCTCATCTTGAGCAAGCTGTTCCCACTTAAGGGCCGTCTATTTTGCACTGTTACAGAGGTGCTTTTAAGCAGTCTTTACATCTATTTTTGTCCTCCACAAAGCCGTTTCCCATTTGTCAATGTGCCATTAATATATCTTGGGGATTCGTCCATCAGACCTTGAGCTGACCATTGCAGCTGTGCATCACGACCAGAGCAGCCACACTCAGCTTGTCAGCGTTTGTAAAACCTTTGGTGTCAGCGATCTGGTCGTCTTTGAAGATTTGATTGGTAGTCACTGTTGTAACAACAACTTGCATTTATATAGCACCTCCGCCGTTGTAAAATGTCCCAAGGCGCTACACAGGAGTGTAATCAGGTTAAATTTGACACCGAGCCACCTAAGGAGATATTAGGACAGGTGACCAAAAGCTTGGCCAGAGAGGGAGGTTTTAAGGAGTGTCTTAAAAGGTGAGAGAGGGCAGAGAGGTTTAGGGAGGGAATTCCAGAGCTTAGGGCCCAGGCAGCTGAAGGCACGGCTGCCAATGGTGGAGCGATGGAAATCGGGGATGAACAAGAGGCCAGAATTGAAGAAACACAGAGGTCTCCGGGGATTGTGGGGCTACAGAGATAGGGAGGGGCGAGGTCATACAGGGATTTGAAAACATGGCAGCCAATTTGCACACAGCAAGATCGCACAAACAGAACTTGGATAATGACCAGCTAATCTGTTTCAGTGATGCTGGTTGAGAGCAGGGACAACTCTGCTATTCTGAGTCAAAATAGTGGTCATGGGATTTTTTATGTCCACCCGATAGGGCAGGCGAGGGTCTTGGTTTAATGTCTTATCTGAACGATGACACCTCCGACAGTGCAGCGCTCCCTCAGCACTGCACCAGGAGAGCCAGCCTGGATTATGGGCTCAAGTCCCTGGAATGGGACTCCAGCTGACACCCTTCGGTTTCGGAGGCGGGAGTGCTGCCCACTGAGACATGACTGGCACCGGTAGAACTGGCATCCATTTCAACGGCTTGAGGACTGTCCCCCCCCCCCACCCCGAGACGATGGTCTTCTCCTGTGATGGTCAACGTGCACTCTGGACACTCTGATCGTTCCGCTGGTCCGTCACACTCTCCGACGGTGTACGGGTGCCCACTGGGGCACTGGTACCAGTCACGCTTTGCCAACGCCATAACCTTGGCCAGCGTCAACCGGTCGTCCTCCGGAATCCACAGCCCCTCGCACGGGTGGACTTTCCTGATCTCCTCCAGGTCCCGTCTGACCGCCCGCTCCGTGTCCTCGGTCAGTTTCCCGTCCAGGGCCCGCAGCGCCAGGTCGACGGTGGCCCGCGTGTCCCCCGCCAGCCCCCCCCCCCGCCACCCCCGGCCTCGCGGTGACTGAGCAGCCGCATCAGGTCGGCCAGGTAGGAGATCCTGGCGATCACGTTCCTGCGCTCCCGCAGCTGCTGGCCGCTGAAGGCGGGCCGCATGGCCGCCAGCCACAAGTCCACCCGGGTCAGCATGAGCTCCAGGCCCTGCCGGTGCTCCAGCGTGCAGGCCTTGGCCTGCCGCCGCACCGCGTCCAAGAACCGGGGGTGCCGCACTTGGGGCAGGCCTCCAGCCGCAAGGGCCGGGGCTCGGCCCACCCGCTGGTCCATCAGCCGGTCCATGCCGCCTGCCTCCAGGGCGTGCCCGCAGTCCTCCAGCACCACCAAGCGGGCCCCCGGGTCGCCCTGGGTCCCGAAGAGGGCCGTGGTCAGCTCGCCGGTGTGGCAGACGCGGCAGAGGGTCGGGCCGGTCTCGCCGCACAGCCCGGCACAGGGGTGGCCGCAGGGCAGGGCCCGGTGGCAGGGCTGCTGGCATCGGGGCCGGTCGCAGTCCTGGCCGCACCAGCGGGTGCACTGGTGGTGCCCGCAGCGGTTGGCGCAGTGCCGGCGGCAAGGCAGGCTGCTGTCGGTGCACGGCTCCTTGCGCTGGTGGGAGCAGGCCAGCGGCCGGCCGCACCGCAGGTTACAGCCCCGGTGCAGCCGGTCCCCCCGCCCCAGGCAGTCCGCGCAGGTGCCCCGGCACGGGTGGCCCCGCAGCCGGCCGTGGCCTCGTCGCAGCCGTCCCGGCACAGCCACCGGCAGCGGTGCCCGCACTCCCGCGCACGCTCGCGGGGCCGCTCGCAGGCCTCACGCCACCCGCTGGCCGTGCCCGCAGCCCGGCAGCACCTTCTCCACCGGCTGCCCGCACAGACCGCACTCCTCCCAGCAGCGCTTGGGGCACCGGTGCCCTCCCGCGCAGCACGTCCGCTCGCAGGCCTCCTGGCACCGGTACTGCCCGGTCAGAGCCCCCTCCTCCAGCAGGGCCAGCAGCTTCTCCCACATCTTGCCCTCGGGGCTGCGCAGCAGGTTGTGGACGTTGCCCAGGCAGTAGAAGCCCACCTTGGCCCGGGACAAGGCCACGCACAGGCGGTTCGTGTCGCTCAGGAAGCCCACCTTGCCCACCCGGTTGCTGCGCACCAGCGACAGCAGAACAATGTCGTTCTCCTCCCCCTGGAAGTCGTCGAGGGCCTTGACGGAGACCCCGCCCAGCCCGCCCTCCCAGGCCAGCACACGGATCGCCCGCGTCTGGGCCGTGTAGGGGGTCAGCACGGTGAGCTGCCTGGCGGCGTAGCCCTGCCTCAGGAGGTGCTGGCACAGCCGACCAGGAAGCGGGCCTCGTACTGGTTGCTGTGACTGTGAGTCTCCACGCCATGGTCCTCGTCCATCTGGTGCTGGATGAAGATGTTGATCGTGAGACCCTGAGGAAGAGCGAGAAAGGCAGTGTAAGCACGGAGTGGGCTTTGATCACAGTCAGTCGTTGTCCAGATACCACTCTCAATGACTCCCGATATCTCCCACCCCCAGCTCAGATACCTCACCCCAGATACCTCATCCCCAGATACCTCATCCCCAGATACCTCACCCCCAGATACCTCACCCCCAGATACCTCACCCCCAGATACCTCACCCCCAGATGCCTCACCCCCAGATACCTAATCCCCAGGTTCCTCACCCCCAGATACCTCATCCCCAGATACCTCATCCCCAGGTTCCTCACCCCCAGATACCTCACCCCAGATACCTCATCCCCAGATACCTCATCCCCAAATACCTCACCCCCAGATACCTCACCCCCAGATACTTCACCCCTAGGAAACTCACCCCAGAAACCTCACCCCCAGGAACCTCACCCCCAGATACCTCATCCCCAGATACCTCATCCCCAGATACCTCACCTCAGATACCTCACGCCCAGGTACCTCATCCCCAGATACCTCACCCCCAGATACCTCATCCCCAGATACCTCACCCCCAGATACCTCATCCCAGGTTCCTCATCCCCAGATACCTCACCCCCAGATACCTCACCCCCAGATACCTCACCCCCAGATACCTCATCCCCAGGTACCTCATCCCCAGATACCTCATCCCCAGATACCTCACCCGCAGATACCTCATCCCCAGATACCTCATCCCCAGATAACTCACCCCCAGATACCTCATCCCCAGATACCTCATCCATAGGTACCTCATCCCCAGGTACCTCATCCCCAGGTTCCTCATCCCCAGGTACCTCACCCCCAGATACCTCATCCCCAGATACCTCATCCCCAGATACCTCACCCCCAGATACCTCATCCCCAGATACCTCATCCCCAGATACCTCACCCCCAGATTCCTCATCCCCAGATACCTCATCCCCAGATACCTCACCCCCAGGTACCTCATCCCCAGATACCTCATCCCCAGATACCTCACCCCCAGGTTCCTCATCCCCAGATACCTCATCCCCAGATACCTCATCCCCAGGTTCCTCATCCCCAGATACCTCATCCCCAGATACCTCACCCCCAGATCACTCACCCCCAGATACCTCACCCCCCGATACCTCATCCCCAGATACCTCACCCCCAGATACCTCATCCCCAGATACCTCACCCCCAGGTTCCTCATCCCCAGATACCTCATCCCCAGATACCTCATCCCCAGATACCTCACCCCCAGGTTCCTCATCCCCAGATACCTCAACCCAGGTTCCTCATCCCCAGATACCTCACCCCCAGATACCTCATCCCCAGATACCTCACCCCCAGGTACCTCATCCCCAGATACCTCATCCCCAGATACCTCACCCCCAGATACCTCACCCCCAGATACCTCACCCCCAGGTACCTCATCCCCAGATACCTCATCCCCAGATACCTCACCCCCAGATACCTCACCCCCAGATACCTCATCCCCAGGTTCCTCATCCCCAGATACCACATCCCCAGATACCTCATCCCCAGATACCTCACCCCCAGATACCTCATCCCCAGATACCTCACCCCCAGATACCTCATCCCCAGATACCTCACCCCCAGATACCTCATCCCCAGATACCTCACCCCCAGATACCTCATCCCCAGATACCTCACCTCCAGGTACCTCATCCCCAGGTACCTCATCCCCAGGTTCCTCATCCCCAGGTACCTCACCCCCAGATATCTCATCCCCAGATACCTCATCCCCAGATACCTCATCCCAGATACCTCATCCCCAGATACCTCATCCCCAGATACCTCATCCCCAGATACCTCACCCCCAGGTTCCTCATCCCCAGATACCTCATCCCCAAACACCTCACCCCCAGATACCTCATCCCCAGATACCTCATCCCCAGATACCTCACCCCCAGGTTCCTCATCTCCAGATACCTCATCCCCAGATACCTCACCCCCAGGTTCCTCATCCCCAGATACCTCATCCCCAGATATCTCATCCCCAGGTTCCTCATCCCCAGATACCTCATCCCCAGATACCTTACCCCCAGATACCTCATCCCCAGATACCTCACCCCCAGGTTTCTCATCCCCAGATACCTCACCCGCAGATACCTCACCCCCAGATACCTCACCCCCAGGTTCCTCATCCCCAGATACTCACCCCCAGGTACCTCATCCCCAGGTACCTCATCCCCAGATACCTCACACCCAGATACCTCACGCCCAGATACCTCACCCCCAGATACCTCATCCCCAGATACCTCAGCCCCAGATACCTCATCCCCAAGTACCTCACCCCCAGATACCTCATCCCCAGATACCTCATCCCCAGGTACCTCACCTCCAGTTACCTCATCCCCAGATACCTCACCCCCAGATACCTCATCCCCAGGTACCTCGCCCCCAGATATCACACCCGCAGATACATCATCCCCACATACCTCACCCCCAGATACCTCACCCCCAGATACCTCACCCCCAGATACCTCATCCCCAGATACCTCACCCCCAGATACCTCACTCCCAGGTACCTCACCCCAGGTACCTCATCCCCAGATACCTCAACCCAGATACCTCACCCCCAGATACCTCACCGCCAGATACCTCATCCCCAGCTACCTCATCCCCAGATACCTCACCCCTAGATATCTCATCCCCAGGTACCTCACCCCCAGATACCTCATCCCCAGATACCTCACCCCCAGATAACTCACCCCCAGATACCTCATCCACAGATACCTCATCCCCAGATACCTCACCCCCAGGTACCTCACCCCAGGTACCTCATCCCCAGATACCTCAACCCAGATACCTCACCCCCAGATACTTCACCGCCAGATACCTCATCCCCAGCTACCTCATCCCCAGATGCCTCACCCCGAGATATCTCATCCCCAGGTACCTCACCCCCAGATAACTCATCCCCAGGTTCCTCATCCCCAGATACCTCACCCCCAGACACCTCATCCCCAGACACCTCATCCCCAGATACCTCACCCCCAGATACCTCATCCCCAGATACCTCATCCCCAGATACCTCACCCCCAGATACCTCATCCCCAGATACCTCACCCCCAGATACCTCATCCTCAGCTACCTCATCCCCAGATACCTCACCCCCAGATATCTCATCCCCAGGTACCTCACCCCCAGATACCTCATCCCCAGATACCTCACCCCCAGATAGCTCACCCCCAGGTTCCTCATCCCCAGATACCTCATCCCCAGATACCTCATCCCCAGATACCTCACCCCCAGAAAACTCATCCCCAGATACCTCACCCCCAGGTTCCTCATCCCCAGATACCTCATCCCCAGATACCTCATCCCCAGATACCTCACCCCCAGGTTCCTCATCCCCAGATACCTCAACCCAGGTTCCTCATCCCCAGATACCTCACCCCCAGATACCTCATCCCCAGACACCTCACCCCCAGGTACCTCATCCCCAGATACCTCATCCCCAGATACCTCACCCCCAGGTACCTCACCCCCAGATACCTCACCCCCAGATACCTCATCCCCAGATATCTCACCCCCAGATACCTCATCCCCAGATACCTCACCCCCAGATACCTCATCCCCAGATACCTCATCCCCAGATACCTCACCCCCAGATACCTCATCCCCAGATACCTCACCTCCAGGTACCTCATCCCCAGGTACCTCATTCCCAGGTTCCTCATCCCCAGGTACCTCACCCCCAGATATCTCATCCCCAGATACCTCATCCCCAGATACCTCACCCCCAGATACCTCATCCCAGATACCTCATCCCCAGATACCTCACCCCCAGATACCTCACCCCCAGATACCTCATCCCCAGATACCTCATCCCCAGGTACCTCACACCCAGATACCTCACCCCCAGATACCTCACCCCCAGATACCTCATCCCCAGATACCTCATCCCCAGATACCTCACTCCCAGATACCTCATCCCCAGATACCACATCCCCAGGTACCTCATCCCCAGATACCTCATCCTCAGATACCTCATCCCCAGGTTCCTCATCCTCAGATACCTCATCCCCAGATACCTCATCCCCAGATACCTCACCCCCAGGTACCTCACCCCAGGTACCTCATCCCCAGATACCTCAACCCAGATACCTCACCCCCAGATACTTCACCGCCAGATACCTCATCCCCAGCTACCTCATCCCCAGATGCCTCACCCCGAGATATCTCATCCCCAGGTACCTCACCCCCAGATAACTCATCCCCAGGTTCCTCATCCCCAGATACCTCACCCCCAGACACCTCATCCCCAGACACCTCATCCCCAGATACCTCACCCCCAGATACCTCATCCCCAGATACCTCATCCCCAGATACCTCACCCCCAGATACCTCATCCCCAGATACCTCACCCCCAGATACCTCATCCTCAGCTACCTCATCCCCAGATACCTCACCCCCAGATATCTCATCCCCAGGTACCTCACCCCCAGATACCTCATCCCCAGATACCTCACCCCCAGATAGCTCACCCCCAGGTTCCTCATCCCCAGATACCTCATCCCCAGATACCTCATCCCCAGATACCTCACCCCCAGAAAACTCATCCCCAGATACCTCACCCCCAGGTTCCTCATCCCCAGATACCTCATCCCCAGATACCTCATCCCCAGATACCTCACCCCCAGGTTCCTCATCCCCAGATACCTCAACCCAGGTTCCTCATCCCCAGATAACTCACCCCCAGATACCTCATCCCCAGACACCTCACCCCCAGGTACCTCATCCCCAGATACCTCATCCCCAGATACCTCACCCCCAGGTACCTCACCCCCAGATACCTCACCCCCAGATACCTCATCCCCAGATATCTCACCCCCAGATACCTCATCCCCAGATACCTCACCCCCAGATACCTCATCCCCAGATACCTCATCCCCAGATACCTCACCCCCAGATACCTCATCCCCAGATACCTCACCTCCAGGTACCTCATCCACAGGTACCTCATTCCCAGGTTCCTCATCCCCAGGTACCTCACCCCCAGATATCTCATCCCCAGATACCTCATCCCCAGATACCTCACCCCCAGATACCTCATCCCAGATACCTCATCCCCAGATACCTCACCCCCAGATACCTCACCCCCAGATACCTGATCCCCAGATACCTCATCCCCAGGTACCTCACACCCAGATACCTCACCCCCAGATACCTCACCCCCAGATACCTCATCCCCAGATACCTCATCCCCAGATACCTCACCCCCAGATACCTCATCCCCAGGTACCTCATCCCCAGGTACCTCATCCCCAGGTACCTCATCCCCAGATACCTCATCCTCAGATACCTCACACCCAATTACCTCATCCCCAGATACCTCACCCCCAGGTTCCTCATCCCCAGATACCACATCCCCAGATACCTCACCCCCAGATACCTCATCCCCAGATACCTCATCCCCAGATACCTCACCCCCAGGTTCCTCATCCCCAGATACCTCATCCCCAGATACCTCATCCCCAGATACCTCACCCCCAGGTTCCTCATCTCCAGATACCTCATCCCCAGATACCTCACCCCCAGGTTCCTCATCCCCAGATACCTCATCCCCAGATACCTCATCCCCAGGTTCCTCATCCCCAGATACCTCATCCCCTGATACCTCACCCCCAGAAACCTCATCCCCAGATACCTCACCCCCAGGTTCCTCATCCCCAGATACCTCACCCGCAGATACCTCACCCCCAGATACCTCACACCCAGGTTTCTCATCCCCAGATACCTCACCCCCAGATACCTCACCCCCAGATACCTCATTCCCAGATACCTCATCCCCAGATACCTCACCCCCAGATACCTCACCCCAGATACCTCACCCCAGGTACCTCACACCCAGGTACCTCATCCCCAGGTACCTCATCCCCAGATACCTCACACCCAGATACCTCACGCCCAGATACCTCACCCTCCGATACCTCATCCACAGATACCTCATCCCCAGATACCTCATCCCCAGATACCTCATCCCCAGGTACCTCACCCCCAGATACCTCATCCCCAGATACCTCATCCCCAGGTACCTCACCCCCAGTTACCTCATCCCCAGATACCTCATCCCCAGATACCTCACCCCCAGATACCTCATCCCCAGGTACCTCACCCCCAGTTACCTCATCCCCAGATACCTCATCCCCAGGTACCTCACCCCCATATATCTCACCCCCAGATACCTAATCCCCAGATAGCTCACCCCCAGATACCTCACCCCCAGGTACCTCACCCCCAGGTACCTCATCCCCAGATACCTCAACCCAGATACCTCACCCCAAGATACCTCACCGCCAGATACCTCATCCCCAGCTACCTCATCCCCAGATACCTCACCCCCAGATACCTCATCCCCAGGTACCTCACCCCCAGATACCTCATCCCCAGATGCCTCACCCCCAGATAACTCACCCCCAGATACCTCATCCACAGATACCTCATCCCCAGGTTCCTCATCCCCAGATACCTCACCCCCAGACACCTCATCCCCAGACACCTCATCCCCAGATACCTCACCCCCAGATACCTCATCCCCAGATACCTCACCCCAAGATACCTCATCCCCAGATACCTCACCCCAAGATACCTCATCCCCAGATACCTCACCCCCAGATACCTCATCCCCAGATACCACATCCCCACGTACCTCATCCCCAGATACCTCATCCCCAGATACCTCATCCCCAGGTTCCTCATCCCCAGATACCTCATCCCCAGATACCTCATCCCCAGGTTCCTCATCCCCAGATACCTCATCCCCAGGTTCCTCATCCCCAGATACCTCATCCCCAGATACCTCACTCCCAGATACCTCATCCCCAGATACCTCATCCCCAGCTACCTCACACCCAGATACCTCACCCCCAGATACCTCACCCCCAGATACCTCATCCCCAGATACCTCATCCCCAGGTACCTCACACCCAGATACCTCACCCCCAGATACCTCACCCCCAGATACCTCATCCCCAGATACCTCATCCCCAGATACCTCACCCCCAGATACCTCATCTCCAGATACCTCATCCCCAGGTACCTCACCCCCAGATACCTCACCCCCAGATACCTCATTCCCAGATACCTCATCCCCAGATAGCTCATCCCCAGATACCTCATCCTCAGATACCTCATCCCCAGATACCTCACACCCAAATACCTCATCCCCAGATACCTCACCCCCAGGTTCCTCATCCCCAGATACCACATCCCCAGATACCTCACCCCCAGATACCTCATCCCCAGATACATCACCCCCAGGTTCCTCATCCCCAGATACCTCACCCCCAGATTCCTCATCCCCAGGTTCCTCACCCCCAGATACCTCACCCCCAGATACCTCATCCCCAGATACCTCACCCCCAGATACCTCATCCCCAGGTTCCTCATCCCCAGATACCTCATCCTCAGATACCTCATCCCCGGATACCTCAACCCCAGTTACCTCATCCTCAGGTTCCACATCCCCAGATACCTCATCCCCAGATACCTCACCCCCAGATACCTCACCCCCAGATACCTCATCCCCAGGTTCCTCATCATCAGATACCTCATCCCCAGATACCTCACCCCCAGATACCTCACCCACAGATACCTCACCCCCAGGTACCTCACCCCCAGATACCTCACCCCCAGATACCTCATCCCCAGATACCTCACCCCAAGGTTCCTCATCCCCAGATAACTCATCCCCAGATACCTCATCCCCAGATACCTCACCCCCAGGTTCCTCATCCCCAGATACCTCATCCCCAGATACCTCATCCCCAGGTTCCTCATCCCCAGATACCTCATCCCCAGATACCTCACCCCCAGATACCTCAGCCCCAGATACCTCATCCCCAAATACCTCAGCCCCAGATACCTCATCCCCAGATACCTCATCCCCAGATACCTCACCCCCAGGTTCCTCATCCCCAGATACCTCATCCCCAGATACCTCATCCCCAGATACCTCACCCCAAGGTTCCTCATCCCCAGATAACTCATCCCCAGATACCTCATCCCCAGATACCTCACCCCCAGGTTCCTCATCCCCAGATACCTCATCCCCAGATACCTCATCCCCAGGTTCCTCATCCCCAGATACCTCCTCGCCAGATACCTCACCCCCAGATACCTCAGCCCCAGATACCTCATCCCCAAATACCTCAGCCCCAGATACCTCATCCCCAGATACCTCATCCCCAGATACCTCACCCCCAGGTTCCTCATCCCCAGATACCTCATCCCCAGATACCTCACCCCCAGATACATCACCCCCAGGTTCCTCATCCCCAGATACCTCACCCCCAGATTCCTCATCCCCAGGTTCCTCACCCCCAGATACCTCACCCCCAGATACCTCATCCCCAGATACCTCACCCCCAGATACCTCATCCCCAGGTTCCTCATCCCCAGATACCTCATCCTCAGATACCTCATCCCCGGATACCTCAACCCCAGTTACCTCATCCCCAGGTTCCTCATCCCCAGATACCTCATCCCCAGATACCTCACCCCCAGAAACCTCACCCCCAGATACCTCACCCCCAGAT
Organism: Pristiophorus japonicus; assembly: GCF_044704955.1. Lineage (NCBI taxonomy): Eukaryota > Metazoa > Chordata > Chondrichthyes > Pristiophoridae > Pristiophorus > Pristiophorus japonicus. The sequence goes on from NW_027253707.1 coordinate 69,278, forward strand.
ACCTCACCCCCAGATACCTCATCCCCAGATACCTCACCCCCAGATACCTCACCCACAGATACCTCACCCCCAGGTACCTCACCCCCAGATACCTCACCCCCAGATACCTCACCCCCAGGTTCCTCATCCCCAGATACCTCATCCCCAGATACCTCATCCCCAGATACCTCATCCCCAGGTACCTCACCCCAGGTACCTCATCCCCAGATACCTCAACCCAGATACCTCACCCCCAGATACTTCACCGCCAGATACCTCATCCCCAGCTACCTCATCCCCAGATGCCTCACCCCGAGATATCTCATCCCCAGGTACCTCACCCCCAGATAACTCATCCCCAGGTTCCTCATCCCCAGATACCTCACCCCCAGACACCTCATCCCCAGACACCTCATCCCCAGATACCTCACCCCCAGATACCTCATCCCCAGATACCTCATCCCCAGATACCTCACCCCCAGATACCTCATCCCCAGATACCTCACCCCCAGATACCTCATCCTCAGCTACCTCATCCCCAGATACCTCACCCCCAGATATCTCATCCCCAGGTACCTCACCCCCAGATACCTCATCCCCAGATACCTCACCCCCAGATAGCTCACCCCCAGGTTCCTCATCCCCAGATACCTCATCCCCAGATACCTCATCCCCAGATACCTCACCCCCAGAAAACTCATCCCCAGATACCTCACCCCCAGGTTCCTCATCCCCAGATACCTCATCCCCAGATACCTCATCCCCAGATACCTCACCCCCAGGTTCCTCATCCCCAGATACCTCAACCCAGGTTCCTCATCCCCAGATACCTCACCCCCAGATACCTCATCCCCAGACACCTCACCCCCAGGTACCTCATCCCCAGATACCTCATCCCCAGATACCTCACCCCCAGGTACCTCACCCCCAGATACCTCACCCCCAGATACCTCATCCCCAGATATCTCACCCCCAGATACCTCATCCCCAGATACCTCACCCCCAGATACCTCATCCCCAGATACCTCATCCCCAGATACCTCACCCCCAGATACCTCATCCCCAGATACCTCACCTCCAGGTACCTCATCCACAGGTACCTCATTCCCAGGTTCCTCATCCCCAGGTACCTCACCCCCAGATATCTCATCCCCAGATACCTCATCCCCAGATACCTCACCCCCAGATACCTCATCCCCAGATACCTCATCCCCAGATACCTCACCCCCAGATACCTCACCCCCAGATACCTGATCCCCAGATACCTCATCCCCAGGTACCTCACACCCAGATACCTCACCCCCAGATACCTCACCCCCAGATACCTCATCCCCAGATACCTCATCCCCAGATACCTCACCCCCAGATACCTCATCCCCAGGTACCTCATCCCCAGGTACCTCATCCCCAGGTACCTCATCCCCAGATACCTCATCCTCAGATACCTCACACCCAATTACCTCATCCCCAGATACCTCACCCCCAGGTTCCTCATCCCCAGATACCACATCCCCAGATACCTCACCCCCAGATACCTCATCCCCAGATACCTCATCCCCAGATACCTCACCCCCAGGTTCCTCATCCCCAGATACCTCATCCCCAGATACCTCATCCCCAGATACCTCACCCCCAGGTTCCTCATCTCCAGATACCTCATCCCCAGATACCTCACCCCCAGGTTCCTCATCCCCAGATACCTCATCCCCAGATACCTCATCCCCAGGTTCCTCATCCCCAGATACCTCATCCCCTGATACCTCACCCCCAGAAACCTCATCCCCAGATACCTCACCCCCAGGTTCCTCATCCCCAGATACCTCACCCGCAGATACCGCACCCCCAGATACCTCACACCCAGGTTTCTCATCCCCAGATACCTCACCCCCAGATACCTCACCCCCAGATACCTCATTCCCAGATACCTCATCCCCAGATACCTCACCCCCAGATACCTCACCCCAGATACCTCACCCCAGGTACCTCACACCCAGGTACCTCATCCCCAGGTACCTCATCCCCAGATACCTCACACCCAGATACCTCACGCCCAGATACCTCACCCTCCGATACCTCATCCACAGATACCTCATCCCCAGATACCTCATCCCCAGATACCTCATCCCCAGGTACCTCACCCCCAGATACCTCATCCCCAGATACCTCATCCCCAGGTACCTCACCCCCAGTTACCTCATCCCCAGATACCTCATCCCCAGATACCTCACCCCCAGATACCTCATCCCCAGGTACCTCACCCCCAGTTACCTCATCCCCAGATACCTCATCCCCAGGTACCTCACCCCCATATACCTCACCCCCAGATACCTAATCCCCAGATAGCTCACCCCCAGATACCTCACCCCGAGGTACCTCACCCCCAGGTACCTCATCCCCAGATACCTCAACCCAGATACCTCATCCCCAGATACCTCACCGCCAGATACCTCATCCCCAGCTACCTCATCCCCAGATACCTCACCCCCAGATACCTCATCCCCAGGTACCTCACCCCCAGATACCTCATCCCCAGATGCCTCACCCCCAGATAACTCACCCCCAGATACCTCATCCACAGATACCTCATCCCCAGGTTCCTCATCCCCAGATACCTCACCCCCAGACACCTCATCCCCAGACACCTCATCCCCAGATACCTCACCCCCAGATACCTCATCCCCAGATACCTCATCCCCAGATACCTCACCCCCAGATACCTCATCCCCAGATACCTCACCCCAAGATACCTCATCCCCAGATACCTCACCCCCAGATACCTCATTCCCAGATACCACATCCCCACGTACCTCATCCCCAGATACCTCATCCCCAGATACCTCATCCCCAGGTTCCTCATCCCCAGATACCTCATCCCCAGATACCTCATCCCCAGATACCTCATCCCCAAACACCTCACCCCCAGATACCTCATCCCCAGATACCTCATCCCCAGATACCTCACCCCCAGGTTCCTCATCTCCAGATACCTCATCCCCAGATACCTCACCCCCAGGTTCCTCATCCACAGATACCTCATCCCCAGATATCTCATCCCCAGGTTCCTCATTCCCAGATACCTCATCCCCAGATACCTCACCCCCAGATACCTCATCCCCAGATACCTCACCCCCAGGTTTCTCATCCCCAGATACCTCACCCGCAGATACCTCACCCCCAGATACCTCACCCCCAGGTTCCTCATCCCCAGATACTCACCCCCAGATACCTCACCCCCAGATACCTCATTCCTAGATACCTCATCCCCAGATACCTCACCCCCAGATACCTCACCCCAGATACCTCACCCCAGCTACCTCACCCCCAGGTACCTCATCCCCAGGTACCTCATCCCCAGATACCTCACACCCAGATACCTCACGCCCAGATACCTCACCCCCAGATACCTCATCCCCAGATACCTCATCCCCAGATACCTCATCCCCAGATACCTCATCCCCAAGTACCTCACCCCCAGATACCTCATCCCCAGATACCTCATCCCCAGGTACCTCACCTCCAGTTACCTCATCCCCAGATACCTCACCCCCAGATATCTCATCCCCAGGTACCTCGCCCCAAGATATCACACCCGCAGATACATCATCCCCACATACCTCACCCCCAGATACCTCACCCCCAGATACCTCACCCCCAGATACCTCATCCCCAGATACCTCACCCCCAGATACCTCACTCCCAGGTACCTCACCCCAAGTACCTCATCCCCAGATACCTCAACCCAGATACCTCACCCCCAGATACCTCACCGCCAGATACCTCATCCCCAGCTACCTCATCCCCAGATACCTCACCCCTAGATATCTCATCCCCAGGTACCTCACCCCCAGATACCTCATCCCCAGATACCTCACCCCCAGATAACTCACCCCCAGATACCTCATCCACAGATACCTCATCCCCAGGTTCCTCATCCCCAGATACCTCACCCCCAGACACCTCATCCCCAGACACCTCATCCCCAGACACCTCATCCCCAGATACCTCACCCCCAGATACCTCATCCCCAGATACCTCATCCCCAGATACCTCACCCCCAGATACCTCATCCCCAGATACCACATCCCCAGGTACCTCATCCCCAGATACCTCATCCCCAGATACCTCATCCCCAGGTTCCTCATCCCCAGATACCTCATCCCCAGATACCTCATCCCCAGATACCTGATCCCCAGATACCTCACCCCCAGGTACCTCACCCCAGGTACCTCATCCCCAGATACCTCAATCCAGATACCTCACCCCCAGATACTTCACCGCCAGATAACTCATCCCCAGCTACCTCATCCCCAGATGCCTCACCCCGAGATATCTCATCCCCAGGTACCTCACCCCCAGATAACTCATCCCCAGGTTCCTCATCCCCAGATACCTAACCCCCAGACACCTCATCCCCAGACACCTCATCCCCAGATACCTCACCCCCAGATACCTCATCCCCAGATACCTCATCCCCAGATACCTTACCCCCAGATACCTCATCCCCAGATACCTCACCCCCAGATACCTCATCCCCAGATACCTCACCCCCAGATAGCTCACCCCCAGATACCTCACCACCAGATACCTCATCCCCAGATACCTCACCCCCAGATACCTCACCCCCAGGTACCTCACCCCAGGTACCTCATCCCCAGATAACTCAACCCAGATACCTCACCCCCAGATACCTCACCGCCAGATACCTCATCCTCAGCTACCTCATCCCCAGATACCTCACCCCCAGATATCTCATCCCCAGGTACCTCACCCCCAGATACCTCATCCCCAGATACCTCACCCCCAGATAGCTCACCCCCAGGTTCCTCATCCCCAGATACCTCATCCCCAGATACCTCATCCCCAGATACCTCACCCCCAGATACCTCATCCCCAGATACCTCACCCCCAGGTTCCTCATCCCCAGATACCTCATCCCCAGATACCTCACCCCCAGGTTCCTCATCCCCAGATACCTCAACCCAGGTTCCTCATCCCCAGATACCTCACCCCCAGATACCTCATCCCCAGATACCTCACCCCCAGGTACCTCATCCCCAGATACCTCATCCCCAGATACCTCACCCCCAGATACCTCACCCCCAGATACCTCATCCCCAGATATCTCACCCCCAGATACCTCATCCCCAGATACCTCACCGCCAGATACCTCATCCCCAGATACCTCATCCCCAGATACCTCACCCCCAGATACCTCATCCCCAGATACCTCACATCCAGGTACCTCATCCCCAGGTACCTCATCCCCAGGTTCCTCATCCCCAGGTACCTCACCCCCAGATATCTCATCCCCAGATACCTCATCCCCAGATACCTCATCCCCAGATACCTCACCCCCAGATACCTCATCCCAGATACCTCATCCCCAGATACCTCACCCCCAGATACCTCACCCCCAGATACCTCATCCCCAGATACCTCATCCCCAGGTACCTCACACCCAGATACCTCACCCCCAGATACCTCACCCCCAGATACCTCATCCCCAGATACCTCATCCCCAGATACCTCACCCCCAGATACCTCATCCCCAGGTACCTCATCCCCAGGTACCTCATCCCCAGATACCTCATCCTCAGATACCTCATCCCCAGATACCTCACACCCAATTACCTCATCCCCAGATACCTCACCCCCAGGTTCCTCATCCCCAGATACCACATCCCCAGATACCTCACCCCCAGGTTCCTCATCCCCAGATACCTCATCCCCAGATACCTCATCCCCAGATACCTCACCCCCAGGTTCCTCATCTCCAGATACCTCATCCCCAGATACCTCACCCCCAGGTTCCTCATCCCCAGATACCTCATCCCCAGATACCTCATCCCCAGGTTCCTCATCCCCAGATACCTCATCCCCAGATACCTCACCCCCAGATACCTCATCCCCAGATACCTCACCCCCAGGTTCCTCATCCCCAGATACCTCACCCGCAGATACCTCACCCCCAGATACCTCACCCCCAGGTTCCTCATCCCCAGATACCTCACCCCCAGATACCTCACCCCCAGATACCTCATTCCCAGATACCTCATCCCCAGATACCTCACCCCCAGATACCTCACCCCAGATACCTCACCCCAGGTACCTCACACCCAGGTACCTCATCCCCAGGTACCTCATCCCCAGATAACTCACACCCAGATACCTCACGCCCAGATACCTCACCCTCCGATACCTCATCCACAGATACCTCATCCCCAGATACCTCATCCCCAGATACCTCATCCCAAGGTACCTCACCCCCAGATACCTCATCCCCAGATACCTCATCCCCAGGTACCTCACCCCCAGTTACCTCATCCCCAGATACCTCATCCCCAGATACCTCACCCCCAGATATCTCATCCCCAGGTACCTCACCCCCATATACCTCACCCCCAGATACCTAATCCCCAGATAGCTCACCCCCAGATACCTCACCCCCAGGTACCTCACCCCCAGGTACCTCATCCCCAGATACCTCAACCCAGATACCTCACCCCCAGATACCTCACCGCCAGATACCTCATCCCCAGCTACCTCATCCCCAGATACCTCACCCCCAGATACCTCATCCCCAGGTACCTCACCCCCAGATACCTCATCCCCAGATGCCTCACCCCCAGATAACTCACCCCCAGATACTCATCCACAGATACCTCATCCCCAGGTTCCTCATCCCCAGATACCTCACCCCCAGACACCTCATCCCCAGACACCTCATCCCCAGATACCTCACCCCCAGATACCTCACCCCCAGATACCTCATCCCCAGATACCTCACCCCAAGATACCTCATCCCCAGATACCTCACCCCCAGATACCTCATCCCCAGATACCACATCCCCACGTACCTCATCCCCAGATACCTCATCCCCAGATACCTCATCCCCAGGTTCCTCATCCCCAGATACCTCATCCCCAGGTTCCTCACACCCAGATACCTCACCCCCAGATACCTCACCCCCAGATACCTCATCCCCAGATACCTCATCCCCAGATACCTCACCCCCAGATACCTCATCTCCAGATACCTCATCCCCAGGTACCTCACCCCCAGATACCTCACCCCCAGATACCTCATCCCCAGATACCTCATCCCCAGATACCACATCCTCAGATACCTCATCCCCAGATACCTCACACCCAAATACCTCATCCCCAGATACCTCACCCCCAGGTTCCTCATCCCCAGATACCACATCCCCAGATACCTCACCCCCAGATACCTCATCCCCAGATACCTCATCCCCAGATACCTCACCCCCAGGTTCCTCATCCCCAGATACCTCATCCCCAGATACCTCATCCCCAGATACCTCACCCCCAGGTTCCTCATCCCCAGATACCTCATCCCCAGATACCTCATCCCCAGGTTCCTCATCCCCAGATACCTCATCCCCAGATACCTCACCCCCAGATACCTCAGCCCCAGATACCTCACCCCCAGATACCTCATCCCCAAATACCTCAGCCCCAGATACCTCATCCCCAGATACCTCATCCCCAGATACCTCACCCCCAGGTTCCTCATCCCCAGATACCTCATCCCCAGATACCTCACCCCCAGATACATCACCCCCAGGTTCCTCATCCCCAGATACCTCACCCCCAGATTCCTCATCCCCAGGTTCCTCACCCCCAGATACCTCACCCCCAGATACCTCATCCCCAGATACCTCACCCCCAGATACCTCATCCCCAGCTTCCTCATCCCCAGATACCTCATCCTCAGATACCTCATCCCCGGATACCTCAACCCCAGTTACCTCATCCCCAGGTTCCTCATCCCCAGATACCTCATCCCCAGATACCTCACCCCCAGATACCTCACCCCCAGATACCTCATCCCCAGGTTCCTCATCCCCAGATACCTCATCCCCAGATACCTCACCCCCAGATACCTCACCCACAGATACCTCACCCCCAGGTACCTCACCCCCAGATACCTCACCCCCAGATACCTCACCCCCAGGTTCCTCATCCCCAGATACCTCACCCCCAGATACCTCATCCCCAGATACCTCATCCCCAGATATCTCATCCCCAGGTTCCACATCCCCAGGTTCCTCATCCTCAGAAACCTCACCCCCAGATACCTCACCCCCAGATACCTCATCCCCAGATACCTCACCCCCAGGTTCCTCATCCCCAGGTTCCTCATCCCCAGGTTCCTCATCCCCAGATACCTCACCCCCAGATACCTCACACCCAGGTTCCTCACCCCCAGGTACCTCACCCCCAGATACCTCATCCCCAGATACCTCACCCCCAGATACCTCACCCCCAGGTTCCTCATCCCCAGATACCTCATCCCCAGGTTTACTCATCCCCAGATACCTCACCCCCAGATACCTCACCCCCAGATACCTCACCCCCAGGTTCCTCATCCCCAGATACCTCACCCACAGATACCTCAACCCCAGGTTCCTCATCCCCAGATACCTCACCCCCAGATACCTCATCCCCAGATACCTCACCCCCAGTTACCTCATCCCCAGATACCTCACCCACAGGTTCCTCATCCCCAGGTTCCTCATCCCCAGATACCTCACGCCCAGATACCTCACACCCAGGTTCTTCACCCCCAGATACCTCACCCCAGATACCTTACCCCCAGATACCTCACCCCCAGATACCTCATCCTCAGATACCTCACCCCCAGATACCTCACCCCCAGGTTCCTCACCCCCAGATACCTCACCACCAGATACCTCACCCCCAGATACCTCACCCCCAGGTTCCTCATCCCCAGATACCTCACCCCCAGGTTCCTCATCCCCAGATACATCATCCCCAGATACCTCATCCCCAGATACCTCACCCCCAGGTTCCTCATCCCCAGATACCTCAACCCAGGTTCCTCATCCCCAGATACCTCACCCCCAGATATCTCACCCCCAGGTTCCTCACCCCCAGATACCTCACCCCAGATACCTCACCCCAGCTACCTCACCCCCAGATACTCATCCACAGATACCTCATCCCCAGGTTCCTCATCCCCAGATACCTCACCCCCAGACACCTCATCCCCAGACACCTCATCCCCAGATACCTCACCCCCAGATACCTCACCCCCAGATACCTCATCCCCAGATACCTCACCCCAAGATACCTCATCCCCAGATACCTCACCCCCAGATACCTCATCCCCAGATACCACATCCCCACGTACCTCATCCCCAGATACCTCATCCCCAGATACCTCATCCCCAGATACCTCATCCCCAGGTTCCTCATCCCCAGATACCTCATCCCCAGATACCTCATCCCCAGGTTTCTCATCCCCAGATACCTCATCCCCAGGTTCCTCATCCCCAGATACCTCATCCCCAGATACCTCACTCCCAGATACCTCATCCCCAGATACCTCATCCCCAGGTACCTCACACCCAGATACCTCACCCCCAGATACCTCACCCCCAGATACCTCATCCCCAGATACCTCATCCCCAGGTACCTCACACCCAGATACCTCACCCCCAGATACCTCACCCCCAGATACCTCATCCCCAGATACCTCATCCCCAGATACCTCACCCCCAGATACCTCATCTCCAGATACCTCATCCCCAGGTACCTCACCCCCAGATACCTCACCCCCAGATACCTCATCCCCAGATACCTCATCCCCAGATACCACATCCTCAGATACCTCATCCCCAGATACCTCACACCCAAATACCTCATCCCCAGATACCTCACCCCCAGGTTCCTCATCCCCAGATACCACATCCCCAGATACCTCACCCCCAGATACCTCATCCCCAGATACCTCATCCCCAGATACCTCACCCCCAGGTTCCTCATCCCCAGATACCTCATCCCCAGATACCTCATCCCCAGATACCTCACCCCCAGGTTCCTCATCCCCAGATACCTCATCCCCAGATACCTCATCCCCAGGTTCCTCATCCCCAGATACCTCATCCCCAGATACCTCACCCCCAGATACCTCAGCCCCAGATACCTCACCCCCAGATACCTCATCCCCAAATACCTCAGCCCCAGATACCTCATCCCCAGATACCTCATCCCCAGATACCTCACCCCCAGGTTCCTCATCCCCAGATACCTCATCCCCAGATACCTCACCCCCAGATACATCACCCCCAGGTTCCTCATCCCCAGATACCTCACCCCCAGATTCCTCATCCCCAGGTTCCTCACCCCCAGATACCTCACCCCCAGATACCTCATCCCCAGATACCTCACCCCCAGATACCTCATCCCCAGCTTCCTCATCCCCAGATACCTCATCCTCAGATACCTCATCCCCGGATACCTCAACCCCAGTTACCTCATCCCCAGGTTCCTCATCCCCAGATACCTCATCCCCAGATACCTCACCCCCAGATACCTCACCCCCAGATACCTCATCCCCAGGTTCCTCATCCCCAGATACCTCATCCCCAGATACCTCACCCCCAGATACCTCACCCACAGATACCTCGCCCCCAGGTACCTCACCCCCAGATACCTCACCCCCAGATACCTCACCCCCAGGTTCCTCATCCCCAGATACCTCACCCCCAGATACCTCATCCCCAGATACCTCATCCCCAGATATCTCATCCCCAGGTTCCACATCCCCAGGTTCCTCATCCTCAGAAACCTCACCCCCAGATACCTCACCCCCAGATACCTCATCCCCAGATACCTCACCCCCAGGTTCCTCATCCCCAGGTTCCTCATCCCCAGGTTCCTCATCCCCAGATACCTCACCCCCAGATACCTCACCCCCAGGTTCCTCATCCCCAGATACCTCATCCCCAGGTTTACTCATCCCCAGATACCTCACCCCCAGATACCTCACCCCCAGATACCTCACCCCCAGGTTCCTCATCCCCAGATACCTCACCCACAGATACCTCAACCCCAGGTTCCTCATCCCCAGATACCTCACCCCCAGATACCTCATCCCCAGATACCTCACCCCCAGTTACCTCATCCCCAGATACCTCACCCACAGGTTCCTCATCCCCAGGTTCCTCACCCCCAGATACCTCACCCCCAGATACCTCACCCCCAGGTTCCTCATCCCCAGATACCTCACATCCAGGTACCTCATCCCCAGGTACCTCATCCCCAGGTTCCTCATCCCCAGGTACCTCACCCCCAGATATCTCATCCCCAGATACCTCATCCCCAGATACCTCATCCCCAGATACCTCACCCCCAGATACCTCATCCCAGATACCTCATCCCCAGATACCTCACCCCCAGATACCTCACCCCCAGATACCTCATCCCCAGATACCTCATCCCCAGGTACCTCACACCCAGATACCTCACCCCCAGATACCTCACCCCCAGATACCTCATCCCCAGATACCTCATCCCCAGATACCTCACCCCCAGATACCTCATCCCCAGGTACCTCATCCCCAGGTACCTCATCCCCAGATACCTCATCCTCAGATACCTCATCCCCAGATACCTCACACCCAATTACCTCATCCCCAGATACCTCACCCCCAGGTTCCTCATCCCCAGATACCACATCCCCAGATACCTCACCCCCAGGTTCCTCATCCCCAGATACCTCATCCCCAGATACCTCATCCCCAGATACCTCACCCCCAGGTTCCTCATCTCCAGATACCTCATCCCCAGATACCTCACCCCCAGGTTCCTCATCCCCAGATACCTCATCCCCAGATACCTCATCCCCAGGTTCCTCATCCCCAGATACCTCATCCCCAGATACCTCACCCCCAGATACCTCATCCCCAGATACCTCACCCCCAGGTTCCTCATCCCCAGATACCTCACCCGCAGATACCTCACCCCCAGATACCTCACCCCCAGGTTCCTCATCCCCAGATACCTCACCCCCAGATACCTCACCCCCAGATACCTCATTCCCAGATACCTCATCCCCAGATACCTCACCCCCAGATACCTCACCCCAGATACCTCACCCCAGGTACCTCACACCCAGGTACCTCATCCCCAGGTACCTCATCCCCAGATAACTCACACCCAGATACCTCACGCCCAGATACCTCACCCTCCGATACCTCATCCACAGATACCTCATCCCCAGATACCTCATCCCCAGATACCTCATCCCAAGGTACCTCACCCCCAGATACCTCATCCCCAGATACCTCATCCCCAGGTACCTCACCCCCAGTTACCTCATCCCCAGATACCTCATCCCCAGATACCTCACCCCCAGATATCTCATCCCCAGGTACCTCACCCCCATATACCTCACCCCCAGATACCTAATCCCCAGATAGCTCACCCCCAGATACCTCACCCCCAGGTACCTCACCCCCAGGTACCTCATCCCCAGATACCTCAACCCAGATACCTCACCCCCAGATACCTCACCGCCAGATACCTCATCCCCAGCTACCTCATCCCCAGATACCTCACCCCCAGATACCTCATCCCCAGGTACCTCACCCCCAGATACCTCATCCCCAGATGCCTCACCCCCAGATAACTCACCCCCAGATACTCATCCACAGATACCTCATCCCCAGGTTCCTCATCCCCAGATACCTCACCCCCAGACACCTCATCCCCAGACACCTCATCCCCAGATACCTCACCCCCAGATACCTCACCCCCAGATACCTCATCCCCAGATACCTCACCCCAAGATACCTCATCCCCAGATACCTCACCCCCAGATACCTCATCCCCAGATACCACATCCCCACGTACCTCATCCCCAGATACCTCATCCCCAGATACCTCATCCCCAGGTTCCTCATCCCCAGATACCTCATCCCCAGGTTCCTCACACCCAGATACCTCACCCCCAGATACCTCACCCCCAGATACCTCATCCCCAGATACCTCATCCCCAGATACCTCACCCCCAGATACCTCATCTCCAGATACCTCATCCCCAGGTACCTCACCCCCAGATACCTCACCCCCAGATACCTCATCCCCAGATACCTCATCCCCAGATACCACATCCTCAGATACCTCATCCCCAGATACCTCACACCCAAATACCTCATCCCCAGATACCTCACCCCCAGGTTCCTCATCCCCAGATACCACATCCCCAGATACCTCACCCCCAGATACCTCATCCCCAGATACCTCATCCCCAGATACCTCACCCCCAGGTTCCTCATCCCCAGATACCTCATCCCCAGATACCTCATCCCCAGATACCTCACCCCCAGGTTCCTCATCCCCAGATACCTCATCCCCAGATACCTCATCCCCAGGTTCCTCATCCCCAGATACCTCATCCCCAGATACCTCACCCCCAGATACCTCAGCCCCAGATACCTCACCCCCAGATACCTCATCCCCAAATACCTCAGCCCCAGATACCTCATCCCCAGATACCTCATCCCCAGATACCTCACCCCCAGGTTCCTCATCCCCAGATACCTCATCCCCAGATACCTCACCCCCAGATACATCACCCCCAGGTTCCTCATCCCCAGATACCTCACCCCCAGATTCCTCATCCCCAGGTTCCTCACCCCCAGATACCTCACCCCCAGATACCTCATCCCCAGATACCTCACCCCCAGATACCTCATCCCCAGCTTCCTCATCCCCAGATACCTCATCCTCAGATACCTCATCCCCGGATACCTCAACCCCAGTTACCTCATCCCCAGGTTCCTCATCCCCAGATACCTCATCCCCAGATACCTCACCCCCAGATACCTCACCCCCAGATACCTCATCCCCAGATACCTCACCCCCAGGTTCCTCATCCCCAGGTTCCTCATCCCCAGGTTCCTCATCCCCAGATACCTCACCCCCAGATACCTCACACCCAGGTTCCTCACCCCCAGGTACCTCACCCCCAGATACCTCATCCCCAGATACCTCACCCCCAGATACCTCACCCCCAGGTTCCTCATCCCCAGATACCTCATCCCCAGGTTTACTCATCCCCAGATACCTCACCCCCAGATACCTCACCCCCAGATACCTCACCCCCAGGTTCCTCATCCCCAGATACCTCACCCACAGATACCTCAACCCCAGGTTCCTCATCCCCAGATACCTCACCCCCAGATACCTCATCCCCAGATACCTCACCCCCAGTTACCTCATCCCCAGATACCTCACCCACAGGTTCCTCATCCCCAGGTTCCTCATCCCCAGATACCTCACGCCCAGATACCTCACACCCAGGTTCTTCACCCCCAGATACCTCACCCCAGATACCTTACCCCCAGAAACCTCACCCCCAGATACCTCATCCTCAGATACCTCACCCCCAGATACCTCACCCCCAGGTTCCTCACCCCCAGATACCTCACCACCAGATACCTCACCCCCAGATACCTCACCCCCAGGTTCCTCATCCCCAGATACCTCACCCCCAGGTTCCTCATCCCCAGATACATCATCCCCAGATACCTCATCCCCAGATACCTCACCCCCAGGTTCCTCATCCCCAGATACCTCAACCCAGGTTCCTCATCCCCAGATACCTCACCCCCAGATATCTCACCCCCAGGTTCCTCACCCCCAGATACCTCACCCCAGATACCTCACCCCAGCTACCTCACCCCCAGATACTCATCCACAGATACCTCATCCCCAGGTTCCTCATCCCCAGATACCTCACCCCCAGACACCTCATCCCCAGACACCTCATCCCCAGATACCTCACCCCCAGATACCTCACCCCCAGATACCTCATCCCCAGATACCTCACCCCAAGATACCTCATCCCCAGATACCTCACCCCCAGATACCTCATCCCCAGATACCACATCCCCACGTACCTCATCCCCAGATACCTCATCCCCAGATACCTCATCCCCAGATACCTCATCCCCAGGTTCCTCATCCCCAGATACCTCATCCCCAGATACCTCATCCCCAGGTTTCTCATCCCCAGATACCTCATCCCCAGGTTCCTCATCCCCAGATACCTCATCCCCAGATACCTCACTCCCAGATACCTCATCCCCAGATACCTCATCCCCAGGTACCTCACACCCAGATACCTCACCCCCAGATACCTCACCCCCAGATACCTCATCCCCAGATACCTCATCCCCAGGTACCTCACACCCAGATACCTCACCCCCAGATACCTCACCCCCAGATACCTCATCCCCAGATACCTCATCCCCAGATACCTCACCCCCAGATACCTCATCTCCAGATACCTCATCCCCAGGTACCTCACCCCCAGATACCTCACCCCCAGATACCTCATCCCCAGATACCTCATCCCCAGATACCACATCCTCAGATACCTCATCCCCAGATACCTCACACCCAAATACCTCATCCCCAGATACCTCACCCCCAGGTTCCTCATCCCCAGATACCACATCCCCAGATACCTCACCCCCAGATACCTCATCCCCAGATACCTCATCCCCAGATACCTCACCCCCAGGTTCCTCATCCCCAGATACCTCATCCCCAGATACCTCATCCCCAGATACCTCACCCCCAGGTTCCTCATCCCCAGATACCTCATCCCCAGATACCTCATCCCCAGGTTCCTCATCCCCAGATACCTCATCCCCAGATACCTCACCCCCAGATACCTCAGCCCCAGATACCTCACCCCCAGATACCTCATCCCCAAATACCTCAGCCCCAGATACCTCATCCCCAGATACCTCATCCCCAGATACCTCACCCCCAGGTTCCTCATCCCCAGATACCTCATCCCCAGATACCTCACCCCCAGATACATCACCCCCAGGTTCCTCATCCCCAGATACCTCACCCCCAGATTCCTCATCCCCAGGTTCCTCACCCCCAGATACCTCACCCCCAGATACCTCATCCCCAGATACCTCACCCCCAGATACCTCATCCCCAGCTTCCTCATCCCCAGATACCTCATCCTCAGATACCTCATCCCCGGATACCTCAACCCCAGTTACCTCATCCCCAGGTTCCTCATCCCCAGATACCTCATCCCCAGATACCTCACCCCCAGATACCTCACCCCCAGATACCTCATCCCCAGGTTCCTCATCCCCAGATACCTCATCCCCAGATACCTCACCCCCAGATACCTCACCCACAGATACCTCGCCCCCAGGTACCTCACCCCCAGATACCTCACCCCCAGATACCTCACCCCCAGGTTCCTCATCCCCAGATACCTCACCCCCAGATACCTCATCCCCAGATACCTCATCCCCAGATATCTCATCCCCAGGTTCCACATCCCCAGGTTCCTCATCCTCAGAAACCTCACCCCCAGATACCTCACCCCCAGATACCTCATCCCCAGATACCTCACCCCCAGGTTCCTCATCCCCAGGTTCCTCATCCCCAGGTTCCTCATCCCCAGATACCTCACCCCCAGATACCTCACCCCCAGGTTCCTCATCCCCAGATACCTCATCCCCAGGTTTACTCATCCCCAGATACCTCACCCCCAGATACCTCACCCCCAGATACCTCACCCCCAGGTTCCTCATCCCCAGATACCTCACCCACAGATACCTCAACCCCAGGTTCCTCATCCCCAGATACCTCACCCCCAGATACCTCATCCCCAGATACCTCACCCCCAGTTACCTCATCCCCAGATACCTCACCCACAGGTTCCTCATCCCCAGGTTCCTCATCCCCAGATACCTCACGCCCAGATACCTCACACCCAGGTTCTTCACCCCCAGATACCTCACCCCAGATACCTTACCCCCAGATACCTCACCCCCAGATACCTCATCCTCAGATACCTCACCCCCAGATACCTCACCCCCAGGTTCCTCACCCCCAGATACCTCACCACCAGATACCTCACCCCCAGATACCTCACCCCCAGGTTCCTCATCCCCAGATACCTCACCCCCAGGTTCCTCATCCCCAGATACATCATCCCCAGATACCTCATTCCCAGATACCTCACCCCCAGGTTCCTCATCCCCAGATACCTCAACCCAGGTTCCTCATCCCCAGATACCTCACCCCCAGATATCTCACCCCCAGGTTCCTCATCCCCAGATACCTCAACCCAGGTTCCTCATCCCCAGATACCTCACCCCCAGATACCTCATCCCCAGATACCTCACCCCCAGGTACCTCATCCCCAGATACCTCACACCCAGGTTCCTCACCCCCAGGTACCTCACCCCCAGATACCTCATCCCCAGATACCTCACCCCCAGATATCTCACCCCCAGGTTCCTCATCCCCAGATACCTCATCCCCAGGTTTACTCATCCCCAGATACCTCACCCCCAGATACCTCACCCCCAGATACCTCACCCCCAGGTTCCTCATCCCCAGATACCTCACCCACAGATACCTCAACCCCAGGTTCCTCATCCCCAGATACCTCACCCCCAGATACCTCATCCCCAGATACCTCACCCCCAGTTACCTCATCCCCAGATACCTCACCCACAGGTTCCTCATCCCCAGGTTCCTCATCCCCAGATACCTCACGCCCAGATACCTCACACCCAGGTTCTTCACCCCCAGATACCTCACCCCAGATACCTTACCCCCAGATACCTCACCCCCAGATACCTCATCCTCAGATACCTCACCCCCAGATACCTCACCCCCAGGTTCCTCACCCCCAGATACCTCACCACCAGATACCTCACCCCCAGATACCTCACCCCCAGGTTCCTCATCCCCAGATACCTCACCCCCAGGTTCCTCATCCCCAGATACAGCATCCCCAGATACCTCATTCCCAGATACCTCACCCCCAGGTTCCTCATCCCCAGATACCTCAATCCAGGTTCCTCATCCCCAGATACCTCACCCCCAGATATCTCACCCCCAGGTTCCTCATCCCCAGATACCTCAACCCAGGTTCCTCATCCCCAGATACCTCACCCCCAGATACCTCATCCCCAGATACCTCACCCCCAGGTACCTCATCCCCAGATACCTCATCCCCAGATACCTCACCCCCAGATACCTCACCCCCAGATACCTCACCCCCAGATACCTCAACCCCAGATATCTCACCCCCAGATACCTCATCCCCAGATACCTCACCCCCAGATACCTCATCTCCAGATACCTCATCCCCAGATACCTCACCCCCAGATACCTCATCCCCAGATACCTCACATCCAGGTACCTCATCCCCAGGTACCTCATCCCCAGGTTCCTCATCCCCAGGTACCTCACCCCCAGATATCTCATCCCCAGATACCTCATCCCCAGATACCTCATCCCCAGATACCTCACCCCCAGATACCTCATCCCAGATACCTCATCCCCAGATACCTCACCCCCAGATACCTCACCCCCAGATACCACATCCCCAGATACCTCATCCCCAGGTACCTCACACCCAGATACCTCACCCCCAGATACCTCACCCCCAGATACCTCATCCCCAGATACCTCATCACCAGATACCTCACCCCCAGATACCTCATCCCCAGGTACCTCATCCCCAGGTACCTCATCCCCAGATACCTCATCCTCAGATACCTCATCCCCAGATACCTCACACCAAATTACCTCATCCCCAGATACCTCACCCCCAGGTTCCTCATCCCCAGATACCTCACCCCCAGGTTCCTCATCCCCAGATACCTCATCCCCAGATACCTCATCCCCAGGTTCCTCATCCCCAGATACCTCATCCCCAGATACCTCACACCCAGATACCTCACGCCCAGATACCTCACCCTCCGATACCTCATCCACAGATACCTCATCCCCAGATACCTCATCCCCAGATACCTCATCCCCAGGTACCTCACCCCCAGATACCTCATCCCCAGATACCTCATCCCCAGGTACCTCACCCCCAGTTACCTCATCCCCAGATACCTCATCCCCAGATACCTCACCCCCAGATACCTCATCCCCAGGTACCTCACCCCCAGTTACCTCATCCCCAGATACCTCATCCCCAGGTACCTCACCCCCATATACCTCACCCCCAGATACCTAATCCCCAGATAGCTCACCCCCAGATACCTCACCCCGAGGTACCTCACCCCCAGGTACCTCATCCCCAGATACCTCAACCCAGATACCTCACCCCCAGATACCTCACCGCCAGATACCTCATCCCCAGCTACCTCATCCCCAGATACCTCACCCCCAGATACCTCATCCCCAGGTACCTCACCCCCAGATACCTCATCCCCAGATGCCTCACCCCCAGATAACTCACCCCCAGATACCTCATCCACAGATACCTCATCCCCAGGTTCCTCATCCCCAGATACCTCACCCCCAGACACCTCATCCCCAGACACCTCATCCCCAGATACCTCACCCCCAGATACCTCATCCCCAGATACCTCATCCCCAGATACCTCACCCCCAGATACCTCATCCCCAGATACCTCACCCCAAGATACCTCATCCCCAGATACCTCACCCCCAGATACCTCATCCCCAGATACCACATCCCCACGTACCTCATCCCCAGATACCTCATCCCCAGATACCTCATCCCCAGGTTCCTCATCCCCAGATACCTCATCCCCAGATACCTCATCCCCAGGTTTCTCATCCCCAGATACCTCATCCCCAGGTTCCTCATCCCCAGATACCTCATCCCCAGATACCTCACTCCCAGATACCTCATCCCCAGATACCTCATCCCCAGATACCTCATCCCCAAACACCTCACCCCCAGATACCTCATCCCCAGATACCTCATCCCCAGATACCTCACCCCCAGGTTCCTCATCTCCAGATACCTCATCCCCAGATACCTCACCCCCAGGTTCCTCATCCACAGATACCTCATCCCCAGATATCTCATCCCCAGGTTCCTCATCCCCAGATACCTCATCCCCAGATACCTCACCCCCAGATACCTCATCCCCAGATACCTCACCCCCAGGTTTCTCATCCCCAGATACCTCACCCGCAGATACCTCACCCCCAGATACCTCACCCCCAGGTTCCTCATCCCCAGATACTCACCCCCAGATACCTCACCCCCAGATACCTCATTCCCAGATACCTCATCCCCAGATACCTCACCCCCAGATACCTCACCCCAGATACCTCACCCCAGCTACCTCACCCCCAGGTACCTCATCCCCAGGTACCTCATCCCCAGATACCTCACACCCAGATACCTCACGCCCAGATACCTCACCCCCAGATACCTCATCCCCAGATACCTCATCCCCAGATACCTCATCCCCAGATACCTCATCCCCAAGTACCTCACCCCCAGATACCTCATCCCCAGATACCTCATCCCCAGGTACCTCACCTCCAGTTACCTCATCCCCAGATACCTCACCCCCAGATACCTCATCCCCAGGTACCTCGCCCCCAGATATCACACCCGCAGATACATCATCCCCACATACCTCACCCCCAGATACCTCACCCCCAGATACCTCACCCCCAGATACCTCATCCCCAGATACCTCACCCCCAGATACCTCACTCCCAGGTACCTCACCCCAAGTACCTCATCCCCAGATACCTCAACCCAGATACCTCACCCCCAGATACCTCACCGCCAGATACCTCATCCCCAGCTACCTCATCCCCAGATACCTCACCCCTAGATATCTCATCCCCAGGTACCTCACCCCCAGATACCTCATCCCCAGATACCTCACCCCCAGATACCTCACCCCCAGACACCTCACCCCCAGATACCTCATCCCCAGATACCTCACCCCCAGATACCTCACCCCCAGATAACTCATCCCCAGATACCACACCCCCAGGTACCTCATCCCCAGATACCTCATCCCCAGATACCTCATCCCCAGGTTCCTCATCCCCAGATACCTCATCCCCAGATACCTCATCCCCAGATACCTCATCCCCAGATACCTCACCCCCAGGTACCTCACCCCAGGTACCTCATCCCCAGATACCTCAACCCAGATACCTCACCCCCAGATACTTCACCGCCAGATAACTCATCCCCAGCTACCTCATCCCCAGATGCCTCACCCCGAGATATCTCATCCCCAGGTACCTCACCCCCAGATAACTCATCCCCAGGTTCCTCATCCCCAGATACCTAACCCCCAGACACCTCATCCCCAGACACCTCATCCCCAGATACCTCACCCCCAGATACCTCATCCCCAGATACCTCATCCCCAGATACCTTACCCCCAGATACCTCATCCCCAGATACCTCACCCCCAGATACCTCATCCCCAGATACCTCACCCCCAGATAGCTCACCCCCAGATACCTCACCACCAGATACCTCATCCCCAGATACCTCACCCCCAGATACCTCACCCCCAGGTACCTCACCCCAGGTACCTCATCCCCAGATAACTCAACCCAGATACCTCACCCCCAGATACCTCACCGCCAGATACCTCATCCTCAGCTACCTCATCCCCAGATACCTCACCCCCAGATATCTCATCCCCAGGTACCTCACCCCCAGATACCTCATCCCCAGATACCTCACCCCCAGATAGCTCACCCCCAGGTTCCTCATCCCCAGATACCTCATCCCCAGATACCTCATCCCCAGATACCTCACCCCCAGATACCTCATCCCCAGATACCTCACCCCCAGGTTCCTCATCCCCAGATACCTCATCCCCAGATACCTCACCTCCAGGTTCCTCATCCCCAGATACCTCAACCCAGGTTCCTCATCCCCAGATACCTCACCCCCAGATACCTCATCCCCAGATACCTCACCCCCAGGTACCTCATCCCCAGATACCTCATCCCCAGATACCTCACCCCCAGATACCTCACCCCCAGATACCTCACCCCCAGATACCTCATCCCCAGATATCTCACCCCCAGATACCTCATCCCCAGATACCTCACCCCCAGATACCTCATCCCCAGATACCTCATCCCCAGATACCTCACCCCCAGATACCTCATCCCCAGATACCTCACATCCAGGTACCTCATCCCCAGGTACCTCATCCCCAGGTTCCTCATCCCCAGGTACCTCACCCCCAGATATCACATCCCCAGATACCTCATCCCCAGATACCTCATCCCCAGATACCTCAACCCCAGATACCTCATCCCAGATACCTCATCCCCAGATACCTCACCCCCAGATACCTCACCCCCAGATACCTCATCCCCAGATACCTCATCCCCAGGTACCTCACACCCAGATACCTCACCCCCAGATACCTCACCCCCAGATACCTCATCCCCAGATACCTCATCCCCAGATACCTCACCCCCAGATACCTCATCCCCAGGTACCTCATCCCCAGGTACCTCATCCCCAGATACCTCATCCTCAGATACCTCATCCCCAGATACCTCACCCCCAGGTTCCTCATCCCCAGATACTCACCCCCAGATACCTCACCCCCAGATACCTCATTCCCAGATACCTCATTCCCAGATACCTCACCCCCAGATACCTCACCCCAGATACCTCACCCCAGCTACCTCACCCCCAGGTACCTCAACCCCAGGTACCTCATCCCCAGATACCTCACACCCAGATACCTCACGCCCAGATACCTCACCCCCAGATACCTCATCCCCAGATACCTCATCCCCAGATACCTCATCCCCAAGTACCTCACCCCCAGATACCTCATCCCCAGGTACCTCACCTCCAGTTACCTCATCCCCAGATACCTCACCCCCAGATACCTCATCCCCAGGTACCTCGCCCCCAGATATCACACCCGCAGATACATCATCCCCACATACCTCACCCCCAGATACCTCACCCCCAGATACCTCACCCCCAGATACCTCATCCCCAGATACCTCACCCCCAGATACCTCACTCCCAGGTACCTCACCCCAAGTACCTCATCCCCAGATACCTCAACCCAGATACCTCACCCCCAGATACCTCACCGCCAGATACCTCATCCCCAGCTACCTCATCCCCAGATACCTCACCCCTAGATATCTCATCCCCAGGTACCTCACCCCCAGATACCTCATCCCCAGATACCTCACCCCCAGATACCTCACCCCCAGACACCTCATCCCCAGACACCTCACCCCCAGATACATCACCCCCAGATACCTCATCCCCAGATACCTCATCCCCAGATACCTCACCCCCAGATAACTCATCCCCAGATACCACATCCCCAGGTACCTCATCCCCAGATACCTCATCCCCAGATACCTCATCCCCAGGTTCCTCATCCCCAGATACCTCATCCCCAGATACCTCATCCCCAGATACCTCATCCCCAGATACCTCACCCCCAGGTACCTCACCCCAGGTACCTCATCCCCAGATACCTCAACCCAGATACCTCACCCCCAGATACTTCACCGCCAGATAACTCATCCCCAGCTACCTCATCCCCAGATGCCTCACCCCGAGATATCTCATCCCCAGGTACCTCACCCCCAGATAACTCATCCCCAGGTTCCTCATCCCCAGATACCTAACCCCCAGACACCTCATCCCCAGACACCTCATCCCCAGATACCTCACCCCCAGATACCTCATCCCCAGATACCTCATCCCCAGATACCTTACCCCCAGATACCGCATCCCCAGATACCTCACCCCCAGATACCTCATCCCCAGATACCTCACCCCCAGATAGCTCACCCCCAGATACCTCACCACCAGATACCTCATCCCCAGATACCTCACCCCCAGATACCTCACCCCCAGGTACCTCACCCCAGGTACCTCATCCCCAGATAACTCAACCCAGATACCTCACCCCCAGATACCTCACCGCCAGATACCTCATCCTCAGCTACCTCATCCCCAGATACCTCACCCCCAGATATCTCATCCCCAGGTACCTCACCCCCAGATACCTCATCCCCAGATACCTCACCCCCAGATAGCTCACCCCCAGGTTCCTCATCCCCAGATACCTCATCCCCAGATACCTCATCCCCAGATACCTCACCCCCAGATACCTCATCCCCAGATACCTCACCCCCAGGTTCCTCATCCCCAGATACCTCATCCCCAGATACCTCACCCCCAGGTTCCTCATCCCCAGATACCTCAACCCAGGTTCCTCATCACCAGATACCTCACCCCCAGATACCTCATCCCCAGATACCTCACCCCCAGGTACCTCATCCCCAGATACCTCATCCCCAGATACCTCACCCCCAGATACCTCACCCCCAGATACCTCACCCCCAGATACCTCATCCCCAGATATCTCACCCCCAGATACTTCATCCCCAGATACCTCACCCCCAGATACCTCATCCCCAGATACCTCATCCCCAGATACCTCACCCCCAGATACCTCATCCCCAGATACCTCACATCCAGGTACCTCATCCCCAGGTACCTCATCCCCAGGTTCCTCATCCCCAGGTACCTCACCCCCAGATATCACATCCCCAGATACCTCATCCCCAGATACCTCATCCCCAGATACCTCACCCCCAGATACCTCATCCCAGATACCTCATCCCCAGATACCTCACCCCCAGATACCTCACCCCCAGATACCTCATCCCCAGATACCTCATCCCCAGGTACCTCACACCCAGATACCTCACCCCCAGATACCTCACCCCCAGATACCTCATCCCCAGATACCTCATCCCCAGATACCTCACCCCCAGATACCTCATCCCCAGGTACCTCATCCCCAGGTACCTCATCCCCAGATACCTCATCCTCAGATACCTCATCCCCAGATACCTCACACCCAATTACCTCATCCCCAGATACCTCACCCCCAGGTTCCTCATCCCCAGATACCACATCCCCAGATACCTCACCCCCAGATAACTCATCCCCAGATACCTCATCCCCAGATACCTCACCCCCAGGTTCCTCATCCCCAGATACCTCATCCCCAGATACCTCATCCCCAGATACCTCACCCCCAGGTTCCTCATCTCCAGATACCTCATCCCCAGATACCTCACCCCCAGGTTCCTCATCCCCAGATACCTCATCCCCAGATACCTCATCCCCAGGTTCCTCATCCCCAGATACCTCATCCCCAGATACCTCACCCCCAGATACCTCATCCCCAGATACCTCACCCCCAGGTTCCTCATCCCCAGATACCTCACCCGCCGATACCTCACCCCCAGATACCTCACCCCCAGATTCCTCATCCCCAGATACCTCACCCCCAGATACCTCACCCCCAGATACCTCATTCCCAGATACCTCATCCCCAGATACCTCACCCCCAGATACCTCACCCCAGATACCTCACCCCAGGTACCTCACACCCAGGTACATCATCCCCAGGTACCTCATCCCCAGATAACTCACACCCAGATACCTCACGCCCAGATACCTCACCCTCCGATACCTCATCCACAGATACCTCATCCCCAGATACCTCATCCCCAGATACCTCATCCCAAGGTACCTCACCCCCAAATACCTCATCCCCAGATACCTCATCCCCAGGTACCTCACCCCCAGTTACCTCATCCCCAGATACTTCATCCCCAGATACCTCACCCCCAGATACCTCATCCCCAGGTACCTCACCCCCATATACCTCACCCCCAGATACCTAATCCCCAGATAGCTCACCCCCAGATACCTCACCCCCAGGTACCTCACCCCCAGGTACCTCATCCCCAGATACCTCAACCCAGATACCTCACCCCCAGATACCTCACCGCCAGATACCTCATCCCCAGCTACCTCATCCCCAGATACCTCACCCCCAGATACCTCATCCCCAGGTACCTCACCCCCAGATACCTCATCCCCAGATGCCTCACCCCCAGATAACTCACCCCCAGATACTCATCCACAGATACCTCATCCCCAGGTTCCTCATCCCCAGATACCTCACCCCCAGACACCTCATCCCCAGACACCTCATCCCCAGATACCTCACCCCCAGATACCTCACCCCCAGATACCTCATCCCCAGATACCTCACCCCAAGATACCTCATCCCCAGATACCTCACCCCCAGATACCTCATCCCCAGATACCACATCCCCACGTACCTCATCCCCAGATACCTCATCCCCAGATACCTCATCCCCAGGTTCCTCATCCCCAGATACCTCATCCCCAGATACCTCATCCGCAGGTTTCTCATCCCCAGATACCTCATCCCCAGGTTCCTCATCCCCAGATACCTCATCCCCAGATACCTCACTCCCAGATACCTCATCCCCAGATACCTCATCCCCAGGTACCTCACACCCAGATACCTCACCCCCAGATACCTCACCCCCAGATACCTCATCCCCAGATACCTCATCCCCAGGTACCTCACACCCAGATACCTCACCCCCAGATACCTCACCCCCAGATACCTCATCCCCAGATACCTCATCCCCAGATACCTCACCCCCAGATACCTCATCTCCAGATACCTCATCCCCAGGTACCTCACCCCCAGATACCTCACCCCCAGATACCTCATCCCCAGATACCTCATCCCCAGATACCACATCCTCAGATACCTCATCCCCAGATACCTCACACCCAAATACCTCATCCCCAGATACCTCACCCCCAGGTTCCTCATCCCCAGATACCACATCCCCAGATACCTCACCCCCAGATACCTCACCCCCAGGTTCCTCATCCCCAGATACCTCATCCCCAGATACCTCATCCCCAGATACCTCACCCCCAGGTTCCTCATCCCCAGATACCTCATCCCCAGATACCTCATCCCCAGGTTTCTCATCCCCAGATACCTCATCCCCAGATACCTCACCCCCAGATACCTCAGCCCCAGATACCTCACCCCCAGATACCTCATCCCCAAATACCTCAGCCCCAGATACCTCATCCCCAGATACCTCATCCCCAGATACCTCACCCCCAGGTTCCTCATCCCCAGATACCTCATCCCCAGATACCTCACCCCCAGATACATCACCCCCAGGTTCCTCATCCCCAGATACCTCACCCCCAGATTCCTCATCCCCAGGTTCCTCACCCCCAGATACCTCACCCCCAGATACCTCATCCCCAGATACCTCACCCCCAGATACCTCATCCCCAGCTTCCTCATCCCCAGATACCTCATCCTCAGATACCTCATCCCCGGATACCTCAACCCCAGTTACCTCATCCCCAGGTTCCTCATCCCCAGATACCTCATCCCCAGATACCTCACCCCCAGATACCTCACCCCCAGATACCTCATCCCCAGGTTCCTCATCCCCAGATACCTCATCCCCAGATACCTCACCCCCAGATACCTCACCCACAGATACCTCACCCCCAGGTACCTCACCCCCAGATACCTCACCCCCAGATACCTCACCCCCAGGTTCCTCATCCCCAGATACCTCACCCCCAGATACCTCATCCCCAGATACCTCATCCCCAGATATCTCATCCCCAGGTTCCACATCCCCAGGTTCCTCATCCTCAGAAATCTCACCCCCAGATACCTCACCCCCAGATACCTCATCCCCAGATACCTCACCCCCAGGTTCCTCATCCCCAGGTTCCTCATCCCCAGGTTCCTCATCCCCAGATACCTCACCCCCAGGTACCTCACACCCAGGTTCCTCACCCCCAGGTACCTCACCCCCAGATACCTCATCCCCAGATACCTCACCCCCAGATACCTCACCCCCAGGTTCCTCATCCCCAGATACTTCATCCCCAGGTTTACTCATCCCCAGATACCTCACCCCCAGATACCTCACCCCCAGATACCTCACCCCCAGGTTCCTCATCCCCAGATACCTCACCCACAGATACCTCAACCCCAGGTTCCTCATCCCCAGATACCTCACCCCCAGATACCTCATCCCCAGATACCTCACCCCCAGTTACCTCATCCCCAGATACCTCACCCACAGGTTCCTCATCCCCAGGTTCCTCATCCCCAGATACCTCACGCCCAGATACCTCACACCCAGGTTCTTCACCCCCAGATACCTCACCCCAGATACCTTACCCCCAGATACCGCACCCCCAGATACCTCATCCTCAGATACCTCACCCCCAGATACCTCACCCCCAGGTTCCTCACCCCCAGATACCTCACCACCAGATACCTCACCCCCAGATACCTCACCCCCAGGTTCCTCATCCCCAGATACCTCACCCCCAGGTTCCTCATCCCCAGATACATCACCCCCAGATACCTCACACCAAGAGACCTCATCCCCAGATACCTCATCCCCAGATACCTCACCCCCAGATACCTCATCCCCAGATACCTCACCCCCAGATACCTCACCCCCAGGTTCCTCATCCCCAGATACCACACCCGCAGATACCTCACCCCCAGATACCTCACCCCCAGGTTCCTCATCCCCAGATACCTCACCCCCAGATACCTCACCCCCAGATACCTCATCCCCAGATTCCTCATCCCCAGATACCTCACCCCCAGATACCTCACACCAGGTACCTCACCCCCAGGTACATCATCCCCAGATACCTCATCCCCAGATACCTCACCCCCAGATACCTCACCCCCAGATACCTCATCCCCAGATACCTCACCCCCAGATACCTCATCCCCAGATACCTCATCCCCAGGTACCTCATCCCCAGATACCTCATCCCCAGATACCTCATCCCCAGGTTCCTCATCCCCAGATACCTCATCACCAGATACCTCATCCCCAGATACCTCATCCCCAGGTTCCTCATCCCCACATACCTCATCCCCAGGTTCCTCATCCTCAGATACCTCATCCCCAGAAACCTCATCGTCAGGTACCTCACCCCCAGATACCTCATCCCCAGATATCTCATCCCCAGATACCTCATCCCCAGGTACCTCACCCCCAGTTACCTCATCCCCAGATACCTCATCCCCAGATACCTCATCCCCAGATACCTCACCCCCAGATACCTCATCCCCAGGTACCTCGCCCCCAGATATCTCACCCGCAGATACATCATCCCCAGATACCTCACCCCCAGATACCTCACCCCCAGCTACCTCACCCCCACATACCTCACCCCCAGATACCTCATCCCCAGATACCTCATCCCCAGATACCTCACCCCCAGATACCTCATCCCCAGGTACCTCACCCCCAGATAGCTCATCCCCAGATACCTCACCCCCAGATACCTCACCCTCAGATACCTCATCCCCAGATACCTCATTCCCAGGTTCCTCATCCCCAGATACCTCACCCCCAGACACCTCA
The DNA here is from genome assembly GCF_044704955.1 of Pristiophorus japonicus. Lineage (NCBI taxonomy): Eukaryota > Metazoa > Chordata > Chondrichthyes > Pristiophoridae > Pristiophorus > Pristiophorus japonicus. The sequence continues at coordinate 98,183 of NW_027253707.1, forward strand.
TCCCCAGACACCTCATCCCCAGATACCTCACCCCCAGATACCTTATCCCCAGATACCTCATCCCCAGATACCTCACCCCCAGATACCTCACCCCCAGATACCTCATCCCCAGATACCTCACCCCCAGATACCTCATCCCCAGATACCTCATCCCCAGGTTCCTCATCCCCAGATACCTCACCCCCAGATACCTCACCCCCAGGTTCCTCATCCCCAGATACCTCACCCACAGATACCTCAACCCCAGGTTCCTCATCCCCAGATACCTCACCCCCAGATACCTCATCCCCAGATACCTCACCCCCAGTTACCTCATCCCCAGATACCTCACCCACAGGTTCCTCATCCCCAGGTTCCTCATCCCCAGATACCTCACGCCCAGATACCTCACACCCAGGTTCTTCACCCCCAGATACCTCACCCCAGATACCTTACCCCCAGATACCTCACCCCCAGATACCTCATCCTCAGATACCTCACCCCCAGATACCTCACCCCCAGGTTCCTCACCCCCAGATACCTCACCACCAGATACCTCACCCCCAGATACCTCACCCCCAGGTTCCTCATCCCCAGATACCTCACCCCCAGGTTCCTCATCCCCAGATACATCACCCCCAGATACCTCACACCAAGAGACCTCATCCCCAGATACCTCATCCCCAGATACCTCACCCCCAGATACCTCATCCCCAGATACCTCACCCCCAGATACCTCACCCCCAGGTTCCTCATCCCCAGATACCACACCCGCAGATACCTCACCCCCAGATACCTCACCCCCAGTTTCCTCATCCCCAGATACCTCACCCCCAGATACCTCACCCCCAGATACCTCATCCCCAGATTCCTCATCCCCAGATACCTCACCCCCAGATACCTCACACCAGGTACCTCACCCCCAGGTACCTCATCCCCAGATACCTCATCCCCAGATACCTCACCCCCAGATACCTCATCCCCAGATACCTCACCCCCAGATACCTCATCCCCAGATACCTCATCCCCAGGTACCTCATCCCCAGATACCTCATCCCCAGATACCTCATCCCCAGGTTCCTCATCCCCAGATACCTCATCACCAGATACCTCATCCCCAGATACCTCATCCCCAGGTTCCTCATCCCCACATACCTCATCCCCAGGTTCCTCATCCTCAGATACCTCATCCCCAGAAACCTCATCGTCAGGTACCTCACCCCCAGATACCTCATCCCCAGATATCTCATCCCCAGATACCTCATCCCCAGGTACCTCACCCCCAGTTACCTCATCCCCAGATACCTCATCCCCAGATACCTCATCCCCAGATACCTCACCCCCAGATACCTCATCCCCAGGTACCTCGCCCCCAGATATCTCACCCGCAGATACATCATCCCCAGATACCTCACCCCCAGATACCTCACCCCCAGCTACCTCACCCCCACATACCTCACCCCCAGATACCTCATCCCCAGATACCTCATCCCCAGATACCTCACCCCCAGATACCTCATCCCCAGGTACCTCACCCCCAGATAGCTCATCCCCAGATACCTCACCCCCAGATACCTCACCCTCAGATACCTCATCCCCAGATACCTCATTCCCAGGTTCCTCATCCCCAGATACCTCACCCCCAGACACCTCATCCCCAGACACCTCATCCCCAGATACCTCACGCCCAGATACCTTATCCCCAGATACCTCATCCCCAGATACCTCACCCCCAGATACCTCACCCCCAGATACCTCATCCCCAGATACCTCACCCCCAGATACCTCATCCCCAGATACCTCATCCCCAGGTACCTCATCCCCAGATACCTCATCCCCAGATACCTCATCCCCAGGTTCCTCATCCCCAGATACCTCATCACCAGATACCTCATCCCCAGATACCTCATCCCCAGGTTCCTCATCCCCACATACCTCATCCCCAGGTTCCTCATCCCCAGATACCTCATCCCCAGATACCTCATCCCCAGATACCTCACTCCTAGATACCTCATCCTCAGATACCTCATCCGCAGGTACCTCACACCCCGATACCTCACCCCCAGATACCTCACCCCCAGATACCTCATCCCCAGATACCTCATCCCCAGGTACCTCACACCCAGATACCTCACCCCCAGATACCTCATCCCCAGATACCTCACCCCCAGGTTCCTCATCCCCAGATACCTCATCCCCAGATACCTCACCCCCAGATACCTCATCCCCAGATACCTCATCCCCAGATACCTCACCCCCAGGTTCCTCATCTCCAGATACCTCATCCCCAGATACCTCACCCCCAGGTTCCTCATCCCCAGATACCTCATCCCCAGATACCTCATCCCCAGGTTCCTCATCCCCAGATACCTCATCCCCGGATATCTCACCCCCAGATACCTCACCCCAGATACCTCACCCCCAGATACCTCATCCCCAGATGCATCACCCCCAGATACCTCATCCCCAGATACCTCTTCCCCAGATACCTCACCCCCAGGTTCCTCATCCCCAGATACCTCATCCCCAGATACCTCATCCCCAGATACGTCACCCCCAGATACCTCATCCCCAGATACCTCACCCCCAGGTTCCTCATCCCCAGATACCTCAACCTAGGTTCCTCATCCCCAGATACTTCACCCCCGGATACCTCATCCCCAGATACCTCACCCCCAGATACCTCATCCCCAGGTTCCTCATCCCCAGATACCTCATCCTCAGATACCTCACCCCCAGGTACTTCATCCCCAGGTTCCTCATCCCCAGATATCTCATCCCCAGATACCTCACCCCCAGATACGTCACCCCCAGATACCTCACCCCCAGATATCTCATCCCCAGGTTCCTCATCCCCAGATACCTCATCCCCAGATACCTCACCCCCAGGTACCTCACCCCCAGATACCTCATCCCCAGATACCTCACCCCCAGATACCTCACCCCCAGGTTCCTCATCCCCAGATACCTCACCCCCAGATACCTCACCCCCAGGTTCCTCATCCCCAGATACCTCACCCCCAGATACCTCATCCCCAGATACCTCACCCCCAGATACCTCATCCCCAGATACCTCACCCCCAGATACCTCATCCCAGGTTCCTCATCCCCAGATAACTCACCCCCAGATACCACATCCCCAGATACCTCACCCCCAGATACCTCATCCCCAGATACCTCACCCCCAGGTTCCTCATCCCCAGGTTCCGCATCCCCAGGTTCCTCATCCCCAGATACCTCACCCCCAGATACCTCACAACCAGGTTCCTCACACCCAGGTACCTCACCCACAGATAACTCATCCCCAGATACCTCACCCCCAGATACCTCACCCCCAGGTTCCTCATCCCCAGATACCTCAACCCCAGGTTTACTCATCCCCAGATACCTCACCCCCAGATACCTCACCCCCAGATACCTCACCCCCAGGTTCCTCATCCCCAGATAACTCATCCCCAGATACCTCATCCCCAGATACCTCACTCCCAGATACCTCATCCCCAGATACCTCATCCCCAGATACCTCAACCCCAGGTTTACTCATCCCCAGATACCTCACCCCCAGATACCTCATCCCCAGATACCTCATCCCCAGGTTCCTCATCCCCAGATAACTCATCCCCAGATACCTCATCCCCAGATACCTCACTCCCAGATACCTCATCCCCAGATACCTCATCCACAGGTACCTCACACCCAGATACCTCACCCCCAGATACCTCACCCCCAGATACCTCATCCCCAGATACCTCATCCCCAGGTACCTCACACCCAGATACCTCACCCCCAGATACCTCACCCCCAGATACCTCATCCCCAGATACCTCACCACCAGATACCTCATCCCCAGATACCTCATCCCCAGATACCTCACTCCCAGATACCTCATCCCCAGATACCTCATCCGCAGGTACCTCACACCCAGATACCTCACCCCCAGATACCTCACTCCCAGATACTTCATCCCCAGATACCTCATCCGCAGGTACCTCACACCCAGATACCTCACCCCCAGATACCTCATCCCCAGGTACCTCATCCCCAGGTACCTCATCCCCAGGTTCCTCATCCCCAGGTACCTCACCCCCAGATACCTCATCCCCAGATACCTCATCCCCAGATACCTCACCCCCAGATACCTCATCCCCAGATACCTCATCCCCAGATACCTCACCCCCATATACCTCATCCCCAGATACCTCACCCCCACGTTCCTCATCCCCAGATACCAGATCCCCAGATACCTCACCCCCAGATACCTCATCCCCAGATAGCTCACCCCCAGGTTCCTCATCCCCAGATACCTCATCCCCAGATACCTCACCCCCAGGTTCCTCATCCCCAGATACCTCATCCCCAGATACCTCATCCCCAGGTTCCTCATCCCCAGATACCTCACCCCCAGATAACTCACCCCCAGATTCCTCACCCCCAGATACCTCACCCCCAGATACCTCACCCCCAGATACCTCACCCCCAGGTTCCTCATCCCCAGATACCTCACCCCCAGGTTCCTCATCCCAAGATACCTCACCCCCAGATACCTCATCCCCAGATACATCACCCCCAGATACCTCACCCCAAGAGACCTCATCCCCAGATACCTCACCCCCAGATACCTCATCCCCAGATACCTCACCCCCAGATACCTCACCCCCAGGTTCCTCATCCCCAGATACCACACCCGCAGATACCTCACCCCCAGGTTCCTCATCCCCAGATACCTCACCCCCAGATACCTCACCCCCAGATACCTCATCCCCAGATACCTCATCCCCAGATACCTCATCACCAGATACGTCATCGTCAGGTACCTCACCCCGAGATACCTCATCCCCAGATAGCTCATCCCCAGATACCTCATCCCCAGGTACCTCACCACCAGTTACCTCATCCCCAGATACCTCACCCCCAGGTTCCTCATCGCCAGATACCTCACCCCCAGGTTCCTCATCCACAGATACCTCATCCCCAGGTTCCTCATCCCCAGATACCTCACCCCCAGATACCTCACCCCCAGATACCTCACCCCCAGGTTCCTCATCCCCAGATACCTCACCCCCAGATACCTCACCCCCAGGTTCCTCATCCCCAGATACCTCACCCCCAGATACCTCATCCCCAGATACCTCACCCCAGATACCTCACCCCCAGTACCTCATCCCCAGATACCTCACCCCAAGGTTCCTCATCCCCAGGTTCCTCATCCCCAGGTTCTTCATCCCCAGATACCTCACCCCCAGATACCTCACACCCAGATTCCTCACCCCCAGATACCTTACCCCCAGGTTCCTCATCCCCAGATACCTCATCCCCAGATACCTCACCCCCAGGTTCCTCATCCCCAGATACCTCATCCCCAGATACCTCATCCCCAGGTTCCTCATCCCCAGATACCTCATCCCCAGATACCTCACCCCCAGATACCTCAGCCCCAGATACCTCACCCCCAGATACCTCATCCCCAGATACCTCACCCCCAGATACCTCATCCCCAGATACCTCATCTCCAGATACCTCACCCACAGGTTCCTCATCCCCAGATACCTCATCCCCAGATACCTCATCCCCAGATACCTCACCCCCAGGTTCCTCATCCCCAGATACCTCACCCCCAGATACCTCACCCCCAGATACCTGATCCCCAGATACCTCACCCCCAGATACCTCATCCCCAGGTTCCTCATCCCCAGGTTCCTCATCCCCAGATACCTCATCCTCAGATACCTCACCCCCAGATACCTCACCCCCAGTTACCTCATCCCCAGGTTCCTCATCCCCAAATACCTCATCCCCAGATTCCTCACCCCCAGATACCTCACCCCCAGATACCTCATCCCCAGGTTCCTCATCCCCAGATACCTCATCCCCAGATACCTCACCCCCAGATACCTCACCCACAGATACCTCACCCCCAGGTACCTCACCCCCAGATACCTCACCCCCAGATAACTCACCCCCAGGTTCCTCATCCCCAGATACCTCACCCCCAGATACCTCATCCCCAGATACCTCATCCCCAGATACCTCCTCCCCAGATACCTCACCCCCAGATACCTCAGCCCCAGGTTCCTCATCCCCAGATACCTCATCCCCAGATACCTCACCCCCAGATACCTCACCCACAGATACCTCACCCCCAGATACCTCACCCCCAGATACCTTAGTCCCAGATACCTCACCCCCAGATACCTCATCCCCAGATACCTCATCCCCAGATACCTCATCCCCAGATACCTCACCCCCAGATACCTCACCCCCAGGTTCCTCATCCCCAGATACCTCACCCCCAAATACCTCATCCCCAGGTTCCTCATCCCCAGATACCTCACCCCCAGGTACCTCACCCCCAGATACCTCATCCCCAGATACCTCATCCCCAGATACCTCACCCCCAGGTTCCTCATCGCCAGATACCTCACCCCCAGGTTCCTCATCCCCAGATACCTCATCCCCAGGTTCCTCATCCCCACGTTCCTCATCCCCAGATACCTCACGCCCAGATACCTCACACCCAGGTTCTTCACCCCCCGATACCTCACCCCAGATACCTCACCCCCAGATACCTCACCCCCAATACCTCATCCCCAGATACCTCACCCCCAGGTTCCTCATCCCCAGGTTCCTCATCCCCAGGTTCTTCATGCCCAGATACCTCACCCCCAGATACCTCACACCCAGATTCCTCACCCCCAGATACCTTACCCCCAGATACCTCACCCCCAGATACCTCACCCCCAGATACCTCACCCCCAGGTTCCTCACCCCCAGGTTCCTCACCCCCAGATACCTCACCCCCAGATACCTCACACCCAGATACCTCACCCCCAGGTTCCTCATCCCCAGATACCGCACCCCCCAGATAGCTCACCCCCAGATACCTCATCCCCAGATACCTCATCCCCGATACCTCACCCCCAGATACCTCACTCCCAGATACCTCATCCCCAGATACCTCATCCCCAGGTACCTCACCCCCAGATACCTCAACCCCAGATACCTCACCCCCAGATACCTCACCCCCAGATACCTCATCCGCAGATACCTCATCCCCAGGTACCTCATCCCCAGATACCTATTCCCCAGATACCTCATCGCCAGGTTCCTCATCCCAAGATACCTCATCCCCAGATACCTCATCCCCAGATACCTCATCCCTAGGTTCCTCATCCCCAGATACCTCATCCCCAGGTTCCTCATCCCCAGATAACTCATCCCCAGATACCTCATCCCCAGATACCTCACTCTCAGATACCTCATCCCCAGATACCTCATCCCCAGATACCTCATCCCCAGGTACCTCACACCCAGATACCGCACCCCCAGATACCTCACCCCCAGATACCTCATCCCCAGATACCTCACCACCAGATACCTCATCCACAGATACCTCATCCCCAGATACCTCACTCCCAGATACCTCATCCCCAGATACCTCATCCGCAGGTACCTCACACCCAGATACCTCACCCCCAGATACCTCACTCCCAGATACCTCATCCCCAGATACCTCATCCGCAGGTACCTCACACCCAGATACCTCACCCCCAGATACCTCATCCCCAGGTACCTCATCCCCAGGTACCGCATCCCCAGGTTCCTCATCCCCAGGTACCTCACCCCCAGATACCTCATCCCCAGATACCTCATCCCCAGATACCTCACCCCCAGATACCTCATCCCCAGATACCTCATCCCCAGATACCTCACCCCCATATACCTCATCCCCAGATACCTCACCCCCACGTTCCTCATCCCCAGATACCAGATCCCCAGATACCTCACCCCCAGATACCTCATCCCCAGATACCTCATCCCCAGATAGCTCACCCCCAGGTTCCTCATCCCCAGATACCTCATCCCCAGATACCTCACCCGCAGGTTCCTCATCCCCAGATACCTCATCCCCAGATACCTCATCCCCAGTTTCCTCATCCCCAGATACCTCATCCCCAGATACCTCACCCCCAGATACCTCAGCCCCAGATACCTCACCCCCAGATACCTCATCCCCAGATACCTCACCCCCAGATACCTCATCCCCAGATACCTCATCTCCAGATACCTCACCCACAGGTTCCTCATCCCCAGATACCTCATCCCCAGATACCTCATCCCCAGATACCTCACCCCCAGGTTCCTCATCCCCAGATACCTCACCCCCAGATACCTCACCACCAGATACCTGATCCCCAGATACCTCACCCCCAGATACCTCATTCCCAGGTTCCTCATCCCCAGGTTCCTCATCCCCAGATACCTCATCCTCAGATACCTCACCCCCAGATACCTCACCCCCAGTTACCTCATCCCCAGGTTCCTCATCCCCAAATACCTCATCCCCAGATTCCTCACCCCCAGATAGCTCACCCCCAGATACCTCATCCCCAGGTTCCTCATCCCCAGATACCTCATCCCCAGATACCTCACCCCCAGATACCTCACCCCCAGGTACCTCACCCCCAGATACCTCACCCCCAGATAACTCACCCCCAGGTTCCTCATCCCCAGATACCTCACCCCCAGATACCTCATCCCCAGATACCTCATCCCCAAATACCTCATCCCCAGGTTCCTCATCCCCAGGTTCCTCATCCTCAGATACCTCACCCCCAGATACCTCACCCCCAGATCCCTTAGTCCCAGATACCTCACCCCCAGATACCTCATCCCCAGATACCTCATCCCCAGATACCTCACCCCCAGATACCTCACCCCCAGGTTCCTCATCCCCAGATACCTCACCCCCAGATACCTCATCCCCAGGTTCCTCATCCCCAGATACCTCATCCCCAGATACCTCACCCCCAGGTACCTCACCCCCAGATACCTCATCCCCAGATACCTCATCCCCAGATACCTCACCCCCAGGTTCCTCATCGCCAGATACCTCACCCCCAGGTTCCTCATCCACAGATACCTCATCCCCAGGTTCCTCATCCCCAGATACCTCACCCCCAGATACCTCACCCCCAGATACCTCACCCCCAGGTTCCTCATCCCCAGATACCTCACCACCAGATACCTCACCCCCAGGTTCCTCATCCCCAGATACCTCACCCCCAGATACCTCATCCCCAGATACCTCACCCCAGATACCTCACCCCCAATACCTCATCCCCAGATACCTCACCCCCAGGTTCCTCATCCCCAGGTTCCTCATCCCCAGGTTCTTCATCCCCAGATACCTCACCCCCAGATACCTCACACCCAGATTCCTCACCCCCAGATACCTTACCCCCAGGTTCCTCATCCCCAGATACATCATCCCCAGATACCTCACCCCCAGGTTCCTCATCCCCAGATACCTCATCCCCAGATACCTCATCCCCAGGTTCCTCATCCCCAGATACCTCATCCCCAGATACCTCACCCCCAGATACCTCAGCCCCAGATACCTCACCCCCAGATACCTCATCCCCAGATACCTCACCCCCAGATACCTCATCCCCAGATACCTCATCTCCAGATACCTCACCCACAGGTTCCTCATCCCCAGATACCTCATCCCCAGATACCTCATCCCCAGATACCTCACCCCCAGGTTCCTCATCCCCAGATACCTCACCCCCAGATACCTCACCCCCAGATACCTGATCCCCAGATACCTCACCCCCCAGATACCTCATCCCCAGGTTCCTCATCCCCAGGTTCCTCATCCCCAGATACCTCATCCTCAGATACCTCACCCCCAGATACCTCACCCCCAGTTACCTCATCCCCAGGTTCCTCATCCCCAAATACCTCATCCCCAGATTCCTCACCCCCAGATACCTCACCCCCAGATACCTCATCCCCAGGTTCCTCATCGCCAGATACCTCATCCCCAGATACCTCACCCCCAGATACCTCACCCACAGATACCTCACCCCCAGATACCTCATCCCCAGGTACCTCACCCCCAGATACCTCATCCCCAGATACCTCACCCCCAGATACCTCACCCCCAGATACCTTAGTCCCAGATACCTCACCCCCAGATACCTCACCCCCAGATACCTCATCCCCAGATACCTCACCCCCAGATACCTCATCCGCAGATACCTCATCCCCAGGTACCTCATCCCCAGATACCTATTCCCCAGATACCTCATCCCCAGGTTCCTCATCCCAAGATACCTCATCCCCAGATACCTCATCCCCAGATACCTCATCCCTAGGTTCCTCATCCCTAGATACCTCATCCCCAGGTTCCTCATCCCCAGATACCTCATCCCCAGATACCTCATCCCCAGATACCTCACTCCCAGATACCTCATCCCCAGATACCTCATCCGCAGGTACCTCACACCCAGATACCTCACCCCCAGATATCTCACCCCCAGATACCTCATCCCCAGATACCTCATCCCCAGGTACCTCACACCCAGATACCTCACCCCCAGATACCTCACCCCCAGATACCTCATCCCCAGATACCTCACCACCAGATACCTCATCCCCAGATACCTCATCCCCAGGTACCTCATCCCCAGGTACCTCATCCCCAGATACCTCATCCCCAGATACCTCACCCCCGGATACCTCATCCCCAGATACCTCATCCCCAGATACCTCACCCCCAAATACCTCATCCCCAGATACCTCACCCCCACGTTCCTCATCCCCAGATACCAGATCCCCAGATACCTCACCCCCAGATACCTCACCCCCAGATACCTCATCCCCAGATACCACATCCCCAGATACCTCACCCCCAGATACCTCATCCCCAGGTGCCTCACACCCAGATACCTCACCCGCAGATACCTCATCCCCAGATACCTCACCCCCAGATACCTCACCCCAGATACCTCACCCCCAGATACCTCATCCCCAGATACCTCACCCCTCAATACCTCACCCCCAGGTACCTCACCCCCAGATACCTCATCCCCAGATACCTCACCCCCAGATACCTCACCCCCAGATACCTCATCCCTAGATACCTCACCCCCAGATACCTCACCCCCAGGTACCTCATCCCCAGATACCTCATCCCCAGATACATCACCCCCAGATACCTCACCCCCAGGTTCCTCATCCCCAGATACCTCACCCCCAGATACCTCACCCCCAGATACCTCACCCCCAGATACCTCATCCCCAGGTACCTCACCCCCAGATACCTCATCCCCAGATACCTCATCCCCAGATACCTCACCCCAAGATACCTCATCCCCAGGTACCTCACCCCCAGATACCTCATCCCCAGATACCTCATCCCCAGATACCTCACCCCCAGGTACCTCATCCCCAGATACCTCATCCCCAGGTACCTCACCCCCAGATACCTCATCCCCAGATACCTCATCCCCAGATACCTCACGCCCAGATCCCTCACCCCTAGATCCCTCATCCCCCAGATACCTCACCCCCCCAGATCCTTCACCCCCAGATCCCTCAACCCCCAAATATCTCAACCCCCCGATCCCTCACCCCCAGATACCTCACCCCCACATACATCACTCCCCAGTTCCCTCACCCCCCAGATCCCTCATCCTCAGATACCTCACCCCACAGATACCCCACCACCCCAAATATCTCACCCCTAGATCCCTCACCCCCCGATCCATCACCCCCCAGATACCCCACCACGCCAGATATCTCACCCCCCAGGTCCCTCACCCCCCAGATCCCTCATCCCCAGATACCTCACCCCCCAGATACCCCACCGCCCAAGATATCTCACCCTAGATCCCTCACCCCTCAGATCCCTCATCCCCAGATACCTCACCCCCCAGATACCCCACAACCCCAGATTTCTCACCCCTAGATCCCTCACCCCCCAGATCCATCACCCCCCAGATACCCCACCACCCCAGATATCTCACCCCTAGATCCGTCACCCACCAGATACCTCACCCCCCAGATACCTCACCCCCCTCCAGATACCTCACCCCCAGATCCCTCACCCCCTCAGATCCCTTTACCCCCCCAGATACCTCACCCCCGATCCCTCAACCCCCAGATACCTTACCCCCACCGATATCTCATCCCATATCCCTCATCCCCCCACATACCTCATCCCCAGATACCTCAACCCCCAGATCACTCACCCCTAGATCCCTCACCCTTAGATCCCTCACCCCAGATACCCCACCCCAGATCCCTCACCCCAGATACCTCAACCCCCAGATCCCTCACCCCCCCCCCCCCCCAGATATCTAATTTGAAGATTGCTCTGCTCGTTCCCCAAATCCTTACAATTTAAAACATTTTATTTATTCATTCGTGGGATGTGGGAGCCGCTGGCAAGGCCAGCATTTATTGCCCATCCCTAATTGCGTCTGAAGGTCTCCCCACGTAATTGTAATCCACATTAATTAACCAGTTCCATTACACTAAGTAGGGCACATCATTAAATACAATACTCAGGGAGCCTTGGTGCCAGCCTTGGTTCAATGGACAGCACTCTCCTCCCTGAGATTGTGGGCTCTAACCTCACTCCTGACCAGAGACCTGACCACATTACCCCAACAGACACTCCAGTGCAGGGTCAGCCATGGCTCAGTGGGTAGCGCACTCACCTCTGAGTCAGAAGGTTGTGGGGTCAAGTCTTACTCCAGGGAACTCCTCTTGAGCACAAAAAAATCTAGGCCGACACTCCAGTGCCGTGCTGAGGGAGCACTGCACTGTCAGAAGAGCCGTCTTTGGGATGAGATGTTAAACCAAGGCCCCATCTGCTCTTTCATGTGGATGTAAAAGATGGCACTGTTTCAAAGAGCAGGGGAGTTCACCCCAGTGTCCTGGCTAATATTTAACATAACAAAAAAACAGATCATCTGGTCACTATCATATTTCTGTTTGTGGGAGCTTGCTGTGCACAAATTGGCTGCCGTGTTTCCTACATTATAGCAATGACTACACTCCAAAAGTACTTCATTGGCTGTAATGCACTTTGAGACATCCGGTGGTCGTGAAAGGCGCTATATTTTTACTTGCCCCATGGAACCCAGCAGCATCTCCAGTTGGAAGATGGGAGGGGTGTGTGTGGTGAGCGCTGATTCACTGCATGGGTTCCTGGCTGGGGTGCAGCTCACATTGTGCAAGAGGCAGATACCAAGTAAGACAGGACATGTTCAGTGTGCTCTCCCGGACCAGTTTCAATTGAACAGAGCATGACGGAGAGGAATTTTCCAGTTGGTTTTCCCTAATTGGACTTGGGTTTCGAATTGTGACACATCAGCCTTGGAATGTTAATTTGGCATCTATTTGAGTTAATCATCATAGGCAGTCCCTCGGAATCGAGAAAGACTTGCTTCCACTCTAAAAATGAGTTCTTTGGTGGCTGAACAGTCCAATATGAGAACCACAGTCCCTGTCACGGGTGGGGCAGATAATCGTTGAAGTTAAGGGTGGGTGGGACTGGTTTGCCGCACGCTCTTTCTGCTGCCTGCGCTTGTTTTCTGCATGCTCTCGGCGACGAGAATCGAGGTGCTCAGCGCCCTCCCGGATGCACTTCCTCCACTTAGGGCGATCTTTGGCCAGGGACTCCCAGGTGTCAGTGGGGATGTCGCACTTTGAGGGTGTCCCTGTAACGTTTCCACTGCCCACCTTTGGCTCGTTTGCCGTGAAGGAGTTCCGAGTAGAGCGCTTGCTTTGGGAGTCTCGTGTCTGGCATGCGAACTATGTGGGCTGCCCAGCGGAGCTGATCGAGTGTGGTCAGTGCTTCAATGCTGGGGATGTTGGCCTGGTCGTGGACACTAATGTTGGTGCGTCTGTCCTCCCAGGGGATTTACAGGATCTTGCGGAGACTTGAGGTGTTTACTGTACATGGTACATTCTGTACATTCGAGTATATTCAAGCTAAGCCGTTGTGACGACAGGTCATCGACCTGAGAGACTAACCCAGCTTCTGTCTCCACAGATGCTGCCGTCCAGCTCAGTGTTTCTCTGTGTCTTCTGTTCTTATCTCAGTATTTTTCTTCTGTTTTCGTTACCTTTAGAAGTGGGGAGTGTGGCAGTTTAGGGAGCGAGATCAACAGTATCCTCCTGTAGGTGGGATTTTGTCTCTGTAATATCGTTCGCCTCTATCCCTACCTCAACCCATCTGTTGCTGAAACCCTCATTGATACTTTTCTTACCTCCAGACTCCTGGCCGGCCTCCCATCTTCCCCCCTCCGTAAACTTGAGATCATCCAAAACTCGGCAGCTTGTGTCCTAACTCGCACCGTGTCCCGCTCACCCATCACCCACTGTGCTCGCTGACCCCGTGTCCTAACTCGCACCGAGTCCCGCTCACCCATCACACTCTGTGCTCGCTGCCCCGTTCCTAACTCGCACCATGTCCCGCTCACCCATCACCCCCTGTGCTCTCTGACCCGTGTCCTAACTCGCACCATGTCCCGCTCACCCATCACCCCCTGTGCTCACTGACCCGTGTCCTAACTCGCACCATGTCCCGTTCACCCATCACACTCTGTGCTCGCTGCCCCGTTCCTAACTCGCACCATGTCCCGCTCACCCATCACCCCCTGTGCTCACTGACCCGTGTCCTAACTCGTACCATGTCCCGCTCACCCATCACCCCCTGTGCTCACTGACCCCGTGTCCTAACTCGCACCATGTCCTGCTCACCCATCACCCCCTGTGCTCGCCGACCCGTGTCCTAACTCGCACCGAGTCCCGCTCACCCATCACCCCCTGTGCTCACTGACCCGTGTCCTAACTCGCACCATGTCCCGCTCACCCATCACCCCCTGTGCTCACTGACCCTGTGTCCTAACTCGCACCATGTCCTGCTCACCCATCACCCCCTGTGCTCGCCGACCCGTGTCCTAACTCGCACTGAGTCCCGCTCACCCATCACCCCCTGTGCTCACTGACCCCGTGTCCGAACTCGCACCGAGTCCCGCTCACCCATCACCCCCTGTGCTCGCCGACCCGTGTCCTAACTCGCACCGAGTCCCGCTCACCCATCACCCCCTGTGCTCGCCGACCCGTGTCCTAACTCACACCAAGTCCCGTTCACCCATCACCCCCTGTGCTCACTGACCCTGTGTCCTAACTCGCACCGAGTCCCGCTCACCCATCACCCCCTGTGCTCGCCGACCCGTGTCCTAACTCACACCAAGTCCCGTTCACCCATCACCCCCTGTGCTCACTGACCTATATTGGCTGCCGGTTAAGCAACGCTTCGATTTCAAAATTCTCATCCTTGTTTTCAAATCCTTCCATGTCCCTCGCCCCTCCCTATCTCTGTAATCTCCTCCAGCCTCACAAATCCCCGAGATGTCTGCGCTCCTCCAATTCTGGCCTCTTGCTCATTCCCCGATTTTAATCGCTCAACCATCGGTGGCCGTGCCTTCAGATGCCTGGGCCCTAAGCTCTGGAACTCCCTCCCTAAACCTCTCCGCCTCTCTACTTCACTTTCCTCTTTTAAGACGCTACTTAAAACATATCTCTTTGACCAAGCTTTTGGTTGCCTGTCCTAATCTCTCCTTATGCAGCTCGGTGTCGAATCTTGTCTGATAACGCTCCTGTGAAGCGCCTTGGGATGTTTTACATAGAAACATAGAAAATAGGTGCCGGAGTAGGCCATTCGGCCCTTCGAGCCTGCACCACCATTCAATAAGATCATGGCTGATCATTCACCTCAGTACTTCTTTCCTGCTTTCTCTCCATACCCCTTGATCCCTTTAGCCGTAAGGGCCACATCTAATTCCCTCTTGAATAGATCCAATGAACTGGCCTCAACAACTTTCTGCGGTAGGGAATTCCACAGGTTCACCACTCTCTGGGTGAAGAAGCTTCTCCTCATCTCGGTCCTAAATGGCTTACCCCTTATCCTTAGATTGTGTCCCTTGGTTCTGGACTTCCACAACATCGGGTACATTCTTCCCGCATCTAACCTGTCCCGTCCCGTCAGAATTTTATATGTTTCTATGAGATTCCCTCTCATTCTTCTAAACTCCAGTGAATAAAGGCCCAGTCGACCCAGTCTCTCCTCATATGTCAGTCCAGCCATCCCAAGAATCAGTCTGGTGAACCTTCGCTGCACTCCCTCCCTAGCAAGAACGTCCTTCCTCAGATTAGGAGACCAAAACTGTACACAATATTCCAGGTGAGGGCAGGGAGGTGTTGCTACAGTTGTACAGGGCCTTGGTGAGGCCACACCTGGAGTATTGTGTACAGTTTTGGTCTCCTAACTTGAGGAAGGATGTCACAGCAGTGCATCTGGAAAATGGTGACATGATAGGTCCAAGTCAGCATGGATTTGTGAAAGGGAAATCATGCTTGACAAATCTTCTGGAATTTTTTGAGGATGTTTCCAGTAAAGTGGACAAAGGAGAACCAGTTGATGTGGTATATTTGGACTTTCAGAAGGCTTTCGACAAGGTCCCACACAAGAGATTAATGTGCAAAGTTAAAGCACATGGGATTGGGGGTAGTGTGCTGACGTGGATTGAGAACTGGTTGTCAGACAGGAAGCAAAGAGTAGGAGTAAACGGGTACTTTTCAGAATGGCAGGCAGTGACTAGTGGGGTACCGCAAGGTTCTGTGCTGGGGCCCCAGCTGTTTACATTGTACATTAATGATTTAGACGAGGGGATTAAATGCAGTATCTCCAAATTTACGGATGACACTAAGTTGGGTGGCAGTGTGAGCTGCGAGGAGGATGCTATTAGGCTGCAGAGTGACTTGGATAGGTTAGGTGAGTGGGCAAATGCATGGCAGATGAAGTATAATGTGGATAAATGTGAGGTTATCCACTTTGGTGGTAAAATCAGAGAGACAGATTATTATCTGAATGGTGACAGATTAGGAAAAGGGAAGGTGCAACGAGACCTGGGTGTCATGGTACATCAGTCATTGAATGTTAGCATGCAGGTACAGCAGGCGGTTAAGAAAGCAAATGGCATGTTGGCCTTCATAGCGAGGGGATTTGAATACAGGGGCAGGGAGGTGTTGCTACAGTTGTACAGGGCCTTGGTGAGGCCACACCTGGAGTATTGTGTACAGTTTTGGTCTCCTAACTTGAGGAAGGACATTCTTGCTATTGAGGGAGTGCAGCGAAGATTCACCAGACTGATTCCTGGGATGGCGGGACTGACCTATCAAGAAAGACTGGATCAACTGGGCTTGTATTCACTGGAGTTCAGAAGAATGAGAGGGGACCTCATAGAAACGTTTAAAATTCTGACGTGTTTAGACAGGTTAGATGCAGGAAGAATGTTCCCAATGTTGGGGAAGTCCAGAACCAGGGGTCACAGTCTGAGGATAAGGGGTAAGCCATTTAGGACCGAGATGAGGACAAACTTCTTCACCCAGAGAGTGGTGAACCTGTGGAATTCTCTACCACAGAAAGTAGTTGAGGCCAATTCACTAAATATATTCAAAAGGGAGTTAGATGAAGTCCTTACTACTCGGGGGATCAAGGGTTATGACAAGAAAGCAGGAATGGGGTACTGAAGTTTCATGTTCAGCCATGAACTCATTGAATGGCGGTGCATGCTAGAAGGGCTGAATGGCCTGCTCCTGCACCTATTTTCTATGTTTCTATGTTTCACCAAGGCCTTGTACAACTGCAGTAAGACCTCCCTGCTCCTATACTCAAATCCCCTCGCTATGAAGGCCAGCATACCATTTGCCTTCTTTACTGCCTGCTGTATCTGCATGCCTACTTTCAATGACTGATGTACCATGACACCCAGGTCTCATTGCACCTCCCCTTTTCCTAATCTGCCGCCATTCAGGTAATATTCTGCCTTGGTGTTTTTGCCCCCAAAGTAGATAACCTCACATTTATCCACATTATACTGCATCTGCCATGAATTGGCCCACTTACCGAACCTGTCCAAGTCACCCTGCAGCCTCTTAGCGTCCTCCTCACAGTTCACACCGCCACCCAGCTTAGTGTCATCTGCAAACTTGGAGATATTGCACTCAATTCCTTCATCTAAATCATTAATGTATATTGTAAAGAGCTGGGGTCCCAGCACTGAGCCCTGCGGCACCCCATTAGTCACTGCCTGCCATTCTGAAAAGGACCCATTTCTCCTGACTCTCTGCTTCCTGTCCACCAACCAGTTCTCTATCCACGTCAGTACATTACCCCCAATACCATGTGCTTTAATTGTGCACACCAATCTCTTGTGTGGGATCTTGTCAAAAGCCTTTTGAAAGTTCAAATACACTACATCCACTGGTTCTCCCTTGTCCACTCTACTAGTTACATCCTCAAAAAATTCCAGAAGATTTGTCAAGCATGATTTCCCTTTCATAAATCCATGCTGACTTGGACCGATCCTGTCACTGCTTTCCAAATGCGCTGCTATTACATCTTTAATAATTGATTCCAACATTTTCCCCACTACTGATGTCAGGCTATACTTCCCCGTTTTCTCTCTCTCTCCTTTCTTAAAAGGTGGGGTTACATTAGCTACCCTCCAGTCCATTAGAATTGATCCAGAGTCGATAGACTGCTGGAAAATGATCACCAATGCAGCCACTATTTCTAGGATGCATTTTACCATGTTAAAGGCGCTATATAAATGAAAGATGCTGTTGTTGCAGTAGATTAGTTGCCGATGATTTCCGCGGGCCAGTCTCCCGCTGGTCTGCTGTAACTTTACCGCAAGTGCAGCGAGACCCCAGATAAACGGCAGAGCAGGGTGCAAATCCGTGACGGTTCACTGCCATTGGGTCGTGCAGAGCCTGGGGCAGCACGAGCTGCCGGTAATGTTCCCTTCAAGATGTGCGTCTGCGCGGCACTCTGCGTGGTATTTTGAACGGGCTCCGCACCCAAAGAAAAAAACTGAAGGGAACATTGGTTGTAGAAGGTGCCTTTTGGGACAGGACAGTGATGTGCACGCAATGGGCAAAGGTCCCTGGAGTGGGACTTGACCCACAACCTTCTGACTAAGGGGCAAGAGTGCTACCCACTGAGCCAAGGCCAACAGCTTCATTAGGACACGGTGATCTTCAATCCGGGAGGGACCTAGTGCGTTGGGTGGCCGAGGATAAGGGGAGTTTACAATTGGCAGCGGAGCAGTGTACTTATTTAAATTACATTTGTCCCGTGAGGAGAGATTGAGTAGACTAGACCTATATTCTCCAGAGTTTAGAAGAATGAGAGGTGATCTCATTGAAACATACACAATTCTTACAGGGCTTGACAGGGTAGATGCAGGGAGGATGTTTCCCCTGGCTGGGGAGTCTAGAACCAGGAGTCACAGTCTCAGAATAAGGGGTCGGCCATTTAGGACTGAGATGAGGAGAAATTTCTTCACTCAGAGGGTGGTGAATCTTTGGAATTCTCGACCCCAGAAGGCTGTGAAGGCTCAGTCTTTGAGTATATTCAAGGCAGAGATCAATAGCTGTTTTGATATTAAGGGAATCAAGGGATAGGGGGATAGTGCAGGCAAGTGGAGTTGAGGTAGAAGATCAGCCATGATCTCACTGAATGGCGGAGCAGGCTCGAGGGGCCGAATGGCCGACTCCTGCTCCTATTTCTGATGTTCTTATGTTTCGAAACTGATCGACTACAATCTTGAGTACAGTGAAGAGACAAAAACAGAAATTAGAGAGGCAACGATGTGGAGCTCGAGTTTGACGTCAGCCTGTTGGAGGAAGGGAAGACTGTGGGGAGCACAGCACTCACTCCATCTGTAGGTCCTGGGATAAGGCCATTGGAGTAATAAAAAAAGACTTGCATTTCAACGGTGCCTTTCACAACCTCAGGATGTCTCAAACTCTTCACAGCCAATGAGGGGTGAGGATAGGTTGAGTGGGTTGGAACTATATCCATTGAAATTCAGAAGAATGAGAGGCGATCTTATCCAAACATATAAGATTATGAGGGGGCTTGACAAGGTGGATGCAGAGAGGATATTTCCACTCATAGGGGAAACTAAAACTAGGGGCCATAGTCTCAGAATAAGGGGCCGCCCATTTAAAACTGAGACGAGGAGGAATTTCTTCTCTCAGAGGGTTGTAAATCTGTGGAATTCTCTGCCCCAGAGAGCTGTGGAGGCTGGGTCATTGAATATATTTAAGGCGGAGATAGACAGATTTTGGAGCGATAAGGGAGTAAAGGGTTATGGGGAGCGGGCAGGGGAGTGGAGCTGAGTCCATGATCAGATCAGCCATGACCTTATTAAATGGCGGAGCAGGCTCGAGGGGCCAAATGGCCAACTCCTGCTCCTATTTCTTATGTTCCTAAGTACTTTCTGAGTGTAGTCGCTGTTGTAATGTAGGAAACGCGGCAGCTAACTTGCGCACAGCAAGCTCCCACAAATAGCAATGTCATAACGACTAGGTAATCTGTTTTAGTGATGTTAGTTGAAGGATAAATATTGGCCAGCACACCGGGGAGAACTTCCCTGCTCTTCTTCGAATAATGCCATGGGATCTTTTACGTCCACCTGAGAGGGCAGACGGGGCCTCGGTTTAACATGAAGGGGTTGACTTATGAGGAAAGGTTGAGTAGGTTGGGCCTCTACTCATTGGAATTCAGAAGAATGAGAGGTGATCTTATCGAAACATATAAGATTATGAGGGGGCTTGACAAGATGGATGCAGAGAGGACTTTTCCACTGATGGGGGAGACTAGAACTAGAGGGCACGATCTTAGAATAAGGGGCCGCCCATTTAAAACTGAGATGAGGAGAAATTTCTTCTCTGAGGGTTGCAAATCCGTGGAATTCGCTGCCTCAGAGAGCTATGGAAGCTGGGACATTGAATAAATTTAAGACAGAAATAGACAGTTTCTTAAACGATAAGGGAATAAGGGGTTATGGGGAGCAGGCGGGGAAGTGGAGCTGAGTCCATGATCAGATCAGCCATGATCTTATTGAACGGCGGAACAGGCTCGAGGGGCCGTATGGCCTACTCCTGCTCCTATTTTTTATGTTCTTATGTTCTTACGTAACATATCATCCGAACAACTGCACCTCAGTCCTGTTGCTCCGACTATGCAGCACTCCCTCAGTACTGCACCTCCGACAGTGCAGCGCTCCCTCAATACTGTCCCTCTGACAGTGCAGTGCTCCTAGGTACTGACGCTCCAACTGTGCAGCACTCACTCAGTACTGCCCCTCCGACAGTGCAGCACTCCCTCAGTACTGACCCTCCGACAGTGCAGCACTCCCTCAGTACTGCCCCTCCGACAGTGCAGCACTCCCTCAGTACTGACCCTCCGACAGTGCAGCACTCCCTCAGTACTGCCCTTCCAACTGTGCAGCACTCCCTCAGTACTGCCCCTCCAATAGTGCAGCACTCCATCAATACTGCCCCTCCAACAGTGCAGCGCTCCCTCAGTGCTGTCCCTCCGACAGTGCAGCACTCCATCAATACTGCCCCTCCAACAGTGCAGCGCTCCCTCAATACTGCCCTTCCAACTGTGCAGCACTCCCTCAGTACTGCCCTTCCAACTGTGCAGCACTCCCTCAGTACTGCCCCTCCAACAGTGCAGCGCTCCCTCAGTGCTGCCCCTCCGATAGTGCAGCACTCCATCAATACTGCCCCTCCAACAGTGCAGCGCTCCCTCAATACTGCCCTTCCAACTGTGCAGCACTCCCTCAGTACTGCCCTTCCAACTGTGCAGCACTCCCTCAGTACTGCCCCTCCAACAGTGCAGCGCTCCCTCAGTGCTGCCCCTCCGATAGTGCAGCACTCCATCAATACTGTCCCTCCAACAGTGCAGCACTCCATCAATACTGCCTCTCCGACAGTGCAGCACTCCCTCAGTGCTGGCACTGGGAGTGTCGGTCTGGATTATGTGTTGAATTTCTCCATCTGTAACGTTGGCAGAAACAGGCCAGGACTCTCATCCCACCAGTTTCGGCTGGAGTCGATCCGGGTCCTGGAAGCGAACTGAGATCAACTCCCACTGATTCCCCGAGAACCTATTCCTGTCTGTAACCGTGCTAGATCCGACAGATACCCTGGTCTCACCCCGCCCCCCTGACTCCCCTCCCCTCCCCGACCGACCCACTCTCCACGCTCGTACCTGATGACTCAGCTGCACAAAGGGAACCTGGTTTTTAACCATCCGCTCAAACAGTGACACATCCAGGTGATACTTCACCCCCATCTTGTATTCTGCCGGCTTCTGTCTCAGCTGCAGGAAGCAAGAACACAAGTTGAGCGGTTGGTGTGTACCCACACAGGCTGTGCTCGGGTGTAGCTTATACAGGGCTTCTCTCCACTTCATCTGTATTCGATCCCAGTATTCCTCCCCCGATTCTATCCCATTATCTCTCCCTCTATTCTATCCAATAATCTCTCCCTCTATTCTATCCAATTATCTCTCCCTCTATTCTATCCCATTATCCCTCCCTCTATTCTATCCCATTATCCCTCCCTCTATTATATCCCAGTATCCCTCCCTCTATTCTATCCCAGTACCTCTCCCTCTATTCTATCCCATTATCCCTCCCTCTATTCTATCCCAGTATCTCTCCCTCTATTCTATCCCAGTATCTCCCTCTATTCTATCCCAGTATCTCCCTCTATTCTGTCCCAGTATCCCTCCCTCTATTCTATCCCAGTATCTGTTCCTCTATTCTATGAAATGGCAGACCAATTGAACAAGTACTTTGGTTCGGTATTCACTGAGGAGGACACAAACAACCTTCCGGATATAAAAGGGGTCAGAGGGTCTAGTCGGAAGGAGGAACTGAGGGAAATCCTTATTAGTCGGGAAATTGTGTTGGGGAAATTGATGGGATTGAAGGCCGATAAATCCCCAGGACCTGATGGTCTGCATCCCAGAGTACTTAAGGAGGTGGCCTTGGAAATAGCGGATGCATTGACAGTCATTTTCCAACATTCCATAGACTCTGGATCAGTTCCTATGGAGTGGAGGGTAGCCAATGTAACCCCACTTTTTAAAAAAGGAGGGAGAGAGAAAACAGGGAATTATAGACCGGTCAGCCTGACATCAGTAGTGGGTAAAATGATGGAATCAATTATTAAGGATGTCATAGCAGCGCATTTGGAAAGAGGTGACATGATAGGTCCAAGTCAGCATGGATTTGTGAAAGGGAAATCATGCTTGACAAATCTTGTGGAATTTTTTGAGGATGTTTCCAGTAGAGTGGACAAGGGAGAACCAGTTGATGTGGTATATTTGGACTTTCAGAAGGCTTTCGACAAGGTCCCACACAAGAGATTAATGTGCAAAGTTAAAGCACATGGGATTGGGGGTAGTGTGCTGACGTGGATTGAGAACTGGTTGGCAGACAGGAAGCAAAGAGTAGGAGTAAATGGGTACTTTTCAGAATGGCAGGCAAGGTTCTGTGCTGGGGCCCCAGCTGTTTACATTGTACATTAATGATTTAGACGAGGGGATTAAATGTAGTATCTCCAAATTTGCGGATGACACTAAGTTGGGTGGCAGTGTGAGCTGCGAGGAGGATGCTATGAGGCTGCAGAGTGACTTGGATAGGTTAGGTGAGTGGGCAAATGCATGGCAGATGAAGTATAATGTGGATAAATGTGAGGTTATCCACTTTGGTGGTAAAAACAGAGAGACAGACTATTATCTGAATGGTGACAGATTAGGAAAAGGGGAGGTGCAACGAGACCTGGGTGTCATGGTATATCAGTCATTGAAAGTTGGCATGCAGGTACAGCAGGCGGTTAAGAAAGCAAATGGCATGTTGGCCTTCATAGCGAGGGGATTTGAGTACAGGGGCAGGGAGGTGTTACTACAGTTGTACAGGGCCTTGGTGAGGCCACACCTGGAGTATTGTGTACAGTTTTGGTCTCCTAACTTGAGGAAGGACATTCTTGCTATTGAGGGAGTGCAGCGAAGGTTCACCAGACTGATTCCCGGGGTGGTGGGACTGACCTATGAAGAAAGACTGGATCAACTGGGCTTGTATTCACTGGAGTTCAGAAGAATGAGAGGGGATCTCATAGAAACGTTTAAAATTCTGACGGGTTTAGACAGGTTAGATGCAGGAAGAATGTTCCCAATGTTGGGGAAGTCCAGAACCAGGGGTCACAGTCTAATTTTAAGGGGTTAGCCATTTAGGACCGAGATGAGGAGAAACTTCTTCACCCAGAGAGTGGTGAACCTGTGGAATTCAGTAACACAGAAAATTGTTGAGGACAATTCACTAAATATATTCAAAAAGGAGTTAGATGTAGTCCTTACTACTAGGGGGATCAAGGGGTATGGCATGAAAGCAGGAATGGGGTACTGAATTTGCATGTTCAGCCATGAACTCATTGAATGGTGGTGCAGGCTCGAAGGGCCGAATGGCGTACTCCTGCACCTATTTTTTATGTTTCTATGTTTCTATCCCAGTATCTCTCCCTCTATTCTTTCCCAGTATCTCCCTTTATACTATCCCAGTATCTTTCCCTCTATTCTATCTCAGTATCTCCCTCTATTCTATCCCACTATCCTTCCCTCTATTCTATCCCAGTATCTCCCTCTATACTATCCCAGTATCCCTCCCTCTATTCTATCCCAGTATCCCTCCCTCTATTCTATTCCAGTATCCCTCCCTCTATCCTATCCCAGTATCCCTCCCTCTATTCTATCCCACAATCCCTCCCTCTACTCTCTCCCAGTATCTCCCTCTATTCTATCCCAGTATCTCCCTCTATTCTATCCTAATATCTCCCTCTATTCTATCCCAGTATCTGCCTCTATTCTATCCCAGTAACTCCCTCTATTCTATCCCAATATCCCTCCCTCTATTCTATCCCAGTATCCCTCCCTCTATCCTATCCCAGTATCTCCCTCTATTCTAATCCAGTATCCGTCCCTCTATTCTATCCCATAATCCCTCCCTATATTCTCTCCCAGTATCTCCCTCTATTCTATCCCAGTACCTCCCTCTATTCTATCCCAGTATCGCCCACTATTCTATCCCAGTATCTCCCTCTATTCTATCCCAGTATCCCTCCCTCTATTCAATCCCAGTATCCCTCCCTCTATCCTATCCCAGTATCTCCCTCTATTCTAATCCAGTATCCGTCCCTCTATTCTATCCCATAATCCCTCCCTATATTCTCTCCCAGTATCTCCCTCTATTCTATCCCAGTACCTCCCTCTATTCTATCCCAGTATCGCCCACTATTCTATCCCAGTATCTCCCTCTATTCTATCCCAGTATCCCTCCCTCTATTCAATCCCAGTATCCCTCCCTCTATTCTATCCCGGTATGGGCCATACATAACTCCAGTCCCACTAGGTTGTATCAAAAGCACAACAAGGAACTGCAGCGGTTCAAGAAAGCCCACCAGCACCATACTCTCGGGGTAACTCGGTACGGGCAATAAATGTCGGCCTTGCCAGCAACGCCCACATCCTGAGTATCAATTAATTTAAAAAGGCGGCCAGGTTTGTTGCTCCTGATCGCTATCCAGGAGCTCTGGATGTGGAGTGCGTGTTAATCAAGAACTGAACTGGGCTTCGAGAATTCACCGCCTGGTCGACCGGTTCACACGTCAAGAAAAGACACTTGGATGAGATAACTCATGGCAACGGTGGAACCCAACTGCACCCTGAGGTGATGCCGCCAGGACAGGAGGGGAAGAAGAGCGATGTACAAGCTGTCAGGAAAGAGGGTCCCGCTCCGACCTAGAGGCTATATCGGTTTGCCCAGGTCCGCCAATCGGTAATCAACCACCAGGTAGTTTTTGAAATGAATCTCCATTCCGGTCTGGGAAAAGGAGCCCAGCAACAACACAGCCAGAACTGGACATTTGACCACAAGGAGACCTTTGGACCTGTTCCAGGAGTTGGCAGAAACATAGAAACATAGAAAATAGGTGCAGGAGTAGGCCATTCGGTCCCTCGAGCCTGCACCAACATTCAATAAGATCATGGCTGATCATTCACCTCAGTACCCCTTTCCTGCTTTCTCTCCATACCCCTTGATCCCTTTAGCCATAAGGGCCATCTCTAACTCCCTCTTGAATATATCCAATGAACTGGCATCAACAACTCTCTGCGATAGGGAATTCCACAGGTTAACAACTCTCTGAGTGAAGAAGTTTCTCCTCATCTCAGTCCTAAATGGCTTACCCCTTATCCTTAGACTATGTCCCCTGGTTCTGGACTTTCCCAACATCGGGAACATTCTTCCTGCATCTAACCTGTCCAGTCCCGTCAGTATGTTTCTATGAGATTCCCTCTCATTCTTATAAACTCCAGTGAATACAGGCCCAGTCGATCCAGTCTCTCCTCATATGTCAGTCCTGCCATCCCAGGAATCAGTCTGGTGAACCTTTGCTGCACTCCCTCAAGAGCAAGAACGTCCTTCCTCAGAATAGGAGACCAAAACTGAACACAATATTTCAGGTGAGGCCTCACCAAGGCCCTGTACAACTGCAGTAAGACCTCACTGCTCCTATACTCAAATCCCCTAGCTATGAAGGCCAACATACCATTTGCCTTCTTCACCGCCTGCTGTATCTGCATGCCAACTTTCAATGACTGATGTACCATGACACCCAGGTCTTGTTGCACCTCCCCTTTTCCGAATCTGCCGCCATTCAGATAATATTCTGCCCTTGTGTTTTTGCCCCCAAAGTGGATAACCTCACATTTATCTACATTATACTGCATTTGCCCATTCACCTAACCTGTCCAAGTCACCCTGCAGCCTCTTAGCATCCTCCTCGCAGCTCACACCTCCACCCAGCTTAGTGTTATCTGCAAACGTGGAGATATTTCACTCAATTCCTTCATCTAAATCATTAATGTATATTGTAAATAGCTGGAGTCCCAGCACTGAGCCCTGCGGCACCCCACTAGTCACTGCCTGCCATTCTGAGAAGAACCCATTTATCCCAACTCTCTGCTTCCTGTCTGCCAACCAGTTCTCTATCCATATCAATACATTATCCCCAATACCATGTGCTTTAATTTTGCACGCCAATCTCTTGTGTGGGACCTTGTCAAAAGCCTTTTGAAAGTCCAAATACATCACATCCACTGGTTCTCCATTGTCCACTCTACTAGTTACATCCTCAAAAAATTCTAGATTTGTCAAGCATGATTTCTTGTTCATAAATCCATGCTGACTTGGACCGATCCTGTCACTGCTTTCTAATTTCATCTTTAATAATTGATTCCAACATTTTCCACACAACTGATGTCAGGCTAACCGGTCTATAATTACCCGCTTTCTCTCTCCCTCCTTTCTTAAAAGGTGGTGTTACATTAGCTACCCTCCAGTCCATAGGAACTGATCCAGAATCGATAGACTGCTGGAAAATGATCACCAATGCATCCACTATTTCTAGGGCCACTTCCTTAAGTACTCTGGATGCAAACTACCAGATCCTGGGGATTTATCAGCCTTCAATCCCATCAATTTCCCTAACACAATATCCTGACTAATAAAGATTTCCTTCAGTTCCTCCTTCTCACTAGACCCTCTGTCCCCTAGTATTTCCGGAAGGTTATTTGTATCTTCCTTCGTGAAGACACAACCAAAGTATTTGTTCAATTGGTCTGCCATTTCTTTGTTCCCCATTATAAATTCACCTGATTCTGACTGCAAGGGACCTACATTTGTCTTCACTAATCTTTTTCTCTTCACATATCTATAGAAGCTTTTGCAGTCAGTTTTTATGTTCCCAGCAAGCTTCCTCTCATACTCTATTTTCCCCCTCCTAATTAAACCCTTTGTCCTCCTCTGCTGAATTATAAATTTCTCCCAGTCCTCAGGTTTGCTGCTTTTTCTGGCCAATTTATATGCCTCTTTCTTGGATTTAACACTATCCTTAATTTCCCTTGTTAGCCACGGTTGAGCCACCTTCTCCGTTTTATTTTTACTCCAGACAGGGATGTACAATTGTTGAAGTTCATCCATGTGATCGTTAAATGTTTGCCATTCCCTATCCACCATCAACCCTTAAAGTATCATTCGCCAGTCTATTCTAGCCAATTCACGTCTCATACCATCGAAGTTATCTTGCCTTAAGTTCAGGACCCTAGTCTCTGAATTAACTGTGTCACTCTCCACCTTAATAAAGAATTCTACCATATTATGGTCACCCTTTCCCAATAGGCCTCGCACAACAAGATTGTTAATTAGTCCTTTCTCATTGCACATCACCCAGTGCAGAGGAACCAGCCCTCTAGTTGGTTCCTCGACATATTGGTCTAGAAAACCATCCATAATACACTCCAGGAAATCCTCCTCCACCATATTGCTACCAGTTTGGTTAGCCCAATCTATATGTAGATTAAAGTCACCCATGATAACTGCTGTACCTTTATTGCACGCGTCACTAATTTCTTGTTTGATGCTATCCCCCAACCTCACTACTACTGTTTGGTGGTCCGTACACAACTCCCACTAACGTTTTCTGCCCTTTGGTATTCCGCAGCTCTAACCATACAGATTCCACATCATCCAAACTAATGTCCTTCCTTACTATTGCGTTCATTTCCTCCTTAACCAACAACCCTACCCCACCTCCTTTTCCTTTCTGTCTATCCTTCCTGAATGTTGAATACCCCTGGATGTTGAGTTCCCAGCCTTGGTCACCCTGGCCCAGGGTGGGGTCCAACACTGTGCTGAGTCTGTTGCACATGTCCTTTCTCCAGGGCATGTTCAGGGTCGTGCAGGAAGACTGGATCCACGGAAGTAACTCAGCCCTTCAATTCCACTCCTTCCACGGGCCACGGATGGCCGACACGAGCACAGACACCATCGTGATTTCATGGGCTGTTGGAAGCTCCTGTATAAATGCACCTTGGGCTGCAAATGTGGTCTGTTCAACTAGGCCTGTATCTGAAGGAGGAAGGCAGGATGAGGGAACAATAGGTGGGAGCTTGTTGAGCCTTCATCATCATCATCGGCAGTCCCTCGAAATCGAGGAAGACTTGCTTCCACTCTGAATCTGAGATCTCAGGTGACTGTACAGTCCAATACAGGAATTACAATCTCTGTCACAGGTGGGACAGGCAGTGGTTGAAGGAAAGGGTGGGGAGACTGGTTTGCCGCACGCTCCTTCCGCTGTCTGCGCTTGTTTTCTGCATGCTCTCGGCGATGAGACTCGAGGTGCTCACTGCTCTCCTGGATGCTCTTCCTCCACCTAGGGCGATCTTGGGCCAAGGACTCCCAGGCGTTGGTGAGAATGTTGCACTTTATCAAGGAGGCTTTGAGGGGTCCTTGAAATATTTGCTCTGCCCACCTGGGGCTCGCTTGCCGTGTAGGAGTTCCAAGTAGAGCGCTTGCTTTGGGAATCTTGTGTTGGGCATGTGGACAATGTGGCCTGCCCAGCGGAGCTGGTCAAGTGTGGTCAGTGCTTCAATGCTGGCCAGATCGAGAACACTGACGTTGATGCGTCTATCCTCCCAGTGGATTTGTAGGATCTTGCGGAGGCAGTGCTGGTGGTATTTCTCCAGCGCTTTGAGGTGTCTACTGTATATAGTCCACGTCTCTGAGCCATACAGGAGGGTGGGTATCACTACTGCCCCGTAGACCATAAGCTTGGTGCCAGATTTGAGATCCTGGCCTTCAAACACTCTCTTCCTCAGGTGATCGAAGGCTGCGATGGCACACTGGAGGCGGTGTTGAACCTTGTTGTCGATGTCTGCCCTTGCTGACAGTAGGCTCCCGAGGTATGGAAAAAGGTCCACGTTGTCCAGGGCCGCGCTGTGGATCTTGATGACCGGGGTTAATGCTGTGTGGCGGGGTCAGGTTGGTGGAGGACCTTTGTCTTACGGATGTTTAGTGTAGGGCCCATGCTTTTGTAAGCCTCGGTGAAGGTGTTGACGATGGCTTGGAGTTCAGCCTCTGAATGTGCGCAGACGCAAGCATCGTCCGCGTACAATAGTTCGATGACGGGACTATGGAGCGTTCTCCTCCATTTCAGCTGCCCCCAAATGTTTGTCACCATCCTCCACCTGCTCTACGACGACATGCAGGCCATGATCCTGACCAACGGATCCACCACAGACCCAATCCATGTCCGGACCGGGATCAAGCAGGGCTGCATCATCGCGCCAACCCTCTTCTCGATCTTCCTCGCTGCAATGCCCCATTTCACTCTCAGCAAGCTCCCCGCTGGAGTGGAACTAAACTACAGAACTAGTGGGAACCTGTTCAACCTTCGGCATCTCCAGGCCAGGTCCAAGGTTGTCCCATCCTCTGTTGAACTTTCAGAACTGTTAGAGCTATGGTAGCAGTGCGGTTATGTTACTGGGCTAGTAATCCACAGGGTTGGACTAACGATTCAGAGACATGAGTTCAAATCCCACCAAAGTAGCTGGGGAATTCAAATTCAGTTAAATATATTAAAAAAGCTAGTATCAGTGAAACTACTGAAGTGTTGGAAAAACCCATCTGGTTCACTAATGCCCATTAGGGAAGGAAATCTGTGGTCCTTACCTGGTCTGAAACATAGAAAATAGGAGTAGGCCATTTGGCCCTTCGAGCCTGCACCACCATTCAATAAGATCATGGCTGATCATTCAACCTCAGTACCCCATTCCTGCTTTCTCTCCATACCCCTTTAGCCGTAAGGACCACATTTAACTCCCTTTTGAATACATCTAACGAACTGGCCTCAACAACTTTCTGTGGTAGAGAATTCCACAGGTTCACAATTCTCTGAGTGAAGAAGTTTCTCCTCAACTCGGTCCTAAATGGCTTATCCCTTATCCTTAGACTGTGACACCTAGTTCTGGACTTCCCCAACATCGGGAACATTCTTCCTGCATCTAACCTGTCCAATCCCGTCAGAATTTTATATGTTTCTATGATATCCCTCTCATTCTTCTAAATTCCGGTGAATACAGGCCCAGTCGATCCAGTCTTTCTTCATATGTCAGTCCTGCCATCCCGGGAATCAGTCTGGTGCACCTTCGCTGCAGGTCCAGACCCACAGCAATGTGGTTGGCTCTTAACTGCCCTCTGAAATGGCCCAGCGAGACACTCAGTTGTATAAAACCGCTACGACACAGTCGGCACTGTGGGAGTACCTTCGCCACACGGACTGCAGCAGCTCAACAAGGCGGCTCACCACCACCTTGTCACGGGCAATAAATGCTGGCCTTGCCAGCGATGCCCACATCCCAGGAACGAAAAATTACATATGAGCAGGACCTGTCAGCCCCTGGCGCCTGCTATTAGATCGCGGCTGATCTGTATCTTAACTCCATTTACCCGCCTTTCCTTCATATTCCTTGATACCCTTACCCAACAAAATTCTACCCATCTCAGTCTTGAAAATGTCAAGTGACCTCCAGCATTATGGCTCTTTCTTACTCACCAATTACATGCTCACGGATGCTCAGTTTGGGTTCCACCATTTGGGAGGCCATTCAACTCTTTGAGCCTGTTCCGTCTTTCAATAAGATCACGGGTGATCTGTACCTCAACCCCATTTACCCGCCTTCGTTCCATAGCCCTGAAAAAAACCCCTTACCCAACAAAATTCATCCCAGTCTAGAAAATGTCAACTGACCCCCCGCCCCCCCAATCCCCCCCCCTCCCCCCAGACCTCCCCTCCCCCACGGCCTTGCGTCTCTTTCCTGTTCCACGACGAAAGTTAATGTGGTATTTTTTCCGTTAGGTATTGCAACACGTCAGATGAAGCCCCGAATGTAAGGCGGGAGTCTCAGTTGCCTGGGAGAGGGAAGAAGACCCGTCCCTCCCGCTCCCTCCCAGAGCGAGGGCCATCTTTACCTGCTTGTGATCGCCGATCGGGATCAGGTGTTGGCAGGCCGGAGTCAGTGTGGTCAATACCTGGGCCTCCAGCACTTCCGTGGCTTGATGTTCTGTAGCAGCGCCCTGTACTTGCCGGCTCCTGCAAAGAGTGGGTAAAATAGGAGTGATAAGAACCTGGCGCAGGAAGACAATACAGACCGAGTCCACGCATCCTGTCCTCCTAATTTAATCCTTGCAGCCTCAGTATCACGCTGGTGAATCGGCGCGTTACAAAGACTCTTTGATGAGCCTGTTGCGGGGGTCCTTGTTCCAACAGCAACCTGTATTTATATAGAGCTTTAACGTGGTGAAACTTCCCAGGGTGCTTCACAGGAGTATTATGAGATAAAGATTTGACACCGAGCTGCATAAGGAGAAATTGGCGCAGGTTCTCGGTCAAAGAGCTTTGTTTTAAGCAGCGTCTTAAAGGAGGAAAGAGAGGTCGAGAGGTTTAGGGAGGGAGTCCCAGGGCTTGGGGCCCAGGCAACAGAAGGCACGGCCACCGATGGTTGAGTGATTATAATCAGGGGTGCTCAAGAGGGCAGAATTAGAGGAGCGCAGACATCTCGGGGGGGTTGTGGGGCTGGAGGAGATTACAGAGATAGGGAGGGGCGAGGCCTTGGAGGGATTTGTAAACAAGGATGAGAATTTTGAAATCGAGGCATCGCTTAACCGGGAGCCAATGTAGGTCAGCGAGCACAGAGGGTGACGGGTGAGTGGGACTTGGTGCGAGTTAGGACACGGGCAGCTGAGTTTTGGATGACCTTAAGTTTACGCAGGGTAGAATGTGGGAGGCCAGCCAGGTATGCGTTGGAATAGTCAAGTCTAGAGGTAACAAAGGCATGGATGAGGGCTTCAGCAGCGGATGAGCTGAGGCAGGGCGGAGATGGACGATGTTACGGAGGTGGAAATAGACGGTCTTAGTTATGCTGCGGATATGTGGTCGATAGCTCATTTCAGGGTCAAATATGACCAGTATTGCAAATACTGGTTCAGCCTCAGATTAATGCTAGGGAGAGGGATGGAATCAGTGGCCAGGGAACGCAGTTTATGGTGGGGACTGAAAACAATGGCTTCTATCTTCCCAATATTTAATTGTTCATGTTATGTATGTAACTATATAGTACTTGCCACCAGAGGGCGCGACTGTTGGAGTCCTAATGGTCACCTGCACACACACGTGCAGGGCCAGTATAAAAGGTTGGCTGCCATGTTGTTGAGGCACTCTGGAGCTGAAATAAAGACTACGGTCACACTAAGTTTAGCTCACAGTACTCAGCCTCGTGGAGCTCTTCGAAACACAACAGTTCAGAGGGCATGGTGTGAACAGCAGGGATTCATGAGGCTGCACAAGCGGAACAGCCATAGAATCACTCAACCGTAGAATGATACAGCACAGGCAGGCCATTCGGCCCATCGTGCCTGTGCGGGCTCTTGGGATAGGGCTCTCCAATTAGTCCCACTCCCCTGCACTTTCCGCATATGCCGGCTATTTTTACCTCTTCAAGTAGTTGAAGGGCCGAATGGCCTCTGCCTGGCCCATACACTTCTATGATTCTATAATTATCCAATTCCCTTTTGAAAGTTCTCACTGAACCTGCTTCCAGCGCCCTTTTAGGCAGCGCGTTCCAGATCTCCAGAATTTGTTTTTTCCTTCGCGTTACCTCTTGCTCTTTTGCTAATTGCCCTCAGTCTCGTCTTGATGCCCTAAGGCACTATACAAATGCAAGAGTCATAGACTATGGCAGGACCAGCACACAAGGACACAGTAACGATGCACAGTGTAGGGAGGTCAGCTCGAGGCCAGCACACCGACACTTAAATTCAGGGTGATGTCGGAAATTACAGGAGGGCGTGTCGGCCAAGGGGAGCAAGGCCCAGGCAGCACTCTGAAGATGCTGCTTTTGGCAAACCAAGCAGCTGCAGTTCAACCCAACACTCATTAATACGGCGGCATTGTTTCCTAGACACACCCAGAAACCCTGGTTTCAGGAACTTCTACACACTCTACAAAGCTGGTACATTTTGTTGGCACTGGGGCCCATTCTAATTTGCATTGCCTGGCGAACCGGCCTCCAAATGGGGCCATCAGCCTTGCCACTCCGCTGACGTCGGCAATGTGACCGGCAGTCGCCATTTTAGGTCGGGAAAGGTCAGAGCGTGTCCCGTGCAGGCTCCAATCACTCCCACTGGTGACAGAGGAGAGGCCGAGCCAAGCTAAGCTTGTTAGTATTACTGCAGGGCCTGGAGTAGCAGGAGTGCTCCTGTGCGATAGCACACAAACAATTTTCAGCATTGATTGATTCCGCACCCAGGACAGGCCACCCACCGGCCCACCCCACCCCGCTCCCGCGATCGGGACCCCTCCCCTGCCTGAGACAGGGGTGGTCCGATGCTGGTCGGCTTTAACCCAGCAGGTGGAAACGGGAGATTAAACACAAAAATCTAGGACAACAGTCCACTGCAGTTCTCAGGGAGCACAGCACTGTCGGAGGGGCACTACTGAGAGAGCGCCGCACTGTCGGAGGGGCAGTACTGAGGGAGTGCTGCACTGTCAGAGGGGCAGTACTGAGGGAGTGCTGCACTGTCAGAGGGGCAGTACTGAGGGAGTGCTGCACTGTCAGAGGGGCAGTACTGAGGGAGTGCTGCACTGTCGGAGGGGCAGTACTGAGGGAGTGCTGCACTGACGGAGGGACAGTACTGAGGGAGCGCCGCACTGTCGGAGGGACAGTACTGAGGGAGCGCTGCACTGTCAGAGGGGCAGTACTGAGGGAGTGCTGCACTGACGGAGGGACAGTACTGAGGGAGCGCCGCACTGTCGGAGGGACAGTACTGAGGGAGCGCCGCACTGTCGGAGGGACAGTACTGAGGGAGTACTGCACTGTCGGAGGGTCAGTACTGAGGGAGTGCTGCACTGTCAGAGGGGCAGTACTGAGGGAGTGCTGCACTGTCAGAGGGGCAGTACTGAGGGAGCGCCGCACTGTCGGAGGGACAGTACTGAGGGAGTGCTGCACTGTCGGAGGGGGAGTACTGAGAGAGTGCTGCACTGTCGGAGGGGGAGTACTGAGAGAGTGCTGCACTGTCGGAGGGGCAGTACTGAAGGAGTGCTGCACTGTCGGAGGGGCAGTACTGAGGGAGTGCTGCACTGTCGGAGGGACAGTTCTGAGGGAGCGCTGCACTGTCGGAGGGACAGTACTGAGGGAGTGCTGCACTGTCGGAGGGGCAGTACTGAGGGAGTGCCGCACTGTCGGAGGAGCAGTACTGAGGGAGTGCTGCACTGTCGGAGGGACAGTACTGAGGGAGTGCTGCACTGTCGGAGGGGCAGTACTGAGGGAGTGCTGCACTGTCGGAGGGGCAGTACTGAGGGAGCGCTGCACTGTCGGAGGGACAGTACTGAGGGAGTGCTGCACTGTCGGAGGGGCAGTACTGAGGGAGTGCTGCACTGTCGGAGGGGCAGTACTGAGGGAGTGCTGCACTGTCGGAGGGGCAGTACTGAGGGAGTGCTGCACTGTCTTTCAGATTAGAAGTGAAACCGAGGCCCAGTCTGTCCTCTCCATTGGACAGAAAATATTCTGGGGTGCTATTCCAAAGAAGAGCCGGGGAGCTCCCCGTGGGCCATGGGCCAATGTTTATCCTCCAACCTACACCAGTGAAAAACAATGTCTTGGTCACTCATCTCATTGCTGTCTATGGGAGCTTGCTGTGCGCAGATTGGCTGCTATAAAACCAAAGTGGCTACACTTCAAAAGTACTTTGTTAGCTGTGTAGTGCTTTGGGCTGTCCGCAGGGTGTGAAGGTTGCTGTATCTCTCTCGACGCTGTCGGCGATGGTGCTGGTCTTGAGATGGCCATGGCCATGCCATTAGTGTAAACGTCGGTCTGCTCTCGACCTGTGAGTCTGTTAAAGTAATACCTGTTGTCGTCACGCCAACCACCAGGGCCTTTTTAAGGAGCATGAGATCTTCCTCCAGGTTCAGTGCCGACAGGTCCTGGGCCATTTCCTCGTACAAGTCCAGGTTTTCGTTTATAGAAGCTTGGAGTTTCGTTACATAGGCAAGCTTCCATTTCCTGGGTAAACCACAGCTAAGAAGTTATCATCGTCAGTGTGTGTTCAGGTGTTAGCGTCTTCTGATAGACAAGAGGAGAATTTTTATGGCTTATTTTCTTGCAATTGCTTGTGATTATCAAGGGGACAGATGATACTGCTGGAGATCCAGTTGTCCCATCACACACTCCCAGGGCAGGTACAGCACGGGTTAGATACAGAGTAAAGCTCTCTCTACACTGCCCCATCAAACACTCCCAGGGCAGGTACAGCACGGGTTAGATACAGAGTAAAGCTCCCTCTACACTGTCCCATCAAACTCTCCCAGGGCAGGTACAGCATGGGTTAGATACAGAGTAAAGCTCCCTCTACACTGTCCCATCAAACTCTCCCAGGGCAGGTACAGCACGGGTTAGATACAGAGTAAATCTCTCTCTACACTGTCCCATCAAACACTCCCAGGGCAGGTACAGCATGGGTTAGATACAGAGTAAAGCTCCCTCTACACTGTCCCATCAAACACTACCAGGGCAGGTACAGCACGGGTTAGACACAGAGTAAAGCTCCCTCTACACTCTCCCATCAAACACTCCCAGGGCAGATACAGCACGGGTTAGATACAGAGTAAAGCTCCCTCTACACTGTCCCATCAAACACTCCCAGGGCAGGTACAGCACAGGTTAGATACAGAGTAAAGCTCCCTCTACACTATCCCATCAAACACTCCCAGGGCAGGTACAGCATGGGTTAGATACAGAGTAAAGCTCCCTCTACACTGTCCCATCAAACTCTCCCAGGGCAGGTACAGCATGGGTTAGATACAGAGTAAAGCTCCCTCTACACTGTCCCATCAAACACTCACAGGGCAGGTACAGCACGGGTAGATACAGAGTAAAGCTCCCTCTACACTATCCCATCAAACACTCCCAGGGCAGGTACAGCATGGGTTAGATACAGAGTAAAGCTCCCTCTACACTGTCCCATCAAACTCTCCCAGGGCAGGTACAGCATGGGTTAGATACAGAGTAAAGCTCCCTCTACACTGTCCCATCAAACTCTCCCAGGGCAGGTACAGCACGGGTTAGATACAGAGTAAATCTCTCTCTACACTGTCCCATCAAACACTCCCAATGCAGGTACAGCATGGGTTAGATACAGAGTAAAGCTCCCTCTACACTGTCCCATCAAACTCT
This sequence comes from Pristiophorus japonicus, assembly GCF_044704955.1. Lineage (NCBI taxonomy): Eukaryota > Metazoa > Chordata > Chondrichthyes > Pristiophoridae > Pristiophorus > Pristiophorus japonicus. Next base: position 135,015 of record NW_027253707.1, read on the forward strand.
CCCAGGGCAGGTACAGCGCGGGGTTAGATACAGAGTAAAGCTCCCTCTACACTGTCCCATCAAACACTCCCAAGGCAGGTACAGCATGGGTTAGATACAGAGTAAACCTCCCTCTACACTGTCCCATCAGACACTCCCAGTGCAGGTACAGCACGGGTTAGATACAGAGTAAAGCTCCCTCTACACTGTCCCATCAAACACTCCCAGGGCAGGTACAGGGGGTTAGATACAGAGTAAAGCTCCCTCTACATTGTCCCATTAAACACTCCCAGGGCAGGCACCATCTGTGCACGGCCCCAGTACTGTTTTCAACACACTGGGATTGTTCTGGGGTCTGCAAACCGAGGAGAAAAATCACAGGGACAGTAAAAAAATGATGGTTTTTTAACATTATCTTTGAACACTTTTGGTGCTAGTTATAAAAATATTGGACATGGGAAAAACCGCCGTTTGACAGAGAGTCAAGAATCATCCAATCGGGAAAAAAGTCTGCTCGCTTTCTAATCGCCTCGGGAAGGCGGGGCATTGCGAGACAGACACGTTGGACGGCCAATGGTGGGAGAGTGGGGGTGGGGCGGCTGACGGCCATGTGGCGATACCTCCAGGGACATGTCCAACCACTGTTGCATCCATCAACCTGTCTGCCCTCTCAGGTGGATGTTAAAGATCCCAGGGCACTATATCGAAGACGAGCGGGGAGAGCTCCCTGGGGACCTGGGTCAATATTTATCCCTCAATCAATATCGCAGATTATCTGGTCATTATCACATCGCTGTTTGTGGGAGCTTGCTGTGCGCAAATTGGCTGCTGCTTTTCCCACATTACAACAGTGACCACACTTCAAAAGTCCTTCATTGGCTGTAAAGCGCTTTGATGATCGTGAATGGCGCTATATAAATTCAAGCCTTTCTTTTCTTTTTAACATCAGTTTATCTCCCTGGCGGTAAGGGGCACCTTCAATTACCGCACCTATGTAACTGCAGCAGATTCCCCAGTCAGGCTCGATTTACGTTACCTGGACAGACGCCACCGACTGGCGAGACTTATCTCCCACAAGTTTTTAATGGCCCATCCTTCCTCCTTCCCCATGATGCTTTGATCTGCCAAACATCTCTGAATATCCAAAGTCGCTTATCTGTACAACAACAAAAGAAAGCTGTTTAATCATTTGCAGGCCATATTTCTCACTGATTCACACAGGCCTCTCCGATCTACACAAACCTCACCGATCCTCACAGGCCCCTCCGATCTACACAAACCTCACCGATCCTCACAGGCCCCTCCGATCTACACAAACCTCACCGATCCTCACAGGCCCCTCCCTCCGATCTACACAAACCTCACCGATCCTCACAGGCCCCTCCGATCTACACAAACCTCACCGATCCTCACAGGCCCCTCCGATCTACACAAACCTCACCGATCCTCACAGGCCCCTCCGATCTACACAAACCTCACCGATCCTCACAGGCCCCTCCGATCTACACAAACCTCACCGATCCTCACAGGCCCCTCCGAACTACACAAACCTCACCGATCCTCACAGGCCCCTCCGATCTAAACAAACCTCACCGATCCTCACAGGCCCCTCCGAACTACACAAACCTCACCGATCCTCACAGGCCCCTCCGATCTACAGAAACCTCACCGATCCTCACATGCCCCTCGGAACTACACAAACCTCACCGATCCTCACAGGCCCCTCCGAACTACACAAACCTCACCGATCCACACAGGCCCCTCCGATCTACACAAACCTCACCGATCCTCACAGGCCCCTCCGATCTACACAAACCTCACCGATCCTCACAGGCCCCTCCGAACTACACAAACCTCACCGATCCTCACAGGCCCCTCCGATCTACACAAACCTCACCGATCCTCACAGGCCCCTCCGATCTACACAAACCTCACCGATCCTCACAGGCCCCTCCGATCTACACAAACCTCATGAACCTCACAGGCCCCTCCCTCCGATCTACACAAACCTCACCGATCCTCACAGGCCCCTCCGAATTACACAAACCTCACCGATCCTCACAGGCCCCTCCGAACTATACAAACCTCACCGATCCTCACAGGCCCCTCCGAACTACACAAACCTCACCGATCCTCACAGGACCCTCCGATCTACACAAACCTCACCGATCCTCACAGGCCCCTCCGATCTACACAAACCTCACCGATCCTCACAGGCCCCTCCGATCTACACAAACCTCACCGATCCTCACAGGCCTCTCCGATCTACACAAACCTCACCGATCCTCACAGGCCCCTCCGAACTACACAAACCTCACCGATCCTCACAGGCCCCTCCGATCTACACAAACCTCACCGATCCTCACAGGCCCCTCCGAACTACACAAACCTCACCGATCCTCACAGGCCCCTCCGAACTACACAAACCTCACCGATCCTCACAGGCCTCTCCGATCTACACAAACCTCACCGATCCTCACAGGCCTCTCCGATCTACACAAACCTCACCGATCCTCACTGGCCCCTCCGAACTACACAAACCTCACCGATCCTCACATGCCCCTCGGAACTACACAAACCTCACCGATCCTCACAGGCCCCTCCGAACTACACAAACCTCACCGATCCTCACAGGCCCCCCCGATCTACACAAACCTCACCGATCCTCACAGGCCCCTCCGATCTACACAAACCTCACCGATCCTCACAGGCCCCTCCGAACTACACAAACCTCACCGATCCACACAGGCCTCTCCGATCTACACAAACCTCACCGATCCTCACAGGCCCCTCCGAACTACACAAACCTCACCGATCCTCACAGGCCCCTCCGATCTACACAAACCTCACCGATCCTCACAGGCCCCTCCGATCTACACAAACCTCACCGATCCTCACAGGCCTCTCCGATCTACACAAACCTCACCGATCCTCACAGGCCCCTCCGATCTACACAAACCTCACCGATCCTCACAGGCCCCTCCGATCTACACAAACCTCACCGAACCTCACAGGCCCCTCCGATCTACACAAACCTCACCGATCCACACAGGCCTCTGCGATCTACACAAACCTCACCGATCCTCACAGGCCCCTCCGAACTACACAAACCTCACCGATCCTCACAGGCCCCTCCGATCCACACAAACCTCACCGATCCTCACAGGCCTCTCCGATCTACACAAACCTCACCGATCCTCACAGGCCCCTCCGAACTACACAAACCTCACCGATCCTCACAGGCCCCTCCGATCTACACAAACCTCACCGATCCTCACAGGCCCCTCCGAACTACACAAACCTCACCGATCCTCACAGGCCCCTCCGATCTACACAAACCTCACCGATCCTCACAGGCCCCAGCGAACTACACAAACCTCACCGATCCTCACAGGCCCCAGCGAACTACACAAACCTCACCGATCCTCACAGGCCCCAGCGAACTACACAAACCTCACCGATCCTCACAGGCCCCTCCGAACTACACAAACCTCACCGATCCTCACAGGCCCCTCCCTCCGAACTACACAAACCTCACCGATCCTCACAGGCCCCAGCGAACTACACAAACCTCACCGATCCTCACAGGCCCCAGCGAACTACACAAACCTCACCGATCCTCACAGGCCCCAGCGAACTACACAAACCTCACCGATCCTCACAGGCCCCAGCGAACTACACAAACCTCACCGATCCACACAGGCCCCTCCGATCTACACAAACCTCACCGATCCTCACAGGCCCCTCCGATCTACACAAACCTCACCGATCCTCACAGGCCCCTCCGATCTACACAAACCTCACCGATCCTCACAGGCCCCTCCGATCTACACAAACCTCACCGATCCTCACAGGCCCCTCCCTCCAATCTACACAAACCTCACCGATCCTCACAGGCCCCTCCGAACTACACAAACCTCACCGATCCTCACAGGCCCCTCCCTCCAATCTACACAAACCTCACCGATCCTCACAGGCCCCTCCGAATTACACAAACCTCACCGATCCTCACAGGCCCCTCCGAACTACACAAACCTCACCGATCCACACAGGCCTCTCCGATCTACACAAACCTCACCGATCCTCACAGGCCCCTCCGAACTACACAAACCTCACCGATCCACACAGGCCCCTCCGATCTACACAAACCTCACCGATCCTCACAGGCCCCTCCGATCTACACAAACCTCACCGATCCTCACAGGCCTCTCCGAACTACACAAACCTCACCGATCCTCGCAGGCCCCTCCGAACTACACAAACCTCACCGATCCTCACAGGCCCCTCCGAACTACACAAACCTCACCGATCCTCGCAGGCCCCTCCGAACTACACAAACCTCACCGATCCCCACAGGCCCCTCCGAACTACACAAACCTCACCGATCCTCACAGGCCCCTCCGATCTACACAAACCTCACCGATCCTCACAGGTCCCTCCAATCTACACAAACCTCACCGATCCTCACAGGCCCATCCGAACTACACAAACCTCACCGATCCTCACAGGCCCCTCCGATCTACACAAACCTCACCGATCCTCACAGGCCCCTCCCTCCGATCTACACAAACCTCACCGATACTCAGAGGCTTCTCCGAACTACACAAACCTCACCGATCCTCACAGGCCCCTCCGATCTACACAAACCTCACCGAACCTCACAGGCCCCTCCGATCTACACAAACCTCACCGATCCTCACAGGCCCCTCCGATCTACACAAACCTCACCGATCCTCACAGGCCCCTCCGAACTACACAAACCTCACCGATCCTCACAGGCCCCTCCGAACTACACAAACCTCACCGATCCTCACAGGACCCTCCGATCTACACAAACCTCACCGATCCTCACAGGCCCCTCCCTCCGATCTACACAAACCTCACCGATCCTCACAGGCCCCTTCCTCCGATCTACACAAACCTCACCGATCCTCACAGGCCCCTCCGATCTACACAAACCTCACCGATCCTCACAGGCCCCTCCGATCGACACAAACCTCACCGATCCTCACAGGCCCCTCCGATCTACACAAACCTCACCGATCCTCACAGGCCCCTCCGATCTACACAAACCACACCGATCCTCACAGGCCCCTCCGATCTACACAAACCTCACCGATCCTCACAGGCCCCTCCCTCCGATCTACACAAACCTCACCGATCCTCACAGGACCCTCCGATCTACACAAACCTCACCGATCCTCACAGGCCCCTCCGATCTACACAAACCTCACCGATCCTCACAGGCCCCTCCGATCTACACAAACCTCACCGATCCTCACAGGCCCCTCCGATCTACACAAACCTCACCGATCCTCACAGGCCCCTCCGAACTACACAAACCTCACCGATCCTCACAGGCCCCTCCGATCTACACAAACCTCACCGATCCTCACAGGCCCCTCCGAACTACACAAACCTCACCGATCCTCACAGGCCTCTCCGATCTACACAAACCTCACCGATCCTCACAGGCCCCTCCGATCTACACAAACCTCACCGATCCTCACAGGCCCCTCCGAACTACACAAACCTCACCGATCCTCACAGGCCCCTCCGAACTACACAAACCTCACCGATCCTCACAGGCCCCTCCGAACTACACAAACCTCACCGATCCTCACAGGCCCCTCCGATCTACACAAACCTCACCGATCCTTACAGGCCCCTCCGAACTACACAAACCTCACCGATCCTCACAGGCCCCTCCGATCTACACAAACCTCACCGATCCTCACAGGCCCCTCCCTCCGAACTACACAAACCTCACCGATCCTCACAGGCCCCTCCGAACTACACAAACCTCACCGATCCTCACAGGCTTCTCCGATCTACAAAAACCTCACCGATCCTCACAGGCCCCTCCGAACTATACAAACCTCACCGATCCTCACAGGCCTCTCCGATCTACACAAACCTCACCGATCCTCACAGGCCCCTCCGATCTACACAAACCTCACCGATCCTCACAGGCCCCTCCGATCTACACAAACCTCACCGATCCTCACAGGCCCCTCCGAACTACACAAACCTCACCGATCCTCACAGGCCCCTCCGATCTACACAAACCTCACCGATCCTCACAGGCCCCTCCGATCTACACAAACCTCACCGATCCTCACAGGCTTCTCCGATCTACACAAACCTCACCGATCCTCACAGGCCCCTCCGATCTACACAAACCTCACCGATCCTCACAGGCCCCTCCCTCCGATCTACACAAACCTCACCGATCCTCACAGGCCCCTCCCTCCGATCTACACAAACCTCACCGATCCGCACAGGCTTCTCCGAACTACACAAACCTCACCGATCCTCACAGGCCCCTCCCTCCGATCTACACAAACCTCACCGATCCTCACAGGCCCCTCCGATCTACACAAACCTCACCGAACCTCACAGGCCCCTCCGATCTACACAAACCTCACCGATCCTCACAGGCCCCTCCGATCTACACAAACCTCACCGATCCTCACAGGCCCCTCCGATCTACACAAACCTCACTGATCCTCACAGGCCCCTCCGATCTGCACAAACCTCACCGATCCTCACAGGCCCCTCCGATCTACACAAACCTCACCGATCCTCACAGGCCCCTCCGATCTACACAAACCTCACCGATCCTCACAGGCCCCTCCGAACTACACAAACCTCACCGATCCTCACAGGCCCCTCCCTCCGATCTACACAAACCTCACCGATCCTCACAGGCCCCTCCGAACTACACAAACCTCACCGATCCTCACAGGCCCCTCCGAACTACACAAACCTCACCGATCCTCACAGGCCCCTCCGAACTACACAAACCTCACCGATCCTCACAGGCCCCTCCGATCTACACAAACCTCACCGATCCTCACAGGCCCCTCCGATCTACACAAACCTCACCGATCCTCACAGGCCCCTCCGATCTACACAAACCTCACCGATCCCCACAGGCCCCTCCGATCTACACAAACCTCACCGATCCTCACAGGCCCCTCCGATCTACACAAACCTCACCGATCCTCACAGGCCCCTCCGATCTACACAAACCTCACCGATCCTCACAGGCCCCTCCGAACTACACAAACCTCACCGATCCTCACAGGCCCCTCCGATCTACACAAACCTCACCGATCCTCACAGGCCCCTCCGATCTACACAAACCTCACCGATCCTCACAGGCCCCTCCGATCTACACAAACCTCACCGATCCTCACAGGCCCCTCCCTCCGATCTACACAAACCTCACCGATCCTCACAGGCCCCTCCGAACTACACAAACCTCACCGATCCTCACAGGCTCCTCCGAACTACACAAACCTCACAGATCCTCACAGGCCCCTCCCTCCGATCTACACAAACCTCACCGATCTTCACAGGCCCCTCCGATCTACACAAACCTCACCGATCCTCACAGGCCCCTCCGAACTACACAAACCTCACCGATCCTCACAGGCCCCTCCCTCCGATCTACACAAACCTCACCGATCTTCACAGGCCCCTCCGATCTACACAAACCTCACAGATCCTCACAGGCCCCTCCGATCTACACAAACCTCACCGATCCTCACAGGCCCCTCCGAACTACACAAACCTCACCGATCCTCACAGGCCTCTCCGAACTACACAAACCTCACCGATCCTCACAGGCCCCTCCGATCTACACAAACCTCACCGACCCTCACAGGCCCCTCCGAACTACACAAACCTCACCGATCCTCACAGGCCCCTCCGATCTACACAAACCTCACCGACCCTCACAGGCCCCTCCGATCTACACAAACCTCACCGATCCTCACAGGCCCCTCCGAACTACACAAACCTCACCGATCCTCACAGGTCCCCCCGAACTACACAAACCTCACCGATCCTCACAGGCCCCTCCGATCTACACAAACCTCACCGATCCTCACAGGCCCCTCCGATCTACACAAACCTCACCGATCCTCACAGGACCCTCCGAACTACACAAACCTCACCGATCCTCACAGGCCCCTCCGATCTACACAAACCTCACCGATCCTCACAGGACCCTCCGAACTACACAAACCTCACCGATCCTCACAGGCCCCTCCGATCTACACAAACCTCACAGGCTCCTCCGAACTACACAAACCTCACAGATCCTCACAGGACCCTCCCTCCGATCTACACAAACCTCACCGATCCTCACAGGCCCCTCCGATCTACACAAACCTCACCGATCCTCACAGGACCCTCCGAACTACAGAAACCTCACCGATCCTCACAGGCCCCTCCGAACTACACAAATCTCACCGATCCTCACAGGCCCCTCCGATCTACACAAACCTCACCGATCCTCACAGGCCTCTCCGATCTACACAAACCTCACCGATCCTCACAGGCCCCTCCGATCTACACAAACCTCACCGATCCTTACAGGCCTCTCCGATCTACACAAACCTCACCGATCCTCACAGGCCCCTCCGAACTACACAAACCTCACCGATCCTCACAGGCCCCTCCGAACTACACAAACCTCACCGATCCTCACAGGCCCCTCCGAACTACACAAACCTCACCGATCCTCACAGGCCCCTCCGAACTACACAAACCTCACCGATCCTCACAGGCCCCTCCGATCTACACAAACCTCACCGATCCCCACAGGCCCCTCCGAACTACACAAACCTCACCGATCCTCACAGGCCCCTCCGATCTACACAAACCTCACCGATCCTCACAGGCCCCTCCGATCTACACAAACCTCACCGATCCTCACAGGCCCCTCCGATCTACACAAACCTCACCGATCCTCAGGCCCCTCCGATCGACACAAACCTCACCGATCCGCACAGGCCCCTCCGATCTACACAAACCTCACCGATCCTCACAGGCCCCTCCGAACTACACAAACCTCACCGATCCGCACAGGCCCCTCCGAACTACACAAACCTCACCGATCCTCACAGGCCCCTCCGATCTACACAAACCTCACCGATCCGCACAGGCCCCTCCGATCTACACAAACCTCACCGATCCTCACAGGCCCCTCCGAACTACACAAACCTCACCGATCCGCACAGGCCCCTCCGAACTACACAAACCTCACCGATCCTCACAGGCCCCTCCCTCCGATCTACACAAACCTCACCGATCCTCACAGGCCCCTCCCTCCGAACTACACAAACCTCACCGATCCCCACAGGCCCCTCCGAACTACACAAACCTCACCGATCCTCACAGGTCCCTCCAATCTACACAAACCTCACCGATCCTCACAGGCCTCTCCGATCTACACAAACATCACCGATCCTCACAGGCCCCTCCGAACTACACAAACCTCACCGATCCTCACAGGCCCCTCCGAACTACACAACCCTCACCGATCCTCACAGGCCCCTCCGATCTACACAAACCTCAATGATCCTCACAGATCCCTCCCTCCGATCTACACAAACCTCACCGATCCGCACAGGCCCCTCTGAACTACACAAACCTCACCGATCCTCACAGGCCCCTCCCTCCGATCTACACAAACCTCACCGATCCTCACAGGCCCCTCTGAACTACACAAACCTCACCGATCCTCACAGGCCCCTCCGATCTACACAAACCTCAATGATCCTCACAGATCCCTCCGATCTACACAAACCTCACCGATCCTCACAGGCCCCTCCGATCTACACAAACCTCACCGATCCTCACAGGCCCCTCCGAACTACACGAACCTCACCGATCCTCACAGGCCCCTCCGAAATACACAAACCTCACCGATCCACACAGACCCCTCCGAACTACACAAACCTCACCGATCCTCACAGGCCCCTCCGAACTACACAAACCTCACCGATCCTCACAGGCCCCTCCGATCTACACAAACCTCACCGATCCTCACAGGCTTCTCCGATCTACACAAACCTCACCGATCCTCACAGGCCCCTCCGAACTACACAAACCTCACCGATCCTCACAGGCCCCTCCGAACTGCACAAACCTCACCGATCCTCACAGGCCCCTCCGATCTACACAAACCTCACCGATCCTCACAGGCCCCTCCGAACTGCACAAACCTCACCGATCCTCACAGGCCCCTCCGATCTACACAAACCTCACCGATCCTCACAGGCCCCTCCGAACTACACAAACCTCACCGATCCTCACAGGCCCCTCCGAACTGCACAAACCTCACCGATCCTCACAGGCCCCTCCGATCTACACAAACCTCACCGATCCTCACAGGCCCCTCCGATCTACACAAACCTCACCGATCCTCACAGGCCCCTCCGAACTACACAAACCTCACCGATCCTCACAGGCCCCTCCGATCTACACAAACCTCACCGATCCTCACAGGCTTCTCCGATCTCCACAAACCTCACCGATCCTCACAGGCCCCTCCGAACTACACAAACCTCACCGATCCTCAAAGGCCCCTCCGATCTACACAAACCTCAATGATCCTCACAGGCCCCTCCGAACTACACAAACCTCACCGATCCTCACAGGCCCCTCCGATCTACACAAACCTCACCGATCCTCACAGGCCCCTCCGATCTACAGAAACCTCACCGATCCTCACAGGCCCCTCCGATCTACACAAACCTCACCGATCCTCACAGGCCCCTCCGAACTACACAAACCTCACCGATCCTCACAGGCCCCTCCGAACTACACAAACCTCAATGATCCTCACAGGCCCCTCCGAACTACACAAACCTCACCGATCCTCACAGGCCTCTCCGATCTACACAAACCTCACCGATCCTCACAGGCCCCTCCGAACTACACAAACCTCACCGATCCTCACAGGCCTCTCCGATCTACACAAACCTCACCGATCCTCACAGGCCCCTCCGATCTACACAAACCTCACCGATCCTCACAGGCCCCTCCGAACTACACAAACCTCACCGATCCTCACAGGCCCCTCCGAACTACACAAACCTCACCGATCCTCACAGGCCCCTCCGATCTACACAAACCTCACCGATCCTCACAGGCCCCTCCGAACTACACAAACCTCACCGATCCTCACAGGCCCCTCCGAACTACACAAACCTCACCGATCCTCACAGGCCCCTCCGATCTACACAAACCTCAGTGATCCTCACAGGCCCCTCCGAACTACACAAACCTCAGTGATCTTCACAGGCCCCTCCGAACTACACAAACCTCACCGATCCTCACAGGCCCCTCCGAACTACACAAACCTCACCGATCCTCACAGGCCCCTCCGATCTACACAAACCTCACCGATCCTCACAGGCCCCTCCGATCTACACAAACCTCACCGATCCTCACAGGCCCCTCCGATCTACACAAACCTCACCCATCCTCACAGGCCCCTCCCTCCGATCTACACAAACCTCACCGATCCACACAGGCCCCTCCGATCTACACAAACCTCACCGATCCTCGCAGGCCCCTCCGATCTACACAAACCTCACCGATCCACACAGGCCCCTCCGATCTACACAAACCTCACCGATCCTCACAAGCCCCTCCGAACTACACAAACCTCACCGATCCTCACAGGACCCTCCGAACTACACAACCCTCACCGATCCTCACAGGCCCCTCCGATCTACACAAACCTCACCGATCCTCACAGGCCCCTCCGATCTACACAAACCTCACCGATCCTCACAGGCCCCTCCGATCTACACAAACCTCACCGATCCTCACAGGCCCCTCCGAACGACACAAACCTCACCGATCCTCACAGGCCCCTCCGATCTACACAAACCTCACCGATCCTCACAGGCCCCTCCCTCCGATCTACACAAACCTCACCGATCCTCACAGGCCCCTCTGAACTACACAAACCTCACCGATCCTCACAGGCCCCTCCCTCCGAAATACACAAACCTCACCGATCCTCACAGGCCCCTCCCTCCGATCTACACAAACCTCACCGATCCTCACAGGCCCCTCTGAACTACACAAACCTCACCGATCCTCACAGGCCCCTCCCTCCGAAATACACAAACCTCACCGATCCTCACAGGCCCCTCCGATCTACACAAACCTCACCGATCCTCACAGGCCCCTCCCTCCGATCTACACAAACTTCACCGATCCTCACAGGCCCCTCTGAGCTACACAAACCTCACCGATCCTCACAGGCCCCTCCGATCTACACAAACCTCACCGATCCTCACAGGCCCCTCCGATCTACACAAACCTCACCGATCCTCACAGGCCCCTCCGATCTACACAAACCTCACCGATCCTCACAGGCCTCTCCGATCTACACAAACCTCACCGATCCTCACAGGCCCCTCCGAACTACACAAACCTCACAGGCCCCTCCGATCTACACAAACCTCACCGATCCTCACAGGCCTCTCCGATCTACACAAACCTCACCGATCCTCACAGACCCCTCCGAACTACACAAACCTCACCGATCCTCACAGGCCCCTCCGAAATACACAAACCTCACCGATCCTCACAGGCCTCTCCGATCTACACAAACCTCACCGATCCTCACAGACCCCTCCGAACTACACAAACCTCACCGATCCTCACAGGCCCCTCCGAAATACACAAACCTCACCGATCCACACAGACCCCTCCGATCTACACAAACCTCACCGATCCTCACAGGTCCCTCCAATCTACACAAACCTCACCGATCCTCACAGGTCCCTCCAATCTACACAAACCTCACCGATCCTCACAGGCCCCTCCGAACTACACAAACCTCACCGATCCTCACAGGCCCCTCCGAACTACACAAACCTCACCGATCCTCACAGGTCCCTCCAATCTACACAAACCTCACCGATCCTCACAGGCCCCTCCAATCTACACAAACCTCACCGATCCTCACAGGCCCCTCCGATCTACACAAACCTCACCGATCCTCACAGGTCCCTCCGAACTACACAAACCTCAATGATCCTCACAGACCCCAGCGATCTACACAAACCTTACAGATCCTCACAGGCCGCTCCGATCTACACAAACCTCACCGATCCTCACAGGCCCCAGCGATCTACACAAACCTCACCGATCCTCACAGACCCCTCCGATCTACACAAATCTCACCGATCCTCACAGACCCCTCCGATCTACACAAATCTCACCGATCCTCACAGGCCCCTCCGATCTACACAAACCTCACCGATCCTCACAGGCCCCTCCGATCTACACAAACCTCACCGATCCTCACAGGTCCCCCCGAACTACACAAACTTCACCGATCCTCACAGGCCCCTCCGAACTACACAAACCTCACCGATCCTCACAGGCCCCTCCGATCTCCACAAACCTCACCGATCCTCACAGGCCCCTCCGAACTACACAAACCTCACCGATCCTCACAGGACCCTCCGATCTACACAAACCTCACCAATCCTCACAGGCCTCTCCGAACTACACAAACCTCACCGATCCTCACAGGCCCCTCCGAACTACACAAACCTCACGGATCCTCACAGGCCCCTCCGAACTACACAAACCTCACGGATCCTCACAGGCCCCTCCGATCTACACAAACCTCACCGATCCTCACAGGCCCCTCCGATCTACACAAACCTCACCGAACCTCACAGGCCCCTCCGAGCTACACAAACCTCACCGATCCTCACAGGCCTCTCCGATCTACACAAACCTCACCGATCCTCACAGGCCCCTCCGATCTACACAAACCTCACCAATCCTCACAGGCCCCTCCGATCTACACAAACCTCACCGATCCTCACAGGCCCCTCCGATCTACACAAACCTCACCAATCCTCACAGGCCCCTCCGATCTACACAAACCGCACCGATCCTCACAGGCCCCTCCGATCTACACAAACCTCACCGATCCTCACAGGCCCCTCCGAGCTACACAAACCTCACCGATCCTCACAGGCCCCGCCGAACTACACAAACCTCACCGATACTCACAGGCCCCTCCGAACTACACAAACCTCACAGGCCCCTCCGATCTACACAAACCTCACCGATCCTCACAGGCCCCTCCGAAATACACAAACCTCACCGATCCTCACAGACCCCTCCGAACTACACAAACCTCACCGATCCTCACAGGCCCCTCCGAAATACACAAACCTCACCGATCCACACAGACCCCTCCGATCTACACAAACCTCACCGATCCTCACAGGCCCTTCCGAACTACACAAACCTCACCGATCCTCACAGGCCCCTCCGAACTACACAAACCTCACCGATCCTCACAGGCCCCTCCGATCTACACAAACCTCACAGATCCTCACAGGCCGCTCCGATCTACACAAACCTCACCGATCCTCACAGGCCCCTCCGATCTACACAAACCTCACCGATCCTCACAGGCCCCTCCGATCTACACAAACCTCACCGATCCTCACAGGCCCCTCCGATCTACACAAACCTCACCGATCCTCACAGGCCCCTCCGATCTACACAAATCTCACCGATCCTCACAGGCCCCTCCGATCTACACAAACCTCACCGATTCTCACAGGCCCCTCCGAACTACACAAACCTCACCGATCCTCACAGGCCCCTCCGAACTACACAAACCTCACCGATCCTCACAGGCCCCTCCGATCTACACAAACCTCACCGATCCTCACAGGCCCCTCCCTCCGATCTACACAAACCTCACCGATCCTCACAGGCCCCTCCGATCTACACAAACCTCACCGATCCTCACAGGCCCCTCCGATCTACACAAACCTCACCGATCCTCACAGGCCCCTCCGATCTACACAAACCTCACCGATCCTCACAGGCCCCTCCGATCTACACAAACCTCACCGATCCTCACAGACCCCTCCGATCTACACAAACCTCACCGATCCTAACAGGACCCTCCGAACTACACAAACCTCACCGATCCTCACAGGCCCCTCCGAACTACACAAACCTCACCGATCCTCACAGGACCCTCCGAACTACACAAACCTCACCGATCCTCATAGGCCCCTCCGATCTACACAAACCTCACCGATCCTCACAGGCCCCTCCGAACTACACAAACCTCACCGATCCTCGCAGGCCCCTCCGAACTACACAAACCTCACCGATCCTCGCAGGCCCCTCCGAACTACACAAACCTCACCGATCCTCACAGGCCCCTCCGATCTACACAAACCTCACCGATCCTCACAGGCCCCAGCGATCTACACAAACCTCACCGATCCTCACAGGCCCCTCCGATCTACACAAACCTCACCGATCCTCACAGGCCCCTCCGATCTACACAAACCTCACCGATCCACACAGGCCCCTCCGATCTACACAAACCTCACCGATCCTCACAGGCCCCAGCGATCTACACAAACCTCACCGAACCTCACAGGCCCCTCCGATCTACACAAACCTCACCGATCCTCACAGGCCCCTCCGAACTACACAAACCTCACCGATCCTCACAGGCCCCTCCGAACTACACAAACCTCACCGATCCTCACAGGCCCCTCCGATCTACACAAACCTCACCGATCCTCACAGGCCCCTCCGATCTACACAAACCTCACCGATCCTCACAGGCCCCTCCGAACTACACAAACCTCACCGATCCTCACAGGCCCCTCCGATCTACACAAACCTCACCGATCCTCACAGGCCCCTCCGATCTACACAAACCTCACCGATCCTCACAGGCCCCTCCGATCTACACAAACCTCACCGATCCTCACAGGCCCCTCCGAACTACAGAAACCTCACCGATCCTCACAGGCCCCTCCGAACTACACAAACCTCACCGATCCTCACAAGCCCCTCCGATCTACACAAACCTCACCGATCCTCACAAGCCCCTCCGATCTACACAAACCTCACCGATCCTCACAAGCCCCTCCGATCTACACAAACCTCACCGATCCTCACAGGCCCCTCCGATCTACACAAACCTCACCGATCCTCACAGGCCCCTCCGATCTACACAAACCTCACCGATCCTCACAGGCCCCTCCGATCTACACAAACCTCACCGATCCTCACAGACCCCTCCGAACTACACAAACCTCACCGATCCTCACAGGACCCTCCGATCTACACAAACCTCACCGATCCTCACAGGCCCCTCCGATCTACACAAACCTCACCGATCCTCACAGGCCCCTCCGATCTACACAAACCTCACCGATCCTCACAGGCCCCTCCGATCTACACAAACCTCACCGATCCTCACAGGCCCCTCCGATCTACACAAACCTCACCGATTCTCACAGACCCCTCCGAACTACACAAACCTCACCGATCCTCACAGGACCCTCCGATCTACACAAACCTCACCGATCCTCACAGACCCCTCCGAACTACACAAACCTCACCGATCCTCACAGGACCCTCCGATCTACACAAACCTCACCGAACCTCACAGGCCCCTCCGATCTACACAAACCTCACCGATCCTCACAGGCCCCTCCGAACTACACAAACCTCACCGATCCTCACACGCCCCTCCGTACTACACAAACCTCACCGATCCTCACAGGCCCCTCCGAACTACACAAACCTCACCGATCCTCACAGGCCCCTCCGAACTACACAAACCTCACCGATCCTCACAGGCCCCTCCGAACTACACAAACCTCACCGATCCTCACAGGCCCCTCCGAACTACACAAACCTCACCGATCCTCACAGGCCCCTCCGATCTACACAAACCTCACCGATCCTCACAGGCCCCTCCGAACTACACAAACCTCACCGATCCTCACAGGCCCCTCCGATCTACACAAACCTCACCGATCCACACAGGCCCCTCCGATCTACACAAACCTCACCGATCCTCACAGGCCCCACCGAACTACACAAACCTCACTGATCCTCACAGGCCCCTCCGATCTACACAAACCTCACCGATCCTCACAGGCCCCTCCGATCTACACAAACCTCACCGATCCTCACAGGCCCCTCCGATCTACACAAACCTCACCGATCCTCACAGGCCCCTCCGATCTACACAAACCTCACCGATCCTCACAGGACCCTCCAAACTACACAACCCTCACCGATCCTCACAGGCCCCTCCGATCTACACAAACCTCACCGATCCTCACAGGCCCCTCCGAACTACACAAACCTCACAGGCCCCTCCGATCTACACAAACCTCACCGATCCTCACAGGCCCCTCCGATCTAAACAAACCTCACCGATCCTCACAGGCCCCTCCGATCTACACAAACCTCACCGATCCTCACATGCCCCTCCGAACTACACAAACCTCACCGATCCTCACAGGCCCCTCCGAACTACACAAACCTCACCGATCCTCACAGGCCCCTCCCTCCGAACTACACAAACCTCACCGATCCTCACAGGCCCCTCCGAACCACACAAACCTCAGTGATCCTCACAGGCCCCTCCGAACTACACAAACCTCACAGGCCCCTCCGATCTACACAAACCTCACCGATCCTCACAGGCCCCTCCGATCTACACAAACCTCACCGATCCTCACAGGACCCTCCAAACTACACAAACCTCACCGATCCTCACACGCCCCTCCGTACTACACAAACCTCACCGATCCTCACAGGCCCCTCCGAACTACACAAACCTCACCGATCCTCACAGGCCCCTCCGAACTACACAAACCTCACCGATCCTCACAGGCCCCTCCGAACTACACAAACCTCACCGATCCTCACAGGCCCCTCCGAACTACACAAACCTCACCGATCCTCACAGGCCCCTCCGATCTACACAAACCTCACCGATCCTCACAGGCCCCTCCGAACTACACAAACCTCACCGATCCTCACAGGCCCCTCCGATCTACACAAACCTCACCGATCCACACAGGCCCCTCCGATCTACACAAACCTCACCGATCCTCACAGGCCCCACCGAACTACACAAACCTCACTGATCCTCACAGGCCCCTCCGATCTACACAAACCTCACCGATCCTCACAGGCCCCTCCGATCTACACAAACCTCACCGATCCTCACAGGCCCCTCCGATCTACACAAACCTCACCGATCCTCACAGGCCCCTCCGATCTACACAAACCTCACCGATCCTCACAGGACCCTCCAAACTACACAACCCTCACCGATCCTCACAGGCCCCTCCGATCTACACAAACCTCACCGATCCTCACAGGCCCCTCCGAACTACACAAACCTCACAGGCCCCTCCGATCTACACAAACCTCACCGATCCTCACAGGCCCCTCCGATCTAAACAAACCTCACCGATCCTCACAGGCCCCTCCGATCTACACAAACCTCACCGATCCTCACATGCCCCTCCGAACTACACAAACCTCACCGATCCTCACAGGCCCCTCCGAACTACACAAACCTCACCGATCCTCACAGGCCCCTCCGAACCACACAAACCTCAGTGATCCTCACAGGCCCCTCCGAACTACACAAACCTCACAGGCCCCTCCGATCTACACAAACCTCACCGATCCTCACAGGCCCCTCCGATCTACACAAACCTCACCGATCCTCACAGGACCCTCCAAACTACACAACCCTCACCGATCCTCACAGGCCCCTCCGATCTACACAAACCTCACCGATCCTCACAGGCCCCTCCGAACTACACAAACCTCACAGGCCCCTCCGATCTACACAAACCTCACCGATCCTCACAGGCCCCTCCGATCTAAACAAACCTCACCGATCCTCACAGGCCCCTCCGATCTACACAAACCTCACCGATCCTCACATGCCCCTCCGAACTACACAAACCTCACCGATCCTCACAGGCCCCTCCGATCTACACAAACCTCACCGATCCTCACAGGCCCCTCCGATCTACACAAACCTCACCGATCCTCACAGGCCCCTCCGATCTACACAAACCTCACCGATCCTCACAGGCCCCTCCGATCTACACAAACCTCACCGATCCTCACAGGCCCCTCCGATCTACACAAACCTCACCGATCCTCACAGGCCCCTCCGAACTACAGAAACCTCACCGATCCTCACAGGCCCCTCCGAACTACACAAACCTCACCGATCCTCACAAGCCCCTCCGATCTACACAAACCTCACCGATCCTCACAAGCCCCTCCGATCTACACAAACCTCACCGATCCTCACAAGCCCCTCCGATCTACACAAACCTCACCGATCCTCACAGGCCCCTCCGATCTACACAAACCTCACCGATCCTCACAGGCCCCACCGAACTACACAAACCTCACTGATCCTCACAGGCCCCTCCGATCTACACAAACCTCACCGATCCTCACAGGCCCCTCCGATCTACACAAACCTCACCGATCCTCACAGGCCCCTCCGATCTACACAAACCTCACCGATCCTCACAGGCCCCTCCGATCTACACAAACCTCACCGATCCTCACAGGCCCCTCCGATCTACACAAACCTCACCGATCCTCACAGGCTTCTCCGATCTACACAAACCTCACCGATCCTCACAGGCCCCTCCGATCTACACAAACCTCACCGATCCTCACAGGCCCCTCCGAACTACACAAACCTCACCGATCCTCACAGACCCCTCCGATCTACACAAACCTCACCGATCCTCACATGCCCCTCCGAACTACACAAACCTCACCGATCCTCACAGGCCCCTCCGAACTACACAAACCTCACCGATCCTCACAGGCCCCTCCCTCCGAACTACACAAACCTCACCGATCCTCACAGGCCCCTCCGAACTACACAAACCTCACAGGCCCCTCCGATCTACACAAACCTCAGTGATCCTCACAGGCCCCTCCGAACTACACAAACCTCACAGGCCCCTCCGATCTACACAAACCTCACCGATCCTCACAGGCCCCTCCGATCTACACAAACCTCACCGATCCTCACAGGACCCTCCAAACTACACAACCCTCACCGATCCTCACAGGCCCCTCCGATCTACACAAACCTCACCGATCCTCACAGGCCCCTCCGAACTACACAAACCTCACAGGCCCCTCCGATCTACACAAACCTCACCGATCCTCACAGGCCCCTCCGATCTAAACAAACCTCACCGATCCTCACAGGCCCCTCCGATCTACACAAACCTCACCGATCCTCACATGCCCCTCCGAACTACACAAACCTCACCGATCCTCACAGGCCCCTCCGATCTACACAAACCTCACCGATCCTCACAGGCCCCTCCGATCTACACAAACCTCACCGATCCTCACAGGCCCCTCCGAACTACACAAACCTCACCGATCCTCACAGGCCCCTCCGATCTACACAAACCTCACCGATCCCCACAGGACCCTCCGATCTACACAACCGATCCTCACAGGCCCCTCCGATCTACACAAACCTCACCGATCCTCACAGGACCCTCCGATCTACACAAACCTCACCGATCCTCACAGGACCCTCCGATCTACACAAACCTCACCGATCCTCACAGGCCCCTCCGATCTACACAAACCTCACCGATCCTCACAGGTCGCTCCGATCTACACAAACCTCACCGATCCTCACAGGCCCCTCCGAACTACACAAACCTCACAGGCCCCTCCGATCTACACAAACCTCACCGATCCTCACAGGCCCCTCCGATCTACACAAGCCTCAATGATCCTCACAGGCCCCTCCGATCTACACAATCCTCACCGATCCTCACAGGCCCCTCCGATCTACACAAACCTCACCGATCCTCACAGGCCCCTCCGATCTGCACAAACCTCACCGATCCTCACAGGCCCCTCCGATCTACACAAACCTCACCGATCCTCACAGGCCCCTCCGATCTACACAAACCTCACCGATCCTCACAGGCCCCTCCGATCTACACAAACCTCACCGATCCTCACAGGCCCCTCCGAACTACACAAACCTCACCGATCCTCACAGGCCCCTCAGAACTACACAAACCTCACCGATCCTCACAGGCCCCTCCGATCTACACAAACCTCACCGATCCACACAGGCCCCTCCGATCTACACAAACCTCACCGATCCTCACAGGACCCTCCGATCTACACAAACCTCACCGATCCTCACAGGACCCTCCGATCTACACAAACCTCACCGATCCTCACAGGCCCCTCCGAACTACACAAACCTCACCGATCCTCACAGGCCCCTCCGAACTACACAAACCTCACCGATCCTCACAGGCCCCTCAGAACTACACAAACCTCACCGATCCTCACAGGCCCCTCCGATCTACACAAACCTCAATGATCCTCACAGATCCCTCCGATCTACACAAACCTCACCGATCCTCACAGGCCCCTCCGAACTACACAAACCTCACCGATCCTCACAGGCCCCTCCGAACTACACAAACCTCACCGATCCTCACAGGCCCCTCCGATCTACACAAACCTCACCGATCCTCACAGGCCCCTCCGATCTACACAAACCTCACCGATCCTCACAGGCCCCTCCGATCTACACAAACCTCACCGATCCTCACAGGCCCCTCCGATCTACACAAACCTCACCGATCCTCACAGACCCCTCCGAACTACACAAACCTCACCGATCCTCACAGGACCCTCCGATCTACACAAACCTCACCGATCCTCACAGGCCCCTCCGAACTACACAAACCTCACCGATCCTCACATGCCCCTCCGAACTACACAAACCTCACCGATCCTCACAGGCCCCTCCGAACTACACAAACCTCACCGATCCTCACAGGCCCCTCCGATCTACACAAACCTCACCGATCCTCACAGGCCTCTCCGATCTACACAAACCTCACCGATCCTCACAGGCCTCTCCGATCTACACAAACCTCACCGATCCTCACAGGCCCCTCCGATCTACACAAACCTCACCGATCCTCACAGGCCCCTCCGATCTACACAAACCTCACCGATCCTCACAGGCCCCTCCGAACTACACAAACCTCACAGGCCCCTCCGATCTACACAAACCTCACCGATCCTCACAGGCCCCTCCGATCTACACAAACCTCACCGATCCACACAGGCCCCTCCGATCTACACAAACCTCACCGATCCTCACAGGCCCCTCCGAACTACACAAACCTCACAGGCCCCTCCGATCTACACAAACCTCACCGATCCTCACAGGCCTCTCCGATCTACACAAACCTCACCGATCCTCACAGACCCCTCCGAACTACACAAACCTCACCGATCCTCACAGGCCCCTCCGAACTATACAAACCTCACCGATCCTCACAGGCCCCTCCGAACTACACAAACCTCACCGTTACTCACAGGTCACTCCGATCTACACAAACCTCACCGATCCTCACAGGCCCCTCCGATCTACACAAACCTCACCGATCCTCACAGGCCCCTCCGATCTACACAATCCTCACCGATCCTCACAGGCCCCTCCGATCTACACAAACCTCACCGATCCTCACAGGCCCCTCCGATCTACACAAACCTCACCGATCCTCACAGGCCCCTCCGATCTACACAAACCTCACCGATCCTCACAGGCCCCTCCGATCTACACAAACCTCACCGATCCTCACAGGCCCCTCCGAACTACACAAACCTCACAGGCCCCTCCGATCTGCACAAACCTCACCGATCCTCACAGGCCCCTCCGATCTACACAAACCTCACCGATCCTCACATGCCCCTCCGAACTACACAAACCTCACCGATCCTCACAGGCCCCTCCGATCTACACAAACCTCACCGATCCTCACAGGCCCCTCCGATCTACACAAACCTCACCGATCCTCACAGGCCCCTCCGATCTACACAAACCTCACCGATCCACACAGGCCCCTCCGATCTACACAAACCTCACCGATCCTCACAGGCCCCTCCGATCTACACAAACCTCAATGATCCTCACAGATCCCTCCGATCTACACAAACCTCACCGATCCTCACAGGCCCCTCCGAACTACACAAACCTCACCGATCCTCACAGGCCCCTCCGAACTACACAAACCTCACCGATCCTCACAGGCCCCTCCGATCTACACAAACCTCACCGATCCTCACAGGCCCCTCCGATCTACACAAACCTCACCGATCCTCACAGGCCCCTCCGATCTACACAAACCTCACCGATCCTCACAGGCCCCTCCGAACTACACAAACCTCACCGATCCTCACATGCCCCTCCGAACTACACAAACCTCACCGATCCTCACAGGCCCCTCCGATCTACACAAACCTCACCGATCCTCACAGGCCCCTCCGATCTACACAAACCTCACCGATCCTCACAGGCCTCTCCGATCTACACAAACCTCACCGATCCTCACAGGCCTCTCCGATCTACACAAACCTCACCGATCCTCACAGGCCCCTCCGATCTACACAAACCTCACCGATCCTCACAGGCCCCTCCGATCTACACAAACCTCACCGATCCTCACAGGCCCCTCCGAACTACACAAACCTCACAGGCCCCTCCGATCTACACAAACCTCACCGATCCTCACAGGCCTCTCCGATCTACACAAACCTCACCGATCCTCACAGACCCCTCCGAACTACACAAACCTCACCGATCCTCACAGGCCCCTCCGAACTACACAAACCTCACCGATCCTCACAGGCCCCTCCGAAATACACAAACCTCACCAATCCACACAGACCCCTCCGAACTATACAAACCTCACCGATCCTCACAGGCCCCTCCTAACTACACAAACCTCACCGATCCTCACAGGCCCCTCCGATCTACACAAACCTCACCGATCCTCACAGGCCCCTCCGATCTACACAAACCTCACCGATCCTCACAGGCCCCTCCGAACTACACAAACCTCACCGATCCTCACAGGCCCCTCCGAACTACACAAACCTCACCGATCCTCACAGGCCCCTCCGATCTACACAAACCTCACCGATCCTCACAGGCCCCTCCGAACTACACAAACCTCACCGATCCTCACAGGCCCCTCCGAACTACACAAACCTCACCGATCCTCACAGGCCCCTCCGAACTACAGAAACCTCACCGATCCTCACAGGCCCCTCCGATCTACACAAACCTCACCGATCCTCACAGGCCCCTCCGATCTACACAAACCTCACCGATCCTGACAGGCCCCTCCGATCTACACCAACCTCACCGAACCTCACAGGCCCCTCCGAACTACACAAACCTCACCGATCCTCACAGGCCCCTCCGAACTACACAAACCTCACCGATCCTCACAGGCCCCTCCGATCTACACAAACCTCACCGATCCTCACAGGCCCCTCCGATCTACACAAACCTCACCGATCCTCACAGGCCCCTCCGATCTACACAAACCTCACCGATCCTCACAGGCCCCTCCGAACTACACAAACCTCACCGATCCTCACAGGCCCCTCCGATCTACACAAACCTCACAGATCCTCACAGGCCCCTCCGATCTACACAAACCTCACAGATCCTCACAGGCCCCTCCGATCTACACAAACCTCACCGATCCTCACAGGCCCCTCCGAACTACACAAACCTCACCGATCCTCACACGCCCCTCCGAACTACACAAACCTCACCAATCCTCACAGGCCCCTCCGAACTACACAAACCTCACCGATCCTCACAGGCCCCTCCGAACTACACAAACCTCACCGATCCTCACAGGCCCCTCCGAACTACACAAACCTCACCGAACCTCACAGGCCCCTCCGATCTACACAAACCTCACCGATCCTCACAGGCCCCTCCGAACTACACAAACCTCACCGATCCTCACAGGCCCCTCCGAACTACACAAACCTCAGCGATCCTCACAGGCCCCTCCGAACTACACAAACCTCACCGATCCTCACAGGCCCCTCCGAACTACACAAACCTCACCGATCCTCACAGGCCCCTCCGAACTACACAAACCTCACCGATCCTCACAGGCCCCTCCGAACTACACAAACCTCACCGATCCTCACAGGCCCCTCCGAACTACACAAACCTCACCGATCCTCACAGGCCCCTCCGAACTATACAAACCTCACCGATCCTCACAGGCCCCAGCGATCTACACAAACCTCACCGATCCTCACAGGCCCCTCCGATCTACACAAACCTCACCGATCCTCACAGGCCCCTCCGATCTACACAAACCTCACCGATCCTCACAGGCCCCTCCGATCTACACAAACCTCACCGATCCTCACAGGCCCCTCCGATCTACACAAACCTCACCGATCCTCACAGGCCCCTCCGATCTACACAAACCTCACCGATCCTCACAGGCCCCTCCGATCTACACAAACCTCACCGATCCACACAGGCCCCTCCGAACTACACACACCTCACCGATCCTCACAGGCCCCTCCGATCTACACAAACCTCACCGATCCTCACAGGCCCCTCCGATCTACACAAACCTCACCGATCCTCACAGGCCCCTCCGATCTACACAAACCTCACCGATCCTCACAGGCCCCTCCGATCTACACAAACCTCACCGATCCTCACAGGCCCCTCCGATCTACACAAACCTCACCGATCCTCACAGGCCCCTCCGAACTACACAAACCTCACCGATCCTCACAGGCCCCTCCGATCTACACAAACCTCACCGATCCTCACAGGCCCCTCCGATCTACACAAACCTCACCGATCCTCACAGGCCCCTCCGATCTACACAAACCTCACCGATCCTCACAGGCCCCTCCGAACTACACAAACCTCACCGATCCTCACAGGCCCCTCCGATCTACACAAACCTCACCGATCCTCACAGGCCCCTCCGAACTACACAAACCTCACCGATCCTCACAGGCCCCTCCGATCTACACAAACCTCACCGATCCTCACAGGCCCCTCCGAACTACACAAACCTCACCGATCCTCACAGGCCCCTCCGATCTACACAAACCTCACCGATCCTCACAGGCCCCTCCGAACTACACAAACCTCACCGATCCTCACAGGCCCCTCCGATCTACACAAACCTCACTGATCCTCACAGACCCCTCCGATCTACACAAACCTCACCGATCCTCACAGGCTCCTACGAACTACACAAACCTCACCGATCCTCACAGGCCCCTCCGATCTACACACACCTCACCGATCCTCACAGGCCCCTCCGATCTACACAAACCTCACCGATCCTCACAGGCCCCTCCGATCAACACAAACCTCACCGATCCTCACAGGCCCCTCCGAACTACACAAACCTCACCGATCCTCACAGGCCCCTCCGATCTACACAAACCTCACCGATCCTCACAGGCCCCTCCCTCCGAACTACACAAACCTCACCGATCCTCACAGGCCCCTCCGAACTACACAAACCTCACCGATCCTCACAGGCCCCTCCGAACTACACAAACCTCACCGATCCTCACAGGCCCCTCCGAACTACACAAACCTCACCGATCCTCACAGGCCCCTCCGATCTACACAAACCTCACCGATCCTCACAGGCCCCTCCGAACTACACAAACCTCACCGATCCTCACAGGCCCCTCCGAACTACACAAACCTCACCGATCCTCACAGGCCCCTCCGAACTACACAAACCTCACCGATCCTCACAGGCCCCTCCGATCTACACAAACCTCACCGATCCTCACAGGCCCCTCCGAACTACACAAACCTCACCGATCCTCACAGGCCCCTCCGAACTACACAAACCTCACCGATCCTCACAGGCCCCTCCGAACTACACAAACCTCACCGATCCTCACAGGCCCCTCCGATCTACACAAACCTCACCGATCCTCACAGGCCCCTCCGAACTACACAAACCTCACCGATCCTCACAGGCCCCTCCGAACTACACAAACCTCACCGATCCTCACAGGCCCCTCCGATCTACACAAACCTCACCGCTCCTCACAGGCCCCACCGATCTACACAAACCTCACCGATCCTCACAGGCCCCTCCGATCTACACAAACCTCACCGATCCTCACAGGCCCCTCCGATCTACACAAACCTCACCGATCCTCACAGGCCCCTCCGAACTACACAAACCTCACCGATCCTCACAGGCCCCTCCGAACTACACAAACCTCACCGATCCTCACAGGCCCCTCCGAACTACACAAACCTCACCGTTCCTCACAGGCCCCTCCGAACTACACAAACCTCACCGATCCTCACAGGCCTCTCCGAACTACACACACCTCACCGATCCTCACAGGCCCCTCCGAACTACACAAACCTCACCGATCCTCACAGGCCCCTCCGAACTACACAAACCTCACCGATCCTCACAGGCCCCTCCGATCTACACAAACCTCACCGATCCTCACAGGCCCCTCCGATCTACACAAACCTCACCGATCCTCACAGGCCCCTCCGATCTACACAAACCTCACCGATCCTCACAGGTCCCCCCGATCTACACAAACCTCACCGATCCTCACAGGCCCCTCCCTCCGAACTACACAAACCTCACCGTTACTCACAGGTCCCTCCGATCTACACAAACCTCACCGAACCTCACAGGCCCCTCCGAACTACACAAACCTCACCGATCCTCACAGGCCCCTCCGATCTACACAAACCTCACCGATCCTCACAGGCCCCTCCCTCCGATCTACACAAACCTCACCGATCCTCACAGGCCCCTCCGATCTACACAAACCTCACCGATCCTCACAGGCCCCTCCGATCTACACAAACCTCACCGATCCTCACAGGCCCCTCCGATCTACACAAACCTCACCGATCCTCACAGGCCCCTCCGATCTACACAAACCTCACCGATCCTCACAGGCCCCTCCGAACTACACAAACCTCACCGATCCTCACAGGCCCCTCCGATCTACACAAACCTCACCGAACCTCACAGGCCCCTCCGATCTACACAAACCTCACCGATCCTCACAGGCCCCTCCGAACTACACAAACCTCACCGATCCTCACAGGCCTCTCCGATCTACACAAACCTCACCGATCCTCACAGGCCCCTCCGATCTACACAAACCTCACCGATCCTCACAGGCCCCTCCGAACTACACAAACCTCACCGATCCTCACAGGCCCCTCCGAACTACACAAACCTCACCTATCCTCACAGGCCCCTCCGATCTACACAAACCTCACCGATCCTCACAGGCCCCTCACTGATCCACAAAGGCCTCATTGATCCACGCAGACCCCTCACTGATCCACACAGGCCCCTCAATGATCCACACAGGCCGCTCACTGATCCACACAGGCCTCACTGATCCACACAGGCCACTCACTGATCCACACAGGCACCTCACTGATCCACACAGGCCACTCACTGATCCACACAGGCCCCTCTCTGATCCACACAGGCCCCTCACTGATCCACACAGGCCCCTCTCTGATCCACACAGGCCTCATTGATCCACACAGGCCCCTCACTGATCCACACAGGCCACTCACTGATCCACACAGGCTTCACTGATCCACACAGGCCTCACTGATCCACACAGGCCCCTCACTGATCCACACAGGCCACTCACTGATCCACACAGGCTTCACTGATCCACACAGGTCCCTCACTGATCCACACAGGCCTCATTGATCCACACAGGCCCCTCACTGATCCACACAGGCCCCTCATTGATCCACACAGGCCCCTCAATGATCCACACTGGCCCCTCACTGATCCACACATGCCCCTCATTGATCCACACAGGCCCCTTCTCTGATCCACACAGACCCCACACTGATCCACACAGGCCCCTCTCTGATCCACACAGACCCCTCACTGATCCACACAGACCCCTCACTGATCCACACAGACCCCTCACTGATCCACACAGACCCCTCACTGATCCACACATGCCCCTCACTGATCCACACAGGCCTCACTGATCCACACAGGCCTCAATGATCCACACAGGCCCCTCACTGATCCACACAGGTCTCAATGATCCACACAGGCCCCTCACTGATCCACACAGGCACCTCACAGTTCCACACAGGCCTCACTGATTCACACAGACCCCTTACTGATCCACACAGACCCCTCACTGATCCACACAGGCCCCTCACTGATCCACACAGGCCCCTCACTGATCCACACAGGGCCCTCACTGATCCACACAGGCCCCTCACTGATCCACACTGGCCCCTCACTGATCCACACAGACCCCTCACTGATCCACACAGGCCCCTCACTGATCCACACAGGCCTCACTGATCCACACAGGCCTCACTGATCCACACAGATCCCTCACTGATCCACACAGGCCCCTCATTGATCCACACAGGCCTCAATGATCCACACAGGCCCCTCATTGATCCACACAGGCCTCACTGATCCACACAGGCCTCACTGATCCACACAGACCCCTCACTGATCCACGCAGACGCCTCACTGATCCACACAGGCCCCTCACTGATCCACACAGCCCTCACTGATCCACACAGGCCTCAATGATCCACACAGGCCCCTCACTGATCCACACAGGCCCCTCACTGATCCACACAGGCCTCATTGATCCACGCAGACCCCTCACTGATCCACACAGACCCCTCACTGATCCACACAGGCCTCACTGATCCACACAGGCCTCACTGATCCACACAGGCCTCACTGATCCACACAGGCCCCTCACTGATCCACACAGGCCCCTCACTGATCCACACAGGCCCCTCACTGATCCACACAGGCCTCACTGATCCACACAGGCCTCAATGATCCACACAGGCCCCTCACTGATCCACACATCTCCCTCACTGATCCACACAGTCCTCACTGATCCACACAGACCCCTCACTGATCCACACAGACCCCTCACTGATCCACACAGGCACCTCACTGATCCACACAGGCCTCACTGATCCACACAGGCCCCTCACTGATCCACACAGGCCCCTCACTGATCCACACAGGCCCCTCACTGATCCACACAGGCCCCTCACTGATCCACACAGACCCCTCACTGATCCACACAGACCCCTCACTGATCCACACAGACCCCTCACTGATCCACACAGACCCTTCACTGATCCACACAGGCCTCACTGATCCACACAGGCCTCAATGATCCACACAGACCCCTCACTGATCCACACAGGCCTCATTGATCCACACAGACCCCTCACTGATCCACACAGACCCCTCACTGATCCACACAGGCCTCATTGATCCACACAGACCACTCACTGATCCACACAGGCCCCTCACAGATCCACACAGGCCTCATTGATCCACACAGACCCCTCACTGATCCACACAGACACCTCACTGATCCACACAGGCCCCTCACTGATCCACACAGGCCCCTCTCTGATCCACACAGCCCTCACTGATCCACACAGGCCTCAATGATCCACACAGACCACTCACTGACCCACACAGGCCCCTCACAGATCCACACAGGCCTCACTGATCCACACAGACCCCTCACTGATCCACACAGACCCCTCACTGATCCACACAGGCCTCACTGATCCACACAGGCCCCTCACTGATCCACACAGGCCCTTCTCTGATCCACACAGGCCACTCACTGATGCACACAGGCCCCTCACTGATCCACACAGGCCCCTCACTGATCCACACAGGCCCCTCTCTGATCCACACAGGCCACTCACTGATGCACACAGGCCCCTCACTGATCCACACAGGCCCCTCACTGATCCACACAGACCCCTCACTGATCCACACAGGCCCCTCACTGATCCTCACAGGCCCCTCACTGATCCACACAGGCGCCTCACTGATCCACACAGACCCCTCACTGATCCTCACAGGCCCCTCCCTCCGAACTACACAAACCTCACCGATCCTCACAGGCCCCTCCGATCTACACAAACCTCACCGATCCTCACAGGCCCCTCCGATCTACACAAACCTCACCGATCCTCACAGGCCCCTCCGAACTACACAAACCTCACCGATCCTCACAGGCCCCTCCGATCTACACAAACCTCACCGATCCTCACAGGCCCCTCCGATCTACACAAACCTCACCGATCCTCACAGGCCCCTCCGATCTACACAAACCTCACCGATCCTCACAGGCCCCTCCGATCTACACAAACCTCACCGATCCTCACAGGCCCCTCCGATCTACACAAACCTCACCGATCCTCACAGGCCCCTCCGATCTACACAAACCTCACCGATCCTCACAGGCCCCTCCGAACTACACAAACCTCACCGATCCTCACAGGCCCCTCCGATCTACACAAACCTCACCGAACCTCACAGGCCCCTCCGATCTACACAAACCTCACCGATCCTCACAGGACCCCTCCGAACTACACAAACCTCACCGATCCTCACAGGCCCCTCCGAACTACACAAACCTCACCGATCCTCACAGGCCCCTCCGAACTACACAAACCTCACCGATCCTCACAGTCCTCTCCGATCTACACAAACCTCACTGATCCTCACAGGCCCCTCCGATCTACACAAACCTCACCGATCCTCACAGGCCCCTACGAACTACACAAACCTCACCGATCCTCACAGGCCCCTCCGAACTACACAAACCTCACCTATCCTCACAGGCCCCTCCGATCTACACAAACCTCACCGATCCTCACAGGCCCCTCACTGATCCACAAAGGCCTCATTGATCCACGCAGACCCCTCACTGATCCACACAGGGCCCTCATTGATCCACACAGGCCCCTCAATGATCCACACAGGCCCCTCACTGATCCACACAGGCCTCACTGATCCACACAGGCCCCTCACTGATCCACACAGGCCACTCACTGATCCACACAGGCTTCACTGATCCACACAGGCCCCTCACTGATCCACACAGGCCCCTCACTGATCCACACAGGCCCCTCTCTGATCCACACAGGCCTCATTGATCCACACAGGCCCCTCACTGATCCACACAGGCCACTCACTGATCCACACAGGCTTCACTGATCCACACAGGCCTCACTGATCCACACAGGCCCCTCACTGATCCACACAGGCCACTCACTGATCCACACAGGCTTCACTGATCCACACAGGTCCCTCACTGATCCACACAGGCCTCATTGATCCACACAGGCCCCTCACTGATCCACACAGGCCCCTCATTGATCCACACAGGCCCCTCAATGATCCACACTGGCCCCTCACTGATCCACACATGCCCCTCATTGATCCACACAGGCCCCTTCTCTGATCCACACAGACCCCACACTGATCCACACAGGCCCCTCTCTGATCCACACAGACCCCTCACTGATCCACACAGACCCCTCACTGATCCACACAGACCCCTCACTGATCCACACAGACCCCTCACTGATCCACACATGCCCCTCACTGATCCACACAGGCCTCACTGATCCACACAGGCCTCAATGATCCACACAGGCCCCTCACTGATCCACACAGGTCTCAATGATCCACACAGGCCCCTCACTGATCCACACAGGCACCTCACAGTTCCACACAGGCCTCACTGATTCACACAGACCCCTTACTGATCCACACAGACCCCTCACTGATCCACACAGGCCCCTCACTGATCCACACAGGCCCCTCACTGATCCACACTGGCCCCTCACTGATCCACGCAGACCCCTCACTGATCCACACAGGCCCCTCACTGATCCACACAGGCCTCACTGATCCACACAGGCCTCACTGATCCACACAGATCCCTCACTGATCCACACAGGCCCCTCATTGATCCACACAGGCCTCAATGATCCACACAGGCCCCTCATTGATCCACACAGGCCTCACTGATCCACACAGGCCTCACTGATCCACACAGACCCCTCACTGATCCACGCAGACGCCTCACTGATCCACACAGGCCCCTCACTGATCCACACAGGCCTCAATGATCCACACAGGCCCCTCACTGATCCACACAGCCCTCACTGATCCACACAGGCCTCAATGATCCACACAGGCCCCTCACTGATCCACACAGGCCCCTCACTGATCCACACAGGCCTCATTGATCCACGCAGACCCCTCACTGATCCACACAGACCCCTCACTGATCCACAAAGACCCCTCACTGATCCACACAGGCCTCACTGATCCACACAGGCCTCACTGATCCACACAGGCCTCACTGATCCACACAGGCCTCACTGATCCACACAGGCCCCTCACTGATCCACACAAGCCCCTCACTGATCCACACAGGCCCCTCACTGATCCACACAGGCCTCACTGATCCAAACAGGCCTCAATGATCCACACAGGCCCCTCACTGATCCACACATCTCCCTCACTGATCCACACAGTCCTCACTGATCCACACAGACCCCTCACTGATCCACACAGACCCCTCACTGATCCACACAGGCACCTCACTGATCCACACAGACCCCTCACTGATCCACACAGGCCCCTCACTGATCCACACAGGCCCCTCACTGATCCACACAGGCCCCTCACTGATCCACACAGGCCCCTCACTGATCCACACAGACCCCTCACTGATCCACACAGACCCCTCACTGATCCACACAGACCCCTCACTGATCCACACAGACCCCTCACTGATCCACACAGACCCCTCACTGATCCACACAGGCCCCTCACTGATCCACACAGGCCCCTCACTGATCCACACAGGCCCTTCTCTGATCCACACAGGCCCCTCACTGATCCACACAGGCCCTTCTCTGATCCACACAGGCCCCTCACTGATCCTCACAGGCCCCTCACTGATCCACACAGGCCCTTCTCTGATCCACACAGGCCCCTCACTGATCCACACAGGCCCCTCACTGATCCACACAGGCCCTTCTCTGATCCACACAGGCCCCTCACTGATCCTCACAGGCCACTCACTGATCCACACAGGCGCCTCACTGATCCACACAGACCCCTCACTGATCCACACAGGCCCCTCACTGATCCACACAGGCCTCACTGATACACACAGGCCTCACTGATCCACACAGGCCCCTCACTGATCCACACAGGCCCCTCACTGATCCACACATTGCCCTCACTGATCCACACAGGCCCCTCACTGATCCACACAGGCCTCACTGATCCACACAGACCCCTCACTGATCCACACAGGCCTCACTGATCCACACAGGCCCCTCACTGATCCACACAGGCCCCTCACTGATCCACACAGGCCTCATTGATCCACACAGGCCCCTCACTGATCCACAGAGGCCCCTCATTGATCCACACAGGCCCCTCACTGATCCACAGAGGCCCCTCACTGATCCACACAGGCCCCTCTCTGATCCACACAGGCCACTGACTGATGCACACAGGCCCCTCACTGATCCACACAGACCCCTCACTGATCCACACTGGCCTCACTGATCCACACAGGCCCCTCACTGATCCACACAGGCCCCTCACTGATGCACACAGGCCCCTCACTGATCCACACCGGCCCCTCACTGATCCATACAGGCCCCTCTCTGATCCACACAGGCCACTCACTGATGCACACAGGCCCCTCACTGATCCACACCGGCCCCTCACTGATCCATACAGGCCCCTCTCTGATACACACAGGCCACTCACTGATGCACACAGGCCCCTCACTGATCCACACAGGCCCCTCACTGATCCACACAGGCCCCTCACTGATCCACACAGGGGCCTCACTGATCCACACAGACCCCTCACTGATCCACACAGGCCCCTCACTGATCCACACAGGGCCCTCACTGATCCACACACGTGCCTCACTGATCCACACAGACCCCTCACTGATCCACACAGGGCCCTCACTGATCCACACACGTGCCTCACTGATCCACACAGGCCCCTCACTGATCCACACAGGCCCCTCACTGATCCACACAGGGCCCTCACTGATCCACACTGGCCCCTCACTGATCCACACAGGC
The DNA here is from genome assembly GCF_044704955.1 of Pristiophorus japonicus. NCBI lineage: Eukaryota > Metazoa > Chordata > Chondrichthyes > Pristiophoridae > Pristiophorus > Pristiophorus japonicus. Next base: position 169,495 of record NW_027253707.1, read on the forward strand.
CTCACTGATCCACACAGGCCTCACTGATCCACACAGGCCTCACTGATCCACACAGGCCCCTCACTGATCCAGACAGGGCCCTCACTGATCTACACAGGCCCCTCACTGATCCACACAGGGCCCTCACTGATCCACACAGGCCCCTCACTGATCCACACAGGCCTCACTGATCCACACAGGCCCCTCACTGATCCACACAGGCCCCTCACTGATCCACACAGGCTTCACTGATCCACACAGGCCCCTCACTGATCCACACAGGCCCCTCACTGATCCACACAGGCTCCTCACTGATCCACACAGACCCCTCACTGATCCACACAGGCCCCTCACTGATCCACACAGGGCCCTCACTGATCCACACACGTGCCTCACTGATCCACACAGGCCCCTCACTGATCCACACAGGCCTCACTGATCCACACAGGCCTCACTGACCCACACAGGCCTCACTGATCCACACAGACCCCTCACTGATCCACACAGGGCCCTCACTCATCCACACAGGCCCCTCACTGATCCACACAGGCCTCACTGATCCACACAGGCCTCACTGATCCACACAGGCCCCTCACTGATCCAGACAGGGCCCTCACTGATCCACACAGGCCCCTCACTGATCCACACAAGGCCCTCACTGGTCCACACAGGCTCCTCACTGATCCACACAGGCACTTCACTGATCCACACAGGCCTCTCACTGATCCACACAGGCCTCACTGATCCACACAGGCCCCTCACTGATCCACACAGGCCCCTCACTGATCCACATAGGCACCTCAATGATCCACACAGGCCCCTCACTGATCCACACAGGCCCCTCACTGATGCTCACAGGCCTCACTGATCCACACAGGCCCCTCACTGATCCACACAGGCCCCTCACTGATCCACACAGGCTTCACTGATCCACACAGGCCCCTCACTGATCCACACAGGCCTCATTGATCCACACAGACCCCTCACTGATCCACACAGACCCCTCACTGATCCACACAGACCCCTCACTGATCCACACAGGCCCCTCACTGATCCACACAGCCCTCACTGATCCACACAGGCCTCAATTATCCACACAGGCCCCTCACTGATCCACACAGGCCCCTCACTGATCCACACAGGCCTCACTGATCCACACAGACCCACACAGACCCCTCACTGATACACAAAGACCACTCACTGATCCACACAGGCCTTACTGATCCACACAGGCCTCACTGATCCACACGGGCCTCATTGATCCACACAGGCCTCACTGATCCACACAGGCCCCTCACTGATCCACACAGGCCCCTCACTGATCCACACAGGCCCCTCACTGATGCACACAGGCCTCACTGATCTACACAGGCCTCAATGATCCACACAGGCCCCTCACTGATCCACACATGTCCCTCACTGATCCACACAGGCCTCACTGATCCACACAGGCGCCTCACTGATCCACACAGGCCACTCACTGATGCACACAGGCCCCTCACTGATCCACACAGGCCCCTCACTGATCCACACAGGCCCCTCACTGATCCACACAGGCCCCTCACTGATCCAGACAGGCGCCTCACTGATCCACACAGACCACTCACTGATCCACACAGACCCCTCACTGCTCCACACAGACCTCTCACTGATCCACACAGGCCCCTCACTGATCCACACAGGCCTCACTGATCCACACCGGCCCCTCACTGATCCACACAGGCCACTCACTGATCCACACAGGCCCCTCACTGATACACACAGACCCCTCACTGATCCACACAGGCCCCTCACTGATCCACACAGACCTCACTGATCCACACAGGCCTCAATGATACACACAGGCCCCTCACTGATCCACACAGGCCTCAATGATACACACAGGCCCCTCACTGATCCACACAGGCCTCACTGATCCACACAGGCCTCACTGATCCACACAGACGCCTCACTGATCCACACCGGCCCCTCATTGATCCACACAGACCCCTCACTGATCCACACAGGCCTCACTGATCCACACAGGCCCCTCACTGATCCACACAGGCCCCTCACTGATCCACACAGGCCTCACTGATCCACACAGGCCTCACTGATCCACACAGGCCCCTCACTGATCCACACAGGCCCCTCACTGATCCACACAGGCCCCTCACTGATCCACACAGGCCTCACTGATCCACACAGGCCTCACTGATCCACACAGGCCCCTCACTGATCCACACAGGCCTCACTGATCCACACAGGCCTCACTGATCCACACAGACCCCTCTCTGATCCACACAGGCACCTCACTGATCCACACAGGCCCCTCACTGATCCACACAGGCCGCACTGATCCACACAGGCCCCTCACTGATCCACACAGGCCTCACTGATCCACACAGGCCTCAATGATCCACACAGGCCCCTCACTGATCCACACAGGCCCCTCACTGATCCACACAGGCACCTCACTGATCCACACAGGCCCCTCACTGATCCACACAGGCCGCACTGATCCACACAGGCCCCTCACTGATCCACACAGACCCCTCACTGATCCACACAGGCACCTCACTGATCCACACAGGCCCCTCACTGATCCACACAGGCCGCACTGATCCACACAGGCCCCTCACTGATCCACACAGGCCTCACTGATCCACACAGGCCTCAATGATCCACACAGGCCCCTCACTGATCCACACAGGCCCCTCACTGATCCACACAGGCCCCTCTCTGATCCACACAGCCCTCACTGATCCACACAGGCCTCAATGATCCACACAGACCACTCACTGATCCACACAGACCCCTCACAGATCCACACAGGCCTCACTGATCCACACAGACCCCTCACTGATCCACACAGACCCCTCACTGATCCACACAGGCCCCTCACTGATCCACACAGGCCCTTCTCTGATCCACACAGGCCCCTCACTGATCCACACAGGCCTCACTGATCCACACAGACCCCTCACTGATCCACACAGACCCCTCACTGATCCACACAGACCCCTCACTGATGCACACAGGCCCCTCACTGATCCACACAGGCCCCTCACTGATCCACACAGGCCCCTCTCTGATCCACACAGGCCACTCACTGATGCACACAGGCCCCTCACTGATCCACACAGGCCCCTCACTGATCCACACAGGCCCCTCACTGATCCTCACAGGCCCCTCACTGATCCACACAGGCGCCTCACTGATCCACACAGACCCCTCACTGATCCACACAGGCCCCTCACTGATCCACACAGGCCTCACTGATCCACACAGGCCTCACTGATCCACACAGGCCCCTCACTGATCCACACAGGCCCCTCACTGATCCACACAGGGCCCTCACTGATCCACACAGGCCCCTCACTGATCCACACAGGCCTCATTGATCCACACAGGCCCCTCACTGATCCACAGAGGCCCCTCATTGATCCACACAGGCCTCATTGATCCACACAGGCAACTCACTGATCCACACAGGCCCCTCTCTGATCCACACAGGCCACTGACAGATGCACACAGGCCCCTCACTGATCCACACAGACCCCTCACTGATCCACACAGGCCCTTCACTGATCCACACAGGCCCCTCACTGATCCACACAGGCCCCTCAATGATCCACACAGGCCCCTCACTGATCCACACAGGCCCCTCACTGATCCACACAGGCCCCTCACTGATCCACACAGGCCTCACTGATCCACACAGGCCTCACTGATCCACACAGGCCCCTCACTGATCCACACAGGCCCCTCACTGATCCACACAGGCCCCTCACTGATCCACACAGGCCTCACTGATCCACACAGGCCTCACTGATCCACACAGGCCCCTCACTGATCCACACAGGCCTCACTGATCCACACAGGCCTCACTGATCCACACAGACCCCTCTCTGATCCACACAGGCCTCATTGATCCACACAGGCCCCTCACTGATCCACAGAGGCCCCTCATTGATCCACACAGGCCTCATTGATCCACACAGGCAACTCACTGATCCACACAGGCCCCTCTCTGATCCACACAGGCCACTGACAGATGCACACAGGCCCCTCACTGATCCACACAGGCCCCTCACTGATCCACACAGGCCTCACTGATCCACACAGGCCCCTCACTGATCCACACAGGCCCCTCTCTGATCCACACAGGCCACTCACTGATGCACACAGGCCCCTCACTGATCCACACCGGCCCCTCACTGATCCATACAGGCCCCTCTCTGATACACACAGGCCACTCACTGATGCACACAGGCCCCTCACTGATCCACACAGGCCCCTCACTGATCCACATAGGCACCTCAATGATCCACACAGGCCCCTCACTGATCCACACAGGCCCCTCACTGATGCTCACAGGCCTCACTGATCCACACAGGCCCCTCACTGATCCACACAGGCCTCATTGATCCACACAGACCACTCACTGATCCACACAGACCCCTCACTGATCCACACAGACCCCTCACTGATCCACACAGGCCCCTCACTGATCCACACAGCCCTCACTGATCCACACAGGCCTCAATGATCCACACAGACCCCTCACTGATACACAAAGACCTCTCACTGATCCACACAGGCCTTACTGATCCACACAGGCCTCACTGATCCACACGGGCCTCATTGATCCACACAGGCCTCACTGATCCACACAGGCCCCTCACTGATCCACACAGGCCCCTCACTGATCCACACAGGCCCCTCACTGATGCACACAGGCCTCACTGATCTACACAGGCCTCAATGATCCACACAGGCCCCTCACTGATCCACACATGTCCCTCACTGATCCACACAGGCCTCACTGATCCACACAGTCGCCTCACTGATCCACACAGGCCACTCACTGATGCACACAGGCCCCTCACTGATCCACACAGGCCCCTCACTGATCCACACAGGCCCCTCACTGATCCACACAGGCGCCTCACTGATCCACACAGGCCACTCACTGATCCACACAGGCCCCTCACTGATCCACACAGGCCCCTCACTGATCCACACAGGCGCCTCACTGATCCACACAGACCCCTCACTGATCCACACAGGCCCCTCACTGATCCACACAGACCCCTCACTGATCCACACAGACCCCTCACTGATTCACACAGGCCCCTCACTGATTCACACAGGCCCCTCACTGATCCACACAGACCCCTCACCGATCCACACAGGCCCCTCACTGATCCACACAGGCCCCTCACTGATCCACACAGGCGCCTCACTGATCCACACAGACCACTCACTGATCCACACAGACCCCTCACTGCTCCACACAGACCTCTCACTGATCCACACAGGCCCCTCACTGATCCACACAGGCCTCACTGATCCACACCGGCCCCTCACTGATCCACACAGGCCACTCACTGATCCACACAGGCCCCTCACTGATCCACACAGACCCCTCACTGATCCACACAGGCCCCTCACTGATCCACACAGACCTCACTGATCCACACAGGCCTCAATGATACACACAGGCCCCTCACTGATCCACACAGGCCCCTCACAGATCCACTCAGGCCTCACTGATCCACACAGACCCCTCACTCATCCACACCGGCCCCTCATTGATCCACACAGACCCCTCACTGATCCACACAGGCCTCACTGATCCACACAGGCCCCTCACTGATCCACACAGACCCCTCACTGATCCACACAGGCCCCTCACTGATCCACACAGACCCCTCACTGATCCACACAGGCCTCACTGATCCACACAGGCACCTCACTGATCCACACAGGCCCCTCACTGATCCACACAGGCTTCACTGATCCACACAGGCCCCTCACTGATCCACACAGGCCTCATTGATTCACACAGGCCCCTCACTGATCCACACAGGCCCCTCATTGATCCACACAGGCCCCTCAATGATCCACACAGGCCCCTCACTGATCCACACAGGCCCCTCACTGATCCACACAGGCCCCTCACTGATCCACACAGGCCTCACTGATCCACACAGGCCTCACTGATCCACACAGGCCCCTCACTGATCCACACAGGCCCCTCACTGATCCACACAGGCCCCTCACTGATCCACACAGGCCCCTCACTGATCCACACAGGCCCCTCACTGATCCACACAGGCCTCACTGATCCACACAGGCCTCAATGATCCACACAGGCCCCTCACTGATCCACACATGTCCCTCACTGATCCACACAGGCCTCACTGATCCACACAGACCCCTCACTGATCCACACAGACCCCTCACTGATCCACACAGACCACTCACTGATCCACACAGGCCCCTCACTGATCCACACAGGCCCCTCACTGATCCACACAGACCCCTCACTGATCCACACAGACCCCTCACTGATCCACACAGACCCCTCACTGATCCACACAGACCCCTCACTGATTCACACAGACCCCTCACTGATCCACACAGTCCCCTCACTGATCCACACAGGCCTCACTGATCCACACAGGCCTCAATGATCCACACAGGCCACTCACTGATCCACACAGGCCCCTCACAGATCCACACAGGCCTCACTGATCCACACAGACCCCTCACTGATCCACACAGACCCCTCACTGATCCACACAGGCCCCTCACTGATCCACACAGACCCCTCACTGATCCACACAGGCCTCACTGATCCACACAGGCCCCTCACTGATCCACACAGGCCCCTCTCTGATCCACACAGGCCACTCACTGATGCACACAGGCCCCTCACTGATCCACACAGGCCCCTCATTGATCCACACAGGCCCCTCACTGATCCACACAGGCCCCTCACTGATCCACACAGGCGCCTCACTGATCCACACAGACCCCTCACTGATCCACACAGGCCCCTCACTGATCCACACAGGCCTCACTGATCCACACAGGCCTCACTGATCCACACAGGCCCCTCACTGATCCACACAGGCCCCTCACTGATCCACACAGGGCCCTCACTGATCCACACAGGCCCCTCACTGATCCACACAGGCCCCTCACTGATCCACACAGGGCCCTCACTGATCCACACACGTGCCTCACTGATCCACACAGGCCCCTCACTGATCCACACAGGCCTCACTGATCCACACAGGCCTCACTGACCCACACAGGCCTCACTGATCCACACAGACCCCTCACTGATCCACACAGGGCCCTCACTCATCCACACAGGCCCCTCACTGATCCACACAGGCCTCACTGATCCACACAGGCCTCACTGATCCACACAGGCCCCTCACTGATCCAGACAGGGCCCTCACTGATCCACACAGGCCCCTCACTGATCCACACAAGGCCCTCACTGGTCCACACAGGCTCCTCACTGATCCACACAGGCACTTCACTGATCCACACAGGCCTCTCACTGATCCACACAGGCCTCACTGATCCACACAGGCCCCTCACTGATCCACACAGGCCCCTCACTGATCCACATAGGCACCTCAATGATCCACACAGGCCCCTCACTGATCCACACAGGCCCCTCACTGATGCTCACAGGCCTCACTGATCCACACAGGCCCCTCACTGATCCACACAGGCCCCTCACTGATCCACACAGGCTTCACTGATCCACACAGGCCCCTCACTGATCCACACAGGCCTCATTGATCCACACAGACCCCTCACTGATCCACACAGACCCCTCACTGATCCACACAGACCCCTCACTGATCCACACAGGCCCCTCACTGATCCACACAGCCCTCACTGATCCACACAGGCCTCAATTATCCACACAGGCCCCTCACTGATCCACACAGGCCCCTCACTGATCCACACAGGCCTCACTGATCCACACAGACCCACACAGACCCCTCACTGATACACAAAGACCACTCACTGATCCACACAGGCCTTACTGATCCACACAGGCCTCACTGATCCACACGGGCCTCATTGATCCACACAGGCCTCACTGATCCACACAGGCCCCTCACTGATCCACACAGGCCCCTCACTGATCCACACAGGCCCCTCACTGATGCACACAGGCCTCACTGATCTACACAGGCCTCAATGATCCACACAGGCCCCTCACTGATCCACACATGTCCCTCACTGATCCACACAGGCCTCACTGATCCACACAGGCGCCTCACTGATCCACACAGGCCACTCACTGATGCACACAGGCCCCTCACTGATCCACACAGGCCCCTCACTGATCCACACAGGCCCCTCACTGATCCACACAGGCCCCTCACTGATCCAGACAGGCGCCTCACTGATCCACACAGACCACTCACTGATCCACACAGACCCCTCACTGCTCCACACAGACCTCTCACTGATCCACACAGGCCCCTCACTGATCCACACAGGCCTCACTGATCCACACCGGCCCCTCACTGATCCACACAGGCCACTCACTGATCCACACAGGCCCCTCACTGATACACACAGACCCCTCACTGATCCACACAGGCCCCTCACTGATCCACACAGACCTCACTGATCCACACAGGCCTCAATGATACACACAGGCCCCTCACTGATCCACACAGGCCTCAATGATACACACAGGCCCCTCACTGATCCACACAGGCCTCACTGATCCACACAGGCCTCACTGATCCACACAGACGCCTCACTGATCCACACCGGCCCCTCATTGATCCACACAGACCCCTCACTGATCCACACAGGCCTCACTGATCCACACAGGCCCCTCACTGATCCACACAGGCCCCTCACTGATCCACACAGGCCTCACTGATCCACACAGGCCTCACTGATCCACACAGGCCCCTCACTGATCCACACAGGCCCCTCACTGATCCACACAGGCCCCTCACTGATCCACACAGGCCTCACTGATCCACACAGGCCTCACTGATCCACACAGGCCCCTCACTGATCCACACAGGCCTCACTGATCCACACAGGCCTCACTGATCCACACAGACCCCTCTCTGATCCACACAGGCACCTCACTGATCCACACAGGCCCCTCACTGATCCACACAGGCCGCACTGATCCACACAGGCCCCTCACTGATCCACACAGGCCTCACTGATCCACACAGGCCTCAATGATCCACACAGGCCCCTCACTGATCCACACAGGTCCCTCACTGATCCACACAGGCACCTCACTGATCCACACAGGCCCCTCACTGATCCACACAGGCCGCACTGATCCACACAGGCCCCTCACTGATCCACACAGACCCCTCACTGATCCACACAGGCACCTCACTGATCCACACAGGCCCCTCACTGATCCACACAGGCCGCACTGATCCACACAGGCCCCTCACTGATCCACACAGGCCTCACTGATCCACACAGGCCTCAATGATCCACACAGGCCCCTCACTGATCCACACAGGCCCCTCACTGATCCACACAGGCCCCTCTCTGATCCACACAGCCCTCACTGATCCACACAGGCCTCAATGATCCACACAGACCACTCACTGATCCACACAGACCCCTCACAGATCCACACAGGCCTCACTGATCCACACAGACCCCTCACTGATCCACACAGACCCCTCACTGATCCACACAGGCCCCTCACTGATCCACACAGGCCCTTCTCTGATCCACACAGGCCCCTCACTGATCCACACAGGCCTCACTGATCCACACAGACCCCTCACTGATCCACACAGACCCCTCACTGATCCACACAGACCCCTCACTGATGCACACAGGCCCCTCACTGATCCACACAGGCCCCTCACTGATCCACACAGGCCCCTCTCTGATCCACACAGGCCACTCACTGATGCACACAGGCCCCTCACTGATCCACACAGGCCCCTCACTGATCCACACAGGCCCCTCACTGATCCTCACAGGCCCCTCACTGATCCACACAGGCGCCTCACTGATCCACACAGACCCCTCACTGATCCACACAGGCCCCTCACTGATCCACACAGGCCTCACTGATCCACACAGGCCTCACTGATCCACACAGGCCCCTCACTGATCCACACAGGCCCCTCACTGATCCACACAGGGCCCTCACTGATCCACACAGGCCCCTCACTGATCCACACAGGCCTCATTGATCCACACAGGCCCCTCACTGATCCACAGAGGCCCCTCATTGATCCACACAGGCCTCATTGATCCACACAGGCAACTCACTGATCCACACAGGCCCCTCTCTGATCCACACAGGCCACTGACAGATGCACACAGGCCCCTCACTGATCCACACAGACCCCTCACTGATCCACACAGGCCCTTCACTGATCCACACAGGCCCCTCACTGATCCACACAGGCCCCTCAATGATCCACACAGGCCCCTCACTGATCCACACAGGCCCCTCACTGATCCACACAGGCCCCTCACTGATCCACACAGGCCTCACTGATCCACACAGGCCTCACTGATCCACACAGGCCCCTCACTGATCCACACAGGCCCCTCACTGATCCACACAGGCCCCTCACTGATCCACACAGGCCTCACTGATCCACACAGGCCTCACTGATCCACACAGGCCCCTCACTGATCCACACAGGCCTCACTGATCCACACAGGCCTCACTGATCCACACAGACCCCTCTCTGATCCACACAGGCCTCATTGATCCACACAGGCCCCTCACTGATCCACAGAGGCCCCTCATTGATCCACACAGGCCTCATTGATCCACACAGGCAACTCACTGATCCACACAGGCCCCTCTCTGATCCACACAGGCCACTGACAGATGCACACAGGCCCCTCACTGATCCACACAGGCCCCTCACTGATCCACACAGGCCTCACTGATCCACACAGGCCCCTCACTGATCCACACAGGCCCCTCTCTGATCCACACAGGCCACTCACTGATGCACACAGGCCCCTCACTGATCCACACAGGCCCCTCACTGATCCACATAGGCACCTCAATGATCCACACAGGCCCCTCACTGATCCACACAGGCCCCTCACTGATGCTCACAGGCCTCACTGATCCACACAGGCCCCTCACTGATCCACACAGGCCCCTCACTGATCCACACAGGCTTCACTGATCCACACAGGCCCCTCACTGATCCACACAGGCCTCATTGATCCACACAGGCCCCTCACTGATCCACACAGACCACTCACTGATCCACACAGACCCCTCACTGATCCACACAGACCCCTCACTGATCCACACAGGCCCCTCACTGATCCACACAGCCCTCACTGATCCACACAGGCCTCAATGATCCACACAGACCCCTCACTGATACACAAAGACCTCTCACTGATCCACACAGGCCTTACTGATCCACACAGGCCTCACTGATCCACACGGGCCTCATTGATCCACACAGGCCTCACTGATCCACACAGGCCCCTCACTGATCCACACAGGCCCCTCACTGATCCACACAGGCCCCTCACTGATGCACACAGGCCTCACTGATCTACACAGGCCTCAATGATCCACACAGGCCCCTCACTGATCCACACATGTCCCTCACTGATCCACACAGGCCTCACTGATCCACACAGTCGCCTCACTGATCCACACAGGCCACTCACTGATGCACACAGGCCCCTCACTGATCCACACAGGCCCCTCACTGATCCACACAGGCCCCTCACTGATCCACACAGGCGCCTCACTGATCCACACAGGCCACTCACTGATCCACACAGGCCCCTCACTGATCCACACAGGCCCCTCACTGATCCACACAGGCGCCTCACTGATCCACACAGACCCCTCACTGATCCACACAGGCCCCTCACTGATCCACACAGACCCCTCACTGATCCACACAGACCCCTCACTGATTCACACAGGCCCCTCACTGATTCACACAGGCCCCTCACTGATCCACACAGACCCCTCACCGATCCACACAGGCCCCTCACTGATCCACACAGGCCCCTCACTGATCCACACAGGCGCCTCACTGATCCACACAGACCACTCACTGATCCACACAGACCCCTCACTGCTCCACACAGACCTCTCACTGATCCACACAGGCCCCTCACTGATCCACACAGGCCTCACTGATCCACACCGGCCCCTCACTGATCCACACAGGCCACTCACTGATCCACACAGGCCCCTCACTGATCCACACAGACCCCTCACTGATCCACACAGGCCCCTCACTGATCCACACAGACCTCACTGATCCACACAGGCCTCAATGATACACACAGGCCCCTCACTGATCCACACAGGCCCCTCACAGATCCACTCAGCCCTCACTGATCCACACAGACCCCTCACTCATCCACACCGGCCCCTCATTGATCCACACAGACCCCTCACTGATCCACACAGGCCTCACTGATCCACACAGGCCCCTCACTGATCCACACAGACCCCTCACTGATCCACACAGGCCCCTCACTGATCCACACAGACCCCTCACTGATCCACACAGGCCTCACTGATCCACACAGGCACCTCACTGATCCACACAGGCCCCTCACTGATCCACACAGGCTTCACTGATCCACACAGGCCCCTCACTGATCCACACAGGCCCACATTGATCCACACAGGCCCCTCACTGATCCACACAGGCCCCTCACTGATCCACACAGGCCCTCAATGATCCACACAGGCCCCTCACTGATCCACACAGGCCCCTCACTGATCCACACAGGCCCCTCACTGATCCACACAGGCCTCACTGATCCACACAGGCCTCACTGATCCACACAGGCCCCTCACTGATCCACACAGGCCCCTCACTGATCCACACAGGCCCCTCACTGATCCACACAGGCCCCTCACTGATCCACACAGGCCCCTCACTGATCCACACAGGCCCCTCACTGATCCACACAGGCCTCACTGATCCACACAGGCCTCAATGATCCACACAGGCCCCTCACTGATCCACACATGTCCCTCACTGATCCACACAGGCCTCACTGATCCACACAGACCCCTCACTGATCCACACAGACCCCTCACTGATCCACACAGACCACTCACTGATCCACACAGGCCCCTCTGATCTCCACACAGACCCCTCACTGATCCACACAGACCCCTCACTGATCCACACAGACCCCTCACTGATCCACACAGACCCCTCACTGATTCACACAGACCCCTCACTGATCCACACAGTCCCCTCACTGATCCACACAGGCCTCACTGATCCACACAGGCCTCAATGATCCACACAGGCCACTCACTGATCCACACAGGCCCCTCACAGATCCACACAGGCCTCACTGATCCACACAGACCCCTCACTGATCCACACAGACCCCTCACTGATCCACACAGGCCCCTCACTGATCCACACAGACCCCTCACTGATCCACACAGGCCTCACTGATCCACACAGGCCCCTCACTGATCCACACAGGCCTCACTGATCCACACAGGCCTCACTGATCCACACAGGCCCCTCACTGATCCACACAGGCCTCACTGATCCACACAGGCCTCACTGATCCACACAGACCCCTCTCTGATCCACACAGGCCTCATTGATCCACACAGGCCCCTCACTGATCCACAGAGGCCCCTCATTGATCCACACAGGCCTCATTGATCCACACAGGCAACTCACTGATCCACACAGGCCCCTCTCTGATCCACACAGGCCACTGACAGATGCACACAGGCCCCTCACTGATCCACACAGGCCCCTCACTGATCCACACAGGCCTCACTGATCCACACAGGCCCCTCACTGATCCACACAGGCCCCTCTCTGATCCACACAGGCCACTCACTGATGCACACAGGCCCCTCACTGATCCACACAGGCCCCTCACTGATCCACATAGGCACCTCAATGATCCACACAGGCCCCTCACTGATCCACACAGGCCCCTCACTGATCCACACAGGCCTCACTGATCCACACAGGCCTCACTGATCCACACAGGCCCCTCACTGATCCACACAGGCCCCTCACTGATCCACACAGGGCCCTCACTGATCCACACAGGCCCCTCACTGATCCACACAGGCCTCACTGATCCACACAGGCCCCTCACTGATCCACAAAGGCCTCATTGATCCACACAGGCCCCTCACTGATCCACACAGGCCCCTCATTGATCCACACAGGCCCCTCACTGATCCACACAGACCCCTCACTGATCCACACAGGCCTCACTGATCCACACAGGCCCCTCACTGATCCACACAGGGCCCTCACTGATCCACACAGGCCCCTCACTGATCCACACAGGCCTCACTGATCCACACAGGCCCCTCACTGATCCACAAAGGCCTCATTGATCCACACAGGCCCCTCACTGATCCACACAGGCCCCTCATTGATCCACACAGGCAACTCACTGATCCACACAGGCCCCTCACTGATCCACACAGGCGCCTCACTGATCCACACAGACCCCTCACTGATCCACACAGGCCCCTCACTGATCCACACAGGCCTCACTGATCCACACAGGCCTCACTGATCCACACAGGCCCCTCACTGATCCACACAGGCCCCTCACTGATCCACACAGGGCCCTCACTGATCCACACAGGCCCCTCACTGATCCACACAGGCCTCACTGATCCACACAGGCCCCTCACTGATCCACAAAGGCCTCATTGATCCACACAGGCCCCTCACTGATCCACACAGGCCCCTCATTGATCCACACAGGCCCCTCACTGATCCACACAGACCCCTCACTGATCCACACAGGCCTCACTGATCCACACAGGCCCCTCACTGATCCACACAGGCCCCTCTCTGATCCACACAGGCCACTCACTGATGCACACAGGCCCCTCACTGATCCACACAGGCCCCTCACTGATCCATACAGGCCCCTCTCTGATACACACAAGCCACTCACTGATGCACACAGGCCCCTCACTGATCCACACAGGCTCCTCACTGATCCACACAGGCCCCTCACTGATCCACACAGGGGCCTCACTGATCCACACAGACCCCTCACTAATCCACACAGGCCCCTCACTGATCCACACAGGGCCCTCACTGATCCACACACGTGCCTCACTGATCCACACAGACCCCTCACTGATCCACACAGGGCCCTCACTGATCCACACAGACCCCTCACTAATCCACACAGACCCCTCACTGATCCACACAGGCCCCTCACTGATCCACACAGGCCTCACTGATCCACACAGGCCCCTCACTGATCCACACAGGCCCCTCACTGATCCACACAGGGCCCTCACTGATCCACACTGGCCCCTCACTGATCCACACAGGCCTCACTGATCCACACACGTGCCTCACTGATCCACACAGACCCCTCACTGATCCACACAGGGCCCTCACTGATCCACACAGACCCCTCACTAATCCACACAGGCCCCTCACTGATCCACACAGGCCCCTCACTGATCCACACAGGCCTCACTGATCCACACAGGCCCCTCACTGATCCACACAGGCCCCTCACTGATCCACACAGGGCCCTCACTGATCCACACTGGCCCCTCACTGATCCACACAGGCCTCACTGATCCACACAGGCCTCACTGATCCACACAGGCCTCACTGATCCACACAGGCCCCTCACTGATCCAGACAGGGCCCTCACTGATCCACACAGGCCCCTCACTGATCCACACAGGCCCCTCACTGATCCACACAGGCCCCTCACTGATCCACACAGGCCTCACTGATCCACATAGGCCCCTCACTGATCCACATAGGCCCCTCAATGATCCACACAGGCCCCTCACTGATCCACACAGGCCCCTCACTGATCCACACAGGCCTCACTGATCCACACTGGCCCCTCACTGATCTACACAGGCCCCTCACTGATCCACACAGGCTTCACTGATCCACACAGGCTCCTCACTGATCCACACAGGCCTCATTGATCCACGCAGACCCCTCACTGATCCACACAGGCCCCTCATTGGTCCACACAGGCCCCTCTCTGATCCACACAGGCCACTCACTGATCCATACAGGCCCCTCTCTGATCCACACAGGCCACTCACTGATGCACACAGGCCCCTCACTGATCCACTCAGGCCCCTCACTGATCCACACAGGCCCCTCACTGATCCACACAGGCCCCTCACTGATCCACACAGACCCCTCACTAATCCACACAGGCCCCTCACTGATCCACACAGGGCCCTCACTGATCCACACACGTGCCTCACTGATCCACACAGGCCCCTCACTGATCCACACAGGCCTCACTGATCCACACAGGCCTCTCACTGATCCACACAGGGCCCTCACTGATCCACACAGGCCCCTCACTGATCCACACAGGCCTCACTGATCCACACAGGCCTCACTGATCCACACAGGCCCCTCACTGATCCAGACAGGGCCCTCACTGATCCACACAGGCCCCTCACTGATCCACACAAGGCCCTCACTGGACCACACAGGCCACTCACGGATTCACACAGGCACTTCACTGATCCACACAGGCCCCTCACTGATCCACACAGGCCCTCACTGGTCCACACAGGCCCCTCACGGATCCACACAGGCACTTCACTGATCCACACAGGCCCCTCACTGATCCACACAGCCCTCACTGATCCACACAGGCATCAATGATCCACACAGGCCCCTCACTGATCCACACAGGCCCCTCACTGATCCACACAGGCCTCACTGATCCACACAGACCCCTCACTGGTCCACACAGACCCCTCACTGATCCACAAAGACCCCTCACTGATCCACACAGGCCTCACTGATCCACACAGGCCTCACTGATCCACCCAGGCCTCACTGATCCACACAGGCCCCTCACTGATCCACACAGGCCCCTCACTGATCCACACAGGCCCCTCACTGATCCACACAGGCCTCACTGATCCACACAGGCCTCAATGATCCACACAGGCCCCTCACTGATCCACACATGTCCCTCACTGATCCACACAGGCCTCACTGATCCACACAGGCACCTCACTGATCCACACAGTCCACTCACTGATGCACACAGGCCCCTCACTGATCCACACAGGCCCCTCACTGATCCACACAGGCCCCTCACTGATCCACACAGGCCCCTCACTGATCCAGACAGGCGCCTCACTGATCCACACAGACCACTCACTGATCCACACAGACCCCTCACTGCTCCACACAGACCTCTCACTGATCCACACAGGCCCCTCACTGATCCACACAGGCCTCACTGATCCACACCGGCCCCTCACTGATCCACACAGGCCACTCACTGATCCACACAGGCCCCTCACTGATACACACAGACCCCTCACTGATCCACACAGGCCCCTCACTGATCCACACAGACCTCACTGATCCACACAGGCCTCAATGATACACACAGGCCCCTCACTGATCCACACAGGCCTCAATGATACACACAGGCCCCTCACTGATCCACACAGGCCTCACTGATCCACACAGGCCTCACTGATCCACACAGACGCCTCACTGATCCACACCGGCCCCTCATTGATCCACACAGACCCCTCACTGATCCACACAGGCCTCACTGATCCACACAGGCCCCTCACTGATCCACACAGGCCCCTCACTGATCCACACAGGCCTCACTGATCCACACAGGCCTCACTGATCCACACAGGCCCCTCACTGATCCACACAGGCCCCTCACTGATCCACACAGGCCCCTCACTGATCCACACAGGCCTCACTGATCCACACAGGCCTCACTGATCCACACAGGCCCCTCACTGATCCACACAGGCCTCACTGATCCACACAGGCCTCACTGATCCACACAGACCCCTCTCTGATCCACACAGGCACCTCACTGATCCACACAGGCCCCTCACTGATCCACACAGGCCGCACTGATCCACACAGGCCCCTCACTGATCCACACAGGCCTCACTGATCCACACAGGCCTCAATGATCCACACAGGCCCCTCACTGATCCACACAGGTCCCTCACTGATCCACACAGGCACCTCACTGATCCACACAGGCCCCTCACTGATCCACACAGGCCGCACTGATCCACACAGGCCCCTCACTGATCCACACAGACCCCTCACTGATCCACACAGGCACCTCACTGATCCACACAGGCCCCTCACTGATCCACACAGGCCGCACTGATCCACACAGGCCCCTCACTGATCCACACAGGCCTCACTGATCCACACAGGCCTCAATGATCCACACAGGCCCCTCACTGATCCACACAGGCCCCTCACTGATCCACACAGGCCCCTCTCTGATCCACACAGCCCTCACTGATCCACACAGGCCTCAATGATCCACACAGACCACTCACTGATCCACACAGACCCCTCACAGATCCACACAGGCCTCACTGATCCACACAGACCCCTCACTGATCCACACAGACCCCTCACTGATCCACACAGGCCCCTCACTGATCCACACAGGCCCTTCTCTGATCCACACAGGCCCCTCACTGATCCACACAGGCCTCACTGATCCACACAGACCCCTCACTGATCCACACAGACCCCTCACTGATCCACACAGACCCCTCACTGATGCACACAGGCCCCTCACTGATCCACACAGGCCCCTCACTGATCCACACAGGCCCCTCTCTGATCCACACAGGCCACTCACTGATGCACACAGGCCCCTCACTGATCCACACAGGCCCCTCACTGATCCACACAGGCCCCTCACTGATCCTCACAGGCCCCTCACTGATCCACACAGGCGCCTCACTGATCCACACAGACCCCTCACTGATCCACACAGGCCCCTCACTGATCCACACAGGCCTCACTGATCCACACAGGCCTCACTGATCCACACAGGCCCCTCACTGATCCACACAGGCCCCTCACTGATCCACACAGGGCCCTCACTGATCCACACAGGCCCCTCACTGATCCACACAGGCCTCATTGATCCACACAGGCCCCTCACTGATCCACAGAGGCCCCTCATTGATCCACACAGGCCTCATTGATCCACACAGGCAACTCACTGATCCACACAGGCCCCTCTCTGATCCACACAGGCCACTGACAGATGCACACAGGCCCCTCACTGATCCACACAGACCCCTCACTGATCCACACAGGCCCTTCACTGATCCACACAGGCCCCTCACTGATCCACACAGGCCCCTCAATGATCCACACAGGCCCCTCACTGATCCACACAGGCCCCTCACTGATCCACACAGGCCCCTCACTGATCCACACAGGCCTCACTGATCCACACAGGCCTCACTGATCCACACAGGCCCCTCACTGATCCACACAGGCCCCTCACTGATCCACACAGGCCCCTCACTGATCCACACAGGCCTCACTGATCCACACAGGCCTCACTGATCCACACAGGCCCCTCACTGATCCACACAGGCCTCACTGATCCACACAGGCCTCACTGATCCACACAGACCCCTCTCTGATCCACACAGGCCTCATTGATCCACACAGGCCCCTCACTGATCCACAGAGGCCCCTCATTGATCCACACAGGCCTCATTGATCCACACAGGCAACTCACTGATCCACACAGGCCCCTCTCTGATCCACACAGGCCACTGACAGATGCACACAGGCCCCTCACTGATCCACACAGGCCCCTCACTGATCCACACAGGCCTCACTGATCCACACAGGCCCCTCACTGATCCACACAGGCCCCTCTCTGATCCACACAGGCCACTCACTGATGCACACAGGCCCCTCACTGATCCACACAGGCCCCTCACTGATCCACATAGGCACCTCAATGATCCACACAGGCCCCTCACTGATCCACACAGGCCCCTCACTGATGCTCACAGGCCTCACTGATCCACACAGGCCCCTCACTGATCCACACAGGCCCCTCACTGATCCACACAGGCTTCACTGATCCACACAGGCCCCTCACTGATCCACACAGGCCTCATTGATCCACACAGGCCCCTCACTGATCCACACAGACCACTCACTGATCCACACAGACCCCTCACTGATCCACACAGACCCCTCACTGATCCACACAGGCCCCTCACTGATCCACACAGCCCTCACTGATCCACACAGGCCTCAATGATCCACACAGACCCCTCACTGATACACAAAGACCTCTCACTGATCCACACAGGCCTTACTGATCCACACAGGCCTCACTGATCCACACGGGCCTCATTGATCCACACAGGCCTCACTGATCCACACAGGCCCCTCACTGATCCACACAGGCCCCTCACTGATCCACACAGGCCCCTCACTGATGCACACAGGCCTCACTGATCTACACAGGCCTCAATGATCCACACAGGCCCCTCACTGATCCACACATGTCCCTCACTGATCCACACAGGCCTCACTGATCCACACAGTCGCCTCACTGATCCACACAGGCCACTCACTGATGCACACAGGCCCCTCACTGATCCACACAGGCCCCTCACTGATCCACACAGGCCCCTCACTGATCCACACAGGCGCCTCACTGATCCACACAGGCCACTCACTGATCCACACAGGCCCCTCACTGATCCACACAGGCCCCTCACTGATCCACACAGGCGCCTCACTGATCCACACAGACCCCTCACTGATCCACACAGGCCCCTCACTGATCCACACAGACCCCTCACTGATCCACACAGACCCCTCACTGATTCACACAGGCCCCTCACTGATTCACACAGGCCCCTCACTGATCCACACAGACCCCTCACCGATCCACACAGGCCCCTCACTGATCCACACAGGCCCCTCACTGATCCACACAGGCGCCTCACTGATCCACACAGACCACTCACTGATCCACACAGACCCCTCACTGCTCCACACAGACCTCTCACTGATCCACACAGGCCCCTCACTGATCCACACAGGCCTCACTGATCCACACCGGCCCCTCACTGATCCACACAGGCCACTCACTGATCCACACAGGCCCCTCACTGATCCACACAGACCCCTCACTGATCCACACAGGCCCCTCACTGATCCACACAGACCTCACTGATCCACACAGGCCTCAATGATACACACAGGCCCCTCACTGATCCACACAGGCCCCTCACAGATCCACTCAGGCCTCACTGATCCACACAGACCCCTCACTCATCCACACCGGCCCCTCATTGATCCACACAGACCCCTCACTGATCCACACAGGCCTCACTGATCCACACAGGCCCCTCACTGATCCACACAGACCCCTCACTGATCCACACAGGCCCCTCACTGATCCACACAGACCCCTCACTGATCCACACAGGCCTCACTGATCCACACAGGCACCTCACTGATCCACACAGGCCCCTCACTGATCCACACAGGCTTCACTGATCCACACAGGCCCCTCACTGATCCACACAGGCCTCATTGATTCACACAGGCCCCTCACTGATCCACACAGGCCCCTCATTGATCCACACAGGCCCCTCAATGATCCACACAGGCCCCTCACTGATCCACACAGGCCCCTCACTGATCCACACAGGCCCCTCACTGATCCACACAGGCCTCACTGATCCACACAGGCCTCACTGATCCACACAGGCCCCTCACTGATCCACACAGGCCCCTCACTGATCCACACAGGCCCCTCACTGATCCACACAGGCCCCTCACTGATCCACACAGGCCCCTCACTGATCCACACAGGCCTCACTGATCCACACAGGCCTCAATGATCCACACAGGCCCCTCACTGATCCACACATGTCCCTCACTGATCCACACAGGCCTCACTGATCCACACAGACCCCTCACTGATCCACACAGACCCCTCACTGATCCACACAGACCACTCACTGATCCACACAGGCCCCTCACTGATCCACACAGGCCCCTCACTGATCCACACAGACCCCTCACTGATCCACACAGACCCCTCACTGATCCACACAGACCCCTCACTGATCCACACAGACCCCTCACTGATTCACACAGACCCCTCACTGATCCACACAGTCCCCTCACTGATCCACACAGGCCTCACTGATCCACACAGGCCTCAATGATCCACACAGGCCACTCACTGATCCACACAGGCCCCTCACAGATCCACACAGGCCTCACTGATCCACACAGACCCCTCACTGATCCACACAGACCCCTCACTGATCCACACAGGCCCCTCACTGATCCACACAGACCCCTCACTGATCCACACAGGCCTCACTGATCCACACAGGCCCCTCACTGATCCACACAGGCCCCTCTCTGATCCACACAGGCCACTCACTGATGCACACAGGCCCCTCACTGATCCACACAGGCCCCTCATTGATCCACACAGGCCCCTCACTGATCCACACAGGCCCCTCACTGATCCACACAGGCGCCTCACTGATCCACACAGACCCCTCACTGATCCACACAGGCCCCTCACTGATCCACACAGGCCTCACTGATCCACACAGGCCTCACTGATCCACACAGGCCCCTCACTGATCCACACAGGCCCCTCACTGATCCACACAGGGCCCTCACTGATCCACACAGGCCCCTCACTGATCCACACAGGCCTCACTGATCCACACAGGCCCCTCACTGATCCACAAAGGCCTCATTGATCCACACAGGCCCCTCACTGATCCACACAGGCCCCTCATTGATCCACACAGGCAACTCACTGATCCACACAGGCCCCTCACTGATCCACACAGGCGCCTCACTGATCCACACAGACCCCTCACTGATCCACACAGGCCCCTCACTGATCCACACAGGCCTCACTGATCCACACAGGCCTCACTGATCCACACAGGCCCCTCACTGATCCACACAGGCCCCTCACTGATCCACACAGGGCCCTCACTGATCCACACAGGCCCCTCACTGATCCACACAGGCCTCACTGATCCACACAGGCCCCTCACTGATCCACAAAGGCCTCATTGATCCACACAGGCCCCTCACTGATCCACACAGGCCCCTCATTGATCCACACAGGCCCCTCACTGATCCACACAGACCCCTCACTGATCCACACAGGCCTCACTGATCCACACAGGCCCCTCACTGATCCACACAGGCCCCTCTCTGATCCACACAGGCCACTCACTGATGCACACAGGCCCCTCACTGATCCACACAGGCCCCTCACTGATCCATACAGGCCCCTCTCTGATACACACAAGCCACTCACTGATGCACACAGGCCCCTCACTGATCCACACAGGCTCCTCACTGATCCACACAGGCCCCTCACTGATCCACACAGGGGCCTCACTGATCCACACAGACCCCTCACTAATCCACACAGGCCCCTCACTGATCCACACAGGGCCCTCACTGATCCACACACGTGCCTCACTGATCCACACAGACCCCTCACTGATCCACACAGGGCCCTCACTGATCCACACAGACCCCTCACTAATCCACACAGACCCCTCACTGATCCACACAGGCCCCTCACTGATCCACACAGGCCTCACTGATCCACACAGGCCCCTCACTGATCCACACAGGCCCCTCACTGATCCACACAGGGCCCTCACTGATCCACACTGGCCCCTCACTGATCCACACAGGCCTCACTGATCCACACACGTGCCTCACTGATCCACACAGACCCCTCACTGATCCACACAGGGCCCTCACTGATCCACACAGACCCCTCACTAATCCACACAGGCCCCTCACTGATCCACACAGGCCCCTCACTGATCCACACAGGCCTCACTGATCCACACAGGCCCCTCACTGATCCACACAGGCCCCTCACTGATCCACACAGGGCCCTCACTGATCCACACTGGCCCCTCACTGATCCACACAGGCCTCACTGATCCACACAGGCCTCACTGATCCACACAGGCCTCACTGATCCACACAGGCCCCTCACTGATCCAGACAGGGCCCTCACTGATCCACACAGGCCCCTCACTGATCCACACAGGCCCCTCACTGATCCACACAGGCCCCTCACTGATCCACACAGGCCTCACTGATCCACATAGGCCCCTCACTGATCCACATAGGCCCCTCAATGATCCACACAGGCCCCTCACTGATCCACACAGGCCCCTCACTGATCCACACAGGCCTCACTGATCCACACTGGCCCCTCACTGATCTACACAGGCCCCTCACTGATCCACACAGGCTTCACTGATCCACACAGGCTCCTCACTGATCCACACAGGCCTCATTGATCCACGCAGACCCCTCACTGATCCACACAGGCCCCTCATTGGTCCACACAGGCCCCTCTCTGATCCACACAGGCCACTCACTGATCCATACAGGCCCCTCTCTGATCCACACAGGCCACTCACTGATGCACACAGGCCCCTCACTGATCCACTCAGGCCCCTCACTGATCCACACAGGCCCCTCACTGATCCACACAGGCCCCTCACTGATCCACACAGACCCCTCACTAATCCACACAGGCCCCTCACTGATCCACACAGGGCCCTCACTGATCCACACACGTGCCTCACTGATCCACACAGGCCCCTCACTGATCCACACAGGCCTCACTGATCCACACAGGCCTCTCACTGATCCACACAGGGCCCTCACTGATCCACACAGGCCCCTCACTGATCCACACAGGCCTCACTGATCCACACAGGCCTCACTGATCCACACAGGCCCCTCACTGATCCAGACAGGGCCCTCACTGATCCACACAGGCCCCTCACTGATCCACACAAGGCCCTCACTGGACCACACAGGCCACTCACGGATTCACACAGGCACTTCACTGATCCACACAGGCCCCTCACTGATCCACACAGGCCCTCACTGGTCCACACAGGCCCCTCACGGATCCACACAGGCACTTCACTGATCCACACAGGCCCCTCACTGATCCACACAGCCCTCACTGATCCACACAGGCATCAATGATCCACACAGGCCCCTCACTGATCCACACAGGCCCCTCACTGATCCACACAGGCCTCACTGATCCACACAGACCCCTCACTGGTCCACACAGACCCCTCACTGATCCACAAAGACCCCTCACTGATCCACACAGGCCTCACTGATCCACACAGGCCTCACTGATCCACCCAGGCCTCACTGATCCACACAGGCCCCTCACTGATCCACACAGGCCCCTCACTGATCCACACAGGCCCCTCACTGATCCACACAGGCCTCACTGATCCACACAGGCCTCAATGATCCACACAGGCCCCTCACTGATCCACACAGGCCTCACTGATCCACACAGACCCCTCACTGATCCACACAGACCCCTCACTGATCCACACAGGCCCCTCACTGATCCACACAGACCCCTCACTGATCCACACAGGCCTCACTGATCCACACAGGCCCCTCACTGATCCACACAGGCCCCTCTCTGATCCACACAGGCCACTCACTGATGCACACAGGCCCCTCACTGATCCACACAGGCCCCTCATTGATCCACACAGGCCCCTCACTGATCCACACAGGCCCCTCACTGATCCACACAGGCGCCTCACTGATCCACACAGACCCCTCACTGATCCACACAGGCCCCTCACTGATCCACACAGGCCTCACTGATCCACACAGGCCTCACTGATCCACACAGGCCCCTCACTGATCCACACAGGCCCCTCACTGATCCACACAGGGCCCTCACTGATCCACACAGGCCCCTCACTGATCCACACAGGCCTCACTGATCCACACAGGCCCCTCACTGATCCACAAAGGCCTCATTGATCCACACAGGCCCCTCACTGATCCACACAGGCCCCTCATTGATCCACACAGGCAACTCACTGATCCACACAGGCCCCTCACTGATCCACACAGGCGCCTCACTGATCCACACAGACCCCTCACTGATCCACACAGGCCCCTCACTGATCCACACAGGCCTCACTGATCCACACAGGCCTCACTGATCCACACAGGCCCCTCACTGATCCACACAGGCCCCTCACTGATCCACACAGGGCCCTCACTGATCCACACAGGCCCCTCACTGATCCACACAGGCCTCACTGATCCACACAGGCCCCTCACTGATCCACAAAGGCCTCATTGATCCACACAGGCCCCTCACTGATCCACACAGGCCCCTCATTGATCCACACAGGCCCCTCACTGATCCACACAGACCCCTCACTGATCCACACAGGCCTCACTGATCCACACAGGCCCCTCACTGATCCACACAGGCCCCTCTCTGATCCACACAGGCCACTCACTGATGCACACAGGCCCCTCACTGATCCACACAGGCCCCTCACTGATCCATACAGGCCCCTCTCTGATACACACAAGCCACTCACTGATGCACACAGGCCCCTCACTGATCCACACAGGCTCCTCACTGATCCACACAGGCCCCTCACTGATCCACACAGGGGCCTCACTGATCCACACAGACCCCTCACTAATCCACACAGGCCCCTCACTGATCCACACAGGGCCCTCACTGATCCACACACGTGCCTCACTGATCCACACAGACCCCTCACTGATCCACACAGGGCCCTCACTGATCCACACAGACCCCTCACTAATCCACACAGACCCCTCACTGATCCACACAGGCCCCTCACTGATCCACACAGGCCTCACTGATCCACACAGGCCCCTCACTGATCCACACAGGCCCCTCACTGATCCACACAGGGCCCTCACTGATCCACACTGGCCCCTCACTGATCCACACAGGCCTCACTGATCCACACACGTGCCTCACTGATCCACACAGACCCCTCACTGATCCACACAGGGCCCTCACTGATCCACACAGACCCCTCACTAATCCACACAGGCCCCTCACTGATCCACACAGGCCCCTCACTGATCCACACAGGCCTCACTGATCCACACAGGCCCCTCACTGATCCACACAGGCCCCTCACTGATCCACACAGGGCCCTCACTGATCCACACTGGCCCCTCACTGATCCACACAGGCCTCACTGATCCACACAGGCCTCACTGATCCACACAGGCCTCACTGATCCACACAGGCCCCTCACTGATCCAGACAGGGCCCTCACTGATCCACACAGGCCCCTCACTGATCCACACAGGCCCCTCACTGATCCACACAGGCCCCTCACTGATCCACACAGGCCTCACTGATCCACATAGGCCCCTCACTGATCCACATAGGCCCCTCAATGATCCACACAGGCCCCTCACTGATCCACACAGGCCCCTCACTGATCCACACAGGCCTCACTGATCCACACTGGCCCCTCACTGATCTACACAGGCCCCTCACTGATCCACACAGGCTTCACTGATCCACACAGGCTCCTCACTGATCCACACAGGCCTCATTGATCCACGCAGACCCCTCACTGATCCACACAGGCCCCTCATTGGTCCACACAGGCCCCTCTCTGATCCACACAGGCCACTCACTGATCCATACAGGCCCCTCTCTGATCCACACAGGCCACTCACTGATGCACACAGGCCCCTCACTGATCCACTCAGGCCCCTCACTGATCCACACAGGCCCCTCACTGATCCACACAGGCCCCTCACTGATCCACACAGACCCCTCACTAATCCACACAGGCCCCTCACTGATCCACACAGGGCCCTCACTGATCCACACACGTGCCTCACTGATCCACACAGGCCCCTCACTGATCCACACAGGCCTCACTGATCCACACAGGCCTCTCACTGATCCACACAGGGCCCTCACTGATCCACACAGGCCCCTCACTGATCCACACAGGCCTCACTGATCCACACAGGCCTCACTGATCCACACAGGCCCCTCACTGATCCAGACAGGGCCCTCACTGATCCACACAGGCCCCTCACTGATCCACACAAGGCCCTCACTGGACCACACAGGCCACTCACGGATTCACACAGGCACTTCACTGATCCACACAGGCCCCTCACTGATCCACACAGGCCCTCACTGGTCCACACAGGCCCCTCACGGATCCACACAGGCACTTCACTGATCCACACAGGCCCCTCACTGATCCACACAGCCCTCACTGATCCACACAGGCATCAATGATCCACACAGGCCCCTCACTGATCCACACAGGCCCCTCACTGATCCACACAGGCCTCACTGATCCACACAGACCCCTCACTGGTCCACACAGACCCCTCACTGATCCACAAAGACCCCTCACTGATCCACACAGGCCTCACTGATCCACACAGGCCTCACTGATCCACCCAGGCCTCACTGATCCACACAGGCCCCTCACTGATCCACACAGGCCCCTCACTGATCCACACAGGCCCCTCACTGATCCACACAGGCCTCACTGATCCACACAGGCCTCAATGATCCACACAGGCCCCTCACTGATCCACACATGTCCCTCACTGATCCACACAGGCCTCACTGATCCACACAGGCACCTCACTGATCCACACAGTCCACTCACTGATGCACACAGGCCCCTCACTGATCCACACAGGCCCCTCACTGATCCACACAGGCCCCTCACTGATCCACACAGGCCCCTCACTGATGCACACAGGCCCCTCACTGATCCACACAGGCCCCTCACTGATCCACACAGGCCCCTCACTGATCCACACAGGCGCCTCACTGATCCACACAGACCACTCACTGATCCACACAGACTCCTCACTGCTCCACACAGACCCCTCACTGATCCACACAGGCCTCACTGATCCACACAGACCCCTCACTGCTCCACACAGACCCCTCACTGCTCCACACAGACCCCTCACTGATCCACACAGGCCTCACTGATCCACACAGACCCCTCACTGCTCCACACAGACCCCTCACTGATCCACACAGGCCTCACTGATCCACACAGACCCCTCACTGATCCACACAGACCCCTCACTGATCCACACAGACCCCTCACTGATCCACACAGGCCCTTCACTGATCCACACAGGCCCCTCACTGATCCACACAGGCCCCTCACTGATCCACACAGGCCCCTCTCTGATCCACACAGACCCCTCACTGATCCACACAGACCCCTCACTGATCCACACAGGCCCTTCACTGATCCACACAGGCCCCTCACTGATCCACACAGACCCCTCACTGATCCACACAGGCCCTTCACTGATCCACACAGGCCCCTCACTGATCCACACAGACCCCTCACTGATCCACACAGGCCCCTCACTGATCCACACAGCCCTCACTGATCCACACAGGCCACTCACTGATGCACACAGGCCCCTCACTGATCCACACAGACCCCTCACTGATCCACACAGACCCCTCACTGATCCACACAGGCCTCACTGATCCACACAGGCCCCTCACTGATCCACACAGGCCTCACTGATCCACACAGACCCCTCACTGATCCACACAGACCCCTCACTGATCCACACAGGCCCCTCACAGATCCACTCAGGCCTCACTGATCCACACAGACCCCTCACTGATCCACACAGGCCCCTCAATGATCCACACAGGCCCCTCACTGATCCACACAGGCCCCTCACAGATACACTCAGGCCTCACTGATCCACACAGACCCCTCACTGATCCACACAGGCCCCTCACTGATCCACACAGACCCCTCACTGATCCACACAGGCCTCACTGATCCACACAGGCCCCTCACTGATCCACACAGGCCCCTCACTGATCCACACAGGCCCCTCTCTGATCCACACAGGCCACTCACTGATGCACACAGGCCCCTCAGTGATCCACACAGGCCCCTCACTGATCCACACAGGCCCCTCTCTGATCCACACAGGCCACTCACTGATGCACACAGGCCCCTCACTGATCCACACAGGCCCCTCACTGATCCACACAGGCCCCTCACTGATCCACACAGGCCCCTCACTGATCCACACAGGCGCCTCACTGATCCACACAAACCCCTCACTGATCCACACAGGCCCCTCACTGATACATACAGGCACCTCTCTGTTCCACACACGCCCCTCACTGAGCCACACAGCCCTCACTGATCCACACAGGCCTCAATGATTCACACAGGCCCCTCACTGATCCACACAGCCCCCTCACTGATCCACAAAGACCCCTCACAGATCCTAACAGGCCTCACTGATCCACACAGGCCTCACTGATCCACACAGGCCTCACTGATCCACACAGGCCTCACTGATCCACACAGGCCCCTCACTGATCCACACAGGCCCCTCACTGATCCACACAGGCCCCTCACTGATCCACACAGGCCCCTCACTGATCCACACAGGCCCCTCACTGATGCACACAGGCCCCTCACTGATCCACACAGACCCCTCACTGATCCACACAGGCCC
This sequence comes from Pristiophorus japonicus, assembly GCF_044704955.1. Classification (NCBI taxonomy): domain Eukaryota; kingdom Metazoa; phylum Chordata; class Chondrichthyes; family Pristiophoridae; genus Pristiophorus; species Pristiophorus japonicus. Next base: position 199,473 of record NW_027253707.1, read on the forward strand.
CTCACTGATCCACACAGGCCCCTCACTGGTCCACACAGGCCCCTCACTGATCCACACAGGCTTCACTGATCCACACAGGCCTCACTGATCCACACAGACCCCTCACTGATCCACACAGGCCCCTCACTGATCCACACAGGCCCCTCACTGGTCCACACAGGCCCCTCACTGATCCACACAGGCTTCACTGATCCACACAGGCCTCACTGATCCACACAGACCCCTCACTGATCCACACAGGCCCCTCACTGATGCACACAGGCCCCTCACTGATCCACACAGACCCCTCACTGATCCACACACTTGCCTCACTGATCCACACAGGCCCCTCACTGGTCCACACAGGCCCCTCACTGATCCACACAGGCTTCACTGATCCACACAGGCCCCTCACTGATCCACACAGACCCCTCACTGATCCACACACTTGCCTCACTGATCCACACAGGCCCCTCACTGGTCCACACAGGCCCCTCACTGATCCACACAGGCGTCACTGATCCACACAGGCCCCTCACTGATCCACACAGCCCTCACTGATCCACACAGGCCTCAATGATCCACACAGGCCCCTCACTGATCCACACAGGCCCCTCACTGATCCACATAGGCCTCACTGATCCACACAGACCCCTCACTGATCCACACAGACCCCTCACTGATCCACAAAGACCCCTCACTGATCCACACAGGCCTCACTGATCCACACAGGCCTCAGTGATCCACACAGGCCTCACTGATCCACACAGGCCTCACTGATCCACACAGGCCCCTCACTGATCCACACAGGCCTCTCACTGATCCACACAGGCTCCTCACTGATCCACACAGGCCTCACTGATCCACACAGGCCTCAATGATCCACACAGGCCCCTCACTGATCCACACATGTCTCTCACTGATCCACACAGGCCTCACTGATCCACACAGGCGCCTCACTGATCGACACAGGCCACTCACTGATGCACACAGGCCCCTCACTGGTCCACACAGGCGCCTCACTGATCCACACAGACCTCTCACTGATCCACACAGACCCCTCACTGATCCACACAGACCCCTCACTGATCCACACAGGCCCCTCACTGATCCACATAGACCCCTCACTGATACACACAGACCCCTCACTGATCCACACAGGCCCCTCACTGATCCACACAGGCCTCACTGATCCACACAGGCCCCTCACTGATCCACACAGGCGCCTCACTGATCCACACAGACCTCTCACTGATCCACACAGACCCCTCACTGATCCACACAGACCCCTCACTGATCCACACAGGCCCTTCACTGATCCACACAGGCCCCTCACTGATCCACACAGGCCCTTCACTGATCCACACAGGCCTCACTGATCCACACAGGCCCCTCACTGATCCACACAGGGCCCTCACTGATCCACACAGGCCCCTCACTGATCCACACAGGCCCTTCACTGATCCACACAGGCCTCACTGATCCACACAGGCCCCTCACTGATCCACACAGGCCCCTCACTGATCCACACAGACCCCTCACTGATCCACACAGGCCCTTCACTGATCCACACAGGCCTCACTGATCCACACAGGCCCCTCACTGATCCACACAGGGCCCTCACTGATCCACACAGGCCCCTCACTGATCCACACAGACCCCTCACTGATCCAGACAGGGCCCTCACTGATCCACACAGGCCCATCACTGATCCACACAGGGCCCTCACTGGTCCACACAGGCCCCTCACTGATCCACACAGGCACTTCACTGATCCACACAGGCCTCTCACTGATCCACACAGGCCTCACTGATCCACACAGGCCCCTCACTGATCCACACAGGCCCCTCACTGATCCACACAGGCCCCTCACTGATCCACACAGGCCTCACTGATCCACACAGGCCCCTCACTGATCCACACAGGCCCCTCACTGATCCACACAGGCTTCACTGATCCACACAAGCCCCTCACTGATCCACACAGGCCTCATTGATCCACACAGACCCCTCACTCATGCACACAGACCCCTCACTGATCCACACAGACCCCTCACTGATCCACGCAGACGCCTCACTGATCCACACAGGCCCCTCACTGATCCACACAGCCCTCACTGATCCACACAGGCCTCAATGATCCACACAGGCCCCTCACTGATCCACACAGGCCCCTCACTGATCCACACAGGCCTCACTGATCCACACAGACCCCTCACTGATCCACACAGACCCCTCACTGATCCACAAAGACCCCTCACTGATTCACACAGGCCTCACTGATCCACACAGGCCTCACTGATCCACACAGGCCTCACTGATCGACACAGGCCTCACTGATCCACACAGGCCCCTCACTGATCCACACAGGCCTCACTGATCCACACAGGCCTCACTGATCCACACAGGCCTCACTGATCGACACAGGCCTCACTGATCCACACAGGCCCCTCACTGATCCACACAGGCCCCTCACTGATCCACACAGGCCCCTCACTGATCCACACAGGCCTCACTGATCCACACAGGCCTCACTGATCCACACAAGCCCCTCACTGATCCACACAGGCCCCTCACTGATCCACACAGGCCTCACTGATCCACACAGGCCTCAATGATCCACACAGGCCCCTCACTGATCCACACATGTCCCTCACTGATCCACACAGGCCTCACTGATCCACACAGGTGCCTCACTGATCCACACAGGCCACTCACTGATGCACACAGGCCCCTCACTGATCCACACAGGTGCCTCACTGATCCACACAGACCCCTCACTGATCCACACAGACCCCTCACTGATCCACACAGACCCCTCACTGATCCACACAGGCCCCTCACTGATCCACACAGGCCTCACTGATCCACACAGACCCCTCACTGATCCACACAGGCCCCTCACTGATCCACACAGGCCCCTCACTGATCCACACAGGCCCCTCACTGATCCACACAGGCCCCTCACAGATCCACACAGGCCTCACTGATCCACACAGACCCCTCACTGATTCACACAGGCCTCTCACTGATCGACACAGACCCCTCACTGATCCACACAGGCCTTACTGATCCACACAGGCCCCTCACTGATCCCCACAGGCCCCTCTCTGATCCACACAGGCTACTCACTGATGCACACAGGCCCCTCACTGATCCACACAGGCCCCTCACTGATCCACACAGGCCCCTCTCTGATCCACACAGGCCACTCACTGATGCACACAGGCCCCTCACTGATCCACACAGGCCCCTCGCTGATCCACACAGGCCCCTCACTGATCCACACAGGCCCCTCTCTGATCCACACAGGCCTCAATGATTCACACAGGCCCCTCACTGATCCACACAGCCCCCTCACTGATCCACACAGGACTCACTGATCCACACAGACCCCTCACTGATCCACACAGACCCCTCACTGATCCACAAAGACCCCTCACTGATCCTAACAGGCCTCACTGATCCACACAGGCCTCACTGATCCACATAGGCCTCACTGATCCACACAGGCCTCACCGATACACACAGGCCCCTCACTGATCCACACAGGCCTCACTGATCCACACAGGCCCCTCACTGATCCACACACGTGCATCACTGATCCACACAGGCCCCTCACTGATCCACACAGGCCCTTCACTGATCCACACGGGCCACTCACTGATCCACACACGTGCATCACTGATCCACACAGGCCCCTCACTGTTCCACAGAGGCCTCACTGATCCACACAGGCCTCACTGATCCACACAGGCCTCACTGATCCACACAGGCCCCTCACTGATCCACACAGGGCCCTCACTGAGCCACACAGGCCCGTCACTGATCCACACAGGCCTCACTGATCCACACAGGCCTCACTGATCCACACAGGCCCCTCACTGATCCACACAGGCCCCTCACTGATCCACACAGGCTTCACTGATCCACACAGGCCCCTCACTGATCCACACAGGCCCCTCATTGATCCACACAGGCCCCTCACTGATCCACACAGGCACTTCACTGATCCACACAGGCCTCTCACTGATCCACACAGGCCTCACTGATCCACACAGGCCCCTCACTGATCCACACAGGCCCTCACTGATCCACACAGGCCCCTCAATGATCCACACAGGCCCCTCACTGATCCACACAGGCCCCTCACTGATCCACACAGGCCTCACTGATCCACACAGGCCCCTCACTGATCCACACAGGCCACTCACTGATCCACACAGGCTTCACTGATCCACACAGGCCCCTCACTGATCCACAGAGGCCTCATTGATCCACACAGGCCCCTCACTGATCCACACAGGCCCCTCATTGATCCACACAGGCCCCTCAATGATCCACACAGACCCCTCACTGATACACACAGACCCCTCACTGATCCACACAGACCCCTCACTGATCCACACAGGCCCCTCACTGATCCAAACAGGCCCCTCACTGATCCACACAGGCCCCTCACTGATCCACACAGGCCCCTCACTAATCCACACAGGCCTCACTGATCCACACAGACCCCTCACTGATCCACACAGGCCCCTCACTGATCCACACAGACCCCTCACTGATCCACACAGGCCCCTCACTGATCCACACAGACCCCTCACTGATCCACACAGGCCCCTCACTGATCCACACAGGCCACTCACTGATCCACACAGGCCCCTCACTGATCCACACAGGCCTCACTGATCCACACAGACCCCTCACTGATCCACACAGACCCCTCACTGATCCACACAGACCCCTCACTGATCCACACAGACCCCTCACTGATCCACACAGGCCCGTCACAGATCCACACAGGCCTCACTGATCCACATAGACCCCTCACTGATCCACACAGACTCCTGACTGATCCCTCACTGATCCACAAAGATCCCTCACTCATCCACACAGGCCTCACTGATCCACACAGGCCTCACTGATCCACACAGGCCCCTCACTGATCCACACAGGCCTCACTGATCCACACAGGCCTCACTGATCCACACAGGCCTCAATGATCCACACAGGCCCCTCACTGATCCACACAGGCTTCACTGATCCACACAGGCCCCTCACTGATCCACAAAGGCCTCATTGATCCACACAGGCCCCTCACTGATCCACACAGGCCCCTCACTGATCCACACAGGCACCTCACTGATCCACACAGCCCACTCTCTGATCCACACAGGCCACTGACTGATGCACACAGGCCCCTCACTGATCCACACAGACCCCTCACTGATCCACACAGGCCTCACTGATCCACACAGGCCCCTCACTGATCCACACAGACCTCTCACTGATCCACACATGTCCCTCACTGATCCACACAGACCCCTCACTGATCCACACATGTCCCTCACTGATCCACACAGACCCCTCACTGATCCACACAGGCCTCAATGATCCACACAGGCCCCTCACTGATCCACACATGTCCCTCACTGATCCACACAGGCCTCACTGATCCACACAGGCGCCTCACTGATCCACACAGGCCACTCACTGATCCACACAGGCCCCTTACTGATCCACACAGGCCCCTCACTGATCCACACAGGCGCCTCACTGATCCACACAGACCTCTCATTGATCCACACAGACCCCTCACTGATCCACACAGACCCCTCACTGATCCACACAGGCCCCTCACTGATCCACACAGGCCTCACTGATCCACACAGACCCCTCACTGATCCACACAGGCCCCTCACTGATCCACACAGGCCCCTCACTGATCCACACAGGCCCCTCACTGATCCACACAGGCCCCTCACTGATCCACACAGGCCCTTCACTGATCCACACAGGCCCCTCACTGATCCACACAGACCCCTCACTGATCCACACAGGCCCCTCACTGATCCACACAGACCCCTCACTGATCCACACAGGCCTCACTGATCCACACAGGCCCCTCACTGATCCACACAGGCCCCTCTCTGATCGACACAGGCCACTCACTGATGCACACAGGCCCCTCACTGATCCACACAGGCCCCTCACTGATCAACACAGGCCCCTCTCTGATCCACACAGGCCACTCACTGATTCACACAGGCCTCTCACTGATCCACACAGGCCCCTCACTGATCCACACAGGCCCCTCACTGATCCACACAAACCCCTCACTGATGCACACAGGCCCCTCACTGATACACACAGGCACCTCTCTGATCCACACAGGCCCCTCACTGAGCCACACAGCCCTCACTGATCCACACAGGCCTCAATGATTCACACAGGCCCCTCACTGATCCACACAGCCCCCTCACTGATCCACACAGGCCTCACTGATCCACACAGACCCCTCACTGATCCACACAGGCCCCTCACTGATCCACACAGGCCTCACTGATCCACACAGGCCTCACTGATCCACACAGGCCTCACTGATCCACACAGGCTCCTCACTGATCCACACAGACCCGTCACTGATCCACACAGGCCCCTCACTGATCCACACAGGGCCCTCACTGATCCACACAGGCCCCTCACTGATCCACACAGACCCCTCACTGATCCAGACAGGGCCCTCACTGATCCACACAGGCCCATCACTGATCCACACAGGGCCCTCACTGATCCACACAGGCCCCTCACTGATCCACACAGGGCCCTCACTGATCCACACAGGCCCCTCACTGATGCACAAAGACCCCTCACTGATCCACACAGACCCCTCACTGATCCACGCAGACGCCTCACTGATCCACACAGGCCTCACTGATCCACACAGGCCCTTCATTGAGCCACACGGGCCACTCACTGATTCACACACATGCATCACTGATCCACACAGGCCCCTCACTGATCCACACAGGCCTCACTGATCCACACAGGCCTCACTGATCCACACAGGCCTCACTGATCCACACAGGCCCGTCACTGATCCACACAGGCCCCACTGATCCACACAGGCCCGTCACTGATCCACACAGGCCTCACTGATCCACACAGGCCTCACTGACCCACGCAGGCCTCACTGATCCACACAGGCCCCTCACTGATCCATACAGGCCCCTCACTGATCCATACAGGCCCCTCTCTGATCCACACAGGCCACTCACTGATGCACACAGGCCCCTCACTGATCCACACAGGCCCCTCACTGATCCACACAGGCCCCTCACTGATCCACACAGGCCCCTCACTGATCCACACCGATCCCTCACTGATCCACACAGGCCACTCACTGATCCACACAGGGCCCTCACTGATCCACACACGTGCCTCACTGATCCACACAGGCCCCTCACTGATCCACACAGGCCTCACTGATCCACACAGGCCTCACTGACCCACGCAGGCCTAACTGATCCACACAGGCCCCTCACTGATCCACACAGGCCCCTCAGTGATCCACACAGGCCCCTCACTGATCCACACAGGCCCCTCTCTGATCCACACAGGCCACTCACTGATGCACACAGGCCCCTCACTGATCCACACAGGCCCCTCACTGATCCACACAGGCCCCTCACTGATCCACACAGGCCCCTCACTGATCCACACAGGCGCCTCACTGATCCACACAAACCCCTCACTGATCCACACAGGCCCCTCACTGATACATACAGGCACCTCTCTGTTCCACACACGCCCCTCACTGAGCCACACAGCCCTCACTGATCCACACAGGCCTCAATGATTCACACAGGCCCCTCACTGATCCACACAGCCCCCTCACTGATCCACAAAGACCCCTCACAGATCCTAACAGGCCTCACTGATCCACACAGGCCTCACTGATCCACACAGGCCTCACTGATCCACACAGGCCTCACTGATCCACACAGGCCCCTCACTGATCCACACAGGCCCCTCACTGATCCACACAGGCCCCTCACTGATCCACACAGGCCCCTCACTGATCCACACAGGCCCCTCACTGATGCACACAGGCCCCTCACTGATCCACACAGACCCCTCACTGATCCACACAGGCCCCTCACTGATCCACACAGGCCCCTCACTGGTCCACACAGGCCCCTCACTGATCCACACAGGCTTCACTGATCCACACAGGCCTCACTGATCCACACAGACCCCTCACTGATCCACACAGGCCCCTCACTGATCCACACAGGCCCCTCACTGGTCCACACAGGCCCCTCACTGATCCACACAGGCTTCACTGATCCACACAGGCCTCACTGATCCACACAGACCCCTCACTGATCCACACAGGCCCCTCACTGATGCACACAGGCCCCTCACTGATCCACACAGACCCCTCACTGATCCACACACTTGCCTCACTGATCCACACAGGCCCCTCACTGGTCCACACAGGCCCCTCACTGATCCAAACAGGCTTCACTGATCCACACAGGCCCCTCACTGATCCACACAGACCCCTCACTGATCCACACACTTGCCTCACTGATCCACACAGGCCCCTCACTGGTCCACACAGGCCCCTCACTGATCCACACAGGCGTCACTGATCCACACAGGCCCCTCACTGATCCACACAGCCCTCACTGATCCACACAGGCCTCAATGATCCACACAGGCCCCTCACTGATCCACACAGGCCCCTCACTGATCCACATAGGCCTCACTGATCCACACAGACCCCTCACTGATCCACACAGACCCCTCACTGATCCACAAAGACCCCTCACTGATCCACACAGGCCTCACTGATCCACACAGGCCTCAGTGATCCACACAGGCCTCACTGATCCACACAGGCCTCACTGATCCACACAGGCCCCTCACTGATCCACACAGGCCTCTCACTGATCCACACAGGCTCCTCACTGATCCACACAGGCCTCACTGATCCACACAGGCCTCAATGATCCACACAGGCCCCTCACTGATCCACACATGTCTCTCACTGATCCACACAGGCCTCACTGATCCACACAGGCGCCTCACTGATCGACACAGGCCACTCACTGATGCACACAGGCCCCTCACTGGTCCACACAGGCGCCTCACTGATCCACACAGACCTCTCACTGATCCACACAGACCCCTCACTGATCCACACAGACCCCTCACTGATCCACACAGGCCCCTCACTGATCCACATAGACCCCTCACTGATACACACAGACCCCTCACTGATCCACACAGGCCCCTCACTGATCCACACAGGCCTCACTGATCCACACAGGCCCCTCACTGATCCACACAGGCGCCTCACTGATCCACACAGACCTCTCACTGATCCACACAGACCCCTCACTGATCCACACAGACCCCTCACTGATCCACACAGGCCCTTCACTGATCCACACAGGCCCCTCACTGATCCACACAGGCCCTTCACTGATCCACACAGGCCTCACTGATCCACACAGGCCCCTCACTGATCCACACAGGGCCCTCACTGATCCACACAGGCCCCTCACTGATCCACACAGGCCCTTCACTGATCCACACAGGCCTCACTGATCCACACAGGCCCCTCACTGATCCACACAGGCCCCTCACTGATCCACACAGACCCCTCACTGATCCACACAGGCCCTTCACTGATCCACACAGGCCTCACTGATCCACACAGGCCCCTCACTGATCCACACAGGGCCCTCACTGATCCACACAGGCCCCTCACTGATCCACACAGACCCCTCACTGATCCAGACAGGGCCCTCACTGATCCACACAGGCCCATCACTGATCCACACAGGGCCCTCACTGGTCCACACAGGCCCCTCACTGATCCACACAGGCACTTCACTGATCCACACAGGCCTCTCACTGATCCACACAGGCCTCACTGATCCACACAGGCCCCTCACTGATCCACACAGGCCCCTCACTGATCCACACAGGCCCCTCACTGATCCACACAGGCCTCACTGATCCACACAGGCCCCTCACTGATCCACACAGGCCCCTCACTGATCCACACAGGCTTCACTGATCCACACAAGCCCCTCACTGATCCACACAGGCCTCATTGATCCACACAGACCCCTCACTCATGCACACAGACCCCTCACTGATCCACACAGACCCCTCACTGATCCACGCAGACGCCTCACTGATCCACACAGGCCCCTCACTGATCCACACAGCCCTCACTGATCCACACAGGCCTCAATGATCCACACAGGCCCCTCACTGATCCACACAGGCCCCTCACTGATCCACACAGGCCTCACTGATCCACACAGACCCCTCACTGATCCACACAGACCCCTCACTGATCCACAAAGACCCCTCACTGATTCACACAGGCCTCACTGATCCACACAGGCCTCACTGATCCACACAGGCCTCACTGATCGACACAGGCCTCACTGATCCACACAGGCCCCTCACTGATCCACACAGGCCTCACTGATCCACACAGGCCTCACTGATCCACACAGGCCTCACTGATCGACACAGGCCTCACTGATCCACACAGGCCCCTCACTGATCCACACAGGCCCCTCACTGATCCACACAGGCCCCTCACTGATCCACACAGGCCTCACTGATCCACACAGGCCTCACTGATCCACACAAGCCCCTCACTGATCCACACAGGCCCCTCACTGATCCACACAGGCCTCACTGATCCACACAGGCCTCAATGATCCACACAGGCCCCTCACTGATCCACACATGTCCCTCACTGATCCACACAGGCCTCACTGATCCACACAGGTGCCTCACTGATCCACACAGGCCACTCACTGATGCACACAGGCCCCTCACTGATCCACACAGGTGCCTCACTGATCCACACAGACCCCTCACTGATCCACACAGACCCCTCACTGATCCACACAGACCCCTCACTGATCCACACAGGCCCCTCACTGATCCACACAGGCCTCACTGATCCACACAGACCCCTCACTGATCCACACAGGCCCCTCACTGATCCACACAGGCCCCTCACTGATCCACACAGGCCCCTCACTGATCCACACAGGCCCCTCACAGATCCACACAGGCCTCACTGATCCACACAGACCCCTCACTGATTCACACAGGCCTCTCACTGATCGACACAGACCCCTCACTGATCCACACAGGCCTTACTGATCCACACAGGCCCCTCACTGATCCCCACAGGCCCCTCTCTGATCCACACAGGCTACTCACTGATGCACACAGGCCCCTCACTGATCCACACAGGCCCCTCACTGATCCACACAGGCCCCTCTCTGATCCACACAGGCCACTCACTGATGCACACAGGCCCGTCACTGATCCACACAGGCCCCTCGCTGATCCACACAGGCCCCTCACTGATCCACACAGGCCCCTCTCTGATCCACACAGGCCTCAATGATTCACACAGGCCCCTCACTGATCCACACAGCCCCCTCACTGATCCACACAGGACTCACTGATCCACACAGACCCCTCACTGATCCACACAGACCCCTCACTGATCCACAAAGACCCCTCACTGATCCTAACAGGCCTCACTGATCCACACAGGCCTCACTGATCCACATAGGCCTCACTGATCCACACAGGCCTCACCGATACACACAGGCCCCTCACTGATCCACACAGGCCTCACTGATCCACACAGGCCCCTCACTGATCCACACACGTGCATCACTGATCCACACAGGCCCCTCACTGATCCACACAGGCCCTTCACTGATCCACACGGGCCACTCACTGATCCACACACGTGCATCACTGATCCACACAGGCCCCTCACTGTTCCACAGAGGCCTCACTGATCCACACAGGCCTCACTGATCCACACAGGCCTCACTGATCCACACAGGCCCCTCACTGATCCACACAGGGCCCTCACTGAGCCACACAGGCCCGTCACTGATCCACACAGGCCTCACTGATCCACACAGGCCTCACTGATCCACACAGGCCCCTCACTGATCCACACAGGCCCCTCACTGATCCACACAGGCTTCACTGATCCACACAGGCCCCTCACTGATCCACACAGGCCCCTCATTGATCCACACAGGCCCCTCACTGATCCACACAGGCACTTCACTGATCCACACAGGCCTCTCACTGATCCACACAGGCCTCACTGATCCACACAGGCCCCTCACTGATCCACACAGGCCCTCACTGATCCACACAGGCCCCTCAATGATCCACACAGGCCCCTCACTGATCCACACAGGCCCCTCACTGATCCACACAGGCCTCACTGATCCACACAGGCCCCTCACTGATCCACACAGGCCACTCACTGATCCACACAGGCTTCACTGATCCACACAGGCCCCTCACTGATCCACAGAGGCCTCATTGATCCACACAGGCCCCTCACTGATCCACACAGGCCCCTCATTGATCCACACAGGCCCCTCAATGATCCACACAGACCCCTCACTGATACACACAGACCCCTCACTGATCCACACAGACCCCTCACTGATCCACACAGGCCCCTCACTGATCCAAACAGGCCCCTCACTGATCCACACAGGCCCCTCACTGATCCACACAGGCCCCTCACTAATCCACACAGGCCTCACTGATCCACACAGACCCCTCACTGATCCACACAGGCCCCTCACTGATCCACACAGACCCCTCACTGATCCACACAGGCCCCTCACTGATCCACACAGACCCCTCACTGATCCACACAGGCCCCTCACTGATCCACACAGGCCACTCACTGATCCACACAGGCCCCTCACTGATCCACACAGGCCTCACTGATCCACACAGACCCCTCACTGATCCACACAGACCCCTCACTGATCCACACAGACCCCTCACTGATCCACACAGACCCCTCACTGATCCACACAGGCCCGTCACAGATCCACACAGGCCTCACTGATCCACATAGACCCCTCACTGATCCACACAGACTCCTGACTGATCCCTCACTGATCCACAAATATCCCTCACTCATCCACACAGGCCTCACTGATCCACACAGGCCTCACTGATCCACACAGGCCCCTCACTGATCCACACAGGCCTCACTGATCCACACAGGCCTCACTGATCCACACAGGCCTCAATGATCCACACAGGCCCCTCACTGATCCACACAGGCTTCACTGATCCACACAGGCCCCTCACTGATCCACAAAGGCCTCATTGATCCACACAGGCCCCTCACTGATCCACACAGGCCCCTCACTGATCCACACAGGCACCTCACTGATCCACACAGCCCACTCTCTGATCCACACAGGCCACTGACTGATGCACACAGGCCCCTCACTGATCCACACAGACCCCTCACTGATCCACACAGGCCTCACTGATCCACACAGGCCCCTCACTGATCCACACAGACCTCTCACTGATCCACACATGTCCCTCACTGATCCACACAGACCCCTCACTGATCCACACATGTCCCTCACTGATCCACACAGACCCCTCACTGATCCACACAGGCCTCAATGATCCACACAGGCCCCTCACTGATCCACACATGTCCCTCACTGATCCACACAGGCCTCACTGATCCACACAGGCGCCTCACTGATCCACACAGGCCACTCACTGATCCACACAGGCCCCTTACTGATCCACACAGGCCCCTCACTGATCCACACAGGCGCCTCACTGATCCACACAGACCTCTCATTGATCCACACAGACCCCTCACTGATCCACACAGACCCCTCACTGATCCACACAGGCCCCTCACTGATCCACACAGGCCTCACTGATCCACACAGACCCCTCACTGATCCACACAGGCCCCTCACTGATCCACACAGGCCCCTCACTGATCCACACAGGCCCCTCACTGATCCACACAGGCCCCTCACTGATCCACACAGGCCCTTCACTGATCCACACAGGCCCCTCACTGATCCACACAGACCCCTCACTGATCCACACAGGCCCCTCACTGATCCACACAGACCCCTCACTGATCCACACAGGCCTCACTGATCCACACAGGCCCCTCACTGATCCACACAGGCCCCTCTCTGATCGACACAGGCCACTCACTGATGCACACAGGCCCCTCACTGATCCACACAGGCCCCTCACTGATCAACACAGGCCCCTCTCTGATCCACACAGGCCACTCACTGATTCACACAGGCCTCTCACTGATCCACACAGGCCCCTCACTGATCCACACAGGCCCCTCACTGATCCACACAAACCCCTCACTGATGCACACAGGCCCCTCACTGATACACACAGGCACCTCTCTGATCCACACAGGCCCCTCACTGAGCCACACAGCCCTCACTGATCCACACAGGCCTCAATGATTCACACAGGCCCCTCACTGATCCACACAGCCCCCTCACTGATCCACACAGGCCTCACTGATCCACACAGACCCCTCACTGATCCACACAGGCCCCTCACTGATCCACACAGGCCTCACTGATCCACACAGGCCTCACTGATCCACACAGGCCTCACTGATCCACACAGGCTCCTCACTGATCCACACAGACCCGTCACTGATCCACACAGGCCCCTCACTGATCCACACAGGGCCCTCACTGATCCACACAGGCCCCTCACTGATCCACACAGACCCCTCACTGATCCAGACAGGGCCCTCACTGATCCACACAGGCCCATCACTGATCCACACAGGGCCCTCACTGATCCACACAGGCCCCTCACTGATCCACACAGGGCCCTCACTGATCCACACAGGCCCCTCACTGATGCACAAAGACCCCTCACTGATCCACACAGACCCCTCACTGATCCACGCAGACGCCTCACTGATCCACACAGGCCTCACTGATCCACACAGGCCCTTCATTGAGCCACACGGGCCACTCACTGATTCACACACATGCATCACTGATCCACACAGGCCCCTCACTGATCCACACAGGCCTCACTGATCCACACAGGCCTCACTGATCCACACAGGCCTCACTGATCCACACAGGCCCGTCACTGATCCACACAGGCCCCACTGATCCACACAGGCCCGTCACTGATCCACACAGGCCTCACTGATCCACACAGGCCTCACTGACCCACGCAGGCCTCACTGATCCACACAGGCCCCTCACTGATCCATACAGGCCCCTCACTGATCCATACAGGCCCCTCTCTGATCCACACAGGCCACTCACTGATGCACACAGGCCCCTCACTGATCCACACAGGCCCCTCACTGATCCACACAGGCCCCTCACTGATCCACACAGGCCCCTCACTGATCCACACCGATCCCTCACTGATCCACACAGGCCACTCACTGATCCACACAGGGCCCTCACTGATCCACACACGTGCCTCACTGATCCACACAGGCCCCTCACTGATCCACACAGGCCTCACTGATCCACACAGGCCTCACTGACCCACGCAGGCCTAACTGATCCACACAGGCCCCTCACTGATCCACACAGGGCCCTCACTGATCCACACAGGCCCCTCACTGATCCACACAGACCCCTCACTGATCCAGACAGGGCCCTCACTGATCCACACAGACCCCTCACTGATCCAGACAGGCCCATCACTGATCCACACAGGGCCCTCACTGATCCACACAGGCCCCTCACTGATCCACACAGGGCCCTCACTGATCCACACAGGCCCCTCACTGATGCACAAAGACCCCTCACTGATCCACACAGACCCCTCACTGATCCACAAAGACCCCTCACTGATCCACACAGGCCTCACTGATCCACACAGGCCTCAATGATCCACACAGGCCCCTCACTGATCCACACAGGCCCCTCACTGATCCACGCAGACGCCTCACTGATCCACACAGGCCTCACTGATCCACACAGACCCCTCACTGATCCACACAGACCCCTCACTGATCCACAAAGACCCCTCACTGATCCACACAGGCCTCACTGATCCACACAGGCCTCACTGATCCACACAGGCCTCACTGATCCACACAGGCCCCTCACTGATCCACACAGGCCCCTCACTGATCCACACAGGCCCCTCACTGATCCACACAGGCCTCACTGATCCACACAGGCCTCAATGATCCACACAGGCCCCTTACTGATTCACACATGTCCCTCACTGATCCACACAGGCCTCACTGATCCACACAGACCCCTCACTGATCCACAAAGGCCCCTCACTGATCCACACAGGCCCCTCACTGATCCACACAGGCCCCTCACTGATCCACACAGGCCTCACTGATCCACACAGGCCTCAATGATCCACACAGGCCCCTTACTGATCCACACATGTCCCTCACTGATCCACACAGGCCTCACTGATCCACACAGACCCCTCACTGATCCACAAAGGCCCCTCACTGATCCACACAGGCCCCTCACTGATCCACACAGACCCCTCACTGATCCACACAGGCCCCTCACTGATCCACACAGGCCCCTCACTGATCCACACAGACCCCTCACTGATCCACACAGGCCCCTCACTGATCTACACAGACCCCTCACTGATCCACACAGGCCCCTCACTGATCCACACAGCCCTCACTGATCCACACAGGCCACTCACTGATCCACACAGGCCCCTCACTGATCCACACAGCCCTCACTGATCCACACAGGCCCCTCACTGATCCACACAGGCCCCTCACTGATCCACACAGGCCCCTCACAGATCCACACAGGCCTCACTGATCTACACAGACCACTCACTGATCCACACAGGCCCCTCACTGATCCACACAGCCCTCACTGATCCACACAGGCCCCTCACTGATCCACACAGACCCCTCACTGATCCACACAGGCCCTTCACTGATCCACACAGGCCTCACTGATCCACACAGGCCTCACTGATCCACACAGGCCCCTCACAGATCCACACAGGCCCCTCACTGATCCACACAGGCTTCACTGCTCCACACAGGCCCCTCACTGATCCACACAGGCCTCACTGATCCACACAGGCCTCTCACTGATCCACACAGGCCTCACTGATCCACACAGGCCCCTCACTGATCCACACAGGCCCCTCACTGATCCACACAGGCCCCTCAATGATCCACACAGGCCCCTCACTGTTCCACACAGGCCCCTCACTGATCCACACAGGCCTCACTGATCCACACAGGCCCCTCACTGATCCACACAGGCCCCTCACTGATCCACACAGGCTTCACTGATCCACACAGGCCCCTCACTGATCCACAGAGGCCTCATTGATCCACACAGGCCCCTCATTGATCCACACAGGCCCCTCACTGATCCACACAGGCCCCTCATTGATCCACACAGGCCCCTCAATGATCCACACAGACCCCTCACTGATACACACACACTCCTCACTGATCCCTCACTGATCCACAAAGATCCCTCACTGATCCACACAGGCCCCTCACTGATCCACAGAGGCCTCATTGATCCACACAGGCCCCTCACTGATCCACACAGGCCCCTCATTGATCCACACAGGCCCCTCAATGATCCACACAGGCCCCTCACTGATCCACACAGACCCCTCACTGATCCACACAGGCCCCTCACTGATCCACACAGGCCCCTCACTGATCCACACAGGCCCCTCACTGATCAACACAGACCCCTCACTGATCCACACAGGCCCCTCACTGATCCACACAGGCCCCTCACAGATCCACACAGGCCTCACTGATCCACACAGACCCCTCACTGATTCACACAGGCCTCTCACTGATCGACACAGACCCCTCACTGATCCACACAGGCCTTACTGATCCACACAGGCCCCTCACTGATCCCCACAGGCCCCTCTCTGATCCACACAGGCTACTCACTGATGCACACAGGCCCCTCACTGATCCACACAGGCCCCTCACTGATCCACACAGGCCCCTCTCTGATCCACACAGGCCACTCACTGATGCACACAGGCCCCTCACTGATCCACACAGGCCCCTCGCTGATCCACACAGGCCCCTCACTGATCCACACAGGCCCCTCTCTGATCCACACAGGCCTCAATGATTCACACAGGCCCCTCACTGATCCACACAGCCCCCTCACTGATCCACACAGGACTCACTGATCCACACAGACCCCTCACTGATCCACACAGACCCCTCACTGATCCACAAAGACCCCTCACTGATCCTAACAGGCCTCACTGATCCACACAGGCCTCACTGATCCACATAGGCCTCACTGATCCACACAGGCCTCACCGATACACACAGGCCCCTCACTGATCCACACAGGCCTCACTGATCCACACAGGCCCCTCACTGATCCACACACGTGCATCACTGATCCACACAGGCCCCTCACTGATCCACACAGGCCCTTCACTGATCCACACGGGCCACTCACTGATCCACACACGTGCATCACTGATCCACACAGGCCCCTCACTGTTCCACAGAGGCCTCACTGATCCACACAGGCCTCACTGATCCACACAGGCCTCACTGATCCACACAGGCCCCTCACTGATCCACACAGGGCCCTCACTGAGCCACACAGGCCCGTCACTGATCCACACAGGCCTCACTGATCCACACAGGCCTCACTGATCCACACAGGCCCCTCACTGATCCACACAGGCCCCTCACTGATCCACACAGGCTTCACTGATCCACACAGGCCCCTCACTGATCCACATAGGCCTCATTGATCCACACAGGCCCCTCACTGATCCACACAGGCACTTCACTGATCCACACAGGCCTCTCACTGATCCACACAGGCCTCACTGATCCACACAGGCCCCTCACTGATCCACACAGGCCCTCACTGATCCACACAGGCCCCTCAATGATCCACACAGGCCCCTCACTGATCCACACAGGCCCCTCACTGATCCACACAGGCCTCACTGATCCACACAGGCCCCTCACTGATCCACACAGGCCACTCACTGATCCACACAGGCTTCACTGATCCACACAGGCCCCTCACTGATCCACAGAGGCCTCATTGATCCACACAGGCCCCTCACTGATCCACACAGGCCCCTCATTGATCCACACAGGCCCCTCAATGATCCACACAGACCCCTCACTGATACACACAGACCCCTCACTGATCCACACAGACCCCTCACTGATCCACACAGGCCCCTCACTGATCCAAACAGGCCCCTCACTGATCCACACAGGCCCCTCACTGATCCACACAGGCCCCTCACTAATCCACACAGGCCTCACTGATCCACACAGACCCCTCACTGATCCACACAGGCCCCTCACTGATCCACACAGACCCCTCACTGATCCACACAGGCCCCTCACTGATCCACACAGACCCCTCACTGATCCACACAGGCCCCTCACTGATCCACACAGGCCACTCACTGATCCACACAGGCCCCTCACTGATCCACACAGGCCTCACTGATCCACACAGACCCCTCACTGATCCACACAGACCCCTCACTGATCCACACAGACCCCTCACTGATCCACACAGACCCCTCACTGATCCACACAGGCCCGTCACAGATCCACACAGGCCTCACTGATCCACATAGACCCCTCACTGATCCACACAGACTCCTGACTGATCCCTCACTGATCCACAAAGATCCCTCACTCATCCACACAGGCCTCACTGATCCACACAGGCCTCACTGATCCACACAGGCCCCTCACTGATCCACACAGGCCTCACTGATCCACACAGGCCTCACTGATCCACACAGGCCTCAATGATCCACACAGGCCCCTCACTGATCCACACAGGCTTCACTGATCCACACAGGCCCCTCACTGATCCACAAAGGCCTCATTGATCCACACAGGCCCCTCACTGATCCACACAGGCCCCTCACTGATCCACACAGGCACCTCACTGATCCACACAGCCCCCTCTCTGATCCACACAGGCCACTGACTGATGCACACAGGCCCCTCACTGATCCACACAGACCCCTCACTGATCCACACAGGCCTCACTGATCCACACAGGCCCCTCACTGATCCACACAGACCTCTCACTGATCCACACATGTCCCTCACTGATCCACACAGACCCCTCACTGATCCACACATGTCCCTCACTGATCCACACAGACCCCTCACTGATCCACACAGGCCTCAATGATCCACACAGGCCCCTCACTGATCCACACATGTCCCTCACTGATCCACACAGGCCTCACTGATCCACACAGGCGCCTCACTGATCCACACAGGCCACTCACTGATCCACACAGGCCCCTTACTGATCCACACAGGCCCCTCACTGATCCACACAGGCGCCTCACTGATCCACACAGACCTCTCATTGATCCACACAGACCCCTCACTGATCCACACAGACCCCTCACTGATCCACACAGGCCCCTCACTGATCCACACAGGCCTCACTGATCCACACAGACCCCTCACTGATCCACACAGGCCCCTCACTGATCCACACAGGCCCCTCACTGATCCACACAGGCCCCTCACTGATCCACACAGGCCCCTCACTGATCCACACAGGCCCTTCACTGATCCACACAGGCCCCTCACTGATCCACACAGACCCCTCACTGATCCACACAGGCCCCTCACTGATCCACACAGACCCCTCACTGATCCACACAGGCCTCACTGATCCACACAGGCCCCTCACTGATCCACACAGGCCCCTCTCTGATCCACACAGGCCACTCACTGATGCACACAGGCCCCTCACTGATCCACACAGGCCCCTCACTGATCAACACAGGCCCCTCTCTGATCCACACAGGCCACTCACTGATTCACACAGGCCTCTCACTGATCCACACAGGCCCCTCACTGATCCACACAGGCCCCTCACTGATCCACACAAACCCCTCACTGATGCACACAGGCCCCTCACTGATACACACAGGCACCTCTCTGATCCACACAGGCCCCTCACTGAGCCACACAGCCCTCACTGATCCACACAGGCCTCAATGATTCACACAGGCCCCTCACTGATCCACACAGCCCCCTCACTGATCCACACAGGCCTCACTGATCCACACAGACCCCTCACTGATCCACACAGGCCCCTCACTGATCCACACAGGCCTCACTGATCCACACAGGCCTCACTGATCCACACAGGCCTCACTGATCCACACAGGCTCCTCACTGATCCACACAGACCCGTCACTGATCCA
Organism: Pristiophorus japonicus; assembly: GCF_044704955.1. NCBI lineage: Eukaryota > Metazoa > Chordata > Chondrichthyes > Pristiophoridae > Pristiophorus > Pristiophorus japonicus. The sequence continues at coordinate 220,350 of NW_027253707.1, forward strand.
CACAGGCCCCTCACTGATCCACACAGGGCCCTCACTGATCCACACAGGCCCCTCACTGATCCACACAGACCCCTCACTGATCCAGACAGGGCCCTCACTGATCCACACAGGCCCATCACTGATCCACACAGGGCCCTCACTGATCCACACAGGCCCCTCACTGATCCACACAGGGCCCTCACTGATCCACACAGGCCCCTCACTGATGCACAAAGACCCCTCACTGATCCACACAGACCCCTCACTGATCCACGCAGACGCCTCACTGATCCACACAGGCCTCACTGATCCACACAGGCCCTTCATTGAGCCACACGGGCCACTCACTGATTCACACACATGCATCACTGATCCACACAGGCCCCTCACTGATCCACACAGGCCTCACTGATCCACACAGGCCTCACTGATCCACACAGGCCTCACTGATCCACACAGGCCCGTCACTGATCCACACAGGCCCCACTGATCCACACAGGCCCGTCACTGATCCACACAGGCCTCACTGATCCACACAGGCCTCACTGACCCACGCAGGCCTCACTGATCCACACAGGCCCCTCACTGATCCATACAGGCCCCTCACTGATCCATACAGGCCCCTCTCTGATCCACACAGGCCACTCACTGATGCACACAGGCCCCTCACTGATCCACACAGGCCCCTCACTGATCCACACAGGCCCCTCACTGATCCACACAGGCCCCTCACTGATCCACACCGATCCCTCACTGATCCACACAGGCCACTCACTGATCCACACAGGCCCCTCACTGATCCACACCGATCCCTCACTGATCCACACAGGGCCCTCACTGATCCACACACGTGCCTCACTGATCCACACAGGCCCCTCACTGATCCACACAGGCCTCACTGATCCACACAGGCCTCACTGACCCACGCAGGCCTCACTGATCCACACAGGCCCCTCACTGATCCACACAGGGCCCTCACTGATCCACACAGGCCCCTCACTGATCCACACAGACCCCTCACTGATCCAGACAGGGCCCTCACTGATCCACACAGACCCCTCACTGATCCAGACAGGCCCATCACTGATCCACACAGGGCCCTCACTGATCCACACAGGCCCCTCACTGATCCACACAGGGCCCTCACTGATCCACACAGGCCCCTCACTGATGCACAAAGACCCCTCACTGATCCACACAGACCCCTCACTGATCCATGCAGACGCCTCACTGATCCACACAGGCCCCTCACTGATCCACACAGCCCTCACTGATCCACACAGGCCTCAATGATCCACACAGGCCCCTCACTGATCCACACAGGCCCCTCACTGATCCACGCAGACGCCTCACTGATCCACACAGGCCTCACTGATCCACACAGACCCCTCACTGATCCACACAGACCCCTCACTGATCCACAAAGACCCCTCACTGATCCACACAGGCCTCACTGATCCACACAGGCCTCACTGATCCACACAGGCCTCACTGATCCACACAGGCCCCTCACTGATCCACACAGGCCCCTCACTGATCCACACAGGCCCCTCACTGATCCACACAGGCCTCACTGATCCACACAGGCCTCAATGATCCACACAGGCCCCTTACTGATTCACACATGTCCCTCACTGATCCACACAGGCCTCACTGATCCACACAGACCCCTCACTGATCCACAAAGGCCCCTCACTGATCCACACAGGCCCCTCACTGATCCACACAGGCCCCTCACTGATCCACACAGGCCTCACTGATCCACACAGGCCTCAATGATCCACACAGGCCCCTTACTGATCCACACATGTCCCTCACTGATCCACACAGGCCTCACTGATCCACACAGACCCCTCACTGATCCACAAAGGCCCCTCACTGATCCACACAGGCCCCTCACTGATCCACACAGACCCCTCACTGATCCACACAGGCCCCTCACTGATCCACACAGGCCCCTCACTGATCCACACAGACCCCTCACTGATCCACACAGGCCCCTCACTGATCTACACAGACCCCTCACTGATCCACACAGGCCCCTCACTGATCCACACAGCCCTCACTGATCCACACAGGCCACTCACTGATCCACACAGGCCCCTCACTGATCCACACAGCCCTCACTGATCCACACAGGCCCCTCACTGATCCACACAGGCCCCTCACTGATCCACACAGGCCCCTCACAGATCCACACAGGCCTCACTGATCTACACAGACCACTCACTGATCCACACAGGCCCCTCACTGATCCACACAGCCCTCACTGATCCACACAGGCCCCTCACTGATCCACACAGACCCCTCACTGATCCACACAGGCCCTTCACTGATCCACACAGGCCTCACTGATCCACACAGGCCTCACTGATCCACACAGGCCCCTCACAGATCCACACAGGCCCCTCACTGATCCACACAGGCTTCACTGCTCCACACAGGCCCCTCACTGATCCACACAGGCCTCACTGATCCACACAGGCCTCTCACTGATCCACACAGGCCTCACTGATCCACACAGGCCCCTCACTGATCCACACAGGCCCCTCACTGATCCACACAGGCCCCTCAATGATCCACACAGGCCCCTCACTGTTCCACACAGGCCCCTCACTGATCCACACAGGCCTCACTGATCCACACAGGCCCCTCACTGATCCACACAGGCCCCTCACTGATCCACACAGGCTTCACTGATCCACACAGGCCCCTCACTGATCCACAGAGGCCTCATTGATCCACACAGGCCCCTCATTGATCCACACAGGCCCCTCACTGATCCACACAGGCCCCTCATTGATCCACACAGGCCCCTCAATGATCCACACAGACCCCTCACTGATACACACACACTCCTCACTGATCCCTCACTGATCCACAAAGATCCCTCACTGATCCACACAGGCCCCTCACTGATCCACAGAGGCCTCATTGATCCACACAGGCCCCTCACTGATCCACACAGGCCCCTCATTGATCCACACAGGCCCCTCAATGATCCACACAGGCCCCTCACTGATCCACACAGACCCCTCACTGATCCACACAGGCCCCTCACTGATCCACACAGGCCCCTCACTGATCCACACAGACCCCTCACTGATCCAAACAGACCCCTCACTGATCCACACAGACCCCTCACTGATCCACACAGGCCCCTCACAGATCCACACAGGCCTCACTGATCCACATAGACCCCTCACTGATCCACACAGACTCCTCACTGATCCCTCACTGATCCACAAAGATCCCTCACTGATCCACACAGGCCTCACTGAATCACACAGACCACACTGATCCACACAGGCCCCTCACTGATCCACACAGGCCTCACTGATCCACACAGGCCTCACTGATCCACACAGGCCTCAATGATACACACAGGCCCCTCACTGATCCACACAGGCTTCACTGATCCACACAGGCCCCTCACTGATCCACAAAGGCCTCATTGATCCACACAGGCCCCTCACTGATCCACACAGGCCCCTCATTGATCCACACAGGCACCTCACTGATCCACACAGGCCACTCTCTGATCCACACAGGCCAGTGACTGATGCACACAGGCCCCTCACTGATCCACACAGACCCCTCACTGATCCACACAGGCCTCACTGATCCACACAGGCCCCTCACTGATCCACACAGGCCCCTCTCTGATCCACACAGGCCACTCACTGATGCACACAGGCCCCTCACTGATCCACACAGGCCCCTCACTGATCCATACAGGCCCCTCTCTGATACACACAGGCCACTCACTGATGCACACAGGCCCCTCACTGATCCACACAGGCCCCTCACTGATCCACACAGGGGCCTCACTGATCCACACAGACCCCTCACTGATCCACACAGGCCCCTCACTGATCCACACAGGGCCCTCACTGATCCACACACGTGCCTCACTGATCCACACAGACCCCTCACTGATCCACACAGGGCCCTCACTGATCCACACACATGCCTCACTGATCCACACAGGCCCCTCACTGATCCACACAGGCCCCTCACTGATCCACACAGGGCCCTCACTGATCCACACTGGCCCCTCACTGATCCACACAGGCCTCACTGATCCACACAGGCCTCACTGATCCACACAGGCCTCACTGATCCACACAGGCCCCTCACTGATCCAGACAGGGCCCATACTGATCCACACAGGCCCCTCACTGATCCACACAGGGCCCTCACTGGTCCACACAGGCCTCACTGATCCACACAGGCCCCTCACTGATCCAATCAGGCCCCTCACTGATCCACACAGGCCCCTCACTGATCCACACAGGCCTCACTGATCCACACAGGCCCCTCACTGATCCACACAGGCCTCACTGATCCACACAGGCCACTCACTGATCCACATAGGCCCCTCAATGATCCACACAGGCCCCTCACTGATCCACACAGGCCCCTCACTGATCCACACAGGCCTCACTGATCCACACAGGCCCCTCACTGATCCACACAGGCCCCTCACTGATCCACACAGGCTTCACTGATCCACACAGGCCCCTCACTGATCCACACAGGCCTCATTGATCCACGCAGACCCCTCACTGATCCACACAGGCCCCTCATTGGTCCACACAGGCCCCTCTCTGATCCACACAGGCCACTCACTGATCCATACAGGCCCCTCTCTGATCCACACAGGCCACTCACTGATGCACACAGGCCCCTCACTGATCCACACAGGCCCCTCACTGATCCACACAGGCCCCTCACTGATCCACACAGGCCCCTCTCTGATCCACACAGGCCACTCACTGATCCATACAGGCCCCTCTCTGATCCACACAGGCCACTCACTGATGCACACAGGCCCCTCACTGATCCACACAGGCCCCTCACTGATCCACACAGGCCCCTCACTGATCCACACAGGCCCCTCACTGATCCACACAGGCCTCACTGATCCACACAGGCCTCACTGATCCACACAGGCCCCTCACTGATCCACACAGGGCCCTCACTTATCCACACAGGCCCCTCACTGATTCCCACAGGCCTCACTGATCCACACAAGCCCCTCACTGATCCACACAGGCCCCTCACTGATCCACACAGGCTTCACTGATCCACACAGACCCCTCACTGATCCACACAGGCCTCATTGATCCACGCAGACACCTCACTGATCCACACAGGCCCCTCATTGGTCCACACAGGCCCCTCTCTGATCCACACAGGCCACTCACTGATCCATACAGGCCCCTCATTGATCCACACAGGCACCTCACTGATCCACACAGGCCCCTCTCTGATCCACACAGGCCACTGACTGATGCACACAGGCCCCTCACTGATCCACACAGACCCCTCACTGATCCACACAGGCCTCACTGATCCACACAGGCCACTCACTGATCCACACAGGCCCCTCTCTGATCCACACAGGCCACTCACTGATGCACACAGGCCCCTCACTGATCCACACAGGCCCCTCACTGATCCATACAGGCCCCTCTCTGATACACACAGGCCACTCACTGATGCACACAGGCCCCTCACTGATCCACACAGGCCCCTCACTGATCCACACAGGGCCCTCACTGATCCACACACGTGCCTCACTGATCCACACAGACCCCTCACTGATCCACACAGGGCCCTCACTGATCCACACACATGCCTCACTGATCCACACAGGCCCCTCACTGATCCACACAGGCCCCTCACTGATCCACACAGGGCCCTCACTGATCCACACTGGCCCCTCACTGATCCACACAGGCCTCACTGATCCACACAGGCCTCACTGATCCACACAGGCCTCACTGATCCACACAGGCCCCTCACTGATCCAGACAGGGCCCATACTGATCCACACAGGCCCCTCACTGATCCACACAGGGCCCTCACTGGTCCACACAGGCCTCACTGATCCACACAGGCCCCTCACTGATCCAATCAGGCCCCTCACTGATCCACATAGGCCCCTCAATGATCCACACAGGCCCCTCACTGATCCACACAGGCCCCTCACTGATCCACACAGGCCTCACTGATCCACACAGGCCCCTCACTGATCCACATAGGCCCCTCAATGATCCACACAGGCCCCTCACTGATCCACACAGACCCCTCACTGATTCCCACAGGCCTCACTGATCCACACAGGCCCCTCACTGATCCACACAGGCCCCTCACTGATCCACACAGGCTTCACTGATCCACACAGGCCCCTCACTGATCCACACAGGCCTCATTGATCCACGCAGACCCCTCACTGATCCACACAGGCCCCTCATTGGTCCACACAGGCCCCTCTCTGATCCACACAGGCCACTCACTGATCCATACAGGCCCCTCTCTGATCCACACAGGCCACTCACTGATGCACACAGGCCCCTCACTGATCCACACAGGCCCCTCACTGATCCACACAGGCCCCTCACTGATCCACACAGGCCCCTCACTGATCCACACAGACCCCTCACTGATCCACACAGGCCCCTCACTGATCCACACAGGGCCCTCACTGATCCACACATGTGCCTCACTGATCCACACAGGCCCCTCACTGATCCACACAGGCCTCACTGATCCACACAGGCCTCACTGACCCACACAGGCCTCACTGATCCACACAGGCCCCTCACTGATCCACACAGGGCCCTCACTGATCCACACAGGCCCCTCACTGATCCACACAGGCCTCACTGATCCACACAGGCCTCACTGATCCACACAGGCCCCTCACTGATCCAGACAGGGCCCTCACTGATCCACACAGGCCCCTCACTGATCCACACAAGGCCCTCACTGGTCCACACAGGCCCCTCACTGATCCACACAGGCCCCTCACTGATCCACACATGCCCCTCACTGATCCACACAGGCCTCTCACTGATCCACACAGGCCTCACTGATCCACACAGGCCCCTCACTGATCCACACAGGCCCCTCACTGATCCACATAGGCACCTCAATGATCCACACAGGCCCCTCACTGATCCACACAGGCCCCTCACTGATCCACACAGGCCTCACTGATCCACACAGGCCCCTCACTCATCCACACAGGCCCCTCACTGATCCACACAGGCTTCACTGATCCACACAGGCCCCTCACTGATCCACACAGGCCTCATTGATCCACACAGACCCCTCACTGATCCACACAGACACCTCACTGATCCACACAGACCCCTCACTGATCCACGCAGACGCCTCACTGATCCACACAGGCCCCTCACTGATCCACACAGCCCTCACTGATCCACACAGGCCTCAATGATCCACACAGGCACCTCACTGATCCACACAGGCCCCTCACTGATCCACACAGGCCTCACTGATCCACACAGACCCCTCACTGATCCACACAGACCCCTCACTGATCCACAAAGACCCCTCACTGATCCACACAGGCCTCACTGATCCACACAGGCCTCACTGATCCACACAGGCCTCACTGATCCACACAGGCCCCTCACTGATCCACACAGGCCCCTCACTGATCCACACAGGCCCCTCACTGATCCACACAGGCCTCACTGATCCACACAGGCCTCAATGATCCACACAGGCCCCTCACTGATCCACACATGTCCCTCACTGATCCACACAGGCCTCACTGATCCACACAGGCCCCTCACTGATCCACACAGGCCACTCACAGATGCACACAGGCCCCTCACTGATCCACACAGGCCCCTCACTGATCCACACAGGCCCCTCACTGATCCACACAGGCCCCTCACTGATCCACACAGGCGCCTCACTGATCCACACAGACCACTCACTGATCCACACAGACCCCTCACTGCTCCACACAGACCCCTCACTGATGCACACAGGCCTCACTGATCCACACAGACCCCTCACTGATCCACACAGGCCCCTCACTGATCCACACAGGCCCCTCACTGATCCACACAGACCCCTCACTGCTCCACACAGACCCCTCACTGATGCACACAGGCCTCACTGATCCACACAGACCCCTCACTGATCCACACAGGCCCTTCACTGATCCACACAGGCCTCACTGATCCACACAGCCCCTTCACTGATCCACACGGGCCACTCACTGATCCACACACGTGCATCACTGATCCACACAGGCCCCTCACTGATCCACACAGGCCTCACTGATCCACACAGGCCTCACTGATCCACACAGGCCTCACTGATCCACACAGGCCCCTCACTGATCCACACAGGGCCCTCACTGATCCACACAGGCCCCTCACTGATCCACACAGGCCCCTCACTGATCCATTAGGGCCCTCACTGATCCATACAGGCCCCTCTCTGATCCACACAGGCCACTCACTGATGCACACAGGCCCCTCACTGATCCACACAGGCCCCTCACTGATCCACACAGGCCCCTCACTGATGCACACAGGCCCCTCACTGATCCACACAGGCCCCTCACTGATCCACACAGGCCCCTTGCTGATCCACACAGGCCCCTCACTGATCCACACAGGCCCCTCACTGATCCATTAGGGCCCTCACTGATCCATACAGGCCCCTCTCTGATCCACACAGGCCACTCACTGATGCACACAGGCCCCTCACTGATCCACACAGGCCCCTCACTGATCCACACAGGCCCCTTGCTGATCCACACAGGCCCCTCACTGATCCACACAGGCCCCTCACTGATCCACACAGGCCCCTCACTGATCCACACAGGCCCCTCACTGATCCACACAGGCCCCTCACTGATCCACACAGGCCCCTCACTGATCCACACAGGCGCCTCACTGATCCACACAAACCCCTCACTGATCCACACAGGCCCCTCACTGATACACACAGGCACCTCTCTGATCCACACAGGCCCCTCACTGAGCCACACAGCCCTCACTGATCCACACAGGCCTCAATGATTCACACAGGCCACTCACTGATCCACACAGCCCCCTCAGTGATCCACACAGGCCTCACTGATCCACACAGACCCCTCACTGATCCACACAGACCCCTCACTGATCCACAAAGACCCCTCACTGATCCTAACAGGCCTCACTGATCCACACAGGCCTCACTGATCCACACAGGCCTCACTGATCCACACAGGCCTCACTGATCCACACAGGCCCCTCACTGATCCACACAGGCCTCACTGATCCACACAGGCCCTTCACTGAGCCACACGGGCCACTCACTGATTCACACACGTGCATCACTGATCCACACAGGCCCCTCACTGATCCACACAGGCCCCTCACTGATCCACACAGACCCCTCACTGATCCACACTGGCCCCTCACTGATCCACACAGGCCCCTCACTGATACACACAGGCACCTCTCTGTTCCACACAGGCCACTCACTGAGCCACACAGCCCTCACTGATCCACACAGGCCTCAATGATTCACACAGGCCCCTCACTGATCCACACAGACCCCTCACTGATCCACACAGGCCTCACTGATCCACACAGACCACTCACTGATCCACACAGACCCCTCACTGATCCACAAAGACCCCTCACTGATCCTAACAGGCCTCACTGATCCACACAGGCCTCACTGATCCACACAGGCCTCACTGATCCACACAGGCCTCACTGATCCACACAGGCCCCTCACTGATCCACACAGGCCTCACTGATCCACACAGCCCCTTCACTGATCCACACGGGCCACTCACTGATCCACACACGTGCATCACTGATCCACACAGGCCCCTCACTGATCCACACAGGCCTCACTGATCCACACAGGCCTCACTGATCCACACAGGCCTCACTGATCCACACAGGCCCCTCACTGATCCACACAGGCCCCTCACTGATCCTCACAGGCCCATCACTGATCCACACAGGCCCCTCACTGATCCATACAGGCCCCTCACTGATCCATACAGGCCCCTCTCTGATCCACACAGGCCACTCACTGATGCACACAGGCCCCTCACTGATCCACACAGGCCCCTCACTGATCCACACAGGCCCCTCACTGATCCACACAGGCCCCTCACTGATCCACACAGACCCCTCACTGATCCACACAGGCCCCTCACTGATCCACACAGGGCCCTCACTGATCCACACACTTGCCTCACTGATCCACACAGGCCCCTCACTGATCCACACAGGCCCCTCACTGATCCACACAGGCTTCACTGATCCACACAGGCCCCTCACTGATCCACACAGGCCTCATTGATCCACACAGACCCCTCACTGATCCACACAGACCCATCACTGATCCACACAGACCCCTCACTGATCCACGCAGACGCGTCACTGATCCACACAGGCCCCTCACTGATCCACACAGCCCTCACTGATCCACGCAGGCCTCAATGATCCACACAGGCCCCTCACTGATCCACACAGGCCCCTCACTGATCCACACAGGCCTCACTGATCCACACAGACCCCTCACTGATCCACACAGTCCCCTCACTGATCCACACAGGCCTCAGTGATCCACACAGGCCTCACTGATCCACACAGGCCTCACTGATCCACACAGTCCCCTCACTGATCCACACAGGCCCCTCACTGATCCACACAGGCTCCTCACTGATCCACACAGGCCTCACTGATCCACACAGGCCTCAATGATCCACACAGGCCCCTCACTGATCCACACATGTCCCACACTGATCCACACAGGCCTCACTGATCCACACAGGCCCCTCACTGATCCACACAGGCTCCTCACTGATCCACACAGGCCTCACTGATCCACACAGGCCTCAATGATCCACACAGGCCCCTCACTGATCCACACATGTCCCACACTGATCCACACAGGCCTCACTGATACACACAGGCGCCTCACTGATCCACACAGGCCCCTTACTGATCCACATAGGCCCCTCACTGATCCACACAGGCCCCTCACTGATCCACACAGGCCCCTCACTGATCCACACAGGCCCCTCACTGATCCACACAGGCCCCTCACTGATCCACGCAGGCCCCTCACTGATCCACACAGACCCCTCACTGATCCACACAGGCCCTTCACTGATCCACACAGGCCCCTCACTGATCCACACAGACCCCTCACTGATCCACACAGGCCCCTCACTGATCCACACAGGCCCCTCACTGATCCACACAGGCCCCTCACTGATCCACACAGACCCCTCACTGATCCACACAGGCCCCTGACTGATCCACACAGACCCCTCACTGATCCACACAGGCCTCACTGATCCACACAGGCCCCTCACTGATCCACACAGGCCCCTCTCTGATCCACACAGGCCACTCACTGATGCACACAGGCCCCTCACTGATGCACACAGGCCTCTCACTGATCCACACAGGCCCCTCACTGATCCACACAGGCCCCTCACTGATCCACACAGGCGCCTCACTGATCCACACAAACCCCTCACTGATCCACACAGGCCCCTCACTGATACACACAGGCACCTCTCTGATCCACACAGGCCCCTCACTGAGCCACACAGCCCTCACTGATCCACACAGGCCTCAATGATTCACACAGGCCCCTCACTGATCCACACAGCCCCCTCACTGATCCACACAGGCCTCACTGATCCACACAGACCCCTCACTGATCCACACAGACCCCTTACTGATCCACAAAGACCCCTCACTGATCCTAACAGGCCTCACTGATCCACACAGGCCTCACTGATCCACACAGGCCTCACTGATCCACACAGGCCTCACTGATCCACACAGGCCCCTCACTGATCCACACAGGCCTCACTGATCCACACAGGCCCTTCACTGAGCCACACGGGCCACTCACTGATTCACACACGTGCATCACTGATCCACACAGGCCCCTCACTGATCCACACAGGCCTCACTGATCCACACAGGCCTCACTGATCCACACAGGCCTCACTGATCCACACAGGCCCCTCACTGATCCACACAGGGCCCTCACTGATCCACACAGGCCCGTCACTGATCCACACAGGCCCCTCACTGATACATACAGGCCCCTCACTGATCCATACAGGCCCCTCTCTGATCCACACAGGCCACTCACTGATGCACACAGGCCCCTCACTGATCCACACAGGCCCCTCACTGATCCACACAGGCCCCTCACTGATCCACACAGGCCCCTCACTGATCCACACAGACCCCTCACTGATCCACACAGGCCCCTCACTGATCCACACAGGGCCCTCACTGATCCACACAGACCCCTCACTGATCCACACAGGCACTTCACTGATCCACATAGGCCCCTCAATGATCCACACAGGCCCCTCACTGATCCACACAGGCCCCTCACTGATCCACACAGGCCTCACTGATCCACACAGGCCCCTCACTGATCCACACAGGCCCCTCACTGATCCACACAGGCTTCACTGATCCACACAGGCCCCTCACTGATCCACACAGGCTTCACTGATCCACACAGGCCCCTCACTGATCCACACAGGCTTCACTGATCCACACAGGCCTCACTGATCCACACAGGCCCCTCACTGATCCACACAGGCCCCTCACTGATCCACACAGGCTTCACTGATCCACACAGGCCCCTCACTGATCCACACAGGCTTCACTGATCCACACAGGCCCCTCACTGATCCACACAGGCTTCACTGATCCACACAGACCACTCACTGATGCACACAGACCCCTCACTGATCCACACAGACCCCTCACTGATCCACACAGGCCCCTCACTGATCCACACAGCCCTCACTGATCCACACAGGCCTCAATGATTCACACAGGCGTTTCACTGATCCACACAGGCCCCTCACTGATCCACACAGGCCTCACTGATCCACACAGGCCTCACTGATCCACACAGGCCTCACTGATCCACACAGGCCTCACTGATCCACACAGGCCCCTCACTGATTCACACAGGCCTCACTGATCCACACAGGCCTCACTGATCCACACAGGCCTCACTGATCCACACAGGCCTCACTGATCCACACAGGCCCCTCACTGATCCACACAGGCCCCTCACTGATCCACACAGGCCCCTCACTGATCCACACAGGCCTCACTGATCCACACAGGCCTCAATGATCCACACAGGCCCCTCACTGATCCACACATGTCCCTCACTGATCCACACAGGCCTCACTGATCCACACAGGTGCCTCACTGATCCACACAGGCCACTCACTGATGCACACAGGCCCCTCACTGATCCACACAGGCCCCTCACTGATCCACACAGGCCCCTCACTGATCCACACAGGCCCCTCACTGATCCACACAGGCGCCTCACTGATCCACACAGACCCCTCACTGATCCACACAGACCCCTCACTGATCCACACAGACCCCTCACTGATCCACACAGGCCCCTCACTGATCCACACAGGCCTCACTGATCCACACAGACCACTCACTGATCCACACAGGCCCCTCACTGATCCACACAGGCCCCTCACTGATCCACACTGGCCCCTCACTGATCCACACAGGCCCCTCACTGATCCACACAGGCGCCTCACTGATCCACACAAACCCCTCACTGATCCACACAGGCCCCTCACTGATACACACAGGCACCTGTCTGATCCACACAGGCCCCTCACTGAGCCACACAGCCCTCACTAATCCACACAGGCCTCAATGATTCACACAGGCCCCTCAATGATCCACACAGCCCCCTCACTGATCCACACAGGACTCACTGATCCACACAGACCCCTCACTGATCCACACAGACCCCTCACTGATCCACAAAGACCCCTCACTGATCCTAACAGGCCTCACTGATCCACACAGGCCCCTCACTGATCCACACAGACCCCTCACTGATCCACACAGGCCCCTCACTGATCCACACAGGGCCCTCACTGATCCACACAAGTGCCTCACTGATCCACACAGGCCCCTCACTGATCCACACAGGGCCCTCACTGATGCACACAGGCCCCTCACTGATCCACACAGACCCCTCACTGATCCAGACAGGGCCCTCACTGATCCACACAGACCCCTCACTGATCCACACAGGGCCCTCACTGATCCACACAGGCCCATCACTGATCCAGACAGGGCCCTCACTGATCCACACAGGCCCCTCGCTGATCCACACAGGCACTTCACTGATCCACACAGGCCTCTCACTGATCCACACAGGCCTCACTGATCCACACAGGCCCCTCACTGATCCACACAGGCCCCTCAATGATCCACATAGGCCCCTCAATGATCCACACAGGCCCCTCACTGATCCACACAGGCCCCTCACTGATCCACACAGGCCTCACTGATCCACACAGGCCCCTCACTGATCCACACAGGCCCCTCAGTGATCCACACAGGCTTCACTGATCCACACAGGCCCCTCACTGATCCACACAGGCCCCTCACTGATCCACACAGGCCCCTCAATGATCCACATAGGCCCCTCAATGATCCACACAGGCCCCTCACTGATCCACACAGGCCCCTCACTGATCCACACAGGCTTCACTGATCCATACAGACCCCTCACTGATGCACACAGACCCCTCACTGATCCACACAGACCCCTCACTGATCCACGCAGACGCCTCACTGATCCACACAGACCCCTCACTGATCCACAAAGACCCCTCACTGATTTAAACAGGCCTCACTGATCCACACAGGCCTCACTGATCCACACGGGCCTCACTGATCCACACAGGCCTCACTGATCCACACAGGCCCCTCACTGATCCACACAGGCCCCTCACTGATCCACACAGGCCCCTCACTGATCCACACAGGCCTCAATGATCCACACAGGCCCCTCACTGATCCACACATGTCCCTCACTGATCCACACAGGCCTCACTGATCCACACAGGTGCCTCACTGATCCACACAGGCCACTCACTGATGCACACAGGCCCCTCACTGATCCACACAGGCCCCTCACTGATCCACACAGGCCCCTCACTGATCCACACAGGCCCCTCACTGATCCACACAGGCGCCTCACTGATCCACAGAGACCCCTCACTGATCCACAGAGACCCCTCACTGATCCACACAGACCCCTCACTGATCCACACAGGCCCCTCACTGATCCACACAGGCCTCACTGATCCACACAGACCACTCACTGATCCACACAGGCCCCTCACTGATCCACACAGGCCCCTCACTGATCCACACAGGCCTCACTGATCCACACAGGCCCCTCACTGATCCACACAGGCCCCTCAATGATCCACATAGGCCCCTCAATGATCCACACAGGCCCCTCACTGATCCACACAGGCCCCTCACTGATCCACACAGGCCTCACTGATCCACACAGGCCCCTCACTGATCCACACAGGCCCCTCACTGATCCACACAGCCCTCACTGATCCACACAGGCCTCAATGATCCACACAGGCCCCTCACTGATCCACACAGGCCCCTCACTGATCCACACAGGGCCCTCACTGATCCACACAGGCCCGTCACTGATCCACACAGGCCTGACTGATCCACACAGGCCTCAGTGATCCACACAGGCCCCTCACTGATCCACACAGGCCCCTCACTGATCCACACAGGCCCCTCACTGATCCACACAGACCACTCACTGATCCACACAGGCCCCTCACTGATCCACACAGGCCTCAATGATCCACACAGGCCCCTCACTGATCCACACAGGCCCCTCACTGATCCACACAGGGCCCTCACTGATCCACACAGGCCCGTCACTGATCCACACAGGACTCACTGATCCACACAGGCCTCAGTGATCCACACAGACCCCTCACTGATTCACACAGGCCCCTCACTGATCCACACAGGCTTCACTGATCCACACAGGCCCCTCACTGATCCACACAGGCCTCATTGATCCACACAGGCCCCTCACTGATCCACACAGGCACTTCACTGATCCACACAGGCCTCTCACTGATCCACACAGGCCTCACTGATCCACACAGGCCCCTCACTGATCCACACAGGCCCCTCACTGATCCACACAGGCCCCTCAATGATCCACACAGGCCCCTCACTGATCCACACAGGCCCCTGACTGATCCACACAGGCCTCACTGATCCACACAGGCCCCTCACTGATCCACACAGGCCCCTCACTGATCCACACAGGCCCCTCACTGATCCACACAGGCCTCACTGATCCACACAGGCCCCTCACTGATCCACACAGGCCCCTCAGTGATCCACACAGGCTTCACTGATCCACACAGGCCCCTCACTGATCCACACAGGCCCCTCACTGATCCACACAGGCCCCTCAATGATCCACATAGGCCCCTCAATGATCCACACAGGCCCCTCACTGATCCACACAGGCCCCTCACTGATCCACACAGGCTTCACTGATCCACACAGGCCCCTCACTGATCCACACAGGCTTCACTGATCCATACAGACCCCTCACTGATGCACACAGACCCCTCACTGATCCACACAGTCCCCTCACTGATCCACACAGGCTTCACTGATCCACACAGGCGCCTCACTGATCCACACAGACCCCTCACTGATCCACGCAGACGCCTCACTGATCCACACAGACCCCTCACTGATCCACAAAGACCCCTCACTGATTTAAACAGGCCTCACTGATCCACACAGGCCTCACTGATCCACACGGGCCTCACTGATCCACACAGGCCTCACTGATCCACACAGGCCCCTCACTGATCCACACAGGCCCCTCACTGATCCACACAGGCCCCTCACTGATCCACACAGGCCTCAATGATCCACACAGGCCCCTCACTGATCCACACATGTCCCTCACTGATCCACACAGGCCTCACTGATCCACACAGGTGCCTCACTGATCCACACAGGCCACTCACTGATGCACACAGGCCCCTCACTGATCCACACAGGCCCCTCACTGATCCACACAGGCCCCTCACTGATCCACACAGGCCCCTCACTGATCCACACAGGCGCCTCACTGATCCACAGAGACCCCTCACTGATCCACAGAGACCCCTCACTGATCCACACAGACCCCTCACTGATCCACACAGGCCCCTCACTGATCCACACAGGCCTCACTGATCCACACAGACCACTCACTGATCCACACAGGCCCCTCACTGATCCACACAGGCCCCTCACTGATCCACACAGGCCCCTCACTGATCCACACAGGCCCCTCACTGATCCACACAGGCCCCTCATTGATCCACACAGGCCCCTCACTGATCCACACAGACCCCTCACTGATCCACACAGGCCCTTCACTGATCCACACAGGCCCCTCACTGATCCACACAGACCACTCACTGATCCACACAGGCCCCTCACTGATCCACACAGCCCTCACTGATCCACACAGGCCTCAATGATCCACACAGGCCCCTCACTGATCCACACAGGCCCCTCACTGATCCACACAGGGCCCTCACTGATCCACACAGGCCCGTCACTGATCCACACAGGCCTGACTGATCCACACAGGCCTCAGTGATCCACACAGGCCCCTCACTGATCCACACAGGCCCCTCACTGATCCACACAGGCCCCTCACTGATCCACACAGACCACTCACTGATCCACACAGGCCCCTCACTGATCCACACAGGCCTCAATGATCCACACAGGCCCCTCACTGATCCACACAGGCCCCTCACTGATCCACACAGGGCCCTCACTGATCCACACAGGCCCGTCACTGATCCACACAGGACTCACTGATCCACACAGGCCTCAGTGATCCACACAGACCCCTCACTGATTCACACAGGCCCCTCACTGATCCACACAGGCTTCACTGATCCACACAGGCCCCTCACTGATCCACACAGGCCTCATTGATCCACACAGGCCCCTCACTGATCCACACAGGCACTTCACTGATCCACACAGGCCTCTCACTGATCCACACAGGCCTCACTGATCCACACAGGCCCCTCACTGATCCACACAGGCCCCTCACTGATCCACACAGGCCCCTCAATGATCCACACAGGCCCCTCACTGATCCACACAGGCCCCTGACTGATCCACACAGGCCTCACTGATCCACACAGGCCCCTCACTGATCCACACAGGCCCCTCACTGATCCACACAGGCTTCACTGATCCACACAGGCCCCTCACTGATCCACAGAGGCCTCATTGATCCACACAGGCCCCTCACTGATCCACACAGGCCCCTCATTGATCCACACAGGCCCCTCAATGATCCACACAGACCCCTCTCTGATACACACAGACCCCTCACTGATCCACACAGACCCCTCACTGATCCACACAGGCCCCTCACTGATTCACACAGGCCACTCACTGATCCACACAGGCCACTCACTGATCCACACAGGCCCCTCACTGATCCACACAGGCCTCACTGATCCACACAGGCCTCAATGATCCACACAGGCCCCTCACTGATCCACACAGGCCCCTCACTAATCCACACAGGCCTCACTGATCCACACAGACCCCTCACTGATCCACACAGGCCCCTCACTGATCCACACAGACCCCTCACTGATCCACACAGGCCCCTCACTGATCCACGCAGACCCCTCACTGATCCACACAGGCCCCTCACTGATCCACACAGGCCCCTCACTGATCCACACAGGCCTCACTGATCCACACAGACCCCTCACTGATCCACACAGACCCCTCACTGATCCACACAGACCCCTCACTGATCCACACAGACCCCTCACTGATCCACACAGGCCCCTCACAGATCCACACAGGCCTCACTGATCCACATAGACCCCTCACTGATCCACACAGACTCCTCACTGATCCCTCACTGATCCACAAAGATCCCTCACTGATCCACACAGGCCTCACTGATCCACACAGCCCTCACTGATGCACACAGGCACCTCACTGATCCACACAGGCCTCAATGATTCACACAGGCCCCTCACTGATCCACACAGCCCCCTCACTGATCCACACAGGACTCACTGATCCACACAGAACCCTCACTGATCCACACAGACCCCTCACTGATCCACAAAGACCCCTCACTGATCCTAACAGGCCTCACTGATCCACACAGGCCTCACTGATCCACACGGGCCTCACTGATCCACACGGGCCACTCACTGATCCACACACGTGCATCACTGATCCACACAGGCCCCTCACTGTTCCACAGAGGCCTCACTGATCCACACAGGCCTCACTGATCCACACAGGCCTCACTGATCCACACAGGCCCCTCACTGATCCACACAGGGCCCTCACTGATCAACACAGGCCCGTCACTGATCCACACAGGCCTCACTGATCCACACAGGCCTCACTGATCCACACAGGCCCCTCACTGATCCACACAGGCCCCTCACTGATCCACACAGGCTTCACTGATCCACACAGGCCCCTCACTGATCCACACAGGCCCCTCACTGATCCACACAGGCCCCTCACTGATCCACACAGGCACTTCACTGATCCACACAGGTCTCTCACTGATCCACACAGGCCTCACTGATCCACACAGGCCCCTCACTGATCCACACAGGCCCCTCACTGATGCACACAGGACCCTCAATGATCCACACAGGCCCCTCACTGATCCACACAGGCCCCTCACTGATCCACACAGGGCTCACTGATCCACACAAGCCCCTCACTGATCCACACAGGCCCCTCACTGATCCACACAGGCCCCTCACTGATGCACACAGGACCCTCACTGATCCACACAGGCCCCTCACTGATCCACACAGGCCCCTCACTGATCCACACAGGCTTCACTGATCCATACAGACCCCTCACTGATGCACACAGACCCCTCACTGATCCACACAGACCCCTCACTGATCCACGCAGACGCCTCACTGATCCACACAGACCCCTCACTGATCCACAAAGACCCCTCACTGATTTAAACAGGCCTCACTGATCCACACAGGCCTCACTGATCCACACGGGCCTCACTGATCCACACAGGCCTCACTGATCCACACAGGCCCCTCACTGATCCACACAGGCCCCTCACTGATCCACACAGGCCCCTCACTGATCCACACAGGCCTCAATGATCCACACAGGCCCCTCACTGATCCACACATGTCCCTCACTGATCCACACAGGCCTCACTGATCCACACAGGTGCCTCACTGATCCACACAGGCCACTCACTGATGCACACAGGCCCCTCACTGATCCACACAGGCCCCTCACTGATCCACACAGGCCCCTCACTGATCCACACAGGCCCCTCACTGATCCACACAGGCGCCTCACTGATCCACAGAGACCCCTCACTGATCCACAGAGACCCCTCACTGATCCACACAGACCCCTCACTGATCCACACAGGCCCCTCACTGATCCACACAGGCCTCACTGATCCACACAGACCACTCACTGATCCACACAGGCCCCTCACTGATCCACACAGGCCCCTCACTGATCCACACAGGCCTCACTGATCCACACAGGCCCCTCACTGATCCACACAGGCCCCTCAATGATCCACATAGGCCCCTCAATGATCCACACAGGCCCCTCACTGATCCACACAGGCCCCTCACTGATCCACACAGGCCTCACTGATCCACACAGGCCCCTCACTGATCCACACAGGCCCCTCACTGATCCACACAGCCCTCACTGATCCACACAGGCCTCAATGATCCACACAGGCCCCTCACTGATCCACACAGGCCCCTCACTGATCCACACAGGGCCCTCACTGATCCACACAGGCCCGTCACTGATCCACACAGGCCTGACTGATCCACACAGGCCTCAGTGATCCACACAGGCCCCTCACTGATCCACACAGGCCCCTCACTGATCCACACAGGCCCCTCACTGATCCACACAGACCACTCACTGATCCACACAGGCCCCTCACTGATCCACACAGGCCTCAATGATCCACACAGGCCCCTCACTGATCCACACAGGCCCCTCACTGATCCACACAGGGCCCTCACTGATCCACACAGGCCCGTCACTGATCCACACAGGACTCACTGATCCACACAGGCCTCAGTGATCCACACAGACCCCTCACTGATTCACACAGGCCCCTCACTGATCCACACAGGCTTCACTGATCCACACAGGCCCCTCACTGATCCACACAGGCCTCATTGATCCACACAGGCCCCTCACTGATCCACACAGGCACTTCACTGATCCACACAGGCCTCTCACTGATCCACACAGGCCTCACTGATCCACACAGGCCCCTCACTGATCCACACAGGCCCCTCACTGATCCACACAGGCCCCTCAATGATCCACACAGGCCCCTCACTGATCCACACAGGCCCCTGACTGATCCACACAGGCCTCACTGATCCACACAGGCCCCTCACTGATCCACACAGGCCCCTCACTGATCCACACAGGCCCCTCACTGATCCACACAGGCCTCACTGATCCACACAGGCCCCTCACTGATCCACACAGGCCCCTCAGTGATCCACACAGGCTTCACTGATCCACACAGGCCCCTCACTGATCCACACAGGCCCCTCACTGATCCACACAGGCCCCTCAATGATCCACATAGGCCCCTCAATGATCCACACAGGCCCCTCACTGATCCACACAGGCCCCTCACTGATCCACACAGGCTTCACTGATCCACACAGGCCCCTCACTGATCCACACAGGCTTCACTGATCCACACAGTCCCCTCACTGATCCACACAGGCTTCACTGATCCACACAGGCGCCTCACTGATCCACACAGACCCCTCACTGATCCACGCAGACGCCTCACTGATCCACACAGACCCCTCACTGATCCACAAAGACCCCTCACTGATTTAAACAGGCCTCACTGATCCACACAGGCCTCACTGATCCACACGGGCCTCACTGATCCACACAGGCCTCACTGATCCACACAGGCCCCTCACTGATCCACACAGGCCCCTCACTGATCCACACAGGCCCCTCACTGATCCACACAGGCCTCAATGATCCACACAGGCCCCTCACTGATCCACACATGTCCCTCACTGATCCACACAGGCCTCACTGATCCACACAGGTGCCTCACTGATCCACACAGGCCACTCACTGATGCACACAGGCCCCTCACTGATCCACACAGGCCCCTCACTGATCCACACAGGCCCCTCACTGATCCACACAGGCCCCTCACTGATCCACACAGGCGCCTCACTGATCCACAGAGACCCCTCACTGATCCACAGAGACCCCTCACTGATCCACACAGACCCCTCACTGATCCACACAGGCCCCTCACTGATCCACACAGGCCTCACTGATCCACACAGACCACTCACTGATCCACACAGGCCCCTCACTGATCCACACAGGCCCCTCACTGATCCACACAGGCCCCTCACTGATCCACACAGGCCCCTCACTGATCCACACAGGCCCCTCATTGATCCACACAGGCCCCTCACTGATCCACACAGACCCCTCACTGATCCACACAGGCCCTTCACTGATCCACACAGGCCCCTCACTGATCCACACAGACCACTCACTGATCCACACAGGCCCCTCACTGATCCACACAGCCCTCACTGATCCACACAGGCCTCAATGATCCACACAGGCCCCTCACTGATCCACACAGGCCCCTCACTGATCCACACAGGGCCCTCACTGATCCACACAGGCCCGTCACTGATCCACACAGGCCTGACTGATCCACACAGGCCTCAGTGATCCACACAGGCCCCTCACTGATCCACACAGGCCCCTCACTGATCCACACAGGCCCCTCACTGATCCACACAGACCACTCACTGATCCACACAGGCCCCTCACTGATCCACACAGGCCTCAATGATCCACACAGGCCCCTCACTGATCCACACAGGCCCCTCACTGATCCACACAGGGCCCTCACTGATCCACACAGGCCCGTCACTGATCCACACAGGACTCACTGATCCACACAGGCCTCAGTGATCCACACAGACCCCTCACTGATTCACACAGACCCCTCACTGATCCACACAGGCTTCACTGATCCACACAGGCCCCTCACTGATCCACACAGGCCTCATTGATCCACACAGGCCCCTCACTGATCCACACAGGCACTTCACTGATCCACACAGGCCTCTCACTGATCCACACAGGCCTCACTGATCCACACAGGCCCCTCACTGATCCACACAGGCCCCTCACTGATCCACACAGGCCCCTCAATGATCCACACAGGCCCCTCACTGATCCACACAGGCCCCTGACTGATCCACACAGGCCTCACTGATCCACACAGGCCCCTCACTGATCCACACAGGCCCCTCACTGATCCACACAGGCTTCACTGATCCACACAGGCCCCTCACTGATCCACAGAGGCCTCATTGATCCACACAGGCCCCTCACTGATCCACACAGGCCCCTCATTGATCCACACAGGCCCCTCAATGATCCACACAGACCCCTCTCTGATACACACAGACCCCTCACTGATCCACACAGACCCCTCACTGATCCACACAGGCCCCTCACTGATCCACACAGGCCACTCACTGATCCACACAGGCCACTCACTGATCCACACAGGCCCCTCACTGATCCACACAGGCCTCACTGATCCACACAGGCCTCAATGATCCACACAGGCCCCTCACTGATCCACACAGGCCCCTCACTAATCCACACAGGCCTCACTGATCCACACAGACCCCTCACTGATCCACACAGGCCCCTCACTGATCCACACAGACCCCTCACTGATCCACACAGGCCCCTCACTGATCCACGCAGACCCCTCACTGATCCACACAGGCCCCTCACTGATCCACACAGGCCCCTCACTGATCCACACAGGCCTCACTGATCCACACAGACCCCTCACTGATCCACACAGACCCCTCACTGATCCACACAGACCCCTCACTGATCCACACAGACCCCTCACTGATCCACACAGGCCCCTCACAGATCCACACAGGCCTCACTGATCCACATAGACCCCTCACTGATCCACACAGACTCCTCACTGATCCCTCACTGATCCACAAAGATCCCTCACTGATCCACACAGGCCTCACTGATCCACACAGCCCTCACTGATGCACACAGGCACCTCACTGATCCACACAGGCCTCAATGATTCACACAGGCCCCTCACTGATCCACACAGCCCCCTCACTGATCCACACAGGACTCACTGATCCACACAGAACCCTCACTGATCCACACAGACCCCTCACTGATCCACAAAGACCCCTCACTGATCCTAACAGGCCTCACTGATCCACACAGGCCTCACTGATCCACACGGGCCTCACTGATCCACACGGGCCACTCACTGATCCACACACGTGCATCACTGATCCACACAGGCCCCTCACTGTTCCACAGAGGCCTCACTGATCCACACAGGCCTCACTGATCCACACAGGCCTCACTGATCCACACAGGCCCCTCACTGATCCACACAGGGCCCTCACTGATCAACACAGGCCCGTCACTGATCCACACAGGCCTCACTGATCCACACAGGCCTCACTGATCCACACAGGCCCCTCACTGATCCACACAGGCCCCTCACTGATCCACACAGGCTTCACTGATCCACACAGGCCCCTCACTGATCCACACAGGCCCCTCACTGATCCACACAGGCCCCTCACTGATCCACACAGGCACTTCACTGATCCACACAGGTCTCTCACTGATCCACACAGGCCTCACTGATCCACACAGGCCCCTCACTGATCCACACAGGCCCCTCACTGATGCACACAGGACCCTCAATGATCCACACAGGCCCCTCACTGATCCACACAGGCCCCTCACTGATCCACACAGGGCTCACTGATCCACACAAGCCCCTCACTGATCCACACAGGCCCCTCACTGATCCACACAGGCCCCTCACTGATGCACACAGGACCCTCAATGATCCACACAGGCCCCTCACTGATCCACACAGGCCCCTCACTGATCCACACAGGCCTCACTGATCCACACAGGCCCCTCACTGATCCACACAGGCCCCTCACTGATGCACACAGGACCCTCAATGATCCACACAGGCCCCTCACTGATCCACACAGGACTCACTGATCCACACAGACCCCTCACTGATCCACACAGACCCCTCACTGATCCACAAAGACCCCTCACTGATCCTAACAGGCCTCACTGATCCACACAGGCCCCTCACTGATCCACACAGACCCCTCACTGATCCACACAGGCCCCTCACTGATCCACACAGGGCCCTCACTGATCCACACAAGTGCCTCACTGATCCACACAGGCCCCTCACTGATCCACACAGGGCCCTCACTGATGCACACAGGCCCCTCACTGATCCACACAGACCCCTCACTGATCCAGACAGGGCCCTCACTGATCCACACAGACCCCTCACTGATCCAGACAGGGCCCTCACTGATCCACACAGGCCCATCACTGATCCAGACAGGGCCCTCACTGATCCACACAGGCCCCTCGCTGATCCACACAGGCCCCTCACTGATCCACACAGGCCTCACTGATCCACACAGGCCCCTCACTGATCCACACAGGCCTCACTGATCCACACAGGCCTCTCACTGATCCACACAGGCCTCACTGATCCACACAGGCCCCTCACTGATCCACACAGGCCCCTCAATGATCCACATAGGCCCCTCAATGATCCACACAGGCCCCTCACTGATCCACACAGGCCCCTCACTGATCCACACAGGCCTCACTGATCCACACAGGCCCCTCACTGATCCACACAGGCCCCTCACTGATCCACACAGGCTTCACTGATCCACACAGGCCCCTCACTGATCCACACAGGCCCCTCACTGATCCACACAGGCCCCTCAATGATCCACATAGGCCCCTCAATGATCCACACAGGCCTCACTGATCCACACAGGCCCCTCACTGATCCACACAGGCCCCTCACTGATCCACACAGGCCCCTCACTGATCCACACAGGCTTCACTGATCCACACAGGCCCCTCACTGATCCACACAGGCTTCACTGATCCATACAGACCCCTCACTGATGCACACAGACCCCTCACTGATCCACACAGACCCCTCACTGATCCACGCAGACGCCTCACTGATCCACACAGACCCCTCACTGATCCACAAAGACCCCTCACTGATTTAAACAGGCCTCACTGATCCACACAGGCCTCACTGATCCACACGGGCCTCACTGATCCACACAGGCCTCACTGATCCACACAGGCCCCTCACTGATCCACACAGGCCCCTCACTGATCCACACAGGCCCCTCACTGATCCACACAGGCCTCAATGATCCACACAGGCCCCTCACTGATCCACACATGTCCCTCACTGATCCACACAGGCCTCACTGATCCACACAGGTGCCTGACTGATCCACACAGGCCACTCACTGATGCACACAGGCCCCTCACTGATCCACACAGGCCCCTCACTGATCCACACAGGCCCCTCACTGATCCACACAGGCCCCTCACTGATCCACACAGGCGCCTCACTGATCCACAGAGACCCCTCACTGATCCACAGAGACCCCTCACTGATCCACACAGACCCCTCACTGATCCACACAGGCCCCTCACTGATCCACACAGGCCTCACTGATCCACAGAGACCACTCACTGATCCACACAGGCCCCTCACTGATCCACACAGGCCCCTCACTGATCCACACAGGCCCCTCACTGATCCACACAGCCCTCACTGATCCACACAGGCCTCAATGATCCACACAGGCCCCTCACTGATCCACACAGGCCCCTCACTGATCCACACAGGGCCCTCACTGATCCACACAGGCCCGTCACTGATCCACACAGGCCTGACTGATCCACACAGGCCTCAGTGATCCACACAGGCCCCTCACTGATCCACACAGGCCCCTCACTGATCCACACAGGCCCCTCACTGATCCACACAGACCACTCACTGATCCACACAGGCCCCTCACTGATCCACACAGGCCTCAATGATCCACACAGGCCCCTCACTGATCCACACAGGCCCCTCACTGATCCACACAGGGCCCTCACTGATCCACACAGGCCCGTCACTGATCCACACAGGACTCACTGATCCACACAGGCCTCAGTGATCCACACAGACCCCTCACTGATTCACACAGGCCCCTCACTGATCCACACAGGCTTCACTGATCCACACAGGCCCCTCACTGATCCACACAGGCCTCATTGATCCACACAGGCCCATCACTGATCCACACAGGCACTTCACTGATCCACACAGGCCTCTCACTGATCCACACAGGCCTCACTGATCCACACAGCCCCCTCACTGATCCACACAGGCCCCTCACTGATCCACACAGGCCCCTCAATGATCCACACAGGCCCCTCACTGATCCACACAGGCCCCTGACTGATCCACACAGGCCTCACTGATCCACACAGGCCCCTCACTGATCCACACAGGCCCCTCACTGATCCACACAGGCTTCACTGATCCACACAGGCCCCTCACTGATCCACAGAGGCCTCATTGATCCACACAGGCCACTTACTGATCCACACAGGCCCCTCACTGATCCACAGAGGCCTCATTGATCCACACAGGCCACTTACTGATCCACACAGGCCCCTCAATGATCCACACAGACCCCTCTCTGATACACACAGACCCCTCACTGATCCACACAGACCCCTCACTGATCCACACAGGCCCCTCACTGATCCACACAGGCCACTCACTGATCCACACAGGCCACTCACTGATCCACACAGGCCCCTCACTGATCCACACAGGCCTCACTGATCCACACAGGCCTCAATGATCCACACAGGCCCCTCACTGATCCACACAGGCCCCTCACTAATCCACACAGGCCTCACTGATCCACACAGACCCCTCACTGATCCACACAGGCCCCTCACTGATCCACACAGACCCCTCACTGATCCACACAGGCCCCTCACTGATCCACGCAGACCCCTCACTGATCCACACAGGCCCCTCACTGATCCACACAGGCCCCTCACTGATCCACACAGGCCTCACTGATCCACACAGACCCCTCACTGATCCACACAGACCCCTCACTGATCCACACAGACCCCTCACTGATCCACACAGACCCCTCACTGATCCACACAGGCCCCTCACAGATCCACACAGGCCTCACTGATCCACATAGACCCCTCACTGATCCACACAGACTCCTCACTGATCCCTCACTGATCCACAAAGATCCCTCACTGATCCACACAGGCCTCACTGATCCACACAGCCCTCACTGATGCACACAGGCACCTCACTGATCCACACAGGCCTCAATGATTCACACAGGCCGCTCACTGATCCACACAGCCCCCTCACTGATCCACACAGGACTCACTGATCCACACAGAACCCTCACTGATCCACACAGACCCCTCACTGATCCACAAAGACCCCTCACTGATCCTAACAGGCCTCACTGATCCACACAGGCCTCACTGATCCACACAGGCCTCACTGATCCACACGGGCCACTCACTGATCCACACACGTGCATCACTGATCCACACAGGCCCCTCACTGTTCCACAGAGGCCTCACTGATCCACACAGGCCTCACTGATCCACACAGGCCTCACTGATCCACACAGGCCCCTCACTGATCCACACAGGGCCCTCACTGATCAACACAGGCCCGTCACTGATCCACACAGGCCTCACTGATCCACACAGGCCTCACTGATCCACACAGGCCCCTCACTGATCCACACAGGCCCCTCACTGATCCACACAGGCTTCACTGATCCACACAGGCCCCTCACTGATCCACACAGGCCCCTCACTGATCCACACAGGCCCCTCACTGATCCACACAGGCACTTCACTGATCCACACAGGTCTCTCACTGATCCACACAGGCCTCACTGATCCACACAGGCCCCTCACTGATCCACACAGGCCCCTCACTGATGCACACAGGACCCTCAATGATCCACACAGGCCCCTCACTGATCCACACAGGCCCCTCACTGATCCACACAGGCCTCACTGATCCACACAAGCCCCTCACTGATCCACACAGGCCCCTCACTGATCCACACAGGCCCCTCACTGATGCACACAGGACCCTCAATGATCCACACAGGCCCCTCACTGATCCACACAGGCCCCTCACTGATCCACACAGGCCTCACTGATCCACACAGGCCCCTCACTGATCCACACAGGCCCCTCACTGATGCACACAGGACCCTCAATGATCCACACAGGCCCCTCACTGATCCACACAGGCCCCTCACTGATCCACACAGGCCTCACTGATCCACACAAGCCCCTCACTGATCCACACAGGCCCCTCACTGATCCACAGAGGCCTCATTGATCCACACAGGCCCCTCACTGATCCACACAGGCCCCTCATTGATCCACACAGGCCCCTCAATGATCCACACAGACCCCTCACTGATCCACACAGACCCCTCACTGATCCACCCAGGCCCCTCACTGATCCACACAGGCCCCTCACTGATTCACACAGACCACTCACTGATCCACACAGGCCCCTCACTGATCCACACAGGCCTCACTGATCCACACAGGCCTCAATGATCTACACAGGCCCCTCACTGATCCACACAGGCCCCTCACTAATCCACACAGGCCTCACTGATCCACACAGACCCCTCACTGATCCACACAGACCCCTCACTGATCCACACAGACCCCTCACTGATCCACACAGGCCCCTCACAGATCCACACAGGCCCCTCACTGATCCACACAGGCCTCACTGATCCACACAGGCCTCAATGATCCACACAGGCCCCTCACTGATCCACACAGGCCCCTCACTAATCCACACAGACCCCTCACTGATCCACACAGACCCCTCACTGATCCACACAGACCCCTCACTGATGCACACAGGCCCCTCACAGATCCACACAGGCCTCACTGATCCACATAGACCCCTCACAGGTCCACACAGATTCCTCACTGATCCCTCACTGATCCACAAAGATCCCTCACTGATCCACACAGGCCTCACTGATCCACACAGGCCTCACTGATCCACACAGACCCCTCACTGATCCACACAGGCCTCACTGATCCACACAGGCCCCTCACTGATCCACACAGGCCTCAATGATCCACACAGGCCCCTCACTGATCCACACAGGCACCTCACTGACCCACACAGACCTCACTGATCCACACAGGCCCCTCACTGATCCACACTGGCCCCTCACTGATCCACACTGGCCCCTCACTGATCCACACAGGCCTCACTGATCCACACAGGCCTCACTGATCCACACAGGCCTCACTGATTAACACAGGCACTTCACTGATCCAAACAGGCCCCTCACTGATCCACACAGGCCTCACTGATCCACACAGGCCTCACTGATCCACACAGGCCTCACTGATCCACACAGGCCTCACTGATCCACACAGGCCCCTCACTGATCCACACTGGCCCCTCACTGATCCACACAGGCCTCACTGATCCACACAGGCCCCTCACTGATCCACACAGGCCTCACTGATCCACACAGGCACTTCACTGATCCAAACAGGCCCCTCACTGATCCACACAGGCCCTTCACTGATCCACTCAGGCCCCTCACTGATGCACACAGGCCCCTCACAGATCCACACAGGCCTCACTGATCCACATAGACCCCTCACAGGTCCACACAGATTCCTCACTGATCCCTCACTGATCCACAAAGATCCCTCACTGATCCACACAGGCCTCACTGATCCACACAGGCCTCACTGATCCACACAGACCCCTCACTGATCCACACAGGCCTCACTGATCCACACAGGCCCCTCACTGATCCACACAGGCCTCAATGATCCACACAGGCCCCTCACTGATCCACACAGGCACCTCACTGACCCACACAGACCTCACTGATCCACACAGGCCCCTCACTGATCCACACTGGCCCTTCACTGATCCACACTGGCCCCTCACTAATCCACACAGGCCTCACTGATCCACACAGGCCTCACTGATCCACACAGGCCTCACTGATCCACACAGGCCTCACTGATCCACACAGGCACTTCACTGATCCAAACAGGCCCCTCACTGATCCACACAGGCCTCACTGATCCACACAGGCCTCACTGATCCAAACAGGCCCCTCACTGATCCACACAGGCCCTTCACTGATCCACTCAGGCCCCTCACTGATCCACACAGGCCCCTCACTGATCCACACAGGCCTCACTGATCCACACAGGCCTCACTGATCCACACAGGCCTCACTGATCCACACAGGCCTCACTGATCCACACTGGCCTCAATGATCCACACATGCCCCTCACTGATCCACACAGACCCCTCACTGATCCACACGGACCCCTCACTGATCCACACAGACCCCTCACTGATCCACAAAGACCCCTCACAGATCCACACAGGCCTCACTGATCCACACAGGCCTCACTGATCCACACAGGCCTCACTGATCCACACAGGCCTCACTGATCCACACAGGCCCCTCACTGATCCACACAGGCCTCACTGATCCACACAGGCCCTTCACTGATCCACACGGGCCACTCACTGATCCACACACGTGCATCACTGATCCACACAGGCCCCTCACTGTTCCACAGAGGCCTCACTGATCCACACAGGCCTCACTGATCCACACAGGCCCCTGACTGATCCACACAGGCCCCTCACTGATCCACACAGGCCCCTCACTGATCCACACAGGCCCCTCACTGATCCACACAGGCCCCTCACTGATCCACACAGACCCCTCACTGATGCACACAGGCCCCTCACTGATCCACACAGGGCCCTCACTGATCCACACACGTGCCTCACTGATCCACACAGGCCCCTCACTGATCCACACAGGTCCCTCACTGATGCACACAGGCCCCTCACTGATCCACACAGACCCCTCACTGATCCAGACAGGGCCCTCACTGATCCACACAGGCCCATCACTGATCCACACAGGGCCCTCACTGGTCCACACAGGCTCCTCACTGATCCACACAGGCACTTCACTGATCCACACAGGCCTCTCACTGATCCACACAGGCCTCACTGATCCACACAGGCCCCTCACTGATCCACACAGGCCCCTCAATGATCCACATAGGCCCCTCAATGATCCACACAGGCCCCTCACTGATCCACACAGGCCCCTCACTGATCCACACAGGCCTCACTGATCCACACAGGCCCCTCACTGATCCACACAGGCCCCTCACTGATCCACACAGGCTTCACTGATCCACACAGGCCCCTCACTGATCCACACAGGCCTCATTGATCCACACAGACCCCTCACTGATGCACACAGACCCCTCACTGATCCACACAGACCCCTCACTGATCCACGCAGACGCCTCACTGATCCACACAGGCCCCTCACTGATCCACACAGCCCTCACTGATCCACACAGGCCTCAATGATCCACACAGGCCCTTCACTGATCCACACTGGCCCCTCACTGATCCACACAGGCCTCACTGATCCACACAGACCCCTCACTGATCCACACAGACCCCTCACTGATCCACAAAGACCCCTCACTGATTCACACAGGCCTCACTGATCCACACAGGCCTCACTGATCCACACAGGCCTCACTGATCCACACAGGCCTCACTGATCCACACAGGCCCCTCACTGATCCACACAGGCCCCTCACTGATCCACACAGGCCCCTCACTGATCCACACAGGCCTCACTGATCCACACAGGCCTCAATGATCCACACAGGCCCCTCACTGATCCACACATGTCCCTCACTGATCCACACAGGCCTCACTGATCCACACAGGTGCCTCACTGATCCACACAGGCCACTCACTGATGCACACAGGCCCCTCACTGATCCACACAGGCCCCTCACTGATCCACACAGGCCCCTCACTGATCCACACAGGCCCCTCACTGATCCACACAGGCGCCTCACTGATCCACACAGACCCCTCACTGATCCACACAGGCCTCTCACTGATCCACACAGGCCCCTCACTGATCCACACAGGCCCCTCACTGATCCACACAGGTGCCTCACTGATCCACACAGGCCACTCACTGATGCACACAGGCCCCTCACTGATCCACACAGGCCCCTCACTGATCCACACAGGCGCCTCACTGATCCACACAGACCCCTCACTGATCCACACAGACCCCTCACTGATCCGCACAGGCCCCTCACTGATCCACACAGGCCTCACTGATCCACACAGATCACTCACTGATCCACACAGGCCCCTCACTGATCCACACAGGCCCCTCACTGATCCACACAGGCCGCTCACTGATCCACACAGGCCCCTCACTGATCCACACAGGCCCCTCACTGATCCACACAGGCCCCTCACTGATCCACACAGACCCCTCACTGATCCACACAGGCCCCTCACTGATCCACACAGGCCCTTCACTGATCCACACAGGCCCCTCACTGATCCACACAGGCCCTTCACTGATCCACACAGACCACTCACTGATCCACACAGGCCCCTCACTGATCCACACAGCCCTCACTGATCCACACAGGCCTCAATGATCCACACAGGCCCCTCACTGATCCACACAGGCCCCTCACTGATCCACACAGGGCCCTCACTGATCCACAAAGGCCCGTCACTGATCCACACAGGCCTCACTGATCCACACAGGCCTCAGTGATCCACACAGGCCCCTCACTGATCCACACAGGCCCCTCACTGATCCACACAGGCTTCACTGATCCACACAGGCCCCTCACTGATCCACACAGGCCTCATTGATCCACGCAGGCCCCTCACTGATCCACACAGGCACTTCACTGATTCACACAGGCCTCTCACTGATCCACACAGGCCTCACTGATCCACACAGGCCCCTCACTGATCCACACAGGCCCCTCACTGATCCACACAGGCCCCTCAATGATCCACACAGGCCCCTCACTGATCCACACAGGCCCCTCACTGATCCACACAGGCCTCACTGATCCACACAGGCCCCTCACTGATCCACACAGGCCCCTCACTGATCCACACAGGCTTCACTGATCCACACAGGCCCCTCACTGATCCACAGAGGCCTCATTGATCCACACAGGCCACTTACTGATCCACACAGGCCCCTCATTGATCCACACAGGCCCCTCAATGATCCACACAGACCCCTCACTGATACACACAGACCCCTCACTGATCCACACAGACCCCTCACTGATCCACACAGGCCCCTCACTGATCCACACAGGCCACTCACTGATCCACACAGGCCACTCACTGATCCACACAGGCCCCTCACTGATCCACACAGGCCTCACTGATCCACACAGGCCTCAATGATCCACACAGGCCCCTCACTGATCCACACAGGCCCCTCACTAATCCACACAGGCCTCACTGATCCACACAGACCCCTCACTGATCCACACAGGCCCCTCACTGATCCACACAGACCCCTCACTGATCCACACAGGCCCCTCACTGATCCACGCAGACCCCTCACTGATCCACACAGACCCCTCACTGATCCACACAGGCCCCTCACAGATCCACACAGGCCTCACTGATCCACATAGACCCCTCACTGATCCACACAGACTCCTCACTGATCCCTCACTGATCCACAAAGATCCCTCACTGATCCACACAGGCCTCACTGATCCACACAGCCCTCACTGATGCACACAGGCCCCTCACTGATCCACACAGGCCTCAATGATTCACACAGGCCCGTCACTGATCCACACAGCCCCCACACTGATCCACACAGGACTCACTGATCCACACAGAACCCTCACTGATCCACACAGACCCCTCACTGATCCACAAAGACCCCTCACTGATCCTAACAGGCCTCACTGATCCACACAGGCCTCACTGATCCACACAGGCCTCACTGATCCACACGGGCCACTCACTGATCCACACACGTGCATCACTGATCCACACAGGCCCCTCACTGTTCCACAGAGGCCTCACTGATCCACACAGGCGTCACTGATCCACACAGGCCTCACTGATCCACACAGGCCCCTCACTGATCCACACAGGGCCCTCACTGATCAACACAGGCCCGTCACTGATCCACACAGGCCTCACTGATCCACACAGGCCTCACTGATCCACACAGGCCCCTCACTGATCCACACAGGCCCCTCACTGATCCACACAGGCTTCACTGATCCACACAGGCCCCTCACTGATCCACACAGGCCCCTCACTGATCCACACAGGCCCCTCACTGATCCACACAGGCCTCACTGATCCACACAGGCCCCTCACTGATCCACACAGGCCCCTCACTGATCCACACAGGCCCCTCACTGATCCACACAGGCCCCTCAATGATCCACACAGGCCCCTCACTGATCCACACAGGCCCCTCACTGATCCACACAGGCCTCACTGATCCACACAGGCCCCTCACTGATCCACACAGGCCCCTCACTGATCCACACAGGCCCCTCAATGATCCACACAGGCCCCTCACTGATCCACACAGGCCCCTCACTGATCCACACAGGCCTCACTGATCCACACAGGCCCCTCACTGATCCACACAGGCCCCTCATTGATCCACACAGGCCCCTCAATGATCCACACAGACCCCTCACTGATACACACAGCCCCCTCACTGATCCACACAGACCCCTCACTGATCCACCCAGGCCCCTCACTGATCCACACATGCCCCTCACTGATTCACACAGACCACTCACTGATCCACACAGGCCCCTCACTGATCCACACAGGCCTCACTGATCCACACAGGCCTCAATGATCTACACAGGCCCCTCACTGATCCACACAGGCCCCTCACTAATCCACACAGGCCTCACTGATCCACACAGACCCCTCACTGATCCACACAGACCCCTCACTGATCCACACAGACCCCTCACTGATCCACACAGGCCCCTCACAGATCCACACAGGCCCCTCACTGATCCACACAGGCCTCACTGATCCACACAGGCCTCAATGATCCACACAGGCCCCTCACTGATCCACACAGGCCCCTCACTAATCCACACAGGCCTCACTGATCCACACAGACCCCTCACTGATCCACACAGACCCCTCACTGATCCACACAGACCCCTCACTGATGCACACAGGCCCCTCACAGATCCACACAGGCCACACTGATCCACATAGACCCCTCACAGGTCCACACAGACTCCTCACTGATCCCTCACTGATCCACAAAGATCCCTCACTGATCCACACAGGCCTCACTGATCCACACAGGCCTCACTGATCCACACAGACCCCTCACTGATCCACACAGGCCTCACTGATCCACACAGGCCCCTCACTGATCCACACAGGCCTCAATGATCCACACAGGCCCCTCACTGATCCACACAGGCACCTCACTGACCCACACAGACCTCACTGATCCACACAGGCCCCTCACTGATCCACACTGGCCCCTCACTGATCCACACTGGCCCCTCACTGATCCACACAGGCCTCACTGATCCACACAGGCCTCACTGATCCACACAGGCACTTCACTGATCCACACAGGCTCTTCACTGATCCACTCAGGCCCCTCACTGATCCACACTGGCGTCACTGATCCACACAGGCCTCACTGATCCACACAGGCCCCTCACTGATCCACACAGGCGCCTCACTGATCCACACAGACCCCTCACTGATCCACACAAGCCACTCACTGATCCACACAGGCCCCTCACTGATCCACACAGGCCCCTCACTGATCCACACAGTCCTCACTGATCCACACAGACCCCTCACTGATCCACACAGACCCCTCACTGATCCACACAGACCCCTCACTGATCCACACAGACCCCTCACTGATCCACACAGGCCCCTCACAGATCCACACATGCCTCACTGATCCACACAGACCCCTCACTGATCCACACAGACCCCTCACTGATCCACACAGACCCCTCACTGATCCACAAAGACCCCTCACAGATCCACACAGGCCTCACTGATCCACACAGGCCTCACTGATCCACACAGGCCTCACTGATCCACACTGGCCTCAATGATCCTCACATGCCCCTCACTGATCCACACAGGCCCCTCACTGACCCACACAGGCCGCTCACTGATCCACACTGGCCTCACTGATCCACACAGGCCTCACTGATCCACACAGACGCCTCACTGATCCACACGGACCCCTCACTGATCCACACAGGCCTCAATGATCCACACAGGCCCCACATTGATCCACACAGCCCTCACTGATCCACACAGGCCTCACTGATCCACACAGACCCCTCACTGATCCACACAGGCCTCACTGATCCATACAGGCCTCACTGATCCACACAGGTCCCTCACTGATCCACACAGGCCTCACTGATCCACACAGGCCTCACTGATCCACACAGGCCTCACTGATCCACACAGGCCTCACTGATCCACACAGGCCCCTCACTGATCCACACAGGCGCCTCACTGATCCACACAGACCCCTCACTGATCCACACAAGCCCCTCACTAATCCACACAGGCCCCTCACTGACCCACACAGGCCCCTCACTGATCCACACAGGCCTCACTGATCCACACAGACCCCTCACTGATCCACACAGACCCCTCACTGATCCACACAGACCCCTCACTGATCCACACAGACCCCTCACTGATCCACACAGGCCCCTCACTGATCCACACAGGCCCCTCACTGATCCACACAGACCCCTCACTGATCCACACAGGCCCTTCACTGATCCACACAGGCCCCTCACTGATCCACACAGACCACTCACTGATCCACACAGGCCCCTCACTGATCCACACAGCCCTCACTGATCCACACAGGCCTCAATGATCCACACAGGCCCCTCACTGATCCACACAGGCCCCTCACTGATCCACACAGGGCCCTCACTGATCCACAAAGGCCCGTCACTGATCCACACAGGCCTCACTGATCCACACAGGCCTCAGTGATCCACACAGGCCCCTCACTGATCCACACAGGCCCCTCACTGATCCACACAGGCTTCATTGATCCACGCAGGCCCCTCACTGATCCACACAGGCACTTCACTGATTCACACAGGCCTCTCACTGATCCACACAGGCCTCACTGATCCACACAGGCCCCTCACTGATCCACACAGGCCCCTCACTGATCCACACAGGCCCCTCACTGATCCACACAGGCCCCTCACTGATCCACACAGGCCCCTCAATGATCCACACAGG
This sequence comes from Pristiophorus japonicus, assembly GCF_044704955.1. Lineage (NCBI taxonomy): Eukaryota > Metazoa > Chordata > Chondrichthyes > Pristiophoridae > Pristiophorus > Pristiophorus japonicus. The sequence continues at coordinate 258,276 of NW_027253707.1, forward strand.
CCCCTCACTGATCCACACAGGCCCCTCACTGATCCACACAGGCCTCACTGATCCACACAGGCCCCTCACTGATCCACACAGGCCCCTCACTGATCCACACAGGCTTCACTGATCCACACAGGCCCCTCACTGATCCACAGAGGCCTCATTGATCCACACAGGCCCCTCACTGATCCACACAGGCCCCTCATTGATCCACACAGGCCCCTCAATGATTCACACAGACCCCTCACTGATACACACAGACCCCTCACTGATCCACACAGACCCCTCACTGATCCACACAGGCCCCTCACTGATCCACACAGGCCACTCACTGATCCACACAGGCCACTCACTGATCCACACAGGCCCCTCACTGATCCACACAGGCCTCACTGATCCACACAGGCCTCAATGATCCACACAGGCCCCTCACTGATCCACGCAGGCCCCTCACTAATCCACACAGGCCTCACTGATCCACACAGACCCCTCACTGATCCACACAGGCCCCTCACTGATCCACACAGACCCCTCACTGATCCACACAGGCCCCTCACTGATCCACGCAGACCCCTCACTGATCCACACAGGCCCCTCACTGATCCACACAGGCCCCTCACTGATCCACACAGACCCCTCACTGATCCACACAGGCCTCACTGATCCACACAGGCCCCTCACTGATCCACACAGACCCCTCACTGATCCACACAGACCCCTCACTGATCCACACAGACCCCTCACTGATCCACACAGGCCCCTCACAGATCCACACAGGCCTCACTGATCCACATAGACCCCTCACTGATCCACACAGACTCCTCACTGATCCCTCACTGATCCACAAAGATCCCTCACTGATCCACACAGGCCTCACTGATCCACACAGCCCTCACTGATGCACACAGGCCCCTCACTGATCCACACAGGCCTCAATGATTCACACAGGCCCGTCACTGATCCACACAGCCCCCACACTGATCCACACAGGACTCACTGATCCACACAGAACCCTCACTGATCCACACAGACCCCTCACTGATCCACAAAGACCCCTCACTGATCCTAACAGGCCTCACTGATCCACACAGGCCTCACTGATCCACACAGGCCTCACTGATCCACACGGGCCACTCACTGATCCACACACGTGCATCACTGATCCACACAGGCCCCTCACTGTTCCACAGAGGCCTCACTGATCCACACAGGCCTCACTGATCCACACAGGCCTCACTGATCCACACAGGCCCCTCACTGATCCACACAGGGCCCTCACTGATCAACACAGGCCCGTCACTGATCCACACAGGCCTCACTGATCCACACAGGCCTCACTGATCCACACAGGCCCCTCACTGATCCACACAGGCCCCTCACTGATCCACACAGGCTTCACTGATCCACACAGGCCCCTCACTGATCCACACAGGCCCCTCACTGATCCACACAGGCACTTCACTGATCCACACAGGCCTCTCACTGATCCACACAGGCCTCACTGATCCACACAGGCCCCTCACTGATCCACACAGGCCCCTCACTGATCCACACAGGCCCCTCAATGATCCACACAGGCCCCTCACTGATCCACACAGGCCCCTCACTGATCCACACAGGCCTCACTGATCCACACAGGCCCCTCACTGATCCACACAGGCCCCTCACTGATCCACACAGGCTTCACTGATCCACACAGGCCCCTCACTGATCCACAGAGGCCTCAATGATCCACACAGGCCCCTCACTGATCCACACAGGCCCCTCATTGATCCACACAGGCCCCTCAATGATCCACACAGACCCCTCACTGATACACACAGACCCCTCACTGATCCACACAGACCCCTCACTGATCCACCCAGGCCCCTCACTGATCCACACATGCCCCTCACTGATTCACACAGACCACTCACTGATCCACACAGGCCCCTCACTGATCCACACAGGCCTCACTGATCCACACAGGCCTCAATGATCTACACAGGCCCCTCACTGATCCACACAGGCCCCTCACTAATCCACACAGGCCTCACTGATCCACACAGACCCCTCACTGATCCACACAGACCCCTCACTGATCCACACAGACCCCTCACTGATCCACACAGGCCCCTCACAGATCCACACAGGCCCCTCACTGATCCACACAGGCCTCACTGATCCACACAGGCCTCAATGATCCACACAGGCCCCTCACTGATCCACACAGGCCCCTCACTAATCCACACAGGCCTCACTGATCCACACAGACCCCTCACTGATCCACACAGACCCCTCACTGATCCACACAGACCCCTCACTGATGCACACAGGCCCCTCACAGATCCACACAGGCCACACTGATCCACATAGACCCCTCACAGGTCCACACAGACTCCTCACTGATCCCTCACTGATCCACACACGTGCATCACTGATCCACACAGGCCCCTCACTGTTCCACAGAGGCCTCACTGATCCACACAGGCGTCACTGATCCACACAGGCCTCACTGATCCACAGAGGCCCCTCACTGATCCACACAGGGCCCTCACTGATCAACACAGGCCCGTCACTGATCCACACAGGCCTCACTGATCCACACAGGCCTCACTGATCCACACAGGCCCCTCACTGATCCACACAGGCCCCTCACTGATCCACACAGGCTTCACTGATCCACACAGGCCCCTCACTGATCCACACAGGCCCCTCACTGATCCACACAGGCCCCTCACTGATCCACACAGGCACTTCACTGATCCACACAGGCCTCTCACTGATCCACACAGGCCTCACTGATCCACACAGGCCCCTCACTGATCCACACAGGCCCCTCACTGATCCACACAGGCCCCTCAATGATCCACACAGGCCCCTCACTGATCCACACAGGCCCCTCACTGATCCACACAGGCCTCACTGATCCACACAGGCCCCTCACTGATCCACACAGGCCCCTCATTGATCCACACAGGCCCCTCAATGATCCACACAGACCCCTCACTGATACACACAGACCCCTCACTGATCCACACAGACCCCTCACTGATCCACCCAGGCCCCTCACTGATCCACACATGCCCCTCACTGATTCACACAGACCACTCACTGATCCACACAGGCCCCTCACTGATCCACACAGGCCTCACTGATCCACACAGGCCTCAATGATCTACACAGGCCCCTCACTGATCCACACAGGCCCCTCACTAATCCACACAGGCCTCACTGATCCACACAGACCCCTCACTGATCCACACAGACCCCTCACTGATCCACACAGACCCCTCACTGATCCACACAGGCCCCTCACAGATCCACACAGGCCCCTCACTGATCCACACAGGCCTCACTGATCCACAAAGGCCTCAATGATCCACACAGGCCCCTCACTGATCCACACAGGCCCCTCACTAATCCACACAGGCCTCACTGATCCACACAGACCCCTCACTGATCCACACAGACCCCTCACTGATCCACACAGACCCCTCACTGATGCACACAGGCCCCTCACAGATCCACACAGGCCACACTGATCCACATAGACCCCTCACAGGTCCACACAGACTCCTCACTGATCCCTCACTGATCCACAAAGATCCCTCACTGATCCACACAGGCCTCACTGATCCACACAGGCCTCACTGATCCACACAGACCCCTCACTGATCCACACAGGCCTCACTGATCCACACAGGCCCCTCACTGATCCACACAGGCCTCAATGATCCACACAGGCCCCTCACTGATCCACACAGGCACCTCACTGACCCACACAGACCTCACTGATCCACACAGGCCCCTCACTGATCCACACTGGCCCCTCACTGATCCACACTGGCCCCTCACTGATCCACACAGGCCTCACTGATCCACACAGGCCTCACTGATCCACACAGGCACTTCACTGATCCACACAGGCCCTTCACTGATCCACTCAGGCCCCTCACTGATCCACACTGGCGTCACTGATCCACACAGGCCTCACTGATCCACACAGGCCCCTCACTGATCCACACAGGCGCCTCACTGATCCACACAGACCCCTCACTGATCCACACAAGCCACTCACTGATCCACACAGGCCCCTCACTGATCCACACAGGCCCCTCACTGATCCACACAGTCCTCACTGATCCACACAGACCCCTCACTGATCCACACAGACCCCTCACTGATCCACACAGACCCCTCACTGATCCACACAGACCCCTCACTGATCCACACAGGCCCCTCACAGATCCACACATGCCTCACTGATCCACACAGACCCCTCACTGATCCACACAGACCCCTCACTGATCCACACAGACCCCTCACTGATCCACAAAGACCCCTCACAGATCCACACAGGCCTCACTGATCCACACAGGCCTCACTGATCCACACAGGCCTCACTGATCCACACTGGCCTCAATGATCCACACATGCCCCTCACTGATCCACACAGGCCCCTCACTGACCCACACAGGCCGCTCACTGATCCACACTGGCCTCACTGATCCACACAGGCCTCACTGATCCACACAGACGCCTCACTGATCCACACGGACCCCTCACTGATCCACACAGGCCTCAATGATCCACACAGGCCCCACATTGATCCACACAGCCCTCACTGATCCACACAGGCCTCACTGATCCACACAGACCCCTCACTGATCCACACAGGCCTCACTGATCCATACAGGCCTCACTGATCCACACAGGTCCCTCACTGATCCACACAGGCCTCACTGATCCACACAGGCCTCACTGATCCACACAGGCCTCACTGATCCACACAGGCCTCACTGATCCACACAGGCCCCTCACTGATCCACACAGGCGCCTCACTGATCCACACAGATCCCTCACTGATCCACACAAGCCCCTCACTAATCCACACAGGCCCCTCACTGACCCACACAGGCCCCTCACTGATCCACACAGGCCTCACTGATCCACACAGACCCCTCACTGATCCACACAGACCCCTCACTGATCCACACAGACCCCTCACTGATCCACACAGACCCCTCACTGATCCACACAGGCCCCTCACAGATCCACACATGCCTCACTGATCCACACAGACCCCTCACTGATCCACACAGACCCCTCACTGATCCACACAGACCCCTCACTGATCCACACAGGCCCCTCACTGATCCACACAGGCCCCTCACTGATCCACACAGACCCCTCACTGATCCACACAGGCCCTTCACTGATCCACACAGGCCCCTCACTGATCCACACAGACCACTCACTGATCCACACAGGCCCCTCACTGATCCACACAGCCCTCACTGATCCACACAGGCCTCAATGATCCACACAGGCCCCTCACTGATCCACACAGGCCCCTCACTGATCCACACAGGGCCCTCACTGATCCATAAAGGCCCGTCACTGATCCACACAGGCCTCACTGATCCACACAGGCCTCAGTGATCCACACAGGCCCCTCACTGATCCACACAGGCCCCTCACTGATCCACACAGGCTTCACTGATCCACGCAGGCCCCTCACTGATCCACACAGGCACTTCACTGATTCACACAGGCCTCTCACTGATCCACACAGGCCTCACTGATCCACACAGGCCCCTCACTGATCCACACAGGCCCCTCACTGATCCACACAGGCCCCTCAATGATCCACACAGGCCCCTCACTGATCCACACAGGCCCCTCACTGATCCACACAGGCCTCACTGATCCACACAGGCCCCTCACTGATCCACACAGGCCCCTCACTGATCCACACAGGCTTCACTGATGCACACAGGCCCCTCACTGATCCACAGAGGCCTCATTGATCCACACAGGCCCCTCACTGATCCACACAGGCCCCTCATTGATCCACACAGGCCCCTCAATGATTCACACAGACCCCTCACTGATACACACAGACCCCTCACTGATCCACACAGACCCCTCACTGATCCACACAGGCCCCTCACTGATCCACACAGGCCCCTCACTGATCCACACAGGCCTCACTGATCCACACAGGCCTCAATGATCCACACAGGCCCCTCACTGATCCACACAGGCCCCTCACTAATCCACACAGGCCTCACTGATCCACACAGACCCCTCACTGATCCACACAGACCCCTCACTGATCCACACAGACCCCTCACTGATGCACACAGGCCCCTCACAGATCCACACAGGCCACACTGATCCACATAGACCCCTCACAGGTCCACACAGACTCCTCACTGATCCCTCACTGATCCACAAAGATCCCTCACTGATCCACACAGGCCTCACTGATCCACACAGGCCTCACTGATCCACACAGGCCCCTCAATGATCCACACAGGCCCCTCACTGATCCACACAGGCCCCTCACTGATCCACACAGGCCTCACTGATCCACACAGGCCCCTCACTGATCCACACAGGCCTCAATGATCCACACAGGCCCCTCACTGATCCACACAGGCACCTCACTGACCCACACAGACCTCACTGATCCACACAGGCCCCTCACTGATCCACACTGGCCCCTCACTGATCCACACTGGCCCCTCACTGATCCACACAGGCCTCACTGATCCACACAGGCCTCACTGATCCACACAGGCACTTCACTGATCCACACAGGCCCTTCACTGATCCACTCAGGCCCCTCACTGATCCACACTGGCGTCACTGATCCACACAGGCCTCACTGATCCACACAGGCCCCTCACTGATCCACACAGGCGCCTCACTGATCCACACAGACCCCTCACTGATCCACACAAGCCACTCACTGATGCACACAGGCCCCTCACTGATCCACACAGGCCTCAATGATTCACACAGGCCCGTCACTGATCCACACAGCCCCCACACTGATCCACACAGGACTCACTGATCCACACAGAACCCTCACTGATCCACACAGACCCCTCACTGATCCACAAAGACCCCTCACTGATCCTAACAGGCCTCACTGATCCACACAGGCCTCACTGATCCACACAGGCCTCACTGATCCACACGGGCCACTCACTGATCCACACACGTGCATCACTGATCCACACAGGCCCCTCACTGTTCCACAGAGGCCTCACTGATCCACACAGGCCTCACTGATCCACACAGGCCTCACTGATCCACACAGGCCCCTCACTGATCCACACAGGGCCCTCACTGATCAACACAGGCCCGTCACTGATCCACACAGGCCTCACTGATCCACACAGGCCTCACTGATCCACACAGGCCCCTCACTGATCCACACAGGCCCCTCACTGATCCACACAGGCTTCACTGATCCACACAGGCCCCTCACTGATCCACACAGGCCCCTCACTGATCCACACAGGCACTTCACTGATCCACACAGGCCTCTCACTGATCCACACAGGCCTCACTGATCCACACAGGCCCCTCACTGATCCACACAGGCCCCTCACTGATCCACACAGGCCCCTCAATGATCCACACAGGCCCCTCACTGATCCACACAGGCCCCTCACTGATCCACACAGGCCTCACTGATCCACACAGGCCCCTCACTGATCCACACAGGCCCCTCACTGATCCACACAGGCTTCACTGATCCACACAGGCCCCTCACTGATCTACAGAGGCCTCAATGATCCACACAGGCCCCTCACTGATCCACACAGGCCCCTCATTGATCCACACAGGCCCCTCAATGATCCACACAGACCCCTCACTGATACACACAGACCCCTCACTGATCCACACAGACCCCTCACTGATCCACCCAGGCCCCTCACTGATCCACACATGCCCCTCACTGATTCACACAGACCACTCACTGATCCACACAGGCCCCTCACTGATCCACACAGGCCTCACTGATCCACACAGGCCTCAATGATCTACACAGGCCCCTCACTGATCCACACAGGCCCCTCACTAATCCACACAGGCCTCACTGATCCACACAGACCCCTCACTGATCCACACAGACCCCTCACTGATCCACACAGACCCCTCACTGATCCACACAGGCCCCTCACAGATCCACACAGGCCCCTCACTGATCCACACAGGCCTCACTGATCCACACAGGCCTCAATGATCCACACAGGCCCCTCACTGATCCACACAGGCCCCTCACTAATCCACACAGGCCTCACTGATCCACACAGACCCCTCACTGATCCACACAGACCCCTCACTGATCCACACAGACCCCTCACTGATGCACACAGGCCCCTCACAGATCCACACAGGCCACACTGATCCACATAGACCCCTCACAGGTCCACACAGACTCCTCACTGATCCCTCACTGATCCACACACGTGCATCACTGATCCACACAGGCCCCTCACTGTTCCACAGAGGCCTCACTGATCCACACAGGCGTCACTGATCCACACAGGCCTCACTGATCCACAGAGGCCCCTCACTGATCCACACAGGGCCCTCACTGATCAACACAGGCCCGTCACTGATCCACACAGGCCTCACTGATCCACACAGGCCTCACTGATCCACACAGGCCCCTCACTGATCCACACAGGCCCCTCACTGATCCACACAGGCTTCACTGATCCACACAGGCCCCTCACTGATCCACACAGGCCCCTCACTGATCCACACAGGCCCCTCACTGATCCACACAGGCACTTCACTGATCCACACAGGCCTCTCACTGATCCACACAGGCCTCACTGATCCACACAGGCCCCTCACTGATCCACACAGGCCCCTCACTGATCCACACAGGCCCCTCAATGATCCACACAGGCCCCTCACTGATCCACACAGGCCCCTCACTGATCCACACAGGCCTCACTGATCCACACAGGCCCCTCACTGATCCACACAGGCCCCTCATTGATCCACACAGGCCCCTCAATGATCCACACAGACCCCTCACTGATACACACAGACCCCTCACTGATCCACACAGACCCCTCACTGATCCACCCAGGCCCCTCACTGATCCACACATGCCCCTCACTGATTCACACAGACCACTCACTGATCCACACAGGCCCCTCACTGATCCACACAGGCCTCACTGATCCACACAGGCCTCAATGATCTACACAGGCCCCTCACTGATCCACACAGGCCCCTCACTAATCCACACAGGCCTCACTGATCCACACAGACCCCTCACTGATCCACACAGACCCCTCACTGATCCACACAGACCCCTCACTGATCCACACAGGCCCCTCACAGATCCACACAGGCCCCTCACTGATCCACACAGGCCTCACTGATCCACAAAGGCCTCAATGATCCACACAGGCCCCTCACTGATCCACACAGGCCCCTCACTAATCCACACAGGCCTCACTGATCCACACAGACCCCTCACTGATCCACACAGACCCCTCACTGATCCACACAGACCCCTCACTGATGCACACAGGCCCCTCACAGATCCACACAGGCCACACTGATCCACATAGACCCCTCACAGGTCCACACAGACTCCTCACTGATCCCTCACTGATCCACAAAGATCCCTCACTGATCCACACAGGCCTCACTGATCCACACAGGCCTCACTGATCCACACAGACCCCTCACTGATCCACACAGGCCTCACTGATCCACACAGGCCCCTCACTGATCCACACAGGCCTCAATGATCCACACAGGCCCCTCACTGATCCACACAGGCACCTCACTGACCCACACAGACCTCACTGATCCACACAGGCCCCTCACTGATCCACACTGGCCCCTCACTGATCCACACTGGCCCCTCACTGATCCACACAGGCCTCACTGATCCACACAGGCCTCACTGATCCACACAGGCACTTCACTGATCCACACAGGCCCTTCACTGATCCACTCAGGCCCCTCACTGATCCACACTGGCGTCACTGATCCACACAGGCCTCACTGATCCACACAGGCCCCTCACTGATCCACACAGGCGCCTCACTGATCCACACAGACCCCTCACTGATCCACACAAGCCACTCACTGATCCACACAGGCCCCTCACTGATCCACACAGGCCCCTCACTGATCCACACAGTCCTCACTGATCCACACAGACCCCTCACTGATCCACACAGACCCCTCACTGATCCACACAGACCCCTCACTGATCCACACAGACCCCTCACTGATCCACACAGGCCCCTCACAGATCCACACATGCCTCACTGATCCACACAGACCCCTCACTGATCCACACAGACCCCTCACTGATCCACACAGACCCCTCACTGATCCACAAAGACCCCTCACAGATCCACACAGGCCTCACTGATCCACACAGGCCTCACTGATCCACACAGGCCTCACTGATCCACACTGGCCTCAATGATCCACACATGCCCCTCACTGATCCACACAGGCCCCTCACTGACCCACACAGGCCGCTCACTGATCCACACTGGCCTCACTGATCCACACAGGCCTCACTGATCCACACAGACGCCTCACTGATCCACACGGACCCCTCACTGATCCACACAGGCCTCAATGATCCACACAGGCCCCACATTGATCCACACAGCCCTCACTGATCCACACAGGCCTCACTGATCCACACAGACCCCTCACTGATCCACACAGGCCTCACTGATCCATACAGGCCTCACTGATCCACACAGGTCCCTCACTGATCCACACAGGCCTCACTGATCCACACAGGCCTCACTGATCCACACAGGCCTCACTGATCCACACAGGCCTCACTGATCCACACAGGCCCCTCACTGATCCACACAGGCGCCTCACTGATCCACACAGATCCCTCACTGATCCACACAAGCCCCTCACTAATCCACACAGGCCCCTCACTGACCCACACAGGCCCCTCACTGATCCACACAGGCCTCACTGATCCACACAGACCCCTCACTGATCCACACAGACCCCTCACTGATCCACACAGACCCCTCACTGATCCACACAGACCCCTCACTGATCCACACAGGCCCCTCACAGATCCACACATGCCTCACTGATCCACACAGACCCCTCACTGATCCACACAGACCCCTCACTGATCCACACAGACCCCTCACTGATCCACACAGGCCCCTCACTGATCCACACAGGCCCCTCACTGATCCACACAGACCCCTCACTGATCCACACAGGCCCTTCACTGATCCACACAGGCCCCTCACTGATCCACACAGACCACTCACTGATCCACACAGGCCCCTCACTGATCCACACAGCCCTCACTGATCCACACAGGCCTCAATGATCCACACAGGCCCCTCACTGATCCACACAGGCCCCTCACTGATCCACACAGGGCCCTCACTGATCCATAAAGGCCCGTCACTGATCCACACAGGCCTCACTGATCCACACAGGCCTCAGTGATCCACACAGGCCCCTCACTGATCCACACAGGCCCCTCACTGATCCACACAGGCTTCACTGATCCACGCAGGCCCCTCACTGATCCACACAGGCACTTCACTGATTCACACAGGCCTCTCACTGATCCACACAGGCCTCACTGATCCACACAGGCCCCTCACTGATCCACACAGGCCCCTCACTGATCCACACAGGCCCCTCAATGATCCACACAGGCCCCTCACTGATCCACACAGGCCCCTCACTGATCCACACAGGCCTCACTGATCCACACAGGCCCCTCACTGATCCACACAGGCCCCTCACTGATCCACACAGGCTTCACTGATGCACACAGGCCCCTCACTGATCCACAGAGGCCTCATTGATCCACACAGGCCCCTCACTGATCCACACAGGCCCCTCATTGATCCACACAGGCCCCTCAATGATTCACACAGACCCCTCACTGATACACACAGACCCCTCACTGATCCACACAGACCCCTCACTGATCCACACAGGCCCCTCACTGATCCACACAGGCCCCTCACTGATCCACACAGGCCTCACTGATCCACACAGGCCTCAATGATCCACACAGGCCCCTCACTGATCCACACAGGCCCCTCACTAATCCACACAGGCCTCACTGATCCACACAGACCCCTCACTGATCCACACAGACCCCTCACTGATCCACACAGACCCCTCACTGATGCACACAGGCCCCTCACAGATCCACACAGGCCACACTGATCCACATAGACCCCTCACAGGTCCACACAGACTCCTCACTGATCCCTCACTGATCCACAAAGATCCCTCACTGATCCACACAGGCCTCACTGATCCACACAGGCCTCACTGATCCACACAGGCCCCTCAATGATCCACACAGGCCCCTCACTGATCCACACAGGCCCCTCACTGATCCACACAGGCCTCACTGATCCACACAGGCCCCTCACTGATCCACACAGGCCTCAATGATCCACACAGGCCCCTCACTGATCCACACAGGCACCTCACTGACCCACACAGACCTCACTGATCCACACAGGCCCCTCACTGATCCACACTGGCCCCTCACTGATCCACACTGGCCCCTCACTGATCCACACAGGCCTCACTGATCCACACAGGCCTCACTGATCCACACAGGCACTTCACTGATCCACACAGGCCCTTCACTGATCCACTCAGGCCCCTCACTGATCCACACTGGCGTCACTGATCCACACAGGCCTCACTGATCCACACAGGCCCCTCACTGATCCACACAGGCGCCTCACTGATCCACACAGACCCCTCACTGATCCACACAAGCCACTCACTGATCCACACAGGCCCCTCACTGATCCACACAGGCCCCTCACTGATCCACACAGTCCTCACTGATCCACACAGACCCCTCACTGATCCACACAGACCCCTCACTGATCCACACAGACCCCTCACTGATCCACACAGACCCCTCACTGATCCACACAGGCCCCTCACAGATCCACACATGCCTCACTGATCCACACAGACCCCTCACTGATCCACACAGACCCCTCACTGATCCACACAGACCCCTCACTGATCCACAAAGACCCCTCACAGATCCACACAGGCCTCACTGATCCACACAGGCCTCACTGATCCACACAGGCCTCACTGATCCACACTGGCCTCAATGATCCACACATGCCCCTCACTGATCCACACAGGCCCCTCACTGACCCACACAGGCCGCTCACTGATCCACACTGGCCTCACTGATCCACACAGGCCTCACTGATCCACACAGACGCCTCACTGATCCACACGGACCCCTCACTGATCCACACAGGCCTCAATGATCCACACAGGCCCCACATTGATCCACACAGCCCTCACTGATCCACACAGGCCTCACTGATCCACACAGACCCCTCACTGATCCACACAGGCCTCACTGATCCATACAGGCCTCACTGATCCACACAGGTCCCTCACTGATCCACACAGGCCTCACTGATCCACACAGGCCTCACTGATCCACACAGGCCTCACTGATCCACACAGGCCTCACTGATCCACACAGGCCCCTCACTGATCCACACAGGCGCCTCACTGATCCACACAGACCCCTCACTGATCCACACAAGCCCCTCACTAATCCACACAGGCCCCTCACTGACCCACACAGGCCCCTCACTGATCCACACAGGCCTCACTGATCCACACAGACCCCTCACTGATCCACACAGACCCCTCACTGATCCACACAGACCCCTCACTGATCCACACAGACCCCTCACTGATCCACACAGGCCCCTCACAGATCCACACATGCCTCACTGATCCACACAGACCCCTCACTGATCCACACAGACCCCTCACTGATCCACACAGACCCCTCACTGATCCACACAGGCCCCTCACTGATCCACACAGGCCCCTCACTGATCCACACAGACCCCTCACTGATCCACACAGGCCCTTCACTGATCCACACAGGCCACTCACTGATCCACACAGACCACTCACTGATCCACACAGGCCCCTCACTGATCCACACAGCCCTCACTGATCCACACAGGCCTCAATGATCCACACAGGCCCCTCACTGATCCACACAGGCCCCTCACTGATCCACACAGGGCCCTCACTGATCCACACAGGCCCGTCACTGATCCACACAGGCCTCACTGATCCACACAGGCCTCAGTGATCCACACAGGCCCCTCACTGATCCACACAGGCCCCTCACTGATCCACACAGGCTTCACTGATCCACGCAGGCCCCTCACTGATCCACACAGGCACTTCACTGATTCACACAGGCCTCTCACTGATCCACACAGGCCTCACTGATCCACACAGGCCCCTCACTGATCCACACAGGCCCCTCACTGATCCACACAGGCCCCTCAATGATCCACACAGGCCCCTCACTGATCCACACAGGCCCCTCACTGATCCACACAGGCCTCACTGATCCACACAGGCCCCTCACTGATCCACACAGGCCCCTCACTGATCCACACAGGCTTCACTGATCCACACAGGCCCCTCACTGATCCACAGAGGCCTCATTGATCCACACAGGCCCCTCACTGATCCACACAGGCCCCTCATTGATCCACACAGGCCCCTCAATGATTCACACAGACCCCTCACTGATACACACAGACCCCTCACTGATCCACACAGACCCCTCACTGATCCACACAGGCCCCTCACTGATCCACACAGGCCACTCACTGATCCACACAGGCCACTCACTGATCCACACAGGCCCCTCACTGATCCACACAGGCCTCACTGATCCACACAGGCCTCAATGATCCACACAGGCCCCTCACTGATCCACACAGGCCCCTCACTAATCCACACAGGCCTCACTGATCCACACAGACCCCTCACTGATCCACACAGGCCCCTCACTGATCCACACAGACCCCTCACTGATCCACACAGGCCCCTCACTGATCCACGCAGACCCCTCACTGATCCACACAGGCCCCTCACTGATCCACACAGGCCCCTCACTGATCCACACAGGCCCCTCACTGATCCACACAGGCCTCACTGATCCACACAGGCCCCTCACTGATCCACACAGACCCCTCACTGATCCACACAGAGCCCTCACTGATCCACACAGACCCCTCACTGATCCACACAGGCCCCTCACAGATCCACACAGGCCTCACTGATCCACATAGACCCCTCACTGATCCACACAGACTCCTCACTGATCCCTCACTGATCCACAAAGATCCCTCACTGATCCACACAGGCCTCACTGATCCACACAGCCCTCACTGATGCACACAGGCCCCTCACTGATCCACACAGGCCTCAATGATTCACACAGGCCCGTCACTGATCCACACAGCCCCCACACTGATCCACACAGGACTCACTGATCCACACAGAACCCTCACTGATCCACACAGACCCCTCACTGATCCACAAAGACCCCTCACTGATCCTAACAGGCCTCACTGATCCACACAGGCCTCACTGATCCACACAGGCCTCACTGATCCACACGGGCCACTCACTGATCCACACACGTGCATCACTGATCCACACAGGCCCCTCACTGTTCCACAGAGGCCTCACTGATCCACACAGGCCTCACTGATCCACACAGGCCTCACTGATCCACACAGGCCCCTCACTGATCCACACAGGGCCCTCACTGATCAACACAGGCCCGTCACTGATCCACACAGGCCTCACTGATCCACACAGGCCTCACTGATCCACACAGGCCCCTCACTGATCCACACAGGCCCCTCACTGATCCACACAGGCTTCACTGATCCACACAGGCCCCTCACTGATCCACACAGGCCCCTCACTGATCCACACAGGCCCCTCACTGATCCACACAGGCACTTCACTGATCCACACAGGCCTCTCACTGATCCACACAGGCCTCACTGATCCACACAGGCCCCTCACTGATCCACACAGGCCCCTCACTGATCCACACAGGCCCCTCAATGATCCACACAGGCCCCTCACTGATCCACACAGGCCCCTCACTGATCCACACAGGCCTCACTGATCCACACAGGCCCCTCACTGATCCACACAGGCCCCTCACTGATCCACACAGGCTTCACTGATCCACACAGGCCCCTCACTGATCCACAGAGGCCTCAATGATCCACACAGGCCCCTCACTGATCCACACAGGCCCCTCATTGATCCACACAGGCCCCTCAATGATCCACACAGACCCCTCACTGATACACACAGACCCCTCACTGATCCACACAGACCCCTCACTGATCCACCCAGGCCCCTCACTGATCCACACATGCCCCTCACTGATTCACACAGACCACTCACTGATCCACACAGGCCCCTCACTGATCCACACAGGCCTCACTGATCCACACAGGCCTCAATGATCTACACAGGCCCCTCACTGATCCACACAGGCCCCTCACTAATCCACACAGGCCTCACTGATCCACACAGACCCCTCACTGATCCACACAGACCCCTCACTGATCCACACAGACCCCTCACTGATCCACACAGGCCCCTCACAGATCCACACAGGCCCCTCACTGATCCACACAGGCCTCACTGATCCACACAGGCCTCAATGATCCACACAGGCCCCTCACTGATCCACACAGGCCCCTCACTAATCCACACAGGCCTCACTGATCCACACAGACCCCTCACTGATCCACACAGACCCCTCACTGATCCACACAGACCCCTCACTGATGCACACAGGCCCCTCACAGATCCACACAGGCCACACTGATCCACATAGACCCCTCACAGGTCCACACAGACTCCTCACTGATCCCTCACTGATCCACAAAGATCCCTCACTGATCCACACAGGCCTCACTGATCCACACAGGCCTCACTGATCCACACAGACCCCTCACTGATCCACACAGGCCTCACTGATCCACACAGGCCCCTCACTGATCCACACAGGCCTCAATGATCCACACAGGCCCCTCACTGATCCACACAGGCACCTCACTGACCCACACAGACCTCACTGATCCACACAGGCCCCTCACTGATCCACACTGGGCCCTCACTGATCCACACTGGCCCCTCACTGATCCACACAGACCCCTCACTGATCCACACAGACCCCTCACTGATCCACACAGACCCCTCACTGATCCACACAGACCCCTCACTGATCCACACAGGCCCTTCACTGATCCACTCAGGCCCCTCACTGATCCACACAGGCCTCACTGATCCACACAGACCCCTCACTGATCCACACAGACCCCTCACTGATCCACACAAGCCCCTCACTGATCCACACAGGCCACTCACAGATCCACACATGCCTCACTGATCCACACAGACCCCTCACTGATCCACACAGACCCCTCACTGATCCACACAGGCCTCACTGATCCACACAGGCCTCACAGATCCACACATGCCTCACTGATCCACACAGACCCCTCACTGATCCACACAGGCGCCTCACTGATCCACACAGACCCCTCACTGATCCACACAAGCCCCTCACTGATCCACACAGACCCCTCACAGATCCACACAGGCCTCACTGATCCACACAGGTCTCACTGATCCACACAGGCCTCACTGATCCACACTGGCCTCAATGATCCACACATGCCCCTCACTGATCCACACAGGCCCCTCACTGACCCACACAGGCCGCTCACTGATCCACACTGGCCTCACTGATCCACACAGGCCTCACTGATCCACACAGACGCCTCACTGATCCACACGGACCCCTCACTGATCCACACAGGCCTCAATGATCCACACAGGCCCCACATTGATCCACACAGCCCTCACTGATCCACACAGGCCTCACTGATCCACACAGACCCCTCACTGATCCACACAGGCCTCACTGATCCATACAGGCCTCACTGATCCACACAGGTCCCTCACTGATCCACACAGGCCCCTCACTGATCCACACAGGCCCCTCACTGATCCACACAGACCCCTCACTGATCCACACAGGCCCTTCACTGATCCACACAGGCCACTCACTGATCCACACAGACCACTCACTGATCCACACAGGCCCCTCACTGATCCACACAGCCCTCACTGATCCACACAGGCCTCAATGATCCACACAGGCCCCTCACTGATCCACACAGGCCCCTCACTGATCCACACAGGGCCCTCACTGATCCACACAGGCCCGTCACTGATCCACACAGGCCTCACTGATCCACACAGGCCTCAGTGATCCACACAGGCCCCTCACTGATCCACACAGGCCCCTCACTGATCCACACAGGCTTCACTGATCCACGCAGGCCCCTCACTGATCCACACAGGCACTTCACTGATTCACACAGGCCTCTCACTGATCCACACAGGCCTCACTGATCCACACAGGCCCCTCACTGATCCACACAGGCCCCTCACTGATCCACACAGGCCCCTCAATGATCCACACAGGCCCCTCACTGATCCACACAGGCCCCTCACTGATCCACACAGGCCTCACTGATCCACACAGGCCCCTCACTGATCCACACAGGCCCCTCACTGATCCACACAGGCTTCACTGATCCACACAGGCCCCTCACTGATCCACAGAGGCCTCATTGATCCACACAGGCCCCTCACTGATCCACACAGGCCCCTCATTGATCCACACAGGCCCCTCAATGATTCACACAGACCCCTCACTGATACACACAGACCCCTCACTGATCCACACAGACCCCTCACTGATCCACACAGGCCCCTCACTGATCCACACAGGCCACTCACTGATCCACACAGGCCACTCACTGATCCACACAGGCCCCTCACTGATCCACACAGGCCTCACTGATCCACACAGGCCTCAATGATCCACACAGGCCCCTCACTGATCCACACAGGCCCCTCACTAATCCACACAGGCCTCACTGATCCACACAGACCCCTCACTGATCCACACAGGCCCCTCACTGATCCACACAGACCCCTCACTGATCCACACAGGCCCCTCACTGATCCACGCAGACCCCTCACTGATCCACACAGGCCCCTCACTGATCCACACAGGCCCCTCACTGATCCACACAGGCCCCTCACTGATCCACACAGGCCTCACTGATCCACACAGGCCCCTCACTGATCCACACAGACCCCTCACTGATCCACACAGAGCCCTCACTGATCCACACAGACCCCTCACTGATCCACACAGGCCCCTCACAGATCCACACAGGCCTCACTGATCCACATAGACCCCTCACTGATCCACACAGACTCCTCACTGATCCCTCACTGATCCACAAAGATCCCTCACTGATCCACACAGGCCTCACTGATCCACACAGCCCTCACTGATGCACACAGGCCCCTCACTGATCCACACAGGCCTCAATGATTCACACAGGCCCGTCACTGATCCACACAGCCCCCACACTGATCCACACAGGACTCACTGATCCACACAGAACCCTCACTGATCCACACAGACCCCTCACTGATCCACAAAGACCCCTCACTGATCCTAACAGGCCTCACTGATCCACACAGGCCTCACTGATCCACACAGGCCTCACTGATCCACACGGGCCACTCACTGATCCACACACGTGCATCACTGATCCACACAGGCCCCTCACTGTTCCACAGAGGCCTCACTGATCCACACAGGCCTCACTGATCCACACAGGCCTCACTGATCCACACAGGCCCCTCACTGATCCACACAGGGCCCTCACTGATCAACACAGGCCCGTCACTGATCCACACAGGCCTCACTGATCCACACAGGCCTCACTGATCCACACAGGCCCCTCACTGATCCACACAGGCCCCTCACTGATCCACACAGGCTTCACTGATCCACACAGGCCCCTCACTGATCCACACAGGCCCCTCACTGATCCACACAGGCCCCTCACTGATCCACACAGGCACTTCACTGATCCACACAGGCCTCTCACTGATCCACACAGGCCTCACTGATCCACACAGGCCCCTCACTGATCCACACAGGCCCCTCACTGATCCACACAGGCCCCTCAATGATCCACACAGGCCCCTCACTGATCCACACAGGCCCCTCACTGATCCACACAGGCCTCACTGATCCACACAGGCCCCTCACTGATCCACACAGGCCCCTCACTGATCCACACAGGCTTCACTGATCCACACAGGCCCCTCACTGATCCACAGAGGCCTCAATGATCCACACAGGCCCCTCACTGATCCACACAGGCCCCTCATTGATCCACACAGGCCCCTCAATGATCCACACAGACCCCTCACTGATACACACAGACCCCTCACTGATCCACACAGACCCCTCACTGATCCACCCAGGCCCCTCACTGATCCACACATGCCCCTCACTGATTCACACAGACCACTCACTGATCCACACAGGCCCCTCACTGATCCACACAGGCCTCACTGATCCACACAGGCCTCAATGATCTACACAGGCCCCTCACTGATCCACACAGGCCCCTCACTAATCCACACAGGCCTCACTGATCCACACAGACCCCTCACTGATCCACACAGACCCCTCACTGATCCACACAGACCCCTCACTGATCCACACAGGCCCCTCACAGATCCACACAGGCCCCTCACTGATCCACACAGGCCTCACTGATCCACACAGGCCTCAATGATCCACACAGGCCCCTCACTGATCCACACAGGCCCCTCACTAATCCACACAGGCCTCACTGATCCACACAGACCCCTCACTGATCCACACAGACCCCTCACTGATCCACACAGACCCCTCACTGATGCACACAGGCCCCTCACAGATCCACACAGGCCACACTGATCCACATAGACCCCTCACAGGTCCACACAGACTCCTCACTGATCCCTCACTGATCCACAAAGATCCCTCACTGATCCACACAGGCCTCACTGATCCACACAGGCCTCACTGATCCACACAGACCCCTCACTGATCCACACAGGCCTCACTGATCCACACAGGCCCCTCACTGATCCACACAGGCCTCAATGATCCACACAGGCCCCTCACTGATCCACACAGGCACCTCACTGACCCACACAGACCTCACTGATCCACACAGGCCCCTCACTGATCCACACTGGGCCCTCACTGATCCACACTGGCCCCTCACTGATCCACACAGACCCCTCACTGATCCACACAGACCCCTCACTGATCCACACAGACCCCTCACTGATCCACACAGACCCCTCACTGATCCACACAGGCCCTTCACTGATCCACTCAGGCCCCTCACTGATCCACACAGGCCTCACTGATCCACACAGACCCCTCACTGATCCACACAGACCCCTCACTGATCCACACAAGCCCCTCACTGATCCACACAGGCCACTCACAGATCCACACATGCCTCACTGATCCACACAGACCCCTCACTGATCCACACAGACCCCTCACTGATCCACACAGGCCTCACTGATCCACACAGGCCTCACAGATCCACACATGCCTCACTGATCCACACAGACCCCTCACTGATCCACACAGGCGCCTCACTGATCCACACAGACCCCTCACTGATCCACACAAGCCCCTCACTGATCCACACAGACCCCTCACAGATCCACACAGGCCTCACTGATCCACACAGGTCTCACTGATCCACACAGGCCTCACTGATCCACACTGGCCTCAATGATCCACACATGCCCCTCACTGATCCACACAGGCCCCTCACTGACCCACACAGGCCGCTCACTGATCCACACTGGCCTCACTGATCCACACAGGCCTCACTGATCCACACAGACGCCTCACTGATCCACACGGACCCCTCACTGATCCACACAGGCCTCAATGATCCACACAGGCCCCACATTGATCCACACAGCCCTCACTGATCCACACAGGCCTCACTGATCCACACAGACCCCTCACTGATCCACACAGACCCCTCACTGATGCACACAGGCCCCTCACAGATCCACACAGGCCACACTGATCCACATAGACCCCTCACAGGTCCACACAGACTCCTCACTGATCCCTCACTGATCCACAAAGATCCCTCACTGATCCACACAGGCCTCACTGATCCACACAGGCCTCACTGATCCACACAGACCCCTCACTGATCCACACAGGCCTCACTGTTCCACACAGGCCCCTCACTGATCCACACAGGCCTCAATGATCCACACAGGCCCCTCACTGATCCACACAGGCACCTCACTGACCCACACAGACCTCACTGATCCACACAGGCCCCTCACTGATCCACACTGGCCCCTCACTGATCCACACTGGCCCCTCACTGATCCACACAGGCCTCACTGATCCACACAGGCCTCACTGATCCACACAGGCACTTCACTGATCCACACAGGCCCTTCACTGATCCACTCAGGCCCCTCACTGATCCACACTGGCGTCACTGATCCACACAGGCCTCACTGATCCACACAGGCCCCTCACTGATCCACACAGGCGCCTCACTGATCCACACAGACCCCTCACTGATCCACACAAGCCCCTCACTGATCCACACAGGCCCCTCACTGATCCACACAGGCCCCTCACTGATCCACACAGTCCTCACTGATCCACACAGACCCCTCACTGATCCACACAGACCCCTCACTGATCCACACAGACCCCTCACTGATCCACACAGACCCCTCACTGATCCACACAGACCCCTCACTGATCCACACAGGCCCCTCACAGATCCACACATGCCTCACTGATCCACACAGACCCCTCACTGATCCACACAGACCCCTCACTGATCCACACAGACCCCTCACTGATCCACAAAGACCCCTCACAGATACACACAGGCCTCACTGATCCACACAGGCCTCACTGATCCACACAGGCCTCACTGATCCACACTGGCCTCAATGATCCACACATGCCCCTCACTGATCCACACAGGCCCCTCACTGACCCACACAGGCCGCTCACTGATCCACACTGGCCTCACTGATCCACACAGGCCTCACTGATCCACACAGACGCCTCACTGATCCACACGAACCCCTCACTGATCCACACAGGCCTCAATGATCCACACAGGCCCCACATTGATCCACAATGCCCTCACTGATCCACACAGGCCTCACTGATCCACACAGACCCCTCACTGATCCACACAGGCCTCACTGATCCATACAGGCCTCACTGATCCACACAGGTCCCTCACTGATCCACACAGGCCTCACTGATCCACACAGGCCTCACTGATCCACACAGGCCTCACTGATCCACACAGGCCTCACTGATCCACACAGGCCCCTCACTGATCCACACAGGCGCCTCACTGATCCACACAGACCCCTCACTGATCCACACAAGCCCCTCACTGATCCACACAGGCCCCTCACTGACCCACACAGGCCCCTCACTGATCCACACAGGCCTCACTGATCCACACAGACCCCTCACTGATCCACACAGACCCCTCACTGATCCACACAGACCCCTCACTGATCCACACAGACCCCTCACTGATCCACACAGGCCCCTCACAGATCCACACATGCCTCACTGATCCACACAGACCCCTCACTGATCCACACAGACCCCTCACTGATCCACACAGACCCCTCACTGATCCACAAAGACCCCTCACAGATCCACACAGGCCTCACTGATCCACACAATCCTCACTGATCCACACAGGCCTCACTGATGCACACAGGCCTCAATGATCCACACATGCCACTCACTGATCGACACAGGCCCCTCACTGACCCACACAGGCCCCTCACTGATCCACACTGGCCTCACTGATCCACACAGGCCTCACTGATCCACACAGACCCCTCACTGATCCACACGGACCCCTCACTGATCCACACAGGCCTCACTGATCCACACAGGCCTCACTGATCCACACAGGCCTCACTGATCCACACAGGCCTCATTGATCCACACAGGCCCCTCACT
This sequence comes from Pristiophorus japonicus, assembly GCF_044704955.1. Lineage (NCBI taxonomy): Eukaryota > Metazoa > Chordata > Chondrichthyes > Pristiophoridae > Pristiophorus > Pristiophorus japonicus. The sequence continues at coordinate 281,893 of NW_027253707.1, forward strand.
GATCCACACATCTCCCTCACTGATCCACACAGGCCCCTCACAGATCCACACATGCCTCACTGATCCACACAGACCCCTCACTGATCCACACAGGCCCCTCTCTGATCCACACAGGCCACTGACTGATGCACACAGGCCCCTCACTGATCCACACAGACCCCTCACTGATCCACACAGGCCTCACTGATCCACACAGGCCCCTCACTGATCCACACATGCCCCTCTCTGATCCACACAGGCCACTCACTGATGCACACAGGCCCCTCACTGATCCACACAGACCCCTCAGTGATCCACACAGGCCCCTCACTGATCCACACAGACCCCTCACTGATCCACACAGGCCCCTCACTGATCCACACAGGCCCCTCACTGATCCACACAGGCCCCTCACTGATCCACACAGGCGCCTCACCGATCCACACAGGCCACTCACTGATGCACACAGGCCCGTCACTGATCCACACAGGCCCCTCACTGATCCACACAGGTCCCTCACTGATCCACACAGGCGCCTCACTGATCCACACAGGCCCCTCACTGATCCACACAGGCCCCTCACTGATCCACACAGGCCCCTCACTGATCCACACAGACCCCTCACTGATCCACACAGGCCTCTCACTGATCCACACAGGCCTCACTGATCCACACAGGCCCCTCACTGATCCACACAGGCCCCTCACTGATACACAGGCCCCTCAATGATCCACAAAGGCCCCTCACTGATCCACACAGTCCCCTCACTGATCCACACAGGCCTCACTGATCCACACAGGCCTCACTGATCCACACAGGCCTCAATGATCCACACATGCCCCTCACTGATCCACGCAGGCCCCTCACTGACCCACACAGACCACACTGATCCACACAGGCCCCTCACTGATCCTCACTGGCCCCTCACTGATCCACACTGGCCCCTCACTGATCCACACAGGCCGCACTGATCCACACAGGCCTCACTGATCCACACAGGCACTTCACTGATCCACACAGGCCCCTCACTGATCCACACAGGCCCCTCACTGATCCACACATGCCCCTCACTGATCCACACAGGCACCTCACTGATCCACACAGGCCCCTCACTGATCCACACAGGCCCCTCACTGATCCACACATGCCCTTCACTGATCCACACAGACCCCTCACTGATCCACACAGGCCCCTCACTGATCCACACAGGCCCCTCACTGATCCACACAGGCCTCACTGATCCACACAGGCACTTCACTGATCCACACAGGCCCCTTACTGATCCACACAGGCCTCACTGATCCACACAGGCCCCTCACTGATCCACACTGGCCTCACTGATCCACACAGGCCTCACTGATCCACACAGACCCCTCACTGATCCACACGGACCCTTCACTGATCCACACAGGCCTCAATGATCCACACAGGCCCCACATTGATCCACACAGGCCTCACTGATCCACACAGGCCTCACTGATCCACACAGACCCCTCACTGATCCACACAGGCCTCACTGATCCATACAGGCCTCACTGATCCACACAGGCCCCTCACTGATCCACACAGGCCTCACTGATCCACACAGGCCTCACTGATCCACACAGGCCTCACTGATCCACACAGGCCTCATTGATCCACACAGGCCCCTCACTGATCCACACAGGCCCCTCTCTGATCCACACAGGCCACTGACTGATGCACACAGGCCCCTCACTGATCCACACAGACCCCTCACTGATCCACACAGGCCTCACTGATCCACACAGGCCCCTCACTGATCCACACAGGCCCCTCTCTGATCCACACAGGCCACTCACTGATGCACACAGGCCCCTCACTGATCCACACAGACCCCTCAGTGATCCACACAGGTCCCTCACTGATCCACACAGATCCCTCACTGATCCACACAGGCCCCTCACTGATCCACACAGGCCCCTCACTGATCCACACAGGCCCCTCACTGATCCACACAGACCCCTCACTGATCCACACAGGCCCCTCACTGATCCACACAGGCCCCTCACTGATCCACACAGGCCCCTCACTGATCCACACAGGCCTCACTGATCCACACAGACCCCTCACTGATCCACACAGGCCCCTCACTGATCCACACAGGCCCCTCACTGATCCACACAGGCCCCTCACTGATCCACACAGGCGCCTCACCGATCCACACAGGCCATTCACTGATGCACACAGGCCCCTCAATGATCCACACAGGCCCCTCACTGATCCACACAGGCCCCTCACTGATCCACACAGGCCTCACTGATCCACACAGACCCCTCACTGATCCACACAGGCGCCTCACCGATCCACACAGGCCATTCACTGATGCACACAGGCCCCTCAATGATCCACACAGGCCCCTCACTGATCCACACAGGCCCCTCACTGATCCACACAGGCCTCACTGATCCACACAGACCCCTCACTGATCCACACAGGCCCCTCACTGATCCACACAGGCCCCTCACTGATCCACACAGGCCCCTCACTGATCCACACAGGCGCCTCACCGATCCACACAGGCCATTCACTGATGCACACAGGCCCCTCAATGATCCACACAGGCCCCTCACTGATCCACACAGGCCCCTCAATGATCCACACAGGCCCCTCATTGATCCACACAGGCCCCTCACTGATCCACACAGGCCCCTCTCTGATCCACACTGGCCACTGACTGATGCACACAGGCCCCTCACTGATCCACACAGACCCCTCACTGATCCACACAGACCCCTCACTGATCCACACAGGCCTCACTGATCCACACAGGCCCCTCTCTGATCCACACTGGCCACTGACTGATGCACACAGGCCCCTCAATGATCCACACAGGCCCCTCACTGATCCACACAGGCCCCTCACTGATCCACACAGGCCCCTCACTGATCCACACAGGCCCCTCTCTGATCCACACTGGCCACTGACTGATGCACACAGGCCCCTCACTGATCCACACAGACCCCTCACTGATCCACACAGGCCCCTCACTGATCCACACAGGCCCCTCTCTGATCCACACAGGCCACTCACTGATGCACACAGGCCCCTCACTGATCCACACAGGCCACTCACTGATCCACACAGGCCTCACTGATCCACACAGACCCCTCACTGATCCACACAGGTCCCTCACTGATCCACACAGGCCTCACTGATCCACACAGACCCCTCACTGATCCACACAGGCCCCTCACTGATCCACACAGGCCCCTCTTTGATCCACACAGGCCCCTCACTGATCCACACAGGCCTCACTGATCCACACAGGCCCCTCACTGATCCACACAGGCCCCTCACTGTTCCACACATGCCTTACTGATCGACACAGGCCTCAATGATCCACACAGGCCCCTCACTGATCCACACAGACCCCTCACTGATCCACACAGACCCCTCACTGATCCACACAGACCCCTCACTGATCCACACAGGCCCCTCACTGATCCACACAGACCCCTCACTGATCCACACAGACCCCTCACTGATCCACACAGACCCCTCACTGATCCACACAGACCCCTCACTGATCCACACAGACCCCTCACTGATCCACACAGACCCCTCACTGATCCACACAGGCCCCTCACTGATCCACACAGACCCCTCACTGATCCACACAGGCCCCTCACTGATCCACACAGGCCCTTCACTGATCCACACAGGCCCCTCACTGATCCACACAGGCCCTTCACTGATCCACACAGACCCCTCACTGATCCACACAGGCCTCTCACTGATCCACACAGGCCCTTCACTGATCCACACAGACCCCTCACTGATCCACACAGACCACTCACTGATCCACACAGGCCCCTCACTGATCCACACAGGCCCCTCACTGATCCACACAGACCCCTCACTGATCCACACAGGCCCCTCACTGATCCACACAGGCCCTTCACTGATCCACACAGGCCCCTCACTGATCCACACAGGCCCTTCACTGATCGACACAGGCCTCAATGATCCACACAGGCCCCTCACTGATCCACACAGGCCCTTCACTGATCCACACAGACCCCTCACTGATCCACACAGGCCCTTCACTGATCCACACAGGCCCTTCACTGATCGACACAGGCCTCAATGATCCACACAGGCCCCTCACTGATCCACACAGACCCCTCACTGATCCACACAGACCCCTCACTGATCCACACAGGCCCCTCACTGATCCACACTGGCCACTGACTGATGCACACAGGCCCCTCAATGATCCACACAGGCCCCTCACTGATCCACACAGTCCCCTCACTGATCCACACAGGCCTCACTGATCCACACAGGCCCCTCACTGATCCACACAGACCCCTCACTGATCCACCCAGACCCCTCACTGATCCACACAGACCCCTCACTGATCCACACAGGCCCCTCACTGATCCAAACAGGCCTCAATGATCCAGACAGGCCCCTCACTGATCCACACAAGCCTCTCACAGATCCACACAGGCCTCACTGATCCACACAGGCCTCACTGATCCACACAGGCCCCTCACTGATCCACACTGGCCCCTCACTGATCCACACTGGCCCCTCACTGATCCACACAGGCCTCACTGATCCACACAGGCCTCACTGATCCACACAGGCACTTCACTGATCCACACAGGCCCTTCACTGATCCACTCAGGCCCCTCACTGATCCACACTGGCGTCACTGATCCACACAGGCCTCACTGATCCACACAGGCCCCTCACTGATCCACACAGGCGCCTCACTGATCCACACAGACCCCTCACTGATCCACACAAGCCCCTCACTGATCCACACAGGCCCCTCACTGATCCACACAGGCCCCTCACTGATCCACACAGTCCTCACTGATCCACACAGACCCCTCACTGATCCACACAGACCCCTCACTGATCCACGCAGACCCCTCACTGATCCACACAGACCCCTCACTGATCCACACAGGCCCCTCACAGATCCACACATGCCTCACTGATCCACACAGACCCCTCACTGATCCACACAGACCCCTCACTGATCCACACAGACCCCTCACTGATCCACAAAGACCCCTCACAGATCCACACAGGCCTCACTGATCCACACAGGCCTCACTGATCCACACAGGCCTCACTGATCCACACTGGCCTCAATGATCCACACATGCCCCTCACTGATCCACACAGGCCCCTCACTGACCCACACAGGCCGCTCACTGATCCACACTGGCCTCACTGATCCACACAGGCCTCACTGATCCACACAGACGCCTCACTGATCCACACGGACCCCTCACTGATCCACACAGGCCTCAATCATCCACACAGGCCCCACATTGATCCACACAGCCCTCACTGATCCACACAGGCCTCACTGATCCACACAGACCCCTCACTGATCCACACAGGCCTCACTGATCCATACAGGCCTCACTGATCCACACAGGTCCCTCACTGATCCACACAGGCCTCACTGATCCACACAGGCCTCACTGATCCACACAGGCCTCACTGATCCACACAGGCGCCTCACTGATCCACACAGACCCCTCACTGATCCACACAAGCCCCTCACTGATCCACACAGGCCCCTCACTGACCCACACAGGCCCCTCACTGATCCACACAGGCCTCACTGATCCACACAGACCCCTCACTGATCCACACAGACCCCTCACTGATCCACACAGACCCCTCACTGATCCACACAGACCCCTCACTGATCCACACAGGCCCCTCACAGATCCACACATGCCTCACTGATCCACACAGACCCCTCACTGATCCACACAGACCCCTCACTGATCCACACAGACCCCTCACTGATCCACAAAGACCCCTCACAGATCCACACAGGCCTCACTGATCCACACAGGCCTCACTGATCCACACAGGCCTCACTGATGCACACAGGCCTCAATGATCCACACATGCCCCTCACTGATCGACACAGGCCCCTCACTGACCCACACAGGCCCCTCACTGATCCACACTGGCCTCACTGATCCACACAGGCCTCACTGATCCACACAGACCCCTCACTGATCCACACGGACCCCTCACTGATCCACACAGGCCTCACTGATCCACACAGGCCTCACTGATCCACACAGGCCTCATTGATCCACACAGGCCTCACTGATCCACACAGGCCTCACTGATCCACACAGGCCTCATTGATCCACACAGGCCCCTCTCTGATCCACACAGGCCACTGACTGATGCACACAGGCCCCTCACTGATCCACACAGACCCCTCACTGATCCACACAGGCCTCACTGATCCACACAGGCCCCTCACTGATCCACACATGCCCCTCTCTGATCCACACAGGCCCCTCACTGATCCACACAGACCCCTCACTGATCCACACAGGCCCCTCACTGATCCACACAGGCGCCTCACTGATCCACACAGGTCCCTCACTGATCCACACAGGCCCCTCACTGATCCACACAGACCCCTCACTGATCCACACAGGCCTCTCACTGATCCACACAGGCCTCTCACTGATCCACACAGGCCCCTCACTGATCCACACAGGCCCCTCACTGATCCACACAGACCCCTCACTGATCCACACAGGCCTCTCACTGATCCACACAGGCCTCACTGATCCACACAGGCCCCTCACTGATCCACACAGGCCCCTCACTGATACACAGGCCCCTCAATGATCCACAAAGGCCCCTCACTGATCCACACAGTCCCCTCACTGATCCACACAGGCCTCACTGATCCACACAGGCCCCTCACTGATCCACACAGGCCCCTCACTGATACACAGGCCCCTCAATGATCCACAAAGGCCCCTCACTGATCCACACAGGCCCCTCACTGATCCACACAGGCCCCTCACTGATCCACACAGGCTTCACTGATCCACACAGGCCCCTCACTGATCCACACAGGCCTCATTGATCCACACAGACCCCTCACTGATCCACACAGACCCCTCACTGATCCACACAGGCCTCTCACTGATCCACACAGGCCTCACTGATCCACACAGGCCCCTCACTGATCCACACAGGCCCCTCACTGATACACAGGCCCCTCAATGATCCACAAAGGCCCCTCACTGATCCACACAGTCCCCTCACTGATCCACACAGGCCTCACTGATCCACACAGGCCTCACTGATCCACACAGGCCCCTCACTGATCCACACAGGCCCCTCACTGATCCACGCAGGCCCCTCACTGACCCACACAGACCTCACTGATCCACACAGGCCGCTCACTGATCCTCACTGGCCCCTCACTGATCCACACTGGCCCCTCACTGATCCACACAGGCCGCACTGATCCACACAGGCCTCACTGATCCACACAGGCACTTCACTGATCCACACAGGCCCCTCACTGATCCACACAGGCCCCTCACTGATCCACACATGCCCCTCACTGATCCACACAGGCACCTCACTGATCCACACAGGCCCCTCACTGATCCACACAGGCCCCTCACTGATCCACACATGCCCTTCACTGATCCACACAGACCCCTCACTGATCCACACAGGCCCCTCACTGATCCACACAGGCCCCTCACTGATCCACACAGGCCTCACTGATCCACACAGGCCCCTTACTGATCCACACAGGCCTCACTGATCCACACAGGCCCCTCACTGATCCACACTGGCCTCACTGATCCACACAGGCCTCACTGATCCACACAGACCCCTCACTGATCCACACGGACCCTTCACTGATCCACACAGGCCTCAATGATCCACACAGGCACCACATTGATCCACACAGGCCTCACTGATCCACACAGGCCTCACTGATCCACACAGACCCCTCACTGATCCACACAGGCCTCACTGATCCATACAGGCCTCACTGATCCACACAGGCCCCTCACTGATCCACACAGGCCTCACTGATCCACACAGGCCTCACTGATCCACACAGGCCTCACTGATCCACACAGGCCTCATTGATCCACACAGGCCTCTCACTGATCCACACAGGCCCCTCTCTGATCCACACAGGCCACTGACTGATGCACACAGGCCCCTCACTGATGCACACAGACCCCTCACTGATCCACACAGGCCTCACTGATCCACACAGGCCCCTCACTGATCCACACAGGCCCCTCTCTGATCCACACAGGCCACTCACTGATGCACACAGGCCCCTCACTGATCCACACAGACCCCTCAGTGATCCACACAGGCCCCTCACTGATCCACACAGACCCCTCACTGATCCACACAGGCCCCTCACTGATCCACACAGGCCCCTCACTGATCCACACAGGCCCCTCACTGATCCACACAGGCGCCTCACCGATCCACACAGGCCATTCACTGATGCACACAGGCCCGTCACTGATCCACACAGGCCCCTCACTGATCCACACAGACCCCTCACTGATCCACACAGGCCCCTCACTGATCCACACAGGCGCCTCACTGATCCACACAGGCCCCTCACTGATCCACACAGGCCCCTCACTGATCCACACAGGCCCCTCACTGATCCACACAGACCCCTCACTGATCCACACAGGCCACTCACTGATCCACACAGGCCCCTCACTGATCCACACAGGCCCCTCACTGATCCACACAGGCCCCTCAATGATCCACACAGGCCCCTCACTGATCCACACAGGCCCCTCACTGATGCACACAGGCCTCACTGATCCACACAGGCCCCTCAATGATCCACACAGGCCCCTCACTGATCCACACAGGCCTCATTGATGCACACAGGCCTCACTGATCCACACAGGCCCCTCACTGATCCACACAGGCGCCTCACCGATCCACACAGGCCATTCACTGATGCACACAGGCCCCTCAATGATCCACACAGGCCCCTCACTGATCCACACAGGCCCCTCACTGATCCACACAGGCCTCACTGATCCACACAGACCCCTCACTGATCCACACAGGCGCCTCACCGATCCACACAGGCCATTCACTGATGCACACAGGCCCCTCAATGATCCACACAGGCCCCTCACTGATCCACACAGGCCCCTCACTGATCCACACAGGCCTCACTGATCCACACAGACCCCTCACTGATCCACACAGGCCCCTCACTGATCCACACAGGCCCCTCACTGATCCACACAGGCCCCTCACTGATCCACACAGGCGCCTCACCGATCCACACAGGCCATTCACTGATGCACACAGGCCCCTCAATGATCCACACAGGCCCCTCACTGATCCACACAGGCCCCTCAATGATCCACACAGGCCCCTCATTGATCCACACAGGCCCCTCACTGATCCACACAGGCCCCTCTCTGATCCACACTGGCCACTGACTGATGCACACAGGCCCCTCACTGATCCACACAGACCCCTCACTGATCCACACAGACCCCTCACTGATCCACACAGGCCTCACTGATCCACACAGGCCCCTCTCTGATCCACACTGGCCACTGACTGATGCACACAGGCCCCTCAATGATCCACACAGGCCCCTCACTGATCCACACAGGCCCCTCACTGATCCACACAGGCCCCTCACTGATCCACACAGGCCCCTCTCTGATCCACACTGGCCACTGACTGATGCACACAGGCCCCTCACTGATCCACACAGACCCCTCACTGATCCACACAGGCCCCTCACTGATCCACACAGGCCCCTCTCTGATCCACACAGGCCACTCACTGATGCACACAGGCCCCTCACTGATCCACACAGGCCACTCACTGATCCACACAGGCCTCACTGATCCACACAGACCCCTCACTGATCCACACAGGTCCCTCACTGATCCACACAGGCCTCACTGATCCACACAGACCCCTCACTGATCCACACAGGCCCCTCACTGATCCACACAGGCCCCTCTTTGATCCACACAGGCCCCTCACTGATCCACACAGGCCTCACTGATCCACACAGGCCCCTCACTGATCCACACAGGCCCCTCACTGTTCCACACATGCCTTACTGATCGACACAGGCCTCAATGATCCACACAGGCCCCTCACTGATCCACACAGACCCCTCACTGATCCACACAGACCCCTCACTGATCCACACAGACCCCTCACTGATCCACACAGGCCCCTCACTGATCCACACAGACCCCTCACTGATCCACACAGACCCCTCACTGATCCACACAGACCCCTCACTGATCCACACAGACCCCTCACTGATCCACACAGACCCCTCACTGATCCACACAGACCCCTCACTGATCCACACAGGCCCCTCACTGATCCACACAGACCCCTCACTGATCCACACAGGCCCCTCACTGATCCACACAGGCCCTTCACTGATCCACACAGACCCCTTCACTGATCCACACAGGCCCCTCACTGATCCACACAGGCCCTTCACTGATCGACACAGGCCTCAATGATCCACACAGGCCCCTCACTGATCCACACAGGCCCTTCACTGATCCACACAGACCCCTCACTGATCCACACAGGCCCTTCACTGATCCACACAGGCCCTTCACTGATCGACACAGGCCTCAATGATCCACACAGGCCCCTCACTGATCCACACAGACCCCTCACTGATCCACACAGACCCCTCACTGATCCACACAGGCCCCTCACTGATCCACACTGGCCACTGACTGATGCACACAGGCCCCTCAATGATCCACACAGGCCCCTCACTGATCCACACAGTCCCCTCACTGATCCACACAGGCCTCACTGATCCACACAGGCCCCTCACTGATCCACACAGACCCCTCACTGATCCACCCAGACCCCTCACTGATCCACACAGACCCCTCACTGATCCACACAGGCCCCTCACTGATCCACACAGGCCTCAATGATCCAGACAGGCCCCTCACTGATCCACACAGGCCTCTCACAGATCCACACAGGCCTCACTGATCCACACAGGCCTCACTGATCCACACAGGCCCCTCACTGATCCACACTGGCCCCTCACTGATCCACACTGGCCCCTCACTGATCCACACAGGCCTCACTGATCCACACAGGCCTCACTGATCCACACAGGCACTTCACTGATCCACACAGGCCCTTCACTGATCCACTCAGGCCCCTCACTGATCCACACTGGCGTCACTGATCCACACAGGCCTCACTGATCCACACAGGCCCCTCACTGATCCACACAGGCGCCTCACTGATCCACACAGACCCCTCACTGATCCACACAAGCCCCTCACTGATCCACACAGGCCCCTCACTGATCCACACAGGCCCCTCACTGATCCACACAGTCCTCACTGATCCACACAGACCCCTCACTGATCCACACAGACCCCTCACTGTTCCACGCAGACCCCTCACTGATCCACACAGACCCCTCACTGATCCACACAGGCCCCTCACAGATCCACACATGCCTCACTGATCCACACAGACCCCTCACTGATCCACACAGACCCCTCACTGATCCACACAGACCCCTCACTGATCCACAAAGACCCCTCACAGATCCACACAGGCCTCACTGATCCACACAGGCCTCACTGATCCACACAGGCCTCACTGATCCACACTGGCCTCAATGATCCACACATGCCCCTCACTGATCCACACAGGCCCCTCACTGACCCACACAGGCCGCTCACTGATCCACACTGGCCTCACTGATCCACACAGGCCTCACTGATCCACACAGACGCCTCACTGATCCACACGGACCCCTCACTGATCCACACAGGCCTCAATCATCCACACAGGCCCCACATTGATCCACACAGCCCTCACTGATCCACACAGGCCTCACTGATCCACACAGACCCCTCACTGATCCACACAGTCCTCACTGATCCATACAGGCCTCACTGATCCACACAGGTCCCTCACTGATCCACACAGGCCTCACTGATCCACACAGGCCTCACTGATCCACACAGGCCTCACTGATCCACACAGGCGCCTCACTGATCCACACAGACCCCTCACTGATCCACACAAGCCCCTCACTGATCCACACAGGCCCCTCACTGACCCACACAGGCCCCTCACTGATCCACACATGCCTCACTGATCCACACAGACCCCTCACTGATCCACACAGACCCCTCACTGATCCACACAGACCCCTCACTGATCCACAAAGACCCCTCACAGATCCACACAGGCCTCACTGATCCACACAGGCCTCACTGATCCACACAGGCCTCACTGATGCACACAGGCCTCAATGATCCACACATGCCCCTCACTGATCGACACAGGCCCCTCACTGACCCACACAGGCCCCTCACTGATCCACACTGGCCTCACTGATCCACACAGGCCTCACTGATCCACACAGACCCCTCACTGATCTACACGGACCCCTCACTGATCCACACCGGCCTCACTGATCCACACAGGCCTCACTGATCCACACAGGCCTCATTGATCCACACAGGCCTCACTGATCCACACAGGCCTCACTGATCCACACAGGCCTCATTGATCCACACAGGCCCCTCTCTGATCCACACAGGCCACTGACTGATGCACACAGGCCCCTCACTGATCCACACAGACCCCTCACTGATCCACACAGGCCTCACTGATCCACACAGGCCCCTCACTGATCCACACATGCCCCTATCTGATCCACACAGGCCCCTCACTGATCCACACAGACCCCTCACTGATCCACACAGGCCCCTCACTGATCCACACAGGCGCCTCACTGATCCACACAGGTCCCTCACTGATCCACACAGGCCCCTCACTGATCCACACAGACCCCTCACTGATCCACAAAGACCCCTCACAGATCCACACAGGCCTCACTGATCCACACAGGCCTCACTGATCCACACAGGCCTCACTGATGCACACAGGCCTCAATGATCCACACATGCCCCTCACTGATCGACACAGGCCCCTCACTGACCCACACAGGCCCCTCACTGATCCACACTGGCCTCACTGATCCACACAGGCCTCACTGATCCACACAGACCCCTCACTGATCTACACGGACCCCTCACTGATCCACACCGGCCTCACTGATCCACACAGGCCTCACTGATCCACACAGGCCTCATTGATCCACACAGGCCTCACTGATCCACACAGGCCTCACTGATCCACACAGGCCTCATTGATCCACACAGGCCCCTCTCTGATCCACACAGGCCACTGACTGATGCACACAGGCCCCTCACTGATCCACACAGACCCCTCACTGATCCACACAGGCCTCACTGATCCACACAGGCCCCTCACTGATCCACACATGCCCCTATCTGATCCACACAGGCCCCTCACTGATCCACACAGACCCCTCACTGATCCACACAGGCCCCTCACTGATCCACACAGGCGCCTCACTGATCCACACAGGTCCCTCACTGATCCACACAGGCCCCTCACTGATCCACACAGACCCCTCACTGATCCACACAGGCCTCTCACTGATCCACACAGGCCCCTCACTGATCCACACAGGCCCCTCACTGATCCACACAGACCCCTCACTGATCCACACAGGCCTCTCACTGATCCACACAGGCCTCACTGATCCACACAGGCCCCTCACTGATCCACACAGGCCCCTCACTGATACACAGGCCCCTCAATGATCCACAAAGGCCCCTCACTGATCCACACAGTCCCCTCACTGATCCACACAGGCCTCACTGATCCACACAGGCCTCACTGATCCACACAGGCCCCTCACTGATCCACACAGGCCCCTCACTGATCCACGCAGGCCCCTCACTGACCCACACAGACCTCACTGATCCACACAGGCCCCTCACTGATCCTCACTGGCCCCTCACTGATCCACACTGGCCCCTCACTGATCCACACAGGCCGCACTGATCCACACAGGCCTCACTGATCCACACAGGCACTTCACTGATCCACACAGGCCCCTCACTGATCCACACAGGCCCCTCACTGATCCACACATGCCCCTCACTGATCCACACAGGCACCTCACTGATCCACACAGGCCCCTCACTGATCCACACAGGCCCCTCACTGATCCACACATGCCCTTCACTGATCCACACAGACCCCTCACTGATCCACACAGGCCCCTCACTGATCCACACAGGCCCCTCACTGATCCACACAGGCCTCACTGATCCACACAGGCCCCTTACTGATCCACACAGGCCTCACTGATCCACACAGGCCCCTCACTGATCCACACTGGCCTCACTGATCCACACAGGCCTCACTGATCCACACAGACCCCTCACTGATCCACACGGACCCTTCACTGATCCACACAGGCCTCAATGATCCACACAGGCCCCACATTGATCCACACAGGCCTCACTGATCCACACAGGCCTCACTGATCCACACAGACCCCTCACTGATCCACACAGGCCTCACTGATCCATACAGGCCTCACTGATCCACACAGGCCCCTCACTGATCCACACAGGCCTCACTGATCCACACAGGCCTCACTGATCCACACAGGCCTCACTGATCCACACAGGCCTCATTGATCCACACAGGCCCCTCACTGATCCACACAGGCCCCTCTCTGATCCACACAGGCCACTGACTGATGCACACAGGCCCCTCACTGATCCACACAGACCCCTCACTGATCCACACAGGCCTCACTGATCCACACAGGCCCCTCACTGATCCACACAGGCCCCTCTCTGATCCACACAGGCCACTCACTGATGCACACAGGCCCCTCACTGATCCACACAGACCCCTCAGTGATCCACACAGGCCCCTCACTGATCCACACAGACCCCTCACTGATCCACACAGGCCCCTCACTGATCCACACAGGCCCCTCACTGATCCACACAGGCCCCTCACTGATCCACACAGGCGCCTCACCGATCCACACAGGCCATTCACTGATGCACACAGGCCCGTCACTGATCCACACAGGCCCCTCACTGATCCACACAGACCCCTCACTGATCCACACAGGCCCCTCACTGATCCACACAGGCGCCTCACTGATCCACACAGGCCCCTCACTGATCCACACAGGCCCCTCACTGATCCACACAGGCCCCTCACTGATCCACACAGACCCCTCACTGATCCACACAGGCCACTCACTGATCCACACAGGCCCCTCACTGATCCACACAGGCCCCTCACTGATCCACACAGGCCCCTCAATGATCCACACAGGCCCCTCACTGATCCACACAGGCCCCTCACTGATCCACACAGGCCTCACTGATCCACACAGGCCCCTCAATGATCCACACAGGCCCCTCACTGATCCACACAGGCCTCATTGATGCACACAGGCCCCTCACTGATCCACACAGGCCCCTCAATGATCCACACAGGCCTCACTGATCCACACAGGCCCCTCACTGATCCACACAGGCCTCACTGATACACAGAGGCCCCTCACTGATCCACACAGGCCCCTCACTGATCCACACAGGCCCCTCAATGATCCACACAGGCTCCTCACTGATCCACACAGGCCTCACTGATCCACACAGGCCCCTCACTGATCCACACAGGCCCCTCAATGATCCACACAGGCCCCTCACTGATCCACACAGGCCCCTCTCTGATCCACACTGGCCACTGACTGATGCACACAGGCCCCTCACTGATCCACACAGACCCCTCACTGATCCACACAGACCCCTCACTGATCCACACAGGCCTCACTGATCCACACAGGCCCCTCACTGATCCACACAGGCCCCTCTCTGATCCACACAGGCCACTCACTGATGCACACAGGCCCCTCACTGATCCACACAGGCCACTCACTGATCCACACAGGTCCCTCACTGATCCACACAGGCCTCACTGATCCACACAGACCCCTCACTGATCCACACAGGCCCCTCACTGATCCACACAGGCCCCTCTTTGATCCACACAGGCCCCTCACTGATCCACACAGGCCTCACTGATCCACACAGGCCCCTCACTGATCCACACAGGCCCCTCTCTGATCCACACAGGCCACTCACTGATGCACACAGGCCCCTCACTGATCCACACAGGCCACTCACTGATCCACACAGGTCCCTCACTGATCGACACAGGCCTCAATGATCCACACAGGCCCCTCACTGATCCACACAGGCCCCTCACTGATCCACACAGGTCTCACTGATACACACAGACCCCTCACTGATCCACACAGACCCCTCACTGATCCACACAGACCCCTCACTGATCCACACAGGCCCCTCACTGATCCACACAGACCCCTCACTGATCCACACAGACCCCTCACTGATCCACACAGGCCCCTCACTGATCCACACAGACCCCTCACTGATCCACACAGACCCCTCACTGATCCACACAGGCCCCTCACTGATCCACACAGACCCCTCACTGATCCACACAGGCCCCTCACTGATCCACACAGGCCCCTCACTGATCCACACAGTCCCCTCACTGATCCACACAGGCCTCACTGATCCACACAGGCCCCTCACTGATCCACACAGACCCCTCACTGATCCACCCAGACCCCTCACTGATCCACACAGACCCCTCACTGATCCACACAGGCCCCTCACTGATCCACACAGGCCTCAATGATCCAGACAGGCCCCTCACTGATCCACACAGGCCTCTCACAGATCCACACAGGCCTCACTGATCCACACAGGCCCCTCACTGATCCACACAGACCCCTCACTGATCCACACAGACCCCTCACTGATCCACAAAGATCCCTAACTGATCCACACAGGCCTCACTGATCCACACAGGTCTCACTGATCCACACAGGCCCCTCACTGATCCACACAGGCCTCACTGATCCACACAGGCCTCACTGATCCACACAGGCCTCAATGATCCACACAGACCCCTCACTGATCCACACAGGCCCCTCACTGACCCACACAGACCTCACTGATCCACACAGACCTCTCACTGATCCACACAGACCCCTCACTGATCCACACAAGCCCCTCACAGATCCACACAGGCCTCACTGATCCACACAGACCCCTCACTGATCCACACAGACTCCTCACTGATCCACACAGACCCCTCACTGATCCACAAAGACCCCTCACTGATCTACACAGGCCTCACTGATCCACACAGGCCTCACTGATCCACACAGGCCCCTCACTGATCCACACAGGCCTCACTGATCCACACAGGCCTCACTGATCCACACAGGCCTCAATGATCCACACAGGCCCCTCACTGATCCACACAGGCCCCTCACTGATCCACACTGGCGTCACTGATCCACACAGACCCCTCACTGATCCACACAGGCCTCACTGATCCACACAGGCCCCTCACTGATCCACACAGGCGCATCACTGATCCACACAGGCCCCTGACTGATCCACACAGGCCCCTCACTGATCCACACAGGCGCCTCACTGATCCACACAGGCCCCTCACTGATCCACACAGGCCCCTCACTGATCCACACAGGCCCCTCACTGATCCACACAGGCCCCTCTCTGATCCACTTAGGCCACTCACTGATGCACAAAGGCCCCTCACTGATCCACACAGTCCCCTCACTGATCCACACAGGCCCCTCACTGATCCACACAGACCCCTCACTGATCCACACAGACCCCTGACTGATCCACACAGGCCCCTCACTGATCCACACAGGCCACTCACTGATGCACACAGGCCACTCACTGATCCACACAGGCGCCTCACCGATCCACACAGGCCACTCACTGATGCACACAGGCCCCTAACTGATCCACACATGCCCCTCTCTGATCCACACAGGCCCCTCACTCATCCACACAGGCCACTGACTGATGCACACAGGCCCCTCACTGATCCACACAGACCCCTCACTGATCCACACAGACCCCTCACTGATCCACACAGGCCTCACTGATCCACACAGGCCCCTCACTGATCCACACAGGCCCCTCTCTGATCCACACAGGCCACTCACTGATGCACACAGGCCCCTCACTGATCCACACAGGCCCCTCACTGATCCACACAGACCCCTCACTGATCCACACAGGCCTCACTAATCCACACAGGCCCCTCACTGATCCACACAGGCCCCTCTCTGATCCACACAGGCCACTCACTGATGCACACAGGCCCCTCACTGATCTACACAGGCCCCTCACTGATCCACACTGGCCCCTCACTGATCCACACAGGCCCCTCACTGATCCACACTGGCGTCACTGATCCACACAGGCCTCACTGATCCACACAGGCCTCACTGATCCACACAGGCCACTCACTGATGCACACAGGCCCCTCACTGATCCACACATGCCCCTCACTGATCCACACAGGCCCCTCACTGATCCACACAGGCCCCTCACTGAACCACAGAGACCCCTCACTGATCCACACAGGCCCCTCACTGAGCCACACAGGCCTCACTGATTCACACGGGCCCCTCACTGATCCACACAGGCCCCTCAATGATCCACACAGTCCCCTCACTGATCCACACAGGCCCCTCAATGATCCACACAGTCCCCTCACTGATCCACAGAGACCCCTCACTGATCCACACAGGCCCCTCACTGATCCACACAGGCCTCACTGATCCACACAGGCCCCTCAATGATCCACACAGGCCCCTCACTGATCCACACAGGCTTCACTGATCCACACAGGCCCCTCACTGATCCACACAGGCCTCATTGATGCACACAGGCCCCTCACTGATCCACACAGGTCTCAATGATCCACACAGGCCCCTCACTGATCCACACAGGCCCCTCACTGACCCACACAGACCTCACTGATCCACACAGGCCCCTCACTGATCCACACTGGCCCCTCACTGACCCACACTGGCCCCTCACTGATCCACACAGACCCCTCACTGCTCCACACAGGCCTCACTGATCCACACAGGCCCGTCACTGATCCACACAGGCCCCTCACTGATCCACACAGGCCCCTCACTGATCCACACTGGCGTCACTGATCCACACAGGCCTCACTGATCCACACAGGCATCACTGATCCACACAGGCCCCTCACTGATCCACACAGGCGCCTCACCGATCCACACAGGCCACTCACTGATTCACACAGGCCCCTCACTGATCCACACAGGCCCCTCACTGATCCACACAGGCCCCTCACTGATCCACACATGTCCCTCACTGATCCACACAGGCCTCACTGATCCACACAGGTGCCTCACTGATCCACACAGGCCACTCACTGATGCACACAGACCCCTCACTGATGCACACAGGCCCCTCACTGATCCACACAGGCCCCTCACTGATCCACACAGGCCCCTCACTGATGCACACAGGCCCCTCACTGATCCACACAGGCCCCTCACTGATCCACACAGGCGCCTCACTGATCCACACAGACCCCTCACTGATGCACACAGACCCCTCACTGATGCACACAGACCCCTCACTGATGCACACAGACCCCTCACTGATCCACACAGGCCTCACTGATCCACACAGGTGCCTCACTGATCCACACAGGCCACTCACTGATGCACACAGACCCCTCACTGATGCACACAGGCCCCTCACTGATCCACACCGGCCCCTCACTGATCCACACAGGCCCCTCACTGATGCACACAGGCCCCTCACTGATCCACACAGCCCTCACTGATCCACACAGGCCCCTCACTGATGCACACAGCCCTCACTGATCCACACAGGCCCCTCACTGATCCACACAGGCGCCTCACTGATCCACACAGGCCCCTCACTGATCCACACAGGCCCCTCACTGATCCACACAGGCGCCTCACTGATCCACACAGACCCCTCACTGATCCACACAGACCCCTCACTGATCCACACAGGCCCCTCACTGATCCACACAGGCCCCTCACTGATCCACACAGACCCCTCACTGATCCATACAGGCCCTTCACTGATCCACACAGGCCCCTCACTGATCCACACAGACCACTCAATGATCCACACAGGCCCCTCACTGATCCACACAGCCCTCACTGATCCACACAGGCCTCAATGATCCACACAGGCCCCTCACTGATCCACACAGGCCCCTCACTGATACACACAGGGCCCTCACTGATCCACAAAGGCCCGTCACTGATCCACACAGGCCTCAGTGATCCACACAGGCCCCTCACTGATCCACACAGGCCCCTCACTGATCCACACAGGCTTCACTGATCCACACAGGCCCCTCACTGATCCATACAGGCCTCATTGATCCACGCAGGCCCCTCACTGATCCACACAGGCACTTCACTGATTCACACAGGCCCCTCACTGATCCACACAGACCCCTCACTGATCCACACAGGCCCCTCACTGATCCACACAGGCCTCACTGATCCACACAGGCCCCTCACTGATCCACACAGGCCCCTAACTGATCCACACAGGCCTCACTGATCCACACAGGCCCCTCAATGATCCACACAGGCCCCTCACTGATCCACACAGGCTTCACTGATCCACACAGGCCCCTCACTGATCCACACAGGCCTCATTGATGCACACAGGCCCCTCACTGATCCACACAGGCCCCTCATTGATCCACACAGGCCCCTCACTGATCCACACAGGCCCCTCTCTGATCCACACAGGCCACTGACTGATGCACGCAGGCCCCTCACTGATCCACACAGACCCCTCACTGATCCACACAGACCCCTCACTGATCCACACAGGCCTCACTGATCCACACAGGCCCCTCACTGATCCACACAGGCCCCTCTCTGATCCACACAGGCCACTCACTGATGCACACAGGCCCCTCACTGATCCACACAGGCCCCTCACTGATCCACACAGGCCCCTCACTGATCCACACAGGCCCCTCTCTGATCCACACAGGCCCCTCACTGATCCACACAGACCCCTCACTGATCCACACTGGCCCCTCACTGATCCACACAGGCCCCTCACTGATCCAGACAGGCCCCTCACTGATCCACACAGGCCCCTCACTGATCCACACAGACCCCTCACTGATCCACACAGGCCCCTCACTGATCCACACAGGCCCCTCACTGATCCACACAGGCCCCTCACTGATCCACACAGGCCTCACTGATCCACACAGGCCCCTCACTGATCCACACAGGCCCCTCACTGATCCACACAGGCCTCAATGATCCACACAGGCCCCTCATTGATCCACACAGGCCTCACTGATCCACACAGGCCTCACTGATCCACACAGACCCCTCACTGATCCACGCAGACCCCTCACTGATCCACACAGGCCCCACACTGATCCACACAGCCCTCACTGATCCACACAGGCCCCTCACTGATCCACACAGGCCCCTCATTGACCCACACAGACCTCACTGATCCACACAGACCCCTCACTGATCCACACAGACCCCTCACTGATCCACACAAGCCCCTCACAGATCCACACAGGCCTCACTGATCCACACAGACCCCTCACTGATCCACACAGACTCCTCACTGATCCACACAGACCCCTCACTGATCCACAAAGACCCCTCACTGATCCATACAGGCCTCACTGATCCACACAGGCCCCTCACTGATCCACACAGGCCTCACTGATCCACACAGGCCCCTCACTGATCCACACTGGCGTCACTGATCCACACAGGCCTCACTGATCCACACAGGCCCCTCACTGATCCACACAGGCGCCTCACTGATCCACACAGGCCCCTGACTGATCCACACAGGCCCCTCACTGATCCACACAGGCCCCTCACTGATCCACACAGGCCCCTCACTGATCCACACAGGCCTCACTGATCCACACAGACCCCTCACTGATCCACACAGGCCTCACTGATCCACACAGACCCCTCACTGATCCACACAGACCCCTCACTGATCCACACAGACCCCTCACTGATCCACACAGGCCTCACTGATCCACACAGGCCTCATTGATCCACACAGGCCCCTCACTGATCCACACAGGCCTCACTGATCCACACAGGCCTCACTGATCCACACAGGCCTCAATGATCCACACAGGCCCCTCACTGATCCACACAGGCCCCTCACTGACCCACACAGACCTCACTGATCCACACAGGCCCCTCACTGATCCTCACTGGCCCCTCACTGATCCACACTGGCCCCTCACTGATCCACACAGGCCGCACTGATCCACACAGGCCTCACTGATCCACACAGGCACTTCACTGATCCACACAGGCCCCTCACTGATCCACACAGGCCCCTCACTGATCCACACAGGCCCCTCACTGATCCACACAGGCCCCTCACTGATCCACACAGGCCCCTCACTGATCCACACAGACCCCTCACTGATCCACACAGGCCCAACATTGATCCACACAGGCCTCACTGATCCACACAGGCCTCACTGATCCACACTGACCCCTCACTGATCCACACAGGCCTCACTGATCCACACACGCCTCACTGATCCACACAGGCCCCTCACTGATCCACACAGGCCTCACTGATCCACACAGGCCTCAGAGATCCACACAGGCCTCACTGATCCACACAGACCTCATTGATCCACACAGGCCCCTCACTGATCCACACAGGCCCCTCTCTGATCCACACAGGCCACTGACTGATGCACACAGGCCCCTCACTGATCCACACAGACCCCTCACTGATCCACACAGGCCTCACTGATCCACACAGGCCCCTCACTGATCCACACAGGCCCCTCTCTGATCCACACAGGCCACTCACTGATGCACACAGGCCCCTCACTGATCCACACAGTCCCCTCACTGATCCACACAGGCCCCTCACTGATCCACACAGGCCACTCACTGATGCACACAGGCCCCTCACTGATCCACACAGGCCCCTCACTGATCCACACAGGCCCCTCACTGATCCACACAGGCCCCTCACAGATCCACACAGGCGCCTCACCGATCCACACAGGCCACTCACTGATGCACACAGGCCCCTAACTGATCCACACATGCCCCTCTCTGATCCACACAGGCCCCTCACTGATCCACACAGGCCACTGACTGATGCACACAGGCCCCTAA
The DNA here is from genome assembly GCF_044704955.1 of Pristiophorus japonicus. Lineage (NCBI taxonomy): Eukaryota > Metazoa > Chordata > Chondrichthyes > Pristiophoridae > Pristiophorus > Pristiophorus japonicus. The sequence continues at coordinate 304,700 of NW_027253707.1, forward strand.
CTGATCCACACATGCCCCTCTCTGATCCACACAGGCCCCTCTCTGATGCACACAGGCCCCTAACTGATCCACACATGCCCCTCTCTGATCCACACAGGCGCCTCGCCGATCCACACAGGCCACTCACTGATGCACACAGGCCCCTAACTGATCCACACATGCCCCTCTCTGATCCACACAGGCCCCTCACTGATCCACACAGGCCACTGACTGATGCACACAGGCCCCTAACTGATCCACACATGCCCCTCTCTGATCCACACAGGCCCCTCACTGATCCACACAGACCCCTCACTGATCCACACAGGCCTCACTGATCCACACAGGCCCCACACTGATCCACACAGGCCCCTCTCTGATCCACACAGGCCACTCACTGATGCACACAGGCCCCTCACTGATCCACACAGACCCCTCACTGATCCACACAGGCCTCACTAATCCACACAGGCCCCTCACTGATCCACACAGGCCACTCACTGATGCACACAGTCCCCTCACTGATCTACACAGGCCCCTCACTGATCCACACTGGCCCCTCACTGATCCACACAGGCCCCTCACTGATCCACACTGGCGTCACTGATCCACACAGGCCTCACTGATCCACACAGGCCTCACTGATCCACACAGGCCTCACTGATCCACACAGGCCTCACTGATCCACACAGGCCTCACTGATGCACACAGGCCCCTCACTGATCCACACATGCCCCTCATTGATCCACACAGGTCCCTCACTGATCCACACAGGCCCCTCACTGATCCACACAGGCCCCTCACTGATCCACAGAGACCCCTCACTGATCCACACAGGCCCCTCACTGATCCACACAGGCCTCACTGATCCACACAGGCCCCTCACTGATCCACACTGGCCCCTCAATGATCCACACAGTCCCCTCACTGATCCACACATGCCCCTCACTGATCCACACAGGCCTCACTGATCCACACAGGCCCCTCAATGATCCACACAGGCCCCTCACTGATCCACACAGGCTTCACTGATCCACACAGGCCCCTCACTGATCCACACAGGCCTCATTGATGCACACAGGCTCCTCACTGATCCACACAGGCCTCAATGATCCACACAGGCCCCTCACTGATCCACACAGGCCCCTCACTGACCCACACAGACCTCACTGATCCACACAGGCCCCTCACTGATCCACACTGGCCCCTCACTGATCCACACTGGCCCCTCACTGATCCACACAGGCCTCACTGATCCACACTGGCGTCACTGATCCACACAGGCCTCACTGATCCACACAGGCCTCACTGATCCACACAGGCCCCTCACTGATCCACACAGGCGCCTCACCGATCCACACAGGCCACTCACTGATTCACACAGGCCCTTCACTGATCCACACATGCCCCTCACTGATCCACACAGGCCCCTCACTGATCCACACAGGCCCCTCACTGATCCACACAGGCCCCTCACTGATCCACACAGACCCCTCACTGATCCACACAGGCCCCTCACTGATCCACACAGGCCTCACTGATCCACACAGGCCCCTCACTGATCCACACAGGCCCCTCACTGATCCACACAGGCCCCTCAATGATCCACACAGTCCCCTCACTGATCCACACAGGCCCCTCACTGATCCACACAGACCTCACTGATCCACACAGGCCTCACTGATCCACACAGACCTCACTGATCCACACAGGCCCCTCAATGATCCACTCAGGCCTCTCACTGATCCACACAGGCTTCACTGATCCACACAGGCCCCTCACTGATCCACACAGGCCTCATTGATGCACACAGGCCCCTCACTGATCCACACAGGCCCCTCATTGATCCACACAGGCCCCTCACTGATCCACACAGGCCTCACTGATCCACACAGGCCCCTCACTGATCCACACAGGCCCCTCATTGATCCACACAGGCCCCTCACTGATCCACACAGGCCCCTCTCTGATCCACACAGGCCACTCACTGATGCACACAGGCCCCTCACTGATCCACACAGGCCCCTCACTGATCCACACTGGCCCCTCACTGATCCACACAGGCCCCTCACTGATCCACACAGGCGCCTCACTGATCCACGCAGGCCCCTCTCTGACCCACACAGGCCCCTCACTGATCCACACAGACCCCTCACTGATCCACACTGGCCCCTCACTGATCCACACAGGCGCCTCACTGATCCACACAGGCCCCTCTCTGACCCACACAGGCCCCTCACTGATCCACACAGACCCCTCACTGATCCACACTGGCCCCTCACTGATCCACACAGACCCCTCACTGATCCACACAGGCCCCTCACTGATCCACACAGGCGCCTCACTGATCCACACAGGCCCCTCTCTGACCCACACAGGCCCCTCACTGATCCACACAGGCCCCTCACTGATCCACACTGGCCCCTCACTGATCCACACAGGCCCCTCACTGATCCACACAGACCCCTCACTGATCCACACAGGCCCCTCACTGATCCACACAGGCCTCACTGATCCACACAGGCCCCTCACTGATCCACACAGGCCTCACTGATCCACACAGGCCCCTCACTGATCCACACTGGCCCCTCACTGATCCACACTGGCCCCTCACTGATCCACACAGGCCCCTCACTGATCCACACTGGCCCCTCACTGATCCACACAGCCCCCTCACTGATCCACACAGGCCTCAATGATCCACACAGGCCCCTCATTGATCCACACAGGCCTCACTGATCCACATAGGCCCCTCACTGATCCACACAGGCCCCTCACTGATCCACACAGGCCTCACTGATCCACATAGGCCCCTCACTGATCCACACAGACCCCTCACTGATCCACACAGGCCCCTCACTGATCCACACAGGCCTCACTGATCCACATAGGCCCCTCACTGATCCACACAGCCCCCTCACTGATCCACACAGGCCTCAATGATCCACACAGGCCCCTCATTGATCCACACAGGCCTCACTGATCCACACAGGCCTCACTGATCCACACAGACCCCTCACTGATCCACGCAGACCCCTCACTGATCCACACAGGCCCCTCACTGATCCACACAGGCCCCTCACTGATCCACACAGGCCCCTCACTGATCCACGCAGACCCCTCACTGATCCACACAGGCCCCTCACTGATCCACACAGGCCCCTCACTGATCCACACAGGCCCCTCACTGATCCACACAGGCCCCTCACTGATCCACACAGGCCCCTCATTGACCCACACAGACCTCACTGATCCACACAGACCCCTCACTGATCCACAAAGACCCCTCACTGATCCACACAGGCCTCCCTGATCCACACAGACCACTCACTGATCCACACAGCCCTCACTGATCCACACAGGCCTCCCTGATCCACACAGGCCTCACTGATCCACACAGGCCTCACTGATCCACACAGGCCCCTCACTGATCCACACAGGCCCCTCACTGATCCACACAGGCCCCTCATTGTTCCATACATGCCTTACTGATCCACACAGGCCTCAATGATCCACACAGGCCCCTCACTGATCCACACAGGCCTCACTGATCCACTCAGACCCCTCACTGATCCACACAGACCCCTCACTGATCAACACAGGCCCCTCACTGATCAACACAGACCCCTCAATGATCCACACAGGCCCCTCACTGATCCACACAGGCCCCTCACTGATCCACACAGGCCCCTCACTGATCCACGCAGACCCCTCACTGATCCACACAGGCCCCTCACTGATCCACACAGGCCCCTCATTGTTCCATACATGCCTTACTGATCCACACAGGCCTCAATGATCCACACAGGCCCCTCACTGATCCACACAGGCCTCACTGATCCACTCAGACCCCTCACTGATCCACACAGACCCCTCACTGATCCACACAGGCCCCTCACTGATCCACACAGACCCCTCACTGATCCACACAGGCCCCTCACTGATCCACACAGACCCCTCACTGATCCACACAGGCCCCTCACTGATCCACACAGGCCCCTCACTGATCCACACAGGCCTCACTGATCCACACAGACCCCTCACTGATCCACACAGACCGCTCACTGATCCACACAGGCCCCTCACTGATCCACACAGACCCCTCACTGATCCACACAGGCCCCTCACTGATCCACACAGGCCTCACTGATCCACACATGTGCCTCACTGATCCACACAGGCCCCTCACTGATCCACACAGGCCCCTCACTGATCCACACAGACCCCTCACTGATCCACACAGGCCCCTCACTGATCCACACAGGCCCCTCACTGATCCACACAGGCCTCACTGATCCACACAGACCCCTCACTGATCCACACAGACCCCTCACTGATCCACACAGGCCCCTCTCTGATCCACACAGGCCCCTCACTGATCCACACAGGCCTCACTGATCCACACAGGCCCCTCACTGATCCACACAGGCCCCTCTCTGATCCACTTAGGCCACTCACTGATGCACACAGGCCACTCACTGATCCACACAGTCCCCTCACTGATCCACACAGGCCCCTCACTGATCCACACAGACCCCTCACTGATCCACACAGACCCCTGACTGATCCACACAGGCCCCTCACTGATCCACACAGGCCCCTCACTGATCCACACAGGCGCCTCACCGATCCACACAGGCCACTCACTGATGCACACAGGCCCCTAACTGATCCACACATGCCCCTCTCTGATCCACACAGGCCCCTCACTGATCCACACAGGCCACTGACTGATGCACACAGGCCCCTCACTGATCCACACAGACCCCTCACTGATCCACACAGACCCCTCACTGATCCACACAGGCCTCACTGATCCACACAGGCCCCTCACTGATCCACACAGGCCCCTCTCTGATCCACACAGGCCACTCACTGATGCACACAGGCCCCTCACTGATCCACACAGGCCCCTCACAGATCCACACAGACCCCTCACTGATCCACACAGGCCTCACTAATCCACACAGGCCCCTCACTGATCCACACAGGCCACTCACTGATGCACACAGGCCCCTCACTGATCTACACAGGCCCCTCACTGATCCACACTGGCCCCTCACTGATCCACACAGGACCCTCACTGATCCACACTGGCGTCACTGATCCACACAGGCCTCACTGATCCACACAGGCCTCACTGATCCACACAGGCCACTCACTGATGCACACAGGCCCCTCACTGATCCACACATGCCCCTCACTGATCCACACAGGCCCCTCACTGATCCACACAGGCCCCTCACTGATCCACAGAGACCCCTCACTGATCCACACAGGCCCCTCACTGATCCACACAGGCCTCACTGATCCACACAGGCTTCACTGATCCACACAGGCCCCTCACTGATCCACACAGGCTTCACTGATCCACACAGGCCCCTCACTGATCCACACAGGCTTCACTGATCCACACAGGCCCCTCACTGATCCACACAGGCTTCACTGATCCACACAGGCCCCTCACTGATCCACACAGGCCTCATTGATGCACACAGGCCCCTCACTGATCCACACAGGTCTCAATGATCCACACAGGCCCCTCACTGATCCACACAGGCCCCTCACTGACCCACACAGACCTCACTGATCCACACAGGCCCCTCACTGATCCACACTGGCCCCTCACTGACCCACACTGGCCCCTCACTGATCCACACAGACCCCTCACTGCTCCACACAGGCCTCACTGATCCACACAGGCCCGTCACTGATCCACACAGGCCCCTCACTGATCCACACAGGCCCCTCACTGATCCACACTGGCGTCACTGATCCACACAGGCCCCTCACTGATCCACACAGGCGCCTCACCGATCCACACAGGCCACTCACTGATTCACACAGGCCCCTCACTGATCCACACAGGCCTCACTGATCCACACAGGCCACTCACTGATTCACACAGGCCCCTCACCGATCCACACAGGCCTCACTGATCCACACAGGCCCCTCACTGATCCACACATGTCCCTCACTGATCCACACAGGCCTCACTGATCCACACAGGTGCCTCACTGATCCACACAGGCCACTCACTGATGCACACAGACCCCTCACTGATGCACACAGGCCCCTCACTGATCCACACAGGCCCCTCACTGATCCACACAGGCCCCTCACTGATGCACACAGGCCCCTCACTGATCCACACAGGCCCCTCACTGATCCACACAGGCGCCTCACTGATCCACACAGACCCCTCACTGATGCACACAGACCCCTCACTGATGCACACAGACCCCTCACTGATCCACACAGGCCCCTCACTGATCCACACAGGCGCCTCACTGATCCACACAGGCCCCTCACTGATGCACACAGGCCCCTCACTGATCCACACAGCCCTCACTGATCCACACAGGCCCCTCACTGATCCACACAGGCGCCTCACTGATCCACACAGGCCCCTCACTGATCCACACAGGCGCCTCACTGATCCACACAGACCCCTCACTGATCCACACAGACCCCTCACTGATCCACACAGGCCCCTCACTGATCCACACAGGCCCCTCACTGATCCACACAGACCCCTCACTGATCCACACAGGCCCTTCACTGATCCACACAGGCCCCTCACTGATCCACACAGACCCCTCACTGATCCACACAGGCCCCTCACTGATCCACACAGGCCTCACTGATCCACACAGGCCCCTCACTGATCCACACAGGCCTCACTGATCCACACAGGCCCCTCACTGATCCACACTGGCCCCTCACTGATCCACACTGGCCCCTCACTGATCCACACAGGCCCCTCACTGATCCACACTGGCCCCTCACTGATCCACACAGCCCCCTCACTGATCCACACAGGCCTCAATGATCCACACAGGCCCCTCATTGATCCACACAGGCCTCACTGATCCACATAGGCCCCTCACTGATCCACACAGGCCCCTCACTGATCCACACAGGCCTCACTGATCCACATAGGCCCCTCACTGATCCACACAGACCCCTCACTGATCCACACAGGCCCCTCACTGATCCACACAGGCCTCACTGATCCACATAGGCCCCTCACTGATCCACACAGCCCCCTCACTGATCCACACAGGCCTCAATGATCCACACAGGCCCCTCATTGATCCACACAGGCCTCACTGATCCACACAGGCCTCACTGATCCACACAGACCCCTCACTGATCCACGCAGACCCCTCACTGATCCACACAGGCCCCTCACTGATCCACACAGGCCCCTCACTGATCCACACAGGCCCCTCACTGATCCACGCAGACCCCTCACTGATCCACACAGGCCCCTCACTGATCCACACAGGCCCCTCACTGATCCACACAGGCCCCTCACTGATCCACACAGGCCCCTCACTGATCCACACAGGCCCCTCATTGACCCACACAGACCTCACTGATCCACACAGACCCCTCACTGATCCACAAAGACCCCTCACTGATCCACACAGGCCTCCCTGATCCACACAGACCACTCACTGATCCACACAGCCCTCACTGATCCACACAGGCCTCCCTGATCCACACAGGCCTCACTGATCCACACAGGCCTCACTGATCCACACAGGCCCCTCACTGATCCACACAGGCCCCTCACTGATCCACACAGGCCCCTCATTGTTCCATACATGCCTTACTGATCCACACAGGCCTCAATGATCCACACAGGCCCCTCACTGATCCACACAGGCCTCACTGATCCACTCAGACCCCTCACTGATCCACACAGACCCCTCACTGATCAACACAGGCCCCTCACTGATCAACACAGACCCCTCAATGATCCACACAGGCCCCTCACTGATCCACACAGGCCCCTCACTGATCCACACAGGCCCCTCACTGATCCACGCAGACCCCTCACTGATCCACACAGGCCCCTCACTGATCCACACAGGCCCCTCATTGTTCCATACATGCCTTACTGATCCACACAGGCCTCAATGATCCACACAGGCCCCTCACTGATCCACACAGGCCTCACTGATCCACTCAGACCCCTCACTGATCCACACAGACCCCTCACTGATCCACACAGGCCCCTCACTGATCCACACAGACCCCTCACTGATCCACACAGGCCCCTCACTGATCCACACAGACCCCTCACTGATCCACACAGGCCCCTCACTGATCCACACAGGCCCCTCACTGATCCACACAGGCCTCACTGATCCACACAGACCCCTCACTGATCCACACAGACCGCTCACTGATCCACACAGGCCCCTCACTGATCCACACAGACCCCTCACTGATCCACACAGGCCCCTCACTGATCCACACAGGCCTCACTGATCCACACATGTGCCTCACTGATCCACACAGGCCCCTCACTGATCCACACAGGCCCCTCACTGATCCACACAGACCCCTCACTGATCCACACAGGCCCCTCACTGATCCACACAGGCCCCTCACTGATCCACACAGGCCTCACTGATCCACACAGACCCCTCACTGATCCACACAGACCCCTCACTGATCCACACAGACCCCTCACTGATCCACACAGGCCCCTCACTGATCCACACAGGCCTCACTGATCCACACAGGCCCCTCACTGATCCACACAGGCCCCTCTCTGATCCACTTAGGCCACTCACTGATGCACACAGGCCACTCACTGATCCACACAGTCCCCTCACTGATCCACACAGGCCCCTCACTGATCCACACAGACCCCTCACTGATCCACACAGACCCCTGACTGATCCACACAGGCCCCTCACTGATCCACACAGGCCCCTCACTGATCCACACAGGCGCCTCACCGATCCACACAGGCCACTCACTGATGCACACAGGCCCCTAACTGATCCACACATGCCCCTCTCTGATCCACACAGGCCCCTCACTGATCCACACAGGCCACTGACTGATGCACACAGGCCCCTCACTGATCCACACAGACCCCTCACTGATCCACACAGACCCCTCACTGATCCACACAGGCCTCACTGATCCACACAGGCCCCTCACTGATCCACACAGGCCCCTCTCTGATCCACACAGGCCACTCACTGATGCACACAGGCCCCTCACTGATCCACACAGGCCCCTCACTGATCCACACAGACCCCTCACTGATCCACACAGGCCTCACTAATCCACACAGGCCCCTCACTGATCCACACAGGCCACTCACTGATGCACACAGGCCCCTCACTGATCTACACAGGCCCCTCACTGATCCACACTGGCCCCTCACTGATCCACACAGGACCCTCACTGATCCACACTGGCGTCACTGATCCACACAGGCCTCACTGATCCACACAGGCCTCACTGATCCACACAGGCCACTCACTGATGCACACAGGCCCCTCACTGATCCACACATGCCCCTCACTGATCCACACAGGCCCCTCACTGATCCACACAGGCCCCTCACTGATCCACAGAGACCCCTCACTGATCCACACAGGCCCCTCACTGATCCACACAGGCCTCACTGATCCACACAGGCTTCACTGATCCACACAGGCCCCTCACTGATCCACACAGGCTTCACTGATCCACACAGGCCCCTCACTGATCCACACAGGCTTCACTGATCCACACAGGCCCCTCACTGATCCACACAGGCTTCACTGATCCACACAGGCCCCTCACTGATCCACACAGGCCTCATTGATGCACACAGGCCCCTCACTGATCCACACAGGTCTCAATGATCCACACAGGCCCCTCACTGATCCACACAGGCCCCTCACTGACCCACACAGACCTCACTGATCCACACAGGCCCCTCACTGATCCACACTGGCCCCTCACTGACCCACACTGGCCCCTCACTGATCCACACAGACCCCTCACTGCTCCACACAGGCCTCACTGATCCACACAGGCCCGTCACTGATCCACACAGGCCCCTCACTGATCCACACAGGCCCCTCACTGATCCACACTGGCGTCACTGATCCACACAGGCCCCTCACTGATCCACACAGGCGCCTCACCGATCCACACAGGCCACTCACTGATTCACACAGGCCCCTCACTGATCCACACAGGCCTCACTGATCCACACAGGCCACTCACTGATTCACACAGGCCCCTCACCGATCCACACAGGCCTCACTGATCCACACAGGCCCCTCACTGATCCACACATGTCCTTCACTGATCCACACAGGCCTCACTGATCCACACAGGTGCCTCACTGATCCACACAGGCCACTCACTGATGCACACAGACCCCTCACTGATGCACACAGGCCCCTCACTGATCCACACAGGCCCCTCACTGATCCACACAGGCCCCTCACTGATGCACACAGGCCCCTCACTGATCCACACAGGCCCCTCACTGATCCACACAGGCGCCTCACTGATCCACACAGACCCCTCACTGATGCACACAGACCCCTCACTGATGCACACAGACCCCTCACTGATCCACACAGGCCCCTCACTGATCCACACAGGCGCCTCACTGATCCACACAGGCCCCTCACTGATGCACACAGGCCCCTCACTGATCCACACAGCCCTCACTGATCCACACAGGCCCCTCACTGATCCACACAGGCGCCTCACTGATCCACACAGGCCCCTCACTGATCCACACAGGCGCCTCACTGATCCACACAGACCCCTCACTGATCCACACAGACCCCTCACTGATCCACACAGGCCCCTCACTGATCCACACAGGCCCCTCACTGATCCACACAGACCCCTCACTGATCCACACAGGCCCTTCACTGATCCACACAGGCCCCTCACTGATCCACACAGACCACTCACTGATCCACACAGGCCCCTCACTGATCCACACAGCCCTCACTGATCCACACAGGCCTCAATGATCCACACAGGCCCCTCACTGATCCACACAGGCCCCTCACTGATCCACACAGGGCCCTCACTGATCCACAAAGGCCCGTCACTGATCCACACAGGCCTCACTGATCCACACAGGCCTCAGTGATCCACACAGGCCCCTCACTGATCCACACAGGCCCCTCACTGATCCACACAGGCTTCACTGATCCACACAGGCCCCTCACTGATCCATACAGGCCTCATTGATCCACGCAGGCCCCTCACTGATCCACACAGGCACTTCACTGATTCACACAGGCCCCTCACTGATCCACACAGACCCCTCACTGATCCACACAGGCCCCTCACTGATCCACACAGGCCTCACTGATCCACACAGGCCCCTCACTGATCCACACAGGCCCCTAACTGATCCACACAGGCCTCACTGATCCACACAGGCCCCTCAATGATCCATACAGGCCCCTCACTGATCCACACAGGCTTCACTGATCCACACAGGCCCCTCACTGATCCACACAGGCCTCATTGATGCACACAGGCCCCTCACTGATCCACACAGGCCCCTCATTGATCCACACAGGCCCCTCACTGATCCACACAGGCCCCTCTCTGATCCACACAGGCCACTGACTGATGCACACAGGCCCCTCACTGATCCACACAGACCCCTCACTGATCCACACAGACCCCTCACTGATCCACACAGGCCTCACTGATCCACACAGGCCCCTCACTGATCCACACAGGCCGCTCTCTGATCCACACAGGCCACTCACTGATGCACACAGGCCCCTCACTGATCCACACAGGCCCCTCACTGATCCACACAGGCCCCTCACTGATCCACACAGGCCCCTCTCTGATCCACACAGGCCCCTCACTGATCCACACAGACCCCTCACTGATCCACACTGGCCCCTCACTGATCCACACAGGCCCCTCACTGATCCACACAGGCCCCTCACTGATCCACACAGGCCCCTCACTGATCCACACAGGCCTCAATGATCCACACAGGCCCCTCATTGATCCACACAGGCCTCACTGATCCACACAGGCCTCACTGATCCACACAGACCCTTCACTGATCCACGCAGACCCCTCACTGATCCACACAGGCCCCACACTGATCCACACAGCCCTTACTGATCCACACAGGCCCCTCACTGATCCACACAGGCCCCTCATTGACCCACACAGACCTCACTGATCCACACAGACCCCTCACTGATCCACACAGACCCCTCACTGATCCACACAAGCCCCTCACAGATCCACACAGGCCTCACTGATCCACACAGACCCCTCACTGATCCACACAGACTCCTCACTGATCCACACAGACCCCTCACTGATCCACAAAGACCCCTCACTGATCCATACAGGCCTCACTGATCCACACAGGCCTCACTGATCCACACAGGCCCCTCACTGATCCACACAGGCCTCACTGATCCACACAGGCCCCTCACTGATCCACACTGGCGTCACTGATCCACACAGGCCTCACTGATCCACACAGGCCCCTCACTGATCCACACAGGCGCCTCACTGATCCACACAGGCCCCTGACTGATCCACACAGGCCCCTCACTGATCCACACAGGCCCCTCACTGATCCACACAGGCCCCTCACTGATCCACACAGGCCTCACTGATCCACACAGACCCCTCACTGATCCACACAGGCCTCACTGATCCACACAGACCCCTCACTGATCCACACAGACCCCTCACTGATCCACACAGACCCCTCACTGATCCACAAAGACCCCTCACTGATCCACACAGGCCTCACTGATCCACACAGGCCTCATTGATCCACACAGGCCCCTCACTGATCCACACAGGCCTCACTGATCCACACAGGCCTCACTGATCCACACAGGCCTCAATGATCCACACAGGCCCCTCACTGATCCACACAGGCCCCTCACTGACCCACACAGACCTCACTGATCCACACAGGCCCCTCACTGATCCTCACTGGCCCCTCACTGATCCACACTGGCCCCTCACTGATCCACACAGGCCGCACTGATCCACACAGGCCTCACTGATCCACACAGGCACTTCACTGATCCACACAGGCCCCTCACTGATCCACACAGGCCCCTCACTGATCCACACAGGCCCCTCACTGATCCACACAGGCCCCTCACTGATCCACACAGGCCCCTCACTGATCCACACAGGCCCTTCACTGATCCACACAGGCCCTCACTGATCCACACAGACCCCTCACTGATCCACACAGGCCCCTCACTGATCCACACAGGCCCCTCACTGATCCACACAGGCCTCACTGATCCACACAGGCACTTCACTGATCCACACAGGCCCCTTACTGATCCACACAGGCCTCACTGATCCACACAGGCCCCTCACTGATCCACACTGGCCTCACTGATCCACACAGACCCCTCACTGATCCACACAGACCCCTCACTGATCCACACAGGCCCAACATTGATCCACACAGGCACTTCACTGATCCACACAGGCCCCTTACTGATCCACACAGGCCTCACTGATCCACACAGGCCTCACTGATCCACACAGACCCCTCACTGATCCACACAGACCCCTCACTGATCCACACAGGCCCAACATTGATCCACACAGGCCTCACTGATCCACACAGGCCTCACTGATCCACACTGACCCCTCACTGATCCACACAGGCCTCACTGATCCACACACGCCTCACTGATCCACACAGGCCCCTCACTGATCCACACAGGCCTCACTGATCCACACAGGCCTCAGAGATCCACACAGGCCTCACTGATCCACACAGACCTCATTGATCCACACAGGCCCCTCACTGATCCACACAGGCCCCTCTCTGATCCACACAGGCCACTGACTGATGCACACAGGCCCCTCACTGATCCACACAGACCCCTCACTGATCCACACAGGCCTTACTGATCCACACAGGCCCCTCACTGATCCACACAGGCCCCTCTCTGATCCACACAGGCCACTCACTGATGCACACAGGCCCCTCACTGATCCACACAGTCCCCTCACTGATCCACACAGGCCCCTCACTGATCCACACAGGCCACTCACTGATGCACACAGGCCCCTCACTGATCCACACAGGCCCCTCACTGATCCACACAGGCCCCTCACTGATCCACACAGGCCCCTCACAGATCCACACAGGCGCCTCACCGATCCACACAGGCCACTCACTGATGCACACAGGCCCCTAACTGATCCACACATGCCCCTCTCTGATCCACACAGGCCCCTCACTGATCCACACAGGCCACTGACTGATGCACACAGGCCCCTAACTGATCCACACATGCCCCTCTCTGATCCACACAGGCCCCTCACTGATGCACACAGGCCCCTAACTGATCCACACATGCCCCTCTCTGATCCACACAGGCGCCTCACCGATCCACACAGGCCACTCACTGATGCACACAGGCCCCTAACTGATCCACACATGCCCCTCTCTGATCCACACAGGCCCCTCACTGATCCACACAGGCCACTGACTGATGCACACAGGCCCCTAACTGATCCACACATGCCCCTCTCTGATCCACACAGGCCCCTCACTGATCCACACAGACCCCTCACTGATCCACACAGGCCTCACTGATCCACACAGGCCCCACACTGATCCACACAGGCCCCTCTCTGATCCACACAGGCCACTCACTGATGCACACAGGCCCCTCACTGATCCACACAGACCCCTCACTGATCCACACAGGCCTCACTAATCCACACAGGCCCCTCACTGATCCACACAGGCTACTCACTGATGCACACAGTCCCCTCACTGATCTACACAGGCCCCTCACTGATCCACACTGGCCCCTCACTGATCCACACAGGCCCCTCACTGATCCACACTGGCGTCACTGATCCACACAGGCCTCACTGATCCACACAGGCCTCACTGATCCACACAGGCCTCACTGATCCACACAGGCCTCACTGATCCACACAGGCCTCACTGATCCACACAGGCCCCTCACTGATCCACACAGGCGCCTCACTGATCCACACAGGCCACTCACTGATGCACACAGGCCCCTCACTGATCCACACATGCCCCTCATTGATCCACACAGGTCCCTCACTGATCCACACAGGCCCCTCACTGATCCACACAGGCCCCTCACTGATCCACAGAGACCCCTCACTGATCCACACAGGCCCCTCACTGATCCACACAGGCCTCACTGATCCACACAGGCCCCTCACTGATCCACACTGGCCCCTCAATGATCCACACAGTCCCCTCACTGATCCACACATGCCCCTCACTGATCCACACAGGCCTCACTGATCCACACAGGCCCCTCAATGATCCACACAGGCCCCTCACTGATCCACACAGGCTTCACTGATCCACACAGGCCCCTCACTGATCCACACAGGCCTCATTGATGCACACAGGCCCCTCACTGATCCACACAGGCCTCAATGATCCACACAGGCCCCTCACTGATCCACACAGGCCCCTCACTGACCCACACAGACCTCACTGATCCACACAGGCCCCTCACTGATCCACACTGGCCCCTCACTGATCCACACTGGCCCCTCACTGATCCACACAGGCCTCACTGATCCACACTGGCGTCACTGATCCACACAGGCCTCACTGATCCACACAGGCCTCACTGATCCACACAGGCGCCTCACCGATCCACACAGGCCACTCACTGATTCACACAGGCCCTTCACTGATCCACACATGCCCCTCACTGATCCACACAGGCCCCTCACTGATCCACACAGGCCCCTCACTGATCCACACAGGCCCCTCACTGATCCACACAGGCCTCACTGATCCACACAGGCCCCTCACTGATCCACACAGGCCCCTCACTGATCCACACAGGCCCCTCACTGATCCACACAGGCCTCACTGATCCACACAGGCCCCTCACTGATCCACACAGGCCCCTCAATGATCCACACAGTCCCCTCACTGATCCACACAGGCCCCTCACTGATCCACACAGACCTCACTGATCCACACAGGCCCCTCAATGATCCACTCAGGCCTCTCACTGATCCACACAGGCTTCACTGATCCACACAGGCCCCTCACTGATCCACACAGGCCTCATTGATGCACACAGGCCCCTCACTGATCCACACAGGCCCCTCACTGATCCACACAGGCCCCTCTCTGATCCACACAGGCCACTGACTGATGCACACAGGCCCCTCACTGATCCACACAGACCCCTCACTGATCCACACAGACCCCTCACTGATCCACACAGACCCCTCACTGATCCACACAGGCCCCTCTCTGATCCACACAGGCCACTGACTGATGCACACAGGCCCCTCTCTGATCCACACAGGCCCCTCACTGATCCACACAGACCCCTCACTGATCCACACAGGCCCCTCACTGATCCACACAGGCCCCTCTCTGACCCACACAGGCCCCTCACTGATCCACACAGACCCCTCACTGATCCACACAGGCCCTTCACTGATCCACACAGGCCCCTCACTGATCCACACAGGCCCCTCACTGATCCACACAGGCCCCTCACTGATCCACACAGGCCCCTCACTGATCCACACAGACCCCTCACTGATCCACACAGGCCCCTCACTGATCCACACAGGCCTCACTGATCCACACAGGCCCCTCACTGATCCACACAGACCCCTCACTGATCCACACAGGCCCTTCACTGATCCACACAGGCCCCTCACTGATCCACACAGGCCCCTCACTGATCCACACAGGCCCCTCACTGATCCACACAGACCCCTCACTGATCCACACAGGCCCCTCACTGATCCACACAGGCCCCTCACTGATCCACACAGGCCCCTCACTGATCCACACAGGCCCCTCACTGATCCACACAGGCCTCAATGATCCACACAGGCCCCTCATTGATCCACACAGGCCTCACTGATCCACACTGGCCCCTCACTGATCCACACGGGCCTCACTGATCCACACAGACCCCTCACTGATCCACGCAGACCCCTCACTGATCCACACAGGCCCCTCACTGATCCACACAGGCCCCTCACTGATCCACACAGGCCCCTCACTGATCCACACAGGCCCCTCATTGACCCACACAGACCTCACTGATCCACACAGACCCCTCACTGATCCACACAGACCCCTCACTGATCCACACAGGCCTCACTTATCCACACAGACCACTCACTGATCCACAAAGACCCCTCACTGATCCACACAGGCCTCCCTGATCCACACAGACCACTCACTGATCCACACAGCCCTCACTGATCCACACAGGCCTCCCTGATCCACACAGGCCTCACTGATCCACACAGGCCCCTCACTGATCCACACAGGCCCCTCACTGATCCACACAGGCCCCTCATTGTTCCATACATGCCTTACTGATCCACACAGGCCTCAATGATCCACACAGGCCCCTCACTGATCCACACAGGCCCCTCACTGATCCACACAGGCCTCACTGATCCACTCAGACCCCTCACTGATCCACACAGACCCCTCACTGATCCACACAGGCCCCTCACTGATCCACACAGGCCTCACTGATCCACTCAGACCCCTCACTGATCCACACAGGCCCCTCACTGATCCACACAGACCCCTCACTGATCCACACAGGCCCCTCACTGATCCACACAGACCCCTCACTGATCCACACAGGCCCCTCACTGATCCACACAGGCCCCTCACTGATCCACACAGGCCTCACTGATCCACACAGACCCCTCACTGATCCACACAGACCGCTCACTGATCCACACAGACCCCTCACTGATCCACACAGATCCCTCACTGATCCACACAGGCCCCTCACTGATCCACACAAGCTTCACTGATCCACACAGGCCTCAATGATCCACACAGGCCCCTCACTGATCCACACAGGCCCCTCACAGATCCACACAGGCCTCACTGATCCACACAGGCCCCTCACTGATCCACACAGACCCCTCAATGATCCACACAGACCCCTCACTGATCCACAAAGACCCCTCACTGATCCACACAGGCCTCACTGATCCACACAGGCCTCACTGATCCACACAGGCCCCTCACTGATCCACACAGGCCTCACTGATCCACACAGGCCTCACTGATCCACACAGGCCTCAATGATCCACACAGGCCCCTCACTGATCCACACAGGCCCCTCACTGACCCACACAGACCTCACTGATCCACACAGGCCACTCACTGATCCACACTGGCCCCTCACTGATCCACACTGGCCCCTCACTGATCCACACATGCCTCACTGATCCACACAGGCCTCACTGATCCACACAGGCACTTCACTGATCCACACAGGCCCCTCACTGATCCACACAGGCCCCTCACTGATCCACACAGGCCCCTTACTGATCCACACTGGCGTCACTGATCCACACAGGCCTCACTGATCCACACAGGCCCCTCACTGATCCACACAGGCCCCTCACTGATCCACACAGGCCCCTCACTGATCCACACAGGCCCCTCACTGATCCACACAGGCCTCACTGATCCACACAGGCCCCTCACTGATCCATACAGGCCCCTCACTGATCCACACAGGCCTCTCACTGATCCACACCGCCCCTCCCCTCGAACTCTCCACACCACTCAGCCTGGCCTTTTATACATCTTACATAAGAACATAAGAAACAGGAACAGGAGTCAGCCAGATGGCTCCTGGAGCCTGCTCCGCCATTCAATAAGATCATAGCTGACCTGATCATGGACTCAGCTCCACTTCCCCGCCCACTCCCCATAACCCCTTAATCCCTTATTGGTTAAGAAACTGTCTATCTCTGTCTTACATTTATTCAATGTCCCGGCTTCCACAGCTCTCTGAGGCAGCGAATTCAACAGATTTACAACCCTCTGAGCGAAGGAATTCCTCCTCATCTCAGTTTTCCTCCTTCACTCCTCCATTGAGGGCCGCGCCTCCAGCCGTCAAGGCCCTAAACTCTTGTATCCCCTCCTTAAACCCCTCCGCCACTCTATCCATCAGGCCTTCCTTGAGATCTTCATTAAAATCCACCTCTTAGGCCCAAGTCATTGGCCATTGTGATCCTCACTCTGGTGTTATCAATAAAGGGCTAAGGTCATTACAGTTCAAGTGCAATACATTGCCTCGTGGAGTCATTATCAGAGCATCCAAAGACATAACAATTGGCGACGAGATTACGGACTTTCATGCGAAAATGCCTACCCTGGGTACGTTGCAGCAGTGCGCCGATGGTGATGATTGGGACGCCTTTGTGGACAGGCTCGACCATTTCTTCACAGCGAACGATCTGCAGGAGACAACCCGGCCACACTGGCTGGCAAGCGCAGAGCTGTCCTGCTCACCTGTTGTGGGCCCACCGTCTATGGCCTCGTCAGGGACTTGCTGGCACCAGCGAAGACAACGACCAAGACGTACGAGGAGCTCGTAATCCTGATCCATGAGCAACTCAAGCCCAAGGAGAGCATCCTCACAGCCAGACACCGGTTCTACACCCAGCGACGGCCCGAAGGCCAAGAAATCGTGAAATACGCTGCAGACCTCAGGAGGCTGGCGGCACCGTGTGATGTCAGCGACCACCTCACCGAAGCGCTGCGGGACATTTTTGTCATTGGAATCCGCCATGAGGGCCTTCTTCATAAGCTACTGTTGGCAGATACCACAGTCACACTGCAGAAGGCCATCTCTGTGAGCCAGGCATTGATGACCTCGACCTGCGGCTCTAGGCAGATGACTGACCCTCAGGACTCTAATCTGCAAGTACTGTGCACAGAGTGGCACCTTTTAGAAGTTGGATGTGAACCTTCTCAGGGGAGAGAACAGGCCCCCGAGTCCCTTAACTCAGAGTCCGCCGAGGGGGGGCTAACCGAGTAGCCCCATGCTGGCGGTGCGGAGGGAATCACAGGGCTCACCAGTGCCGTTTTAAGGACTATGTGTGTAAAGGCAGCAGCACAAAGGGCCATCTCCAGTGAATGTGTAAGAGAAATATGACTCACTGTGTTGATGAAGAGTCTGCAGATGGCCATGAATCCAGCGCGGATTATGAACTGATAGGCAGAGAGGCAGCTCAGCCCCATGACAAGGTATATAGTATGTTTATCTGCACCACTGAATGTTCCTCGTTGAGGATGGAAGTCGAGATCGATGGCGTTCCAGTCTTCATGGAAGTGGACACGGGGGCGAGCCAGTCAGTAATGAATCAAGGAGCCTTTGAGAGGCTATGGGACAATCAAACTGAACGACCCAAGTTAGGCCCTGTTCAGGCAAAGCTGCGCACCTACACCAATGAACTATCCCAGTCGTTAATAGTGCGGATGTAAAGGTACTCCATGATGGCGCGGTGCACAAGTTACCCCTGTGGATTGTTGCAGGTGATGGACCAACACTGCTCGGAAGAAGATAGATGGAGAAGATCCATTGGAAGTTGGAAGATTTCACCCCTCCAGCGACCAACGTCCTCTACGCCCAGATGCAAAGCAAGCCCCCACCTGAGGTTGGATCCGGCACCAGAGAGCAGACCAGCACAGCACCCGAGGCACAGACCGCCCAGCAGGACTGCGTGGAGATGATCCAGCTGAGACGACCCGAGGGCACCTTCAGGCTCCAGTGGCAGGACTCTGGAGCAAGAAAATCGGATCCAGAGGCAACGTCCCAGCTTCGGAGGCAGAACCCGGGGAGAAGAGGATCATCGCAGTTGACATCGTGGAGGGAGAAAAGATGGCGCCCGAAACACGAGGTGAAGCGCTGAAGACAAAGATGGCGGCGGCCAGACCACGAGATGCAGCGCTGATGGAGCGACACGTGGTACCAAGTGAAGAAGAGGATTGGGGTAAAGATAGCAAGGCTCTCTTAAAGGAGGCCAGCAATCCACCACACTTAAAGGGACAGTTCCACACACTCAAGCAATGTAAGAGCAAATGTGAGTTAAAGATAAAATGTGTAACTGACGATCAGCGTTGTGTACATGCAACAAGCAAGGAAAAGTCGCACGATCACGATCGAAGCTACAGGGTATTCACAATAAGTAATGAAAAGTTCAACTGCACACAGCCAATACACACGAGCGGCAGAGCAAGCGATCTCAGGAGGGCAACGGCACCGGTATCGATACCCTGCCTCCGATCGGCTCCACCTCTCAGGCACCCGATGGCACCAACCGCCATGAGCCTGAAAGAGCAAACTGTGCTAAGGCACAGCCCCCAGACCCCATCGCTACTAAGGCCATACCCGGAAACGAAGGATCACCCGTTACAGTCCTCTCAAAGGGGACCGGGACCGGCCAGGAACCCAAACCAAACAACGCCCAGGCTAGCGAGTCAGCGGTTCCCTGTGCCCCGCTAGACGACCGCCCCTCAGGGAGCAGCAGCCACCCAGGGTGCAAAGAAAGGACAGGGAGGTCACAGGCATCTGTGAACCTGCCCGACGCTGGGAGCAATGGCAACAGCCCCAAGGGCAGGCAACTTGAGCCAACTGGATTCCCACTGCCAGCATTGGGCACTGAGCCACCAGCAGACTGCAGGGACACCATCCAGCAGTTCTGGAACTAGTTTGTCCTTACACACCGGTCACCGATCACCTGTACGTATCGAAAATGTATCTCACCAGTCTAACGTACCGGTCTCACAACTGAACCACAAATGTAATGCAAACTTGTTTTTCTGAACTTGAATATATATGAATGGAATGAGCTCCGGCATAATCTATATGTTGGGGGGGGGGGGGGGGTGGAGAGAACAGAGTGGTCAGGGACACACACAAACAGCAAACCACCAGCACTCTACTGCACCAACTACTCACCCAAGATTGAAACGACCCGCCCAAGGGTCAACCAGGTAGAGCTAAGCCCGGAGCACAGTTAATGCAGAGGCAATTTGCACTAAAAGTTTGGGGGAGAGTGATGTCATGTATCCGACATGGCTACTATTGGTCCTATCACAAGATGTGCCACCAGAGGGCACAGCAGTGGGAGACTCGTAGCTTACCTGTACAGGTGTGCCTGGCCGAGTATAAAAGGCAGGCCACCATATGTGATCCTCACTCTGGAGTTAGCAAATAAAGGACTAAGGTCACTACAGTTCAAGAACAACACATTGCCTCGTGGAGTCATTATCAGAGCATCCCAAGACATAACAGCCACCTCCTTCTAATATCCCTCCTTTGTCTGACTGTGTTTTGACTATGTCTGTGTGAAGCTCCTTGGTCCCTTTGTAAAGTGCTGTATAAATGCTAGTTTGTTGTCAGCGATACCTCATGTCAGTGTCGACGATGTATGCAAATTTCTCCCCCGCCCACTGCTCCGCACTGCTTGGAGGGTCACACGGGTCACTGCAGTCCAGATCTCGCTCGTTCTCCTCATCATCATATGGTCTGTACCTGGAGTGAATGTCTGAGAGACAAGTCAGAGTAAAGATAAAAGGCAAACACAGTAAGGACTTAGATACAACCTAAGGGTACACACCAAGTCCCGCTCACCCATCACCCCCTGTGCTCGCTGACCGACATTGGATCCTGGTCTGACAATGCCTCGATTTTAAAATTCTCATCCTTGTTTTCAAACCCCTCCCTATCTCTGTAATCTCCTCCAGCTCCACAACCCCCCGAGATCTCTGCACTCCTCTAATTCTGCCATTTTGAGCATCCCTGATTCGAATCGCTCAACCATTGGTGGCCGTGCCTTCTGTTGCCTGGGCCCCAAGCTCTGGAACTCCCTCCCTAAACCTCTCTGCCTCTCTTTCCTCCTTCAAGACGCTGCTTAAAACCAACCTCTTTGACCAAGCTTTTGGTCACCTGCCCTAATTTCTCCTTATGCGGCTCGGTGTCAAATTTTGTTTGATAATCGCTCCTCGGGGCGTATTACTACATTAAAGGCCCGATATAAACACCAGTTGTTGTTGTTGTTATGTTACTGGAATAATAATCCAGAGAACGTCTAAATTCAAATCCCACAGTGGACACTTTGCGAATTTAATTTCAGTTTTAAAGCCAATATCACTAAAAGTGACAATGAAGGTGTCGGATTGTTGCAAAAACACCAACTGGGTCACTAACTTCCCTTCGGGAAGGAAACCTGCCGTCCTTGCCCAGTCTGGGCCTACATGTGACTCCAGTCCCACACCAACATGGTTAGGCTGCAGGGTGACTTGGACAGGTTAGGTGAGTGGGCAAATGCATGGCAGATGCAGTATAATGTGGATAAATGTGAGGTTATCCACTTTGGTGGCAAAAACACGAAGGCAGACTATTATCTGAATGGCGGCAGATTAGGAAAAGGGGAGGTGCAACGAGACCTGGGTGTCATGGTTCATCAGTCATTGAAGGTTGGCATGCAGGAACAACAGGCGGTGAAGAAGGCAAATGTCATGTTGGTCTTCATAGCGAGGGGATTTGAGTATAGGAGCAGGGAGGTCTTACTGCAGTTGTACAGGGCCTTTGTGAGGCCCCACCTGGAATATTGTGTTCAGTATTGGTCTCCTAATCTGAGGAAGTGCAGCGAAGGTTCACCAGACTGATTCCAGGGATGGCAGGACTGTCATATGAGGAGAGACTGGATCGACTGGGCCTGTATTCACTGGAGTTTAGAAGGATGAGAGGGGATCTCATAGAAACATATAAAATTCTGACGGGACTGGACAGGTTAGATGCAGGAAGAATGTTCCTGATGTTGGGGAAGTCCAGAACCAGGGGGCACAGTCTAAGGATAAGGGGTAAGCCATTTAGGACTGAGATGAGGAGAAACTTCTTCACTCAGAGAGTTGTTAACTTGGAATTCCCTGCCGCAGAGAGTTGTTGATGCCAGTTCATTGGATCTATTCAAGAGGGAGTTAGATATGGCCCTTACGACTAAAGAGATCAAGGGGTATGGAGAGAAAGTAGGAAAGGGGTACTGAGGTGATGATCAGCCACGATCATATTGAATGGTGGTGCAGGCTCGAAGGGTCGAATGGCCTACTCCTGCACCTATTTTCTATGTTTCTATGTTAATAGAGGTGTTCAAAATTGGGAGGGGTTTTGTTGGAGTAAATAACGAGAAACTGTTTTAAGGGCCGGTAATCAGAGGACACAGGTAATCGGCAAAAGAACCAGAGGAGAGATGAGGAGAATTAGTTTTATACAGTGAGTTCTGATCTGGAATGCACTGGCTGGAAGTGCAATGGAGGCAGATTCAATAATAACCTTCACTGAAAATTTTACACGCCGTTTTGCAATCCAGTGAAATCTGCTCTATGTGTTTTTGCTTCTGACGATGTCTTATTTCTGAATAAACACAAGTCAGAGTTTTTAGCCTGAGGCAGACGGAGTGTTAGTAGGATCAGTCCGACAGATCGATTAGGGCCCGATTAACATGGAGATGGCCAGCTACAGTGCCTGGTGTACAGCACACGTCAGGGTTAGAGAGATTGCAGACTTGCCTGTGGGAGCGGACTTCGGCATTGGGCTGGATGTAAAGTATCTGCTCGGCCTTTAGGAGGTGTGTGGGGGGCCTGACCCATCCACCTCCACGGAGGTGTGTGGGGGGCCTGACCCATCCACCTCCACGGCACGAACCTGGTATTGCAGTACTTCCAGGAACGGTGCTTGGGCTCTCGGCCTTTTGGCTAAGAGCATTGGCGCAGAGTGATCCTTGATGTGTGCAAGGTGACCTCTGGCGTTTGTGATTTGACAAAGAATTGGAAAGATTGGCAACGAAAAATTAAAAAAAAAATAATAATAAAAAATTTTTTTTTAAATTAAAAAAAAAAAATCTGCTCGGCCTTTTGGCTAAGATCATGCGTAACTGACCTGACAGGGGAGTAACCATGACCTCAACGTGGTTCTCCTATGCTTTTTGGAAATAGGAGGTGTGTGGGGGGCCTGACCCATCCACCTCCATGGCACGAACCTGGTATTGCAGTACTTCCAGGAACGGTGCTTGGGCTCTAGGCCTTTTGGCTAAGAGCATTAGCGCAGAGTGATCCTTGATGTGTGCGAGGTGACCTCTGGCGTTTGTGATCTGACAAAGAATTGGAAAGATTGGCTACGATTAAAAAAAAAAAATCTGCTCGGCCTTTTGGCTAAGATCTAGTGTAGTATCTGTTCTTATCAGTTTAATATCCCCGATGGGGACATGATATTGAATTGATTTTTGGACAGGGAGCTGGATCAGGGGCTTGCCCCGTCCACTCCATGCACCGACCTGACCTGGTATTGCAATATTTCCAGGAACGGTGCAACTTCGCCTCTCGGCCTTTTGGCCTAAGATCAAACACATTGGCGCAAAGTGATCTTTGGCGTTAGAGTTGATCTAGAACGAAATTGGATTAAAAAAATTAAAAAATTTAAAAAAATCAAAAAATCTGCTGGATGCAGAATTCCCGACACCCTGGGCTGTGTCCGGCTCCCTGTGGGCCGCCCGCCTTTCAGCTCCTTTCTGTGGCCACAGGCGACGAGGAATGAATGTCCCTTCCATTTCATTCAGCGGTATCTGTGGGAGAAGCGGAGATATCCGGAAATAATGGGCGAGCAAATACCTTCCATCATTTACATCATCAACTCTGCAGATCCAACTCTCCCCACAGGAACCCTGGATACCCCATTCCCCCCACAGTAAGCCTGATACCCTGTTCATTGTAACCCCTGACACCCCACTCACTGTAAGCCCAATACCCCACTCCCCCCACAGTAACCCCGATACATAGAAACATAGAAACATAGAAAATAGGTGCAGGAGTAGGCCATTCGGCCCTTCTCGCCTGCACTGTCATTCAATGAGTTCATTGCTGAACATGCAACTTCAGTACCCCATTCCTGCTTTCTCGCCATACCCCTTGATCCCCCTAGTAGTAAGGACTTCATCTAACTCCCTTTTTGAATATACCCCACTCACTGTAACCCCAATACCCCACTCTCCCCACAGTAACCCCGATACCCCATTCCCCCCACAGTAACACTGATACCCCACTCACTGTAACCCCCGACACCCCATTCACTGTAAGCCCAATACCCCACTCCCCCCACAGAAACCCCGATAGCCCACTCACTGTAACCCCAATACCCCACTCCTCTCACAGTAACCCTGGATACCCCATTTCCCCCACAGTAACACTGATACCCCACTCACTGTAACCCCCAACACCACACTCACTATAACCCCAATACCCCACTGCCCCCACAGTAACCCTGATACCCCACTCACTGTAACCCCAATACCACAGTCCCCCCACAGTAATCCCGATACCCCCTCCCCATAACCCCAATACCCCACTCCCCATAACTCCCTATACAACACTCCCCATAACCCCAATACCCCACTCCCCACAACGCCAATACCCCACTCCCCATAACCCCAATACCCCACTCCCCATAACCCCAATACCCCACAACCCCAATACCCCACTCCCCGTAACGACAATACCCCACTCCCCATAATGCCAATACCCCACTCCCCATAACCCCAATACCCCACTCCCCGTAACCCCAATACCCCACTCTCCATAATGCCAATACCTCACTCCCCATAACCACAATACCCCACTCCCCATAACCCCAATACCCCACTCCCCATAACCCCCAATACCCGACTCCCCATAACCCCATTACCCCACTCCCCATAACCCCCAATACCCCAGTCCCCATAACCCCATTACCCCACTCTCCATAACCCCCAATACCCCACTCCCCATAACGCCAATACCCCACTCTCCATAACCCCGATATGCCACTCCCCATAACGCAAAAACCCCACTCCCCATAACAGCAATACCCCACTCCCCATAACCCCAATACCCCACTCCCCGTAACCCCAATACCCCACTCCCCATAATGCCAATACCCCACTCCCCATAACCCCAATATCCCACTCCCCGTAACCCCAATACCCCACTCCCCATAATGCCAATACCTCACTCCCCATAACCACAATACCCCACTCCCCATAACCCCAATACCCCACTCCTCATAACCCCAATATCCCACTCCCCATAACCCCAATATCCCACTCCCCATAACGCCAATACCCCACTCCCCATAACCCCAATACCCCACTCCCCATAACCCCAATACATCACTTCACATAACCCCAATACCCGACTCCCCATAATCCCCGATACCTCACTCCCCGTAACCCCGAATACCCCACTCCCCATAACCCCAATACCCTACTCCCTATAACCCCCAAGACTCCACTCCCCATAACTCTAATACCCCACTACACTGTAACCCCAATACCCGACTCCCCATAATCACCGATACCTCAATCCCCGTAACCCCCAATACCCCACTCCCCATAACCCCAATACCCTACTCCCTATAACCCCCAAGACCCCACTCCCCATAACTCCAATACCCCACTCCCCGTAACCACAATACCTCACTCCCCATAACCCCAATACCCCACTCCCCATAACGCCCAAGACCCCACTCCCTATAACTTCAATACCCCACTCACTGTAACCCTAATACCCCACTCTCCCTAACCCCAATACCCCACTCCCCATAACCCCAATACCCCACTCCCCATAACCCCAATACCCCACTCCCCATAACGCCCAAGACCCCACTCCCTATAACTTCAATACCCCACTCACTGTAACCCTAATACCCCACTCTCCCTAACCCCAATACCCCACTCCCCGTAACCACAATACCTCACTCCCCATAACCCCAATACCCCACTCCCCATAACGCCCAAGACCCCACTCCCTATAACTTCAATACCCCACTCACTGTAACCCTAATACCCCACTCTCCCTAACCCCAATACCCCACTCCCCATAACCCCAATACCCCACTCCCCATAACCCCAATACCCCACTCCCCATAACCCCAAGACCCCACTCCCCATAACTCCAATACCCCACTCACTGTAACCCCAATACCTTACCCCCGTAACCCCAATACCCCACTCCCCGTATCCCCAAACCACACCCCGTAACCCCAATACCCCGCTCCCCGTAACCCCAATACCCCACTACCCATAACCCCAATACCCCACTCCCCATAACCTCAATACCACACTCCCCATAACGCCAATACCCCACTCCCCATAACCCACTCCCCGTACCCCCAATACCCCACTCCACATAACCCCAATACCCCACTCCCCATAACCCCAATATCCAACTCACTGTAACCCCCAATACCCCACTCCCCATAACCCCAATATCCCACTTCCCAAAACCCAACACCCACTCACCATAACGCCAATACCCCACTCCCCATAACCCCAATACCCCACTCCCCGTAACCCCAATACCCCACTCCCCATAACCCCGATACGCCACCCCCCATAACGCTAATGCCCCACTCCCCATAACCCCAATACCCCTCTCCCCATAACCCCAATACCCCACTCCCCATAATGCCAATACCCCACTCCCCATAACCCCAATACCCCACTCCCCATAACGCCCAAGACCCCACTCCCTATAACTTCAATACCCCACTCACTGTAACCCTAATACCCCACTCTCCCTAACCCCAATACCCCACTCCCCGTAACCACAATACCTCACTCCCCATAACCCCAATACCCCACTCCCCATAACGCCCAAGACCCCACTCCCTATAACTTCAATACCCCACTCACTGTAACCCTAATACCCCACTCTCCCTAACCCCAATACCCCACTCCCCATAACCCCAATACCCCACTCCCCATAACCCCAATACCCCACTCCCCATAACCCCAAGACCCCACTCCCCATAACTCCAATACCCCACTCACTGTAACCCCAATACCTTACCCCCGTAACCCCAATACCCCACTCCCCGTATCCCCAAACCACACCCCGTAACCCCAATACCCCGCTCCCCGTAACCCCAATACCCCACTACCCATAACCCCAATACCCCACTCCCCATAACCTCAATACCACACTCCCCATAACGCCAATACCCCACTCCCCATAACCCACTCCCCGTACCCCCAATACCCCACTCCACATAACCCCAATACCCCACTCCCCATAACCCCAATATCCAACTCACTGTAACCCCCAATACCCCACTCCCCATAACCCCAATATCCCACTTCCCAAAACCCAACACCCACTCACCATAACGCCAATACCCCACTCCCCATAACCCCAATACCCCACTCCCCGTAACCCCAATACCCCACTCCCCATAACCCCGATACGCCACCCCCCATAACGCTAATGCCCCACTCCCCATAACCCCAATACCCCTCTCACCATAACCCCAATACCCCACTCCCCATAATGCCAATATCCCACTCCCCATAACCTCAATACCCCACTCCCCATAACCCCAATATCCCACTCCCCATAACCCCAATACCCAACTCACTGTAACCCCAATACACCACTCTCCCCACAGTAACCCTGGATACCCCACTACCCCCACAGTAACCCCAATACCCCAATCAATGTAACCCCAATACCCAACTCCCGGTAACCCCAATACCGCACTCCCAT
The DNA here is from genome assembly GCF_044704955.1 of Pristiophorus japonicus. NCBI lineage: Eukaryota > Metazoa > Chordata > Chondrichthyes > Pristiophoridae > Pristiophorus > Pristiophorus japonicus. Next base: position 333,870 of record NW_027253707.1, read on the forward strand.
AACCCCCAATTCCCCACTCCCCATAACCCCCAATACCCCACTCCCCGTAACCCCAATACCCCACTCCCCGTAACCCCAATACCCCATTCCCCGTAACCCCGATACCGCACTCCCCGTAACCCCAATACCCCACTCCCCATAACCCCGATACCCCACTCCCCGTAACCCGGATACCCCACTCCCATAACCCGGATACCCCACTCCCCATAACCCCAATACCCCACTCCCCATAACCGCAATATCCAACTCACTGAACCCCCAATACCCCACTCTCCATAACCCCAATACCCCACTCCCCGTAACCCCAATACCTCACTCCCCATAACCCCAATACGCCACTCCCCATAACACCAATGCCCCATTCCCCATAACCCCAATACCCCACTCCCCATAACCCCAATACCCCACTCCCCATAACCCCAATATCCCACTCCCCATAACCCCAATATCCCACTCCCCATCACCCAACACCCACTCCCTATAACCCCAATACCCCACTCCCCATAACCCCGACACCCCACTCACTGTAACCTCAATACCCCACTCCCGGTAACCCCAATACCCCACTCCCCATAACCCCCAATAACCCACTCCCCGTAACCCCAATACCCCACTCCCCATAACCCCAATACCCCACTGCCCATAACCCCAATACCACACTCCCCATAACCCCAATACCCCACTCCCCATAACCCCAATACCCCACTCCCCATAACTCCAATACCCCACTCCCCATAACCCCGATACCCCACTTCCCATAACCCCAAAACCCCACTCACCGTAACCCCAATACCCCACTCACTGTAACCCCAATACCCCACTCCCCATAACCCCCGATACCCCACTCCCCATAACCCCCAATACCCCACTCCCCGTAACCCCAATATACTACTCCCCATAACCCCCAAGACCCCACTCCCCATAACTCCAATACCCCACTCCCCGTCACCCAATACTCCACTCCCCATAATCCCAATACCCCACTCCCCATAACCCCAATGCCCCACTCCCCATAACCCCAATACCCCACTCCCCATAACCCCAATACCCCACTCCCCATAACCCCAAAACCCCACTCCCCGTAACCCCAATACCCCACTCCCCAAAACCCCAATACCCCACTCCCATAACTCCAATACCCCACTCCCCATAACCCCGATACCCCACTCCCCATTACCCCAAAACCCCACTCACCGTAACCCCAAAACCCCACTCACTGTAACCACAATACCCCACTCACTGTAACCACAATACCCCACTCCCCATAACCCCCGATATCCCACTCACCATAACCCCAATACCCCACTCACTGTAACCACAATACCCCACTCATTGTAACCACAATTCCCCACTCCCCATAATCCCCGATATCCCACACCCCTCACTGTAACACACTCTGATATACCCCACACCCCTCACTGTAACACTCTCCAATTATCCCTGCACTCCTCACAGTAACACTATCTGATAGACACCACACCCCTCACTGTAACACTCTGATAAACGTCACACCCCTCACTGTAACACTCTGATATACCTCACACACCTCACTGTAACTCTGATATACCCCGCACCCCTCACTGTAACACACTCTGATATACCCCACATCCCTCACTGTAACTCTGATATATCCCACACCCCTACTGTAAATCTGATATACCCCAAACCCCTCACTGTAACACTGATATACTTCACACCCGTCACTGTAATTCTAATATACCCCACACCCCTCACTGTAACTCTGATATACCCCAAACCCCTCATTGTAACTCTGATATACCTCACAGCCCTCACTGTAACACTCATATACCCCACAGCCCTTCACTGTAACACTCTGATATACCTCACACCCCTCACTGTAACTCTGATATACCCCACACTCCTCACTGTAACTCTGATATACCCCACACCCCTCATAGTAACACTGATATACAACACACCCCTCTGTAACACTCTGATAAACCCCACACCTCTCACTGTAACTCTGATATACCCCAAACCCCTCATTGTAACACTGATATACCCCACACCCCTCACAGTAACACTGATATACAACACACCCCTCTGTAACAGTCTGATAAACCCCACACCTCTCACTGTAACACTGATATACCCCACACCCCTCACAGTAACACTCTGATATACCCCACACCCCTCACAGTAACACTCTGATATACCCCACACCCCTCACTGTAACACTCTGATATACCCCACATCCCTCACTGTAACACTCTGATATACCCCACACCCCTCACTGTAACATTGATATACCCCACACCCCTCACAGTAGCACTGATATACAACACACCCCTCTGTAACACTCTGATAAACCCCACACCTCTCACTGTAACACTGATATACACCGCACCCTTCACTGTAACTCTGATATACCCCACCCCTCACTAACACACTGACACACCCTTCACTGTAACACTCTGATATACCCACACCCCTCACTGTAACACTCTGATATACCCCACACCCCTCACTGTAACATTGATATATCCCACACCCCTCACTGTAACTCTGATATACCCCACCCCTCAATAACACACTGACACACCCTTTAACTAACAGTGTGCTACAATTACCGATGTCCTAACTCCTCCATGTCCGTACACATCTCTGGTTCCAGCTCCTTCTCATGTAGGATTCCCATCGGGAGCATTTCCAGAAACTTGGAGCAGTACGAGATCTCTGCCTTCGTGAATTCAATTTTCTCTTTAATCTGAAACAGATCATATTGGTAAAATGCACACACGGTCACAGACACACACACAGTGACACATGCAGTGATACACACACACACGCAAGCAGACACACACACACAGAGACACACACGCGCACACACACACACACAGTGACACATGCAGTGATATACACAAACACACGCAAGCAGATACACACACACAGAGACACACACGCGCACACACATGCGCACACACACGCGCACACACACACACACAGTGACACATGCAATGATGCAGCCTTAAGCAGACACACACACACACACACAGACACACAGTGACCACAGTGACACAGGCTCATATAGAAAGAAAGAAGTAATCACTTTTTACCACCTCAGGATGTCTCAACGTGCTTTATAGCTGGTGAAATACTTTTGAGGTATGGTCACTGTAATGTAGGAAATGCGGCAGCCAATTTATGCACAGCAAGCTCCCACAGACAGCAATGAGATAAATGACCAGATAATGTATTTTTTAAGCAATTTTGGTTGAGGGATAATTATTGGTCACAACACCGGGGAGAACTCCCCTGCTCTTCTTCGAAATAGTGCTATGGGTTCTGGTATGTCAGCTGAAAGGGCAGATAGGGTCTTGGCTTAACGTCTCACCCAAAAGACGGCACCTCCGACAGTGCAGCACTCCCTCAGCACTGCACTTTAGTGTCAGCCTGGATTATGGGCTCAAATCTCTGGAGTGGGGCTTTAACCCGTGACTCAAACTCATAGAAACATAGAAACATAGAAACATAGAAAATAGGTGGAGTAGGCCATTCGGCCCTTCTAGCCTGCACTGCCATTCAATGAGTTCATGGCTGAACATGCAACTTCAGTACCCCATTCCTGCTTTCTCACCATACCCCTTGATCCCCCTAGTAGTAAGGACTTCAGCTAACTCCTTTTTGAATATATTTAGTGAATTGGCCTCAACAACTTTCTGTGGTAGATAATTCCACAGGTTCACCACTCTCTGGGTGAAGAAATTCCTCCTCATCTCGGTCCTAAATGGCTTCCCCCTTATCCTTAGACTGTGTCCCCTGGTTCTGGACTTCCCCAACATTGGGAACATTCTTCCTGCATCTAACCTGTCTAACCCCGTCAGAATTTTAAACGTTTCTATGAGGTCCCCTCTCATTCTTCTGAACTCCAGTGAATACAAGCCCAGTTGATCCAGTCTTTCTTGATAGGTCAGTCCCGCCATCCCGGGAATCAGTCTGGTGAACCTTCGCTGCACTCCCTCAATAGCAAGAATGTCCTTCCTCAGGTTAGGAGACCAAAACTGTACACAATACTCCAGGTGTGGCCTCACCAAGGCCCTGTACAACTGTAGCAACATCTCCCTGCCCTTGTACTCAAATCCCCTCGCTATGAAGGCCAACATGCCATTTGTTTTCTTAACCGCCTGCTGTACCTGCATGCCAACCTTCAATGACTGATGTACCATGACACCCAGGTCTCGTTGCACCTCCCCTTTTCCTAATCTGTCACCATTCAGATAATAGTCTGTCTCTCTGTTTTTACCACCAAAGTGGATAACCTCACATTTATCCACATTATACTTCATCTGCCATGCATTTGCCCACTCACCTAACCTATCCAAGTCGCTCTGCAGCCTCATAGCATCCTCCTCGCAGCTCACACTGCCACCTAACTTATTGTCATCCGCAAATTTGGAGATACTACATTTAATCCCCTCGTCTAAATCATTAATGTACAGTGTAAACAGCTGGGGCCCCAGCACAGAACCTTGCGGTACCCCACTAGTCACTGCCTGCCATTCTGAAAAGTCCCCATTTACTCCTACTCTTTGCTTCCTGTCTGACAACCAGTTCTCAATCCATGTCAGCACACTACCCCCAATCCCATGTGCTTTAACTTTGCACATTAATCTCTTGTGTGGGACCTTGTTGAAAGGCTTCTGAAAGTCCAAATATACCACATCAACTGGTTCTCCCTTGTCCACTCTACTGGAAACATCCTCAAAAAATTCCAGAAGATTTGTCAAGCATGATTTCCCTTTCACAAATCCATGCTGACTTGGACCTATCATATTACCTCTTTCCAAATGCACTGCTATGACATCCTTAATAATTGATTCCATCATTTTACCCACTACCGATGTCAGGCTGACCGGTCTATAATTCCCTGTTTTCTCTCCCTCCTTTTTTAAAAAGTGGGGTTACATTGGCTACCCTCCACTCCATAGGAACTGATCCAGAGTCAATGGAATGTTGGAAAATGACTGTCAATGCATCCGCTATTTCCAAGGCCACCTCCTTAAGTACTCTGGGATGCAGTCCATCAGGCCCTGGGGATTTATCGGCCTTCAATCCCATCAATTTCCCCAACACAATTTCCCGACTAATAAGGATTTCCCTCAGTTCCTCCTCCTTACTAGACCCTCCGACCCCTTTTATATCCGGAAGGTTGTTTGTGTCCTCCTCAGTGAGAGAGTTAGTCACCGAGCTTACATTATAATAAGCACTTGCTGTCCTAATCAGAACGCAAGGGGAGCTCTCTCTACCCTGCTCCAACCACATGCTCCAAACCCAACTTCAGATGGGAACATCCGTCCCCTATGGGATATCGTCTGATTCCCTTGACCCCTGCCCTATCTGAGAGACTAACAGTTTAGTGGCAAATTGATGGCCAATTTGGGGTGGTTTTAGTCGGGTTAGACTGTACTGTTTCACCCTTCAGATAAACGTTGGTGACATGTCTTGTTACTAATTTTGTGAAGAATCAATAGGCTTTCACTTGGCTCAGTGGGGAGCACTCTCGCCTGGGAGCCGGAAGGTGCTGGGGGTCAAGTGTCACTCCAGGGCAGACTGACTGTCCAATTCAGGCCGGAGGGAGTGCTGACATTGCGAGAGGTGCTGTGGTCCAGATAGGGCGGGACCTCCTGGTCAGCCTAGGGTTGGCAACTCTGGTCGAATGTCTTCATGGTAGATTCATCGCATGGCTTCCCGCCTTCATCAGTCCTGCCCCCACCATCCCGCTATTGGTCACCCACCATGTCCATCAGTCCCGCCCCCACCATCCCGCCATTGGTCATCCACTATGTCCATCAGTCCTGCCCCCACTATCCTGCCATTGATCACGCACCATGTCCATCAGTCCCGCCCCCACCATCCCGCCATTGGTCATCCACCATGTCTATCAGTCCCACCCCCACCATCCCGCCATTGGTCATCCACCATGTCGATCAGTCCCACCCCCACCATCCCGCCATTGGTCACCCACCATGACCATCAGTCCTGCCCCTACCATCCCACCATTGATCATCCACCATATCCATCAGTCCCGCCCCCACCATCCCGCCATTGATCATCCACCATGTCCATCAGTCCCGCCCCCACCATCCCGCCATTGATCATCCACCATGTCCATCAGTCCCGCCCCCACCATCCCGCCATTGGTCATCCACCATGTCTATCAATCCCGCCCCCAAGATCCTACCATTGGTCATCCACCATGTCCATCAGTCCCGCCCCCACCATCCTGCCATTGGTCACCCACCATGTCCATCCCCTTCCCGCACCAAATCGAAATTATTACCCGATTGGCCAGCATAACTAAGACTGCCTATTTACACCTCCGTAACATCGCCCATCTCCGCCCTCTGCCTCAGCTCATCTGTTGCTGAAGCCCTCATCCATGCCTTTTTTACCTCTAAACTTGACTATTCCAACGCACTCCTGGCTGGCCTCCCACATCCTACCCTACCTAAACTTAAGGTCATCCAAAACACAGAACCATAGAAACATAGAAAATAGGTGCAGGAGTAGGCCATTCGGCCCTTCGAGCCTGCACCATCATTCAATAAGATCATGGCTGATCATTCCCTCAGTACCCCTTTCCTGCTTTCTCTCCATACCCCTTGATCCCTTTAGCTGTAAGGGCCATATCTAACTCCCTCTTGAATATATCCATGAACTGGCATCAACAACTCTCTGCGGTAGGGAATTCCACAGGTTAACAACTCTCTGAGTGAAGAATGTTCTCCTCATCTCAGTCCTAAATGGCCTACCCCTCATCCTAAGACTGTATCCCCTGGTTCTGGACTTCCCCATCATCGGGAACATTCTTCCCGCATCTAACCTGTCCAGTCCCATCAGAATCTTGTAAGTTTCTATGAAATCCCCTCTCATCCTTCTAAACTCCAGTGAATAGAGGCCCAGTCGATCCAGTTGCTCCTCATATGTCAGTCCCGCCATCCCGGGAATCAGTCTGGTGAACCTTCGCTGCACTCCCTCAATAGCAAGAACGTCCTTCCTCAGATTAGGAGACCAAAACTGAACACAATATTCCAGGTGAGGCCTCGCCAACGCCCTGTACAACTGCAGTAACACCTCCCTGCTCCTATACTCAAATCCACTAGCTATGAAAGCCAACATACCATTTGCCTTCCTCACCGCCTGCTGTACCTGTATGCCAACTTTCAATGATTGATGAACCATGACACCCAGGTCTCGTTGCACCTTCCCCTTTTCTAATCTGCCGACATTCAGATAATATTCTGCCTTCGTGTTTTTGCCCCCAAAGTGGATAACCTCACATTTATCCACATTATACTGCATCTGCCATGCATTTGCCCACTCACCTAACCTGTCCAAGTCACCCTGCAGCCTCTTAGCGTCCTCCTCACAGCTCACACCACCAGCTTAGTGTCAACTGCAAACTTGGAGATATTACACTCAGCTGCCTGTGTCCTAACTCGCACCAAGTCCCAATCACCCATCACCCCTGTGCTCGCTGATCTACATTGGCTCCTGGTTAAGCAACGTCTCGATTTGAAAATTCTCATCCTTATTTTCAAATCCCTCCATGGCCCTCACCCCTCCCTATGTCTGTAATCTCCTCCAGCCCCACAACCCCCCCGAGATCTCTGCGCTCCTCTAATTCTGCCCCTCCTGAGCATCCCTGATTATAATCACTCAACCATCGGTGGCCGTGCCTTCTGTTGCCTGGGCCCCAAGCTCTGGAACTCCCTCCCTAAACTTCTCCGCCTCTCGTCCTCTCTTTCCTCCTTCAAGACGCTTCTTAAAACATACCTCCCCTGCGCTAATTTCTACTTATGCGGCTCAGTGTCAGATTTTTAGCGCATAATACTCCTGTGAGGTGCCTTGGGACGTTTCAACACGTTACAGGCGCTATATAAATACACGTTGTTGTATGTTGATTGGAGGATTCTTGACTGTCAATCATCAGCCCCTTTAATAAGCAATAAATAAAACTGTTGGAAGAAAACGAAAAACCCCTCTGAATTTTCTCCCAGGTTTTACTCACAGCAGTCCGGCAATTCATCTTCAACTCCTGGACATTCCAGTGCAATCCTGCAGGGCTGGCCTGTTTCAGTGGGAAATCTCCGAGTCAGCATTCGCTTTCCCCCTGCCCCCCCCCCCCACCCCACAACTAACAACAACCAAGTGTTATTAGTTATTCATCGTAATCTCCACCAAAATAAATCAACAACAAATTGTATTTATATAGCGCCTGTAACATAATGAAGCATCCGAAGGCGCTTCACAGGAGCGTTATTAGACAAAATGTGACACCGAACCGCATTAGGAGATATCAGGACAGGTGACCAAAAGCTTGGTCAAAGTGGTAGGTTTTAAGCAGAGAAAGGAGGCGAGAGAGAAAGGCGGAGAGGTTTGGACAGGGAATTCCAGAGCTTAGAGCCTCGGCAGCTGAAGGCACGGCCCGCAATGGAGTGATTAAAATCAGGGACGCGCAAGAGGCCAGAATTGGAGGAGCGCAGATATCTCGGGGGGGGGTGTTGTGAAGCTCGATATTACAGAGATAGGGAGGGGCGAGGCCATGAAGGGATGAGAAAACAAGGATGAGAATGTTGAAATCGAGGCGTTGCTTAACTGGGAGCCAATGCAGGTCAGTGAGCACAGGGGGTGATGGGTGAGCGGGACTCGGTGCAGGTTAGGACACGGGGCAGTGAGCACAGGGGGTGATGGGTGAGCAGGACTTGGAGCGAGTTAGGACACGGGGCAGTGAGCACAGGGGGTGATGGGTGAGTGGGACTGGGTGTGAGTTAGGACACGGGGCAGTGAGCACAGGGGGTGATGGGTGAGCGGGACTTGGAGCGAGTTAGGACATGGGGCAGTGAGCACAGAGGGTGAAGGGTGAATGGGACTTGGTGCGGGTTAGGACACGGGGCAGTGAGCACAGGGGGTGATGGGTGAGCGGGACATGGTGCGAGTTAGGACACGGGGCAGTGAGCACAGGGGGTGACGGGTGAGCGGGACATGGTGCGAGTTAGGACACGGGGCATGGGGTGATGGGTGAGCGGGACATGGTGCGGGTTAGGACACGGGGCAGTGAGCACAGGGGGTGATGGGTGAGCGGGACATGGTGCGAGTTAGGACACGGGGCAGTGAGCACAGTGGGTGATGGGTGAGCGGGACTTGGAGCGAGTTAGGACACGGGGCAGTGAGCACAGGGGGTGAAGGGTGAACGGGACTTGGTACGGGTTAGGACACGGGGCAGTGAGCACAGGGGGTGAAGGGTGAACGGGACTTGGTACGGGTTAGGACACGGGGCTGCCGAGTTTTGGATGAAAGGTCATTGCATGTGGAAAAGGTATTCCCTTGCCTGTGAGGCTCTTTGAGATCTTTCTGAGCGATGCTACATAAACGTGTTTTTTCCCTTCCTTTCACTAATATACCCGCGATCACTGAGATCTTGGATCACTCCTCGAGCCCACCTCTTTGAACCTGCGCCTTTGTGTGGGGGCCACGACCTTCTGCAGTATGGCCTTGCGAATGGCCTCCAGGGAAAACCTTTGCAGTGTCTTCTTTTTGCAAAATCCCCAGATACGCACGATCTTGGAGTGTTGGAACGCGAGTATTCCTGAAAAGAAGCGATAGTCAGTTACTAACTGGAGGTACCCGATACATCAGTCCATCCTACACACAGGAGCTGGATAAATAGTGACTGGGGCTGAGAATGGAACATAAGAAAGCATGGACTCGACCCCATCAATCAATGTCCTCCCACACATCCTATACAAGCTACCCCACCGTCAACCTAAAAATATAAGATAAAGGAGCCCTTCGAACCTGCTCTGCCATTCAATAAGGTCACCAACGATGTCTCCGCAAGATCCTACAAATCCCCTGGGAGGACAGACACACCAACAGTAGCGTCCTCGACCAGGCCAACATCCCCAACATTGAAGCACTGACCACACTCGATCAGCTCCACTGGGCAGGCTACATAGTTCGCATGCCAGACACGAGACTCCCAAAGCAAGCGCTCTACTCGGAACTCCTTCACGGCAAAATAGCCAAAGGTGGGCAGAGGAAACATTACAAGGACACCCTCAAAGCCTCCCTGATAAAGTGCAACATTCCCACTGACACCTGGGAGTCCCTGGCCAAAGACCGCCCTAAGTGGAGGAAGTGCATCCGGGAGGGCGCTGAGCACCTCGAGTCTCGTCGCCGAGAGCATGCAGAAACCAAGCGCAGGCAGTGGAAGGAGCATGCGGCAAACCAGTCCCACCCTCCCCTTCCCTCAACCACTGTCTGTCCCACCTGTGACAGGGACTGTGGTTCTCGTATTGGACTGTTCACTCATGTAATGACTCATTTTTAGAATGGAAGCAAGTCTTCCTCGATTCCGAGGGACTGCCTATGATGATGGCTGATCTTCTACCTCAACTCCGCCTGTCCGCACTATCCCCATATCCCTTGATGCCCTTAACCTTGAAAAATCTATTGATCTTTGTCTTGAATATACTCAACGACTGAGCATTGGGGTAGAAAATTCCAATGCGTGAGTGAAGAAATGTCTCCTCATCTCAGTCCTAAACGGCTGACCCCTTATTCTGAGACTGTGATCCTGTGTTCTAGAAGCCCCACTCAGGGGAAACATCCTCCCAGCATCTATCCTGTTGAGCCCCTTAAGAATTTTACATGTTTCAATGAGATCACCTCTCATTCTTCAAAATTCTAAGGAATATCAGCCTAATCTCCTTAATCACTCCTCATGGGACATATCCCATATGTATCCCAGGCTGTTAAGAGAAGCAAGAGAGGAAATAGCAGAGGCTCTGACCATCATTTTCCTGTCCTCTCTAGCTACAGGTGTGGTGCCAGAGGACTGGAGGACTGCTAATGTTGTACCATTGTTTAAAAGGGAGAAAGGGATAGACCGAGTAATTACAGGCCAGTCAGCCTAAACTCGGTAGTGGGAAAATTATTTGAAAAAACTCTGAGGGACAGGATAAATCTTAATTTAGAAAGGCACGAATTAATCAAGGACAGTCAGCACGGATGTGTTAAGGGAAGGTCGTGTCTGACTAACTTGATTGAATTTTTTGAGGAGGTAACAAGGAAGGTCGATGAGGGGAGTGCATTTGATGTAGTGTATATGGATTTTAGCAAAGCTTTTGAAAAGGTCCCACATGGCAGACTGGTCACGAAAGTAAAAGCCCATGGGATCCAGGGCAAAGTGGCAAGTTGGATCCAAAATTGGCTCAGAGGCAGGAAGCAAAGGGTAATGGTTGATGGGTGTTTTTGTGACTGGAAGGATGTTTCCAGTGGGGTTCCGCAGGGCTCAGTACTGGGTCCCTTGCTTTTTGTGGTATACATCACTGATTTAGACTTGAATGTTGGGGGTATGATTAAGAAGTTTGCAGATGCTACAAAAATTGGCTGTGTGGTTGATAATGAAGAAGAAAGCTGTAGACTGCAGGAAGATATCAATGTACTGGTCAGGTGGGCAGGACAGTGGCAAATGGGATTCAATCCGGAGAAGTGTGAGGTAATGCATTTGGGGAGATCTAACAAGGCAAGGGAATACACAGTAAATGGTAGGACACTGAGAAGTGTAGAGGAACAAAGGGACCTTGGAGTGCTTGTCCCACAGATCCCTGAAGGTAGCAGGCCAGGTAGATAAGGTGGTTAAGAAGGCATACGGAATGCTTGCCTTTATTAGCCAAGGCATAGATTATAAGAACAGTGAGGTTATGCTTGAACTGTATAAAACACTGGTTAGGCCACAGCTGAAGTACTGTGTGCAGTTCTGGTCACCACATTATAGGAAAGATGTGATTGTACTCGAGAGGGTACAGAGGAGATTTACGAGGATGTTGCCGGGAGTGGAGAATTTTAGCAATGAGGAAAGATTGATAGGCTGGGAGACCTTGTATGAGGTGTATAAAATTATGAAGGGCCTAGATAGAGTGGATAGGAAGGACCTGTTTCCCTTAGCAGAGGGTCAATAATCAGGGGGCATAGATTTAAAGTAGTTGGTAGGAGGTTTAGAAGGGATTTGAGGGGAAATTCTTTCACACAGAGGGTTGTGGGGGTCTGAAACTCACTGCCTGAACTCACCACATTTAAAAAGTACTTGGATGTGCACTTAAAGTGCCGTAACCTACAAATCTATGGACCAAGAACTGGACAGTGGAAATTCTCCCAAACCTCAGGTTATCTACTCTTTTTGCCAACATTATAAAGCTCTTCCTTTAATCCGATGCTATCTTTAACTTCCCTTGTTGGCCACGGTTGTGAAGTTTTTATTCCTTAAGGAAATGTCTATAGTTGTGAATGAGGAATGATTTCTTTAAATGTTTGCCATTGCTTATCAATCATCATATTTTTAACTCTAGTTCCCCAACCGACCTTGGCCAACTCACCTCTTGTACCTACGTAGTTCACTCTGTTCAAATTTAAGACTCTAGTTTCGGACTGAACAAATCACTCTTAAACGCAACATAAAATTCTATCAGATTATGATCACTGCTCCCCAGGGACCCCTTTTACTCATCATCCATCATCACAGGCAGTCCCTCGAGGCGAGGATGACTTGCTTCCATGCCAAAAAAGGATGAGTTCACAGGTGTTCCAATGAAGGACCTGAGATTCCAGATCTCGAACTACATGTTGAAGGGTGGAAGATGCCTGTGGGTCCTTTACTACATTGTTATTAATTAACCCTTTCTCATTGCACAATACTGGATCTAAAATAGCCTACTCCCCAGTTGGTTCCTCGACATACTGATTTAGAAAACCATCTTGAAAGCATTCCATGAACTCATCCTCTGCAATATTTCTGCCCAGTCTATATGGAGATTAACATTTCCCATGATTACTGTATTACGCTTGTTACATGCACCTCTAATTTCCTGATGTGTACTGTGTCCTACATTACCACTACTGTTTGGGGGGTCTATAAACAACTCCCACCGATGTTTTCTGCTCCTTGCTGTTTCTTAACTCCACCCCAAACTGATTCTACATCTTGATTTTCCGAGCTAACGTCCTTTCTCTCTGCTGTCTTCACCCCATCCTTTATTATCAGGACTACCCCTCCTCCTTTTCCATTTTGCCTAAACGTGAAGTACAGGTACAGCATCAAGAATCCAGACTCCGGGACGATCGGTGGCCGTAATCCGTAAAATGTTCCGGCATCCGCCAACCCTACCGACTCGGGGCCTCGGCGCCTCCCTTACCTCGGTGCCTCCTCGCCGGCCCTCCCGACAACCTCCTCCTCGTCGGGCCCCCCCCCCACCCCCCCGAGCACCTGCTTGGCGGGGTCCCCCTCCCTTTCTGACGTTCCGAAATCCGGGAATACCCGAACCTGGGCTCGGCGTGTTTCCGGATTCGTGACATCAGAAAGCAAGTCCAAAATCCGGAAAAGCCCGGAATCCAGAAGGGCCTCGGTCCCAAGGGTTACGGATGTTAGGCGCTGCACCTGTATCCTGGAATATTTAGTTCCCAACCTTGGTCACTTTGCAACCATGTCTCTGTGATGGCTATCAGATCAAACCTATTCATTTCTATCTGCGTTGTTAATTCATCTATTTTATTGCGATGTTTCACACGTTCAGACATGGTGCCTTTAACTTGAACTTTTCATATACTTTTCCCTGATTTAGTCACTGATGCCCGATTACCATTGTTAGTCTCTCTGTCCCTTCCTGACCCACTCTGCTTATCTTGACCCAAATCGCTACTCTGCTCCGCTGCCTTGGTATTTCTCTTGTGAATTTATCCTTTCCTGAATCCTCGTCACTTAACTCACTTCATCGGATTTATTCGATTCAATTCCCGACATCGAGCTTGGCACTGGACATGACAACAGCCGGCCCTGCAAAGTCCCCCTCACCAACCTCAGGGGACTTGTGGCGGAACTGGGAGAGCTGCCCCACCGACTAGTCAAAGCAACAGCCGATTTTCAGCAAGGCCTCCACCCGCCCAAGTGCCACCGATGGCCGGCGAGGGACCGGACGGCACACAGGGCGGGATATTCTTGGCCGAGGTCCCTCGAAGGTGGGCAGGTGGCAAATGGACGACGTACGCCGCCAATCTGGGCGGCGGCGGGCGGGAGGTCACGTTCTCGGCGGCAGAGGCGCTTGCCGCCCAAGTGCCGCCGAGGATGGGGTTTGGCACTGGGCGGGTCCTCAGGAGGAACGGCGGCGGGGCAGCGGGCTGATGAATTTCGGCCCCACAGAACCAGACCTTTCAGCCAATGTCCCAGACTCCTCCATCAGCGCCCCTGGCTATGTCCTGCCCCACCGGCAGCACAGGCCCACCAGGGGTGGCGGCTCAGTGGTGTACAGTCGGGTGGGAGTGGCCTCTCACGGGCATTTAGGGACGGGCAATAAATGCTGGCCTTGCCAGCGATGCCCACATCCCGTGAACAGATTTTTAATAAAATTCCCACTCTCTCCAAACTCCCAATGCTTACACTCTGTTTAAGTGTGCTCTGTACGTCGTTAGATACGATTTACTTTGATCCACCTTTAAGCCGCACCCAAGTCACAAGTTGTGACTCAGCTTGATGCTCAGAGTTGTAGGGGAGGACGAAAACCCCCTCATTTTACCCAGAAGGAAAAGGGCTGTGGGATCAGTCTGTGCTGTGAATTGAAACCGATGGAAGGAAAACTTTGGGACACAAATGAATGGAGACCCCCCCCCCCCAGTGTTTGGACTCATAGGAAAGGGAATTTAATTTGGAACTATCTACCAGAAAGTTTGAAATACTAAAGTGCACATGGAAGAAACTACGAACTTTAATCGAATTTGGGATTTTAAAAGGTGTATGTTGGGTCTGCAAGAAAAGGGGTGGAGTCAATATCAAAAGGGCCAGTTTGGACATTGGAACTAATCAAATTGTCTGGGAACTGTATACCCTCAAAACTTGCCCCTTGAAAACATTAGCATTTAAACAATGCCACATACATATTCCAACACCTTTTTCATCAGGCATAGAAATATCTGGCTCAGGCCAGACTAGCACAATGGCTACAGGAGGCCAATGCAATCAACGCCCACTCAAACCTTGAGTAGGTTAAGATCAGTGGAAAAAAAAAACTAAAAACCTAAAACTGCTGCATTTTTCAAAATCAAAAAGTCCACCAATGAGAAGAATCGACTTCAGCAGGAGAGGCGGACTGGATAATCTGGCTATAAAAAAGGGGTTTCTGACATAGTGAAAAAGGGAGTGATGATTTTCCCTGCCCTCGTCATCCAACAACCACAACCAGCAAGCCTCTCGACACGGAAGGAAAACCAGTGTCCGAAGACACCGAAGATAGAAGAAACAAACCACCAGACTGCGGAAGGCACAGTAGTGAGTATAACCTCTGGTCCCCAGAACTCCCAACTCAGTTCGGCCAGGAAAGGTGGGAGGTTGGGCATTGTACTGCTAAACTGGTGTAAAGATTTTCGTTGGGTCCGTTTTAGTGGGGTTTAGGGGGATTGTTTTGTTGGTGTATTGCTGTTTGTTGAGTTACACCTTGTCAAATAAATTGGAAGCCTAAAGTTCCTCTTGGAATCACCTTGTCTCAGTTCTATTGTATTACATCTCCTGATCGTGAGTCTTATGTCAGAACCGTGTAAGGGAAGCTAGGAGCGCCTCGAAAACGCTCAACTGTGTGTCACAGGCTAGGGAAGAAGGGGTTAGGAGTGTTTGACACTCACAGGTGCCTCACAGGCTAGGCATAAGCTGTGGGGACGCACGAGTCTCAAAACCCCCTTCATAAGCTGTGGACACAGTCTCTCCAGGGGTGCTCTTGCAGCACTCAGGGTACCTCACAGGCCAGGCATAAGCTGTGAGGGCAGAAGCCCAGAGAGAGACACCCAAGGCACAACAACCCTGTGAAAACCCCTTACACAGTCGTTCGTGTCGATTCAAGACAAACGATTGACAGACACTGGCAGGCAGTTCCTGCCTGTTTTCCACCATTAACTGTTAAGGAGCTCGCAGTTTAAAGCAGGAAATTAAGTTCAAAGTGTTAAACTACATTTCAATTTGACACCTGGGGCTGGGTTTTGCGGGCGGTAAAGTTTGCGCCGGGACATGATTTGCGTCTACAGCCACAAAATTCAGCAGCTGGGCCGTGAGAGTGGAGCGTGAGAGGGGTTCCACCCCTCTCCCAGGCCGGCTGAGCCACTGAAAATACGTTGCTAAAGAGCCCGCCTCGGAGCTCCCTCAGAGAGGCTTCCCTGGAAAAATAAAAATAGAAATGACAGGCTTGACAGAAGTTGAGCAGGCCATGGATAAAGAGTTCAGAGAATTAGGTGCAGCTGATTCAGGATTGTTTTCTGACCGGTCCAGGAGCAGACTCAAATCAGAAGGCGATAGAGAGGGTCCGGAGCGGAGTGTCTCTGGGACAGGTCGGATTAGACCGAGGGAAACGCAGGTCAGGCTCTGTGGCCCATTGCTGTGCGCCGTGCCAGGGAAGGGGAACATTTAGAAACACAGAGAATAAGAGAAGGGGAACATTTAGAAACACAAAGAATAAGAGAAGGGGAACATTTAGAAACACAGAGAATAAGAGAAGGGGAACATTTAGAAACACAGAGAATAAGAGAAGGGGAACATTTAGAAACACAGAGAATAAGAGAAGGGGGCATTTAGAAACACAGAGAATAAGAGAAGGGGAACATTTAGAAACACAGAGAATAAGAGAAGGGGAACATTTAGAAACACAGAGAATAAGAGAAGAGGAACATTTAGAAACACAGAGAATAAGAGAAGGGGGCATTTAGAAACACAGAGAATAAGAGAAGGGGAACATTTAGAAACACAGAGAATAAGAGAAGGGGAACATTTAGAAACACAGAGAATAAGAGAAGGGGAACATTTAGAAACACAGAGAATAAGAGAAGGGGAACATTTAGAAACACAGAGAATAAGAGAAGGGGGCATTTAGAAACACAGAGAATAAGAGAAGGGGAACATTTAGAAACACAGAGAATAAGAGAAGGGGAACATTTAGAAACACAGAGAATAAGAGAAGAGGAACATTTAGAAACACAGAGAATAAGAGAAGGGGGCATTTAGAAACACAGAGAATAAGAGAAGGGGAACATTTAGAAACACAGAGAATAAGAGAAGGGGAACATTTAGAAACACAGAGAATAAGAGAAGGGGAACATTTAGAAACACAGAGAATAAGAGAAGGGGAACATTTAGAAACACAAAGAATAAGAGAAGGGGGCATTTAGAAACACAGAGAATAAGAGAAGGGGAACATTTAGAAACACAAAGAATAAGAGAAGGGGAACATTTAGAAACACAGAGAATAAGAGAAGGGAAACATTTAGAAACACAGAGAATAAGAGAAGGGGAACATTTAGAAACACAGAGAATAAGAGAAGGGAAACATTTAGAAACACAGAGAATAAGAGAAGGGGAACATTTAGAAACACAAAGAATAAGAGAAGGGGGCATTTAGAAACACAGAGAATAAGAGAAGGGGAACATTTAGAAACACAGAGAATAAGAGAAGGGGGCATTTAGAAACACAGAGAATAAGAGAAGGGGAACATTTAGAAACACAGAGAATAAGAGAAGGGGAACATTTAGAAACACAGAGAATAAGAGAAGGGGAACATTTAGAAACACAGAGAATAAGAGAAGGGGAACATTTAGAAACACAGAGAATAAGAGAAGGGGAACATTTAGAAACACAGAGAATAAGAGAAGGGGAACATTTAAAAACACAGAGAATAAGAGAAGGGGGCATTTAGAAACACAGAGAATAAGAGAAGGGGAACATTTAGAAACACAGAGAATAAGGGAAGGGGAACATTTAGAAACACAGAGAATAAGAGAAGGGGGCATTTAGAAACACAGAGAATAAGAGAAGGGGAACATTTAGAAACACAGAGAATAAGAGAAGGGGGCATTTAGAAACACAGAGAATAATAGAGAGGGAGAAAGAATGCCAGCAGCCAGAAACCAGAAATCTGGGAAGTCAGCAAATGAAGGGAAAACACAGCGGGTGGGAATTCATGTATCCCGGTTTGGGGCGATGACACTGCCTGGTTGCTAACTTTAGTGCTGGCCGATGTTTACCACCTCCAGCTGTGAAATTCACTTTTAGCAGCCCGAGAGGGGAGTGTAACGCTAAGGGAAGTGTCTTCGGGCGCTAACCCTGATTCCTGGGGCGGTCACGCGAAATCGCAACTGAAGATATGGCGCTAGGAAACTGGCATCCTCGCGCCTAAAGGGGAGGTCCGATGGACTACCTGAAGGCTGGGGAATAATGGACCGCAGCTCCTTTGAAGACTGTTGCACACCAATTAAGGTGAACTAAGTGCACAACAACTAAAAGGAAATTCAAAATTCGCAGCTTATGGTCACCCGCCTGCTCACCGCGCCCCCGGGAGGTTGGGAAACGCCTGCTTTTCCCTGTCGCGATTAGGCAGGCGAACCCGATGAAGCTTGCGACCACGGCGCAAATGGGGCGTTGCCCGCGCATCTACGTCACCAAGTGCGCAGCGCCAACTGCTAGCTCTGCCGGTGGATCTCTACCGAAGTTCCCGGGAAGCGCCGCCAACGCGGTACTCAGTCAGGAGGAACTCAGCGATACCTCTCGGGCCGCTAACCGGTGGTGCAAAGCAGCCAAACTTCGGTCCCAGGGAGTTCGAGACGATAGTTTAAAAGGCGAAAAAAAAGGAACTGAAGTTGCAACTGACACTGAAACTACCAGTTTCTCTACCGAGAAAAATAAAGCACAAGATTACTGAGCGAAAGGCACCTTAAAGGATGCTGGAATTTCAGTTTGTGTGAAAGTGTGTGTTAAAGTGTGGAGGTTTTCCTGATCATGAACGTTTCAGAAGTTACTGTATTTCTATTGTCTGAAAGTCTGTCTTTAAAAAAAGTGCCTTGTATGTTTGTTTTAGTTCCATCCACTTTTCTGTGCACAAAAAGCTGTTTAACCTTTTGTAGTCTTGTCTCGGGATCAATATTTCTAAGTTGCGTGAATGTGCGAATATGTTGAGTGTGTTCATTTTAATTTAAGATTGTGCACCCAGAATTGGGAAAAAAACTTTGATCGACAATTTAGTTAAACACGCAGGTGTGAAAAGACTGAGAAAACAAAAAAAGTTTGTTTAACAAAAGATGAAGGGGGAAAGATTTGCCCCCTTACCGCCGCCCGTTAGCACCAGTAGATGGCGTTAATGCGGCGTTGAGACCGGTTCTGCCCGAGTGAAGCGAATCCAGCGGTACACGTCAAATCAGGCCCCCCCCCCCCAGCACTGCCGGCGACTGCTATCGCCGGGGACCACAACACCAGGGAGATTGTGACGTCAGTGAGTGTGCAACGCTCACTGAGTGCCCGATTTCCCAAACTGCTTTTCGCCACTTACATCACCGCCTGGAGTAAACACCGACCGGGGGAGCTCGGGGGGCCAAAATTGCCCCTCTCCTTAAGGCCTGTTACCACCGCAAATTGGCGGCCATGCTGCGGAGTGGCCGCCGATTTATTGTGGAATGGCCGCTGATCGCCCAAGTGCCCTCCCGAGGTTTCCCGGTAGTGCCCTGATGTCCCCCCCACCCCCCTCCCACCCCCCCCCACCGCTCTGCTGCTGCCGATCCGTCTTGAACACGTCATCACTGGGCGCACCATCGATCTACCCTCCCAACGGTGACATAACCCTTAGAAAACCTACGGCCCGCCCGGCGATGCCAAAAACCTGTTTTTTCCCGGTGGTCCAGTGAGGCGATGGCCTTGTGCAGCGGCGGTGTGGCTTCCCTTCAAGTGGAGGGCGCACTGCCGTGGCCGCCATGTTTTTGTTCCGCCCCTGAAGTTGGTAACAGGGCCCACATGCCTTACCCCCCGGGCGCGACACAGGCAACGGCTCCCGCCGCTACGATGGCGCGCGTCGATCTCCTGCGCCCCCGGAGAGCGTGACGTCATTGCCGCGCGCACCGGCCCGGCCCCGAGTTTCACTTTCACCCCCCGCCTCCCCCCCCCCCCGCCCCAGCAGCGCCGGGCGGGAGCACCGACCGCTGCAGGAGACTCGGCTCGGGTCGGGCAGCCGGGAGCTCCCGGGATGGTGATTAATGGCGAGGCGGCCGATGGAAAAGAAAAAAAATAAAAGTTTCTTTGCTTCACTCGCTGCCGCTCCATTTTCACCGCAGGCTCCTGGCCGCCATCGCTGGGCCTGGCGCTCCGCTCGAGACCCGGGCTGATCGCACGCACCCCCGCTCCGCCCCCGCTCCCTCCCCCCCCCCCCCGGTTCAGGTAGGTCCCTTTTCCATTGACAGACTCGGCAGTGTGGGTCATGCCCTTTCAGTGAAGGACGGGTGGCTCGGACATGGCAGTACTCCGCGGCCCAGTGTGCATCGCCGCTGAGGTGTGCGCCCCATTACCGCCCCAGGGTGCAAGTGGGGCGCTTGATTTAGCTCCACTTCCTCCCGGGGGCCAGTAGCCCCAATTTCTCGGGAGGGGCGGGACCTCCGCGGCTGGCGCTAAGTTTCGCCTCTCCCGAATGTTACCGCCCCGATACTGAAATTCTGCCACTTGGAGTTTACTCTAAAATACTGTCTTCCCCGAACATAAGAACATAAGAATTAGGAACAGGAGTAGGCCATCTAGCCCCTCGAGCCTGCTCCGCCATTCAACAAGATCATGGCTGATCTGGCCGTGGACTCAGCTCCACTTACCCGCCCGCTCCCCATAACCCTTAATTCCCTTATTGGTTAAACACCGATCTATCTGTGACTTGAATACATTCAATGAGCTAGCCTCAACTGCTTCCTTGGGCAGAGAATTCCACAGATTCACAACCCTCTGGGAGAAGAAATTCCTTCTCAACTTGGTTTTAAATTGGCTCCCCCGTATTTTGCCCCCGAGTTCTAGTCTCCCCGACCAGTGGAAACAACCTCTCTGCCTCTATCTTGTCTATCCCTTTCATTATTTTAAATGTTTCGATAAGATCACCCCTCATCCTTCTGAACTCCAACGAGTAAAGACCCAGTCTACTCAATCTATCATCATAAGGTAACCCCCACATCTCCGGAATCAGCCTAGTGAATCGTCTCTGTACCCCCTCCAAAGCCAGTATATCCTTCCTTAAGTAAGGTGACCAAAACTGTACGCAGTACTCCAGGTGCAGCCTCACCAATACCCTGTACAGTTGCAGCAACACCTCCCTGCTTTATCTTCAGTGAATAATGACATTTTCACGAATAATTTCTGCTGTGTTAACTCATTCTTTAATTGCTAAGGAAGTTTTGAAGGTGCAAAGGGGGGAGAAATTGCCCTACTCGTGGTTTTGGGGAGGGGCACTTTGAATTAGCCGGAAAGTAAGCACCCGGCAATGGCGGCCCCGGGTTCGGCAGAATCCTTCCCGGGTGGCCCAGTGGGAAAAATGGAGGCCTCACTGGGCCTCGTAGTCCCCCCGCTTTAACCGAAATGAGCAGGGAAACGTTGCTACACATCAGTGCGATGCGGCACACCCCTATCGCGCTGACTTCATCACCGCTGCGCTGACGTGTTCACCGCCCGCTGATGGACGTGTTCACCGCCCGCTGATGGACGTGCTCACTGCCCGCTGATGGACGTGTTCACCGCCCGCTGATGGACGTGTTCACTGCCCGCTGATGGACGTGCTCACTGCCCGCTGATGGACGTGTTCACTGCCCGCTGATGGACGTGTTCACTGCCCGCTGATGGACGTGCTCACTGCCCGCTGATGGACGTGTTCACTGCCCGCTGATGGACGTGCTCACTGCCCGCTGATGGACGTGCTCACTGCCCGCTGATGGACGTGTTCACTGCCCGCTGATGGACGTGCTCACTGCCCGCTGATGGACGTGCTCACTGCCCGCTGATGGACGTGTTCACCGCCCGCTGATGGACGTGTTCACCGCCCGCTGATGGACGTGTTCACCGCCCGCTGATGGACGTGTTCACCGCCCGCTGATGGACGTGCTCACCGCCCGCTGATGGACGTGTTCACTGCCCGCTGATGGACGTGCTCACCGCCCGCTGATGGACGTGTTCACCGCCCGCTGATGGACATGTTCACTGCCCGCTGATGGACGTGCTCACTGCCCGCTGATGGACGTGTTCACTGCCCGCTGATGGACGTGCTCACTGCCCGCTGATGGACGTGTTCACTGCCCGCTGATGGATGTGTTCACTGCCCGCTGATGGACGTGCTCACTGCCCGCTGATGGACATGTTCACTGCCCGCTGATGGACATGTTCACTGCCCACTGATGGACATGTTCACTGCCCACTGATGGACATATTCACTGCCCACTGATGGACGTGTTCACTGCCCACTGATGGACGTGTTCACTGCCCACTGATGGACATGTTCACCGCCCGCTGATGGACGTGTTCACCGCCCGCTGATGGACGTGTTCACTGCCCGCTGATGGACATGTTCACTGCCCACTGATGGACGTGTTCACCGCCCGCTGATGGACATATTGACTGCCCGCTGATGGACGTGTTCACTGCCCACTGATGGACGTGTTCACCGCCCGCTGATGGACATATTGACTGCCCACTGATGGACGTGTTCACTGCCCGCTCACTGCTCGCTGATGGACGTGTTCACTGCCCACTGATGGACATGTTCACTGCCCACTGATGGACGTGTTCACTGCCCACTGATGGACGTGTTCACTGCCCACTGATGGACGTGTTCACTGCCCACTGATCGACGTGTTTACCGCCCGCTGATGGACGTGTTCACTGCCCACTGATGGACGTGTTCACCGCCCGCTCACTGCCCACTGATGGACGTGTTTACCGCCCGCTGATGGACGTGCTCACTGCCCACTGATGGACGTGTTCACCGCCCGCTGATGGACGTGCTCACTGCCCACTGATGGACGTGCTCACTGCCCACTGATGGACGTGTTCACTGCCCACTGATGGACGTGTTCACCGCCCGCTGATGGACGTGTTCACTGCCCACTGATGGACGTGCTCACTGCCCACTGATGGACGTGTTCACTGCCCACTGATGGACGTGTTCACCGCCAGCTGATGGACGTGCTCACCGCCCGCTGATGGACGTGCTCACTGCCCACTGATGGACGTGTTCACTGCCCACTGATGGACGTGTTCACTGCCCACTGATGGACGTGTTCACCGCCCGCTGATGGACGTGTTCACCGCCCTCTGATGGATGTGCTCACTGCCCGCTGATGGACGTGTTCACCGCCCGCTGATGGACGTGCTCACTGCCCACTGATGGACGTGTTCACTGCCCACTGATGGACGTGTTCACCGCCCGCTGATGGACATGTTCACTGCCCACTGATCGACGTGTTTACCGCCCGCTGATGGACGTGTTCACTGCCCGCTCACTGCCCACTGATGGACGTGCTCACCGCCCACTGATGGACATGTTCACTGCCCACTGATCGACGTGTTTACCGCCCGCTGATGGACGTGTTCACTGCCCGCTCACTGCCCACTGATGGACGTGTTCACTGCCCACTGATGGACGTGTTCACCGCCCGCTGATGGACGTGCTCACTGCCCACTGATGGACGTGCTCACTGCCCACTGATGGACGTGTTCACTGCCCACTGATGGACGTGTTCACTGCCCACTGATGGACGTGTTCACCGCCCGCTGATGGACGTGCTCACTGCCCACTGATGGACGTGCTCACCGCCCGCTGATGGACGTGCTCACTGCCCACTGATGGACGTGCTCACTGCCCACTGATGGACGTGTTCACTGCCCGCTGATGGACGTGCTCACTGCCCGCTGATGGACGTGCTCACTGCCCGCTGATGGACGTGTTCACTGCCCGCTCACTGCCCACTGATGGACGTGTTCACTGCCCACTGATGGACGTGCTCACTGCCCACTGATGGATGTGTTCACTGCCCGCTCACTGCCCGCTGATGGACGTGCTCACTGCCCGCTGATGGACGTGCTCACTGCCCGCTGATGGACGTGTTCACTGCCCACTGATCGACGTGCTCACTGCCCGCTGATGGACGTGCTCACTGCCCGCTGATGGACGTGTTCACTGCCCACTGATGGACGTGTTCACCGCCCGCTGATGGACGTGTTCACTGCCCACTGATGGACGTGTTCACTGCCCACTGATGGACATGTTCACTGCCCGCTGATGGACATGTTCACTGCCCACTGATGGACGTGCTCACTGCCCACTGATGGACGTGCTCTCTGCCCGCTGATGGACGTGTTCACTGCCCACTGATGGACGTGTTCACCGCCCGCTGATGGACGTGTTCACTGCCCACTGATGGACGTGTTCACTGCCCACTGATCAACGTGTTCACTGCCCGCTCACTGCCCGCTGATGGACGTGCTCACTGCCCACTGATGGACGTGCTCACTGCCCGCTGATGGACGTGTTCACTGCCCGCTCACTGCCCGCCGATGGACGTGCTCACTGCCCACTGATGGACGTGCTCACTGCCCGCTGATGGACGTGCTCACTGCCCGCTGATGGATGTGTTCACTGCCCGCTGATGGACGTGATCACTTCCCACTGATGGATGTGCTCACTGCCCGCTGATGGATGTGCTCACTGCCCACTGATGGACGTGTTCACCACCCACTGATGGACGTGCTCACTGCCCGCTGATGGACGTGTTCACCGCCCACTGATGGACGTGCTCACTGCCCGCTGATGGACGTGATCACTGCCCGCTGATGGACGTGCTCACTGCCCGCTGATGGATGTGCTCACTGCCCACTGATGGACGTGTTCACCGCCCACTGATGGACGTGCTCACTGCCCGCTGATGGACGTGCTCACAGCCCTCTGATGGACATGTTCAACGCCCACTGATGGACGTGCTCACTGCCCGCTGATGAACGTGCTCACTGCCCGCTGATGGACGTGCTCACAGCCCTCTGATGGACATGTTCAACGCCCACTGATGGACGTGCTCACTGCCCGCTGATGAACGTGCTCACTGCCCGCTGATGGACGTGCTCACAGCCCTCTGATGGACATGTTCAACGCCCACTGATGGAAGTGCTCACTGCCCGCTGATGGACGTGCTCACTGCCCGCTGATGGACGTGTTCACTGCCCGCTGATGGACGTGTTCACTGCCCACTGATGGACGTGTTCACCGCCCGCTGATGGACATGTTCACTGCCCACTGATGGACGTGCTCACTGACCACTGATGGACGTGCTCACTGCCTGCTGATGGACGTGCTCACTGCCCGCTGATGGAAGTGCTCACTGCCCGCTGAAAGACGTGCTCACTGCCCACTGATGGACGTGTTCACTGCCCGCTCACTGCCCGCTGATGGACGTGCTCACTGCCCGCTGATGGACGTGCTCACTGCCCGCTGATGGACGTGTTCACTGCCCGCTGATGGACGTGCTCACTGCCCGCTGATGGACGTGCTCACCGCCCACTGATGGACATGTAAACTGCCCACTGATGGACATGTTCACTGCCCACTGATGGACGTGTTCACCGCCCGCTGATGGACATGTTCACTGCCCACTGATGGACGTGCTCACTGACCACTGATGGACGTGCTCACTGCCCGCTGATGGACGTGCTCACTGCCCGCTGATGGACATGTTCACTGCCCACTGATGGACATATTCACTGCCCACTGATGGACATGTTCACTGCCCACTGATGGACGTGTTCACTGCCCACTGATGGACGTGTTCACTGCCCACTGATGGACATGTTCACCGCCCGCTGATGGACGTGTTCACCGCCCGCTGATGGACGTGTTCACTGCCCGCTGATGGACATATTCACTGCCCGCTGATGGACATGTTCACTGCCCACTGATGGACGTGTTCACCGCCCGCTGATGGACATATTGACTGCCCGCTGATGGACGTGTTCACTGCCCACTGATGGACGTGTTCACCGCCCGCTGATGGACATATTGACTGCCCACTGATGGACGTGTTCACTGCCCACTGATGGACGTGTTCACTGCCCACTGATGGACGTGTTCACTGCCCACTGATGGACGTGCTCACTGCCCGCTGATGGACGTGTTCACTGCCCACTGATCGACGTGTTTACCGCCCGCTGATGGACGTGTTCACTGCCCACTGATGGACGTGTTCACCGCCCGCTGATGGACGTGTTCACTGCCCACTGATGGACGTGTTCACCGCCCGCTCACTGCCCACTGATGGACGTGTTTACCGCCCGCTGATGGACGTGCTCACTGCCCACTGATGGACGTGTTCACCGCCCGCTGATGGACGTGCTCACTGCCCACTGATGGACGTGCTCACTGCCCACTGATGGACGTGTTCACCGCCCACTGATGGACGTGTTCACCGCCCGCTGATGGACGTGCTCACCGCCCACTGATGGACGTGCTCACTGCCCACTGATGGACGTGTTCACTGCCCACTGATGGACGTGTTCACCGCCCGCTGATGGACGTGCTCACTGCCCACTGATGGACGTGCTCACTGCCCGCTGAAAGACGTGCTCACTGCCCGCTGA
Source organism: Pristiophorus japonicus (assembly GCF_044704955.1). NCBI lineage: Eukaryota > Metazoa > Chordata > Chondrichthyes > Pristiophoridae > Pristiophorus > Pristiophorus japonicus. The sequence continues at coordinate 360,329 of NW_027253707.1, forward strand.
TGGACGTGCTCACTGCCCACTGATGGACGTGTTCACTGCCCGCTCACTGCCCGCTGATGGACGTGCTCACTGCCCGCTGATGGACGTGCTCACTGCCCACTGATGGACGTGTTCACTGCCCGCTCACTGCCCACTGATGGACGTGTTCACTGCCCACTGATGGACGTGCTCACTGCCCACTGATGGACGTGTTCACTGCCCGCTCACTGCCCGCTGATGGACGTGCTCACTGCCCGCTGATGGACGTGCTCACTGCCCGCTGATGGACGTGTTCACTGCCCACTGAACGACGTGCTCACTGCCCGCTGATGGACGTGCTCACTGCCCGCTGATGGACGTGTTCACTGCCCACTGATGGACGTGTTCACCGCCCGCTGATGGACGTGTTCACTGCCCACTGATGGACGTGTTCACTGCCCACTGATGGACATGTTCACTGCCCGCTGATGGACATGTTCACTGCCCACTGATGGACGTGCTCACTGCCCACTGATGGACGTGCTCACTGCCCGCTGATGGACGTGTTCACTGCCCACTGATGGACGTGTTCACCGCCCGCTGATGGACGTGTTCACTGCCCACTGATGGACGTGTTCACCGCCCGCTGATGGACGTGTTCACTGCCCACTGATGGACGTGTTCACTGCCCACTGATCAACGTGTTCACTGCCCGCTCACTGCCCGCTGATGGACGTGCTCACTGCCCACTGATGGACGTGCTCACTGCCCGCTGATGGACGTGTTCACTGCCCGCTCACTGCCCGCCGATGGACGTGCTCACTGCCCACTGATGGACGTGCTCACTGCCCGCTGATGGACGTGCTCACTGCCCGCTGATGGATGTGTTCACTGCCCGCTGATGGACGTGATCACTTCCCACTGATGGATGTGCTCACTGCCCGCTGATGGATGTGCTCACTGCCCACTGATGGACGTGTTCACCGCCCACTGATGGACGTGCTCACTGCCCGCTGATGGACGTGTTCACCGCCCACTGATGGACGTGCTCACCGCCCGCTGATGGACGTGATCACTGCCCGCTGATGGACGTGCTCACTGCCCGCTGATGGACGTGCTCACTGCCCGCTGATGGATGTGCTCACTGCCCACTGATGGATGTGCTCACTGCCCACTGATGGACGTGTTCACTGCCCACTGATGGACATGCTCACTGCCCGCTGATGGATGTGCTCCCTGCCCACTGATGGACGTGTTCACCGCCCGCTGATGGATGTGTTCACCGCCCACTGATGGACGTGCTCACCGCCCACTGATGGACGTGCTCACTGCCCGCTGATGGACGTGTTCACTGCCCGCTCACTGCCTGCTGATGGACGTGCTCACCGCCCGCTGATGGACATGCTCACTGCCCGCTGATGGACGTGCTCACTGCCCGCTGATGGACGTGATCACTTCCCGCTGATGGATGTGATCACTGCCCGCTGATGGACGTGCTCACTGCCCGCTGATGGACGTGATAACTTCCCGCTGATGGACGTGATCACTGCCCACTGATGGACGTGCTCACTGCCCGCTGATGGACGTGTTCACTTCCCGCTGATGGACGTGCTCACTGCCCGCTGATGGACGTGTTCACCACCCACTGATGGACGTGCTCACTGCCCGCTGATGGACGTGCTCACTGACCACTGATGGACGTGCTCACTGCCCGCTGATGGACGTGCTCACTGCCCGCTGATGGACGTGTTCACTGCCCGCTCACTGCCCGCTGATGGACGTGTTCACTGCCCGCTCACTGCCCGCTGATGGACGTGCTCACTGCCCACTGATGGACGTGCTCACTGCCCGCTGATGGACGTGTTCACTGCCCACTCACTGCCCGCCGATGGACGTGCTCACTGCCCACTGATGGACGTGCTCACTGCCCGCTGATGGACGTGCTCACTGCCCGCTGATGGATGTGTTCACTGCCCGCTGATGGACGTGATCACTTCCCACTGATGGATGTGCTCACTGCCCGCTGATGGACGTGTTCACCGCCCACTGATGGACGTGCTCACTGCCCGCTGATGGACGTGTTCACCGCCCACTGATGGACGTGCTCACTGCCCGCTGATGGACGTGATCACTGCCCGCTGATGGACGTGCTCACTGCCCGCTGATGGACGTGCTCACTGCCCGCTGATGGACGTGATCACTGCCCACTGATGGATGTGCTCACTGCCCACTGATGGACGTGTTCACCGCCCACTGATGGACGTGCTCACTGCCCGCTGATGGACGTGCTCACAGCCCTCTGATGGACATGTTCAACGCCCACTGATGGACGTGCTCACTGCCCGCTGATGAACGTGCTCACTGCCCGCTGATGGACGTGCTCACAGCCCTCTGATGGACATGTTCAACGCCCACTGATGGACGAGCGCACTGCCCGCTGATGAACGTGCTCACTGCCCGCTGATGGACGTGCTCACAGCCCTCTGATGGACATGTTCAACGCCCACTGATGGACGTGCTCACTGCCCGCTGATGGACGTGTTCACTGCCCGCTGATGGACGTGTTCACCGCCCGCTGATGGACGTGTTCACTACCCGCTGATGGACGTGTTCACTGCCCACTGATGGACGTGTTCACCGCCCGCTGATGGACATGTTCACTGCCCACTGATGGACGTGCTCACTGACCACTGATGGACGTGCTCACTGCCCGCTGATGGACGTGCTCACTGCCCACTGATGGACGTGCTCACTGCCCGCTGAAAGACGTGCTCACTGCCCACTGATGGACGTGTTCACTGCCCGCTCACTGCCCGCCGATGGACGTGCTCACTGCCCACTGATGGACGTGCTCACTGCCCGCTGATGGACGTGCTCACTGCCCGCTGATGGATGTGTTCACTGCCCGCTGATGGACGTGATCACTTCCCACTGATGGATGTGCTCACTGCCCGCTGATGGATGTGCTCACTGCCCACTGATGGACGTGTTCACCACCCACTGATGGACGTGCTCACTGCCCGCTGATGGACGTGTTCACCGCCCACTGATGGACGTGCTCACTGCCCGCTGATGGACGTGATCACTGCCCGCTGATGGACGTGCTCACTGCCCGCTGATGGATGTGCTCACTGCCCACTGATGGACGTGTTCACCGCCCACTGATGGACGTGCTCACTGCCCGCTGATGGACGTGCTCACAGCCCTCTGATGGACATGTTCAACGCCCACTGATGGACGTGCTCACTGCCCGCTGATGAACGTGCTCACTGCCCGCTGATGGACGTGCTCACAGCCCTCTGATGGACATGTTCAACGCCCACTGATGGACGTGCTCACTGCCCGCTGATGAACGTGCTCACTGCCCGCTGATGGACGTGCTCACAGCCCTCTGATGGACATGTTCAACGCCCACTGATGGAAGTGCTCACTGCCCGCTGATGGACGTGCTCACTGCCCGCTGATGGACGTGTTCACTGCCCGCTGATGGACGTGTTCACTGCCCACTGATGGACGTGTTCACCGCCCGCTGATGGACATGTTCACTGCCCACTGATGGACGTGCTCACTGACCACTGATGGACGTGCTCACTGCCTGCTGATGGACGTGCTCACTGCCCGCTGATGGAAGTGCTCACTGCCCGCTGAAAGACGTGCTCACTGCCCACTGATGGACGTGTTCACTGCCCGCTCACTGCCCGCTGATGGACGTGCTCACTGCCCGCTGATGGACGTGCTCACTGCCCGCTGATGGACGTGTTCACTGCCCGCTGATGGACGTGCTCACTGCCCGCTGATGGACGTGCTCACCGCCCACTGATGGACATGTAAACTGCCCACTGATGGACATGTTCACTGCCCACTGATGGACGTGTTCACCGCCCGCTGATGGACATGTTCACTGCCCACTGATGGACGTGCTCACTGACCACTGATGGACGTGCTCACTGCCCGCTGATGGACGTGCTCACTGCCCGCTGATGGACATGTTCACTGCCCACTGATGGACATATTCACTGCCCACTGATGGACATGTTCACTGCCCACTGATGGACGTGTTCACTGCCCACTGATGGACATGTTCACCGCCCGCTGATGGACGTGTTCACCGCCCGCTGATGGACGTGTTCACTGCCCGCTGATGGACATATTCACTGCCCGCTGATGGACATGTTCACTGCCCACTGATGGACGTGTTCACCGCCCGCTGATGGACATATTGACTGCCCGCTGATGGACGTGTTCACTGCCCACTGATGGACGTGTTCACCGCCCGCTGATGGACATATTGACTGCCCACTGATGGACGTGTTCACTGCCCACTGATGGACGTGTTCACTGCCCACTGATGGACGTGTTCACTGCCCACTGATGGACGTGCTCACTGCCCGCTGATGGACGTGTTCACTGCCCACTGATCGACGTGTTTACCGCCCGCTGATGGACGTGTTCACTGCCCACTGATGGACGTGTTCACCGCCCGCTGATGGACGTGTTCACTGCCCACTGATGGACGTGTTCACCGCCCGCTCACTGCCCACTGATGGACGTGTTTACCGCCCGCTGATGGACGTGCTCACTGCCCACTGATGGACGTGTTCACCGCCCGCTGATGGACGTGCTCACTGCCCACTGATGGACGTGCTCACTGCCCACTGATGGACGTGTTCACCGCCCACTGATGGACGTGTTCACCGCCCGCTGATGGACGTGCTCACCGCCCACTGATGGACGTGCTCACTGCCCACTGATGGACGTGTTCACTGCCCACTGATGGACGTGTTCACCGCCCGCTGATGGACGTGCTCACTGCCCACTGATGGACGTGCTCACTGCCCGCTGAAAGACGTGCTCACTGCCCGCTGATGGACGTGCTCACTGCCCACTGATGGACGTGTTCACTGCCCGCTCACTGCCCGCTGATGGACGTGCTCACTGCCCGCTGATGGACGTGCTCACTGCCCACTGATGGACGTGTTCACTGCCCGCTCACTGCCCACTGATGGACGTGTTCACTGCCCACTGATGGACGTGCTCACTGCCCACTGATGGACGTGTTCACTGCCCGCTCACTGCCCGCTGATGGACGTGCTCACTGCCCGCTGATGGACGTGCTCACTGCCCGCTGATGGACGTGTTCACTGCCCACTGAACGACGTGCTCACTGCCCGCTGATGGACGTGCTCACTGCCCGCTGATGGACGTGTTCACTGCCCACTGATGGACGTGTTCACCGCCCGCTGATGGACGTGTTCACTGCCCACTGATGGACGTGTTCACTGCCCACTGATGGACATGTTCACTGCCCGCTGATGGACATGTTCACTGCCCACTGATGGACGTGCTCACTGCCCACTGATGGACGTGCTCACTGCCCGCTGATGGACGTGTTCACTGCCCACTGATGGACGTGTTCACCGCCCGCTGATGGACGTGTTCACTGCCCACTGATGGACGTGTTCACCGCCCGCTGATGGACGTGTTCACTGCCCACTGATGGACGTGTTCACTGCCCACTGATCAACGTGTTCACTGCCCGCTCACTGCCCGCTGATGGACGTGCTCACTGCCCACTGATGGACGTGCTCACTGCCCGCTGATGGACGTGTTCACTGCCCGCTCACTGCCCGCCGATGGACGTGCTCACTGCCCACTGATGGACGTGCTCACTGCCCGCTGATGGACGTGCTCACTGCCCGCTGATGGATGTGTTCACTGCCCGCTGATGGACGTGATCACTTCCCACTGATGGATGTGCTCACTGCCCGCTGATGGATGTGCTCACTGCCCACTGATGGACGTGTTCACCGCCCACTGATGGACGTGCTCACTGCCCGCTGATGGACGTGTTCACCGCCCACTGATGGACGTGCTCACTGCCCGCTGATGGACGTGATCACTGCCCGCTGATGGACGTGCTCACTGCCCGCTGATGGACGTGCTCACTGCCCGCTGATGGATGTGCTCACTGCCCACTGATGGATGTGCTCACTGCCCACTGATGGACGTGTTCACTGCCCACTGATGGACATGCTCACTGCCCGCTGATGGATGTGCTCCCTGCCCACTGATGGACGTGTTCACCGCCCGCTGATGGATGTGTTCACCGCCCACTGATGGACGTGCTCACCGCCCACTGATGGACGTGCTCACTGCCCGCTGATGGACGTGTTCACTGCCCGCTCACTGCCTGCTGATGGACGTGCTCACCGCCCGCTGATGGACATGCTCACTGCCCGCTGATGGACGTGCTCACTGCCCGCTGATGGACGTGATCACTTCCCGCTGATGGATGTGATCACTGCCCGCTGATGGACGTGCTCACTGCCCGCTGATGGACGTGATAACTTCCCGCTGATGGACGTGATCACTGCCCACTGATGGACGTGCTCACTGCCCGCTGATGGACGTGTTCACTTCCCGCTGATGGACGTGCTCACTGCCCGCTGATGGACGTGTTCACCACCCACTGATGGACGTGCTCACTGCCCGCTGATGGACGTGCTCACTGACCACTGATGGACGTGCTCACTGCCCGCTGATGGACGTGCTCACTGCCCGCTGATGGACGTGTTCACTGCCCGCTCACTGCCCGCTGATGGACGTGTTCACTGCCCGCTCACTGCCCGCTGATGGACGTGCTCACTGCCCACTGATGGACGTGCTCACTGCCCGCTGATGGACGTGTTCACTGCCCACTCACTGCCCGCCGATGGACGTGCTCACTGCCCACTGATGGACGTGCTCACTGCCCGCTGATGGACGTGCTCACTGCCCGCTGATGGATGTGTTCACTGCCCGCTGATGGACGTGATCACTTCCCACTGATGGATGTGCTCACTGCCCGCTGATGGACGTGTTCACCGCCCACTGATGGACGTGCTCACTGCCCGCTGATGGACGTGTTCACCGCCCACTGATGGACGTGCTCACTGCCCGCTGATGGACGTGATCACTGCCCGCTGATGGACGTGCTCACTGCCCGCTGATGGACGTGCTCACTGCCCGCTGATGGACGTGATCACTGCCCACTGATGGATGTGCTCACTGCCCACTGATGGACGTGTTCACCGCCCACTGATGGACGTGCTCACTGCCCGCTGATGGACGTGCTCACAGCCCTCTGATGGACATGTTCAACGCCCACTGATGGACGTGCTCACTGCCCGCTGATGAACGTGCTCACTGCCCGCTGATGGACGTGCTCACAGCCCTCTGATGGACATGTTCAACGCCCACTGATGGACGAGCGCACTGCCCGCTGATGAACGTGCTCACTGCCCGCTGATGGACGTGCTCACAGCCCTCTGATGGACATGTTCAACGCCCACTGATGGACGTGCTCACTGCCCGCTGATGGACGTGTTCACTGCCCGCTGATGGACGTGTTCACCGCCCGCTGATGGACGTGTTCACTACCCGCTGATGGACGTGTTCACTGCCCACTGATGGACGTGTTCACCGCCCGCTGATGGACATGTTCACTGCCCACTGATGGACGTGCTCACTGACCACTGATGGACGTGCTCACTGCCCGCTGATGGACGTGCTCACTGCCCACTGATGGACGTGCTCACTGCCCGCTGAAAGACGTGCTCACTGCCCACTGATGGACGTGTTCACTGCCCGCTCACTGCCCGCTGATGGACGTGTTCACTGCCCGCTGATGGACGTGCTCACTGCCCGCTGATGGACGTGCTCACCGCCCACTGATGGACATGTTCACTGCCCACTGATGGACATGTTCACTGCCCACTGATGGACGTGTTCACCGCCCGCTGATGGACATGTTCACTGCCCACTGATGGACGTGCTCACTGACCACTGATGGACGTGCTCACTGCCCGCTGATGGACGTGCTCACTGCCCGCTGATGGACGTGTTCACTGCCCGCTCACTGCCCACTGATGGACGTGCTCACTGCCCACTGATGGACGTGCTCACTGCCCGCTGATGGACGTGTTCACTGCCCGCTCACTGCCCGCCGATGGACGTGCTCACTGCCCACTGATGGACGTGCTCACTGCCCGCTGATGGACGTGATCACTGCCCGCTGATGGATGTGTTCACTGCCCGCTGATGGACGTGTTCACTGCCCGCTGATGGACGTGTTCACCGCCCGCTGATGGACGTGCTCACTGCCCGCTGAATGGACGTGTTCACCGCCCGCTGATGGACGTGCTCACTGCCCGCTGATGGACGTGCTCACCACCCGCTCACTGCCCACTGATGGACGTGTTCACTGCCCGCTCACTGCCCACTGATGGACATGTTCACCGCCCGCTGATGGATGTGTTCACTGCCCGCTGATGGACGTGCTCACTGCCCGCTCACTGCCCGCTGATGGACGTGTTCACTGCCCGCTCACTGCCCGCTGATGGACGTGCTCACCGCCCGCTGATGGACGTGCTCACTGCCCGCTGATGGACGTGATCACTTCCCGCTGATGGACGTGCTCACTGCCCGCTGATGGACGTGATCACTTCCCGCTGATGGATGTGCTCACTGCCCGCTGATGGATGTGCTCACTGCCCACTGATGGACGTGTTCACTTCCCGCTGATGGACATGATCACTGCCCACTGATGGACGTGCTCACTGCCCACTGATGGACGTGTTCACTTCCCGCTGATCGACATGATCACTGCCCACTGATGGACGTGCTCACTGCCCACTGATGGACGTGTTCACCGCCCACTGATGGACGTGTTCACCGCCCGCTGACGGACGTGCTCACTGCCCGCTGAAGGAAGTGCTCACTGCCCGCTGATGGATGTGCTCACAGCCCACTGATGGACGTGCTCCCTGCCCGCTGATGGACGTGCTCACTGCCCGCTGATGGATGTGCTCACTGCCCACTGATGGACGTGATCACCGCCCACTGATGGACGTGCTCACCGCCCTCTGATGGACGTGTTCACCGCCCGCTCACTGCCCACTGATGGACGTGTTCACCGCCCGCTGATGGACGTGCTCACTGCCCGCTGATGGACGTGCTCACTGCCCACTGATGGACGTGCTCACTGCCCACTGATGGACGTGCTCACCGCCCGCTGATGGACGTGTTCAATGCCCGCTCACTGCCCACTGATGGACGTGTTCACCACCCGCTGATGGATGTGTTCACTGCCCGCTGATGGACGTGCTCACTGCCCGCTCACTGCCCGCTGATGGATGTGCTCACTGCCCGCTGATGGATGTGTTCACTGCCCGCTGATGGACGTGTTCACTGCCCGCTTACTGCCCACTGATGGATGTGCTCACTGCCCGCTGATGGATGTTTTCACTGCCCGCTGATGGACGTGCTCACTGCCCGCTGATGGACGTGCTCACTGCCCGCTGATGATCGTACTCACTGCCCGCTCACTGCCCGCTGATGGACGTGCTCACCGCCCGCTGATGGACATGCTCACTGCCCGCTGATGGACATGATCACTTCCCGCTGATGGACGTGTTCACTGACCGCTGAAGGACGTGATCACTGCCTGCTGATGGAAGTGCTCACTGCCCGCTCACTGCCCGCTGATGGATGTGCTCACTGCCCGCTGATGGATGTTTTCACTGCCCGCTGATGGACGTGCTCACTGCCCACTGATGGACGTGTTCACCGCCCGCTGATGGACATGTTCACTGCCCACTGATGGACGTGCTCACTGACCACTGATGGACGTGCTCACTGCCCGCTGATGGACGTGCTCACTGCCCACTGATGGACGTGCTCACTGCCCGCTGAAAGACGTGCTCACTGCCCACTGATGGACGTGTTCACTGCCCGCTCACTGCCCGCTGATGGACGTGCTCACTGCCCGCTGATGGACGTGTTCACTGCCCGCTGATGGACGTGCTCACTGCCCGCTGATGGACGTGCTCTCCGCCCACTGATGGACATGTTCACTGCCCACTGATGGACATGTTCACTGCCCACTGATGGACGTGTTCACCGCCCGCTGATGGACATGTTCACTGCCCACTGATGGACGTGCTCACTGACCACTGATGGACGTGCTCACTGCCCGCTGATGGACGTGCTCACTGCCCGCTGATGGACGTGTTCACTGCCCGCTCACTGCCCGCTGATGGACGTGCTCACTGCCCACTGATGGACGTGCTCACTGCCCACTGATGGACGTGCTCACTGCCCGCTGATGGACGTGTTCACTGCCCGCTCACTGCCCGCCGATGGACGTGCTCACTGCCCACTGATGGACGTGCTCACTGCCCGCTGATGGACGTGCTCACTGCCCGCTGATGGATGTGTTCACTGCCCGCTGATGGACGTGTTCACCGCCCGCTGATGGACGTGATCACTGCCCACTGATGGACGTGATCACTGCCCGCTGATGGACGTGCTCACTGCCCGCTGATGGACGTGTTCACCGCCCGCTGATGGACGTGCTCACTGCCCGCTGAATGGACGTGTTCACCGCCCGCTGATGGACGTGCTCACTGCCCGCTGATGGACGTGCTCACCACCCGCTCACTGCCCACTGATGGACGTGTTCACTGCCCGCTCACTGCCCACTGATGGACATGTTCACCGCCCGCTGATGGATGTGTTCACTGCCCGCTGATGGACGTGCTCACTGCCCGCTCACTGCCCGCTGATGGACGTGTTCACTGCCCGCTCACTGCCCGCTGATGGACGTGCTCACCGCCCGCTGATGGACGTGCTCACTGCCCGCTGATGGACGTGATCACTTCCCGCTGATGGACGTGCTCACTGCCCGCTGATGGACGTGATCACTTCCCGCTGATGGATGTGCTCACTGCCCGCTGATGGATGTGCTCACTGCCCACTGATGGACGTGTTCACTTCCCGCTGATGGACATGATCACTGCCCACTGATGGACGTGCTCACTGCCCACTGATGGACGTGTTCACTTCCCGCTGATGGACATGATCACTGCCCACTGATGGACGTGCTCACTGCCCACTGATGGACGTGTTCACCGCCCACTGATGGACGTGTTCACCGCCCGCTGACGGACGTGCTCACTGCCCGCTGAAGGAAGTGCTCACTGCCCGCTGATGGATGTGCTCACAGCCCACTGATGGACGTGCTCCCTGCCCGCTGATGGACGTGCTCACTGCCCGCTGATGGATGTGCTCACTGCCCACTGATGGACGTGATCACCGCCCACTGATGGACGTGCTCACCGCCCACTGATGGACGTGATCACTTCCCGCTGATGGACGTGATCACTTCCCGCTGATGGACGTGATCACTGCCCGCTGATGGACGTGTTCACCGCCCGCTGATGGACGTGCTCACCCACTGATGGACGTGTTCACCGCCCGCTGATGGACGTGCTCACTGCCCGCTGAAGGAAGTGCTCACTGCCCGCTGATGGATGTGCTCACAGCCCACTGATGGACGTGCTCCCTGCCCGCTGATGGACGTGCTCACTGCCCGCTGATGGATGTGCTCACTGCCCACTGATGGACGTGATCACCGCCCACTGATGGACGTGCTCACCGCCCTCTGATGGACGTGTTCACCGCCCGCTCACTGCCCACTGATGGACGTGTTCACCGCCCGCTGATGGACGTGCTCACTGCCCGCTGATGGACGTGCTCACTGCCCACTGATGGACGTGCTCACTGCCCACTGATGGACGTGCTCACCGCCCGCTGATGGACGTGTTCAATGCCCGCTCACTGCCCACTGATGGACGTGTTCACCACCCGCTGATGGATGTGTTCACTGCCCGCTGATGGACGTGCTCACTGCCCGCTCACTGCCCGCTGATGGATGTGCTCACTGCCCGCTGATGGATGTGTTCACTGCCCGCTGATGGACGTGTTCACTGCCCGCTTACTGCCCGCTGATGGATGTGCTCACTGCCCGCTGATGGATGTTTTCACTGCCCGCTGATGGACGTGCTCACTGCCCGCTGATGGACGTGCTCACTGCCCGCTGATGATCGTACTCACTGCCCGCTCACTGCCCGCTGATGGACGTGTTCACTGCCCGCTCACTGCCCGCTGATGGACGTGCTCACCGCCCGCTGATGGACATGCTCACTGCCCGCTGATGGACATGATCACTTCCCGCTGATGGACGTGTTCACTGACCGCTGAAGGACGTGATCACTGCCTGCTGATGGAAGTACTCACTGCCTGCTCACTGCCCGCTGATGGATGTGCTCACTGCCCGCTGATGGATGTTTTCACTGCCCGCTGATGGACGTGCTCACTGCCCGCTGATGGACGTGCTCACTGCCCGCTGATGGACGTGATCACTGCCCGCTGATGGAGGTGCTCACTGCCCGCTGATGGACGTGATCACTTCCCGCTGATGGACGTGCTCACTGCCCGCTGATGGACGTGCTCACTGCCCGCTGATGGACGTGATCACTTCCCGCTGATGGATGTGCTCACTGCCCGCTGATGGATGTGCTCACTGCCCACTGATGGACGTGTTCACCGCCCACTGATGGACGTGTTCACTGCCCGCTGATGGACGTGATCACTTCCCGCTGATGGACGTGCTCACTGCCCACTGATGGACGTGATCACTGCCCGCTGATGGATGTGCTCACTGCCCACTGATGGACGTGATCACTGCCCACTGATGGACTTGATCACTGCCCGCTGATGGACGTGTTCACCGCCCGCTGATGGACGTGTTCACTGCCCGCTGATGGACATGATCACCGCCCACTGATGGACGTGTTCACTGCCCACTGATGGACGTGATCACCGCCCACTGATGGACGTGTTCACCGCCCGCTCACTGCCCACTGATGGACGTGATCACTTCCCGCTGATGGACGTGATCACTTCCCGCTGATGGACGTGTTCACCGCCTGCTCACTGCCCACTGATGGACGTGATCACTTCCCGCTGATGGACGCGTTCACCGCCCGCTCACTGCCCGCTGATGGATGTGTTCACTGCCCGCTCACTGCCCACTGATGGACGTGCTCATAGCCCACTGATGGACGTGTTCACTGCCCGCTCACTGCCCGCTGATGGATGTGCTCACCGCCCGCTGATGGACGTGTTCACTGCCCGCTGATGGACGTGCTCACTGCCCACTGATGGATGTGCTCACTGCCCGCTCACTGCCCGCTGATGGACGTGCTCACTGCCCGCTGATGGACGTGTTCACCGCCCGCTGATGGACGTGCTCACTACCCACTGATGGATGTGCTCACTGCCCGCTCACTGCCCGCTGATGGACGTGCTCACTGCCCACTGATGGACGTGCTCACTGCCCGCTGATGGACGTGCTCACTGCCCACTGATGGACGTGCTCACTGCCCGCTGATGGACGTGCTCACTGCCCACTGATGGACGTGCTCACTGCCCGCTGATGGACGTGCTCACTGCCCACTGATGGATGTGCTCACTGCCCGTTCACTGCCCGCTGATGGACGTGCTCACTGCCCGCTGATGGACGTGCTCACTGCCCGCTCACTGCCCGCTGATGGACGTGCTCACTGCCCGCTGATGGACGTGTTCACCGCCCGCTGATGGATGTGCTCACTGCCCGCTGATGGACGTGTTCACCACCCGCTGATGGACGTGTTCTTGATGGACGTGTTCACCGCCCGCTGATGGACGTGCTCACCGCCCGCTGATGGACGTGCTCACCGCCCACTGATGGACGTGTTCTTGATGGACGTGTTCACCGCCCACTGATGGACGTGCTCACTGCTCGCTGATGGACGTGCTCACTGCTCGCTGATGGACGTGCTCACTGCTCGCTGATGGACGTGCTCACTGCTCGCTGATGGACGTGTTCACTGCCCGCTGATGGACGTGCTCACTGCTCGCTGATGGACGTGCTCACTGCTCGCTGATGGACGTGCTCACTGCTCGCTGATGGACGTGCTCACTGCCCGCTGATGGACGTGTTCACCGCCCACTGATGGACGTGCTCACTGCTCGCTGATGGACGTGCTCACTGCTCGCTGATGGACGTGCTCACCGCCCGCTGATGGACGTGCTCACCGCCCGCTGATGGACGTGCTCACTGCTCGCTGATGGACGTGTTCACCGCCTGCTGATGGACGTGTTCACCGCCCGCTGATGGACGTGCTCACTGCTCGCTGATGGACGTGCTCACCGCCCGCTGATGGACGTGCTCCCTGCCCGCTGATGGACGTGCTCACTGCCCGCTGATGGATGTGCTCACTGCCCACTGATGGACGTGATCACCGCCCACTGATGGACGTGCTCACCGCCCACTGATGGACGTGATCACTTCCCGCTGATGGACGTGATCACTTCCCGCTGATGGACGTGATCACTGCCCGCTGATGGACGTGTTCACCGCCCGCTGATGGACGTGCTCACCCACTGATGGACGTGTTCACCGCCCGCTGATGGACGTGCTCACTGCCCACTGATGGATGTGTTCACCGCCCGCTGATGGACGTGCTCACCGCCCTCTGATGGACGTGTTCACTGCCCACTGATGGACGAGCTCACTGCCCACTGATGGACGTGATCACCGCCCGCTGATGGACGTGCTCACCGCCCTCTGATGGACGTGTTCACCGCCCGCTCACTGCCCACTGATGGACGTGTTCACCGCCCGCTGATGGACGTGCTCACTGCCCGCTGATGGACGTGCTCACTGCCCACTGATGGACGTGCTCACTGCCCACTGATGGACGTGCTCACTGCCCGCTCACTGCCCACTGATGGACGTGTTCACCACCCGCTGATGGATGTGTTCACTGCCCGCTGATGGACGTGCTCACTGCCCGCTCACTGCCCGCTGATGGATGTGCTCACTGCCCGCTGATGGATGTGTTCACTGCCCGCTGATGGACGTGTTCACTGCCCGCTTACTGCCCGCTGATGGATGTGCTCACTGCCCGCTGATGGATGTTTTCACTGCCCGCTGATGGACGTGCTCACTGCCCGCTGATGGACGTGCTCACTGCCCGCTGATGATCGTACTCACTGCCCGCTCACTGCCCGCTGATGGACGTGTTCACTGCCCGCTCACTGCCCGCTGATGGACGTGCTCACCGCCCGCTGATGGACATGCTCACTGCCCGCTGATGGACATGATCACTTCCCGCTGATGGACGTGTTCACTGACCGCTGAAGGACGTGATCACTGCCTGCTGATGGAAGTGCTCACTGCCCGCTCACTGCCCGCTGATGGATGTGCTCACTGCCCGCTGATGGACGTGCTCCCTGCCCGCTGATGGACGTGCTCACTGCCCGCTGATGGATGTGTACACTGCCCACTGATGGACGTGCTCACCGCCCACTGATGGACGTGATCACTTCCCGCTGATGGACGTGATCACTGCCCGCTGATGGACGTGTTCACCGCCCGCTGATGGACGTGCTCACCCACTGATGGACGTGTTCACCGCCCGCTGATGGACGTGCTCACTGCCCACTGATGGATGTGTTCACCGCCAGCTGATGGACGTGCTCACCGCCCTCTGATGGACGTGCTCACTGCCCGCTGATGGACGTGCTCACTGCCCACTGATGGACGTGTTCACCGCCCGCTGATGGACGTGCTCACCGCCCTCTGATGGACGTGTTCACCGCCCGCTCACTGCCCACTGATGGACGTGTTCACCGCCCGCTGATGGACGTGCTCACTGCCCGCTGATGGACGTGCTCACTGCCCACTGATGGACGTGCTCACTGCCCACTGATGGACGTGCTCACCGCCCGCTGATGGACGTGTTCACTGCCCGCTCACTGCCCACTGATGGACGTGTTCACCACCCGCTGATGGATGTGTTCACTGCCCGCTGATGGACGTGCTCACTGCCCGCTCACTGCCCGCTGATGGATGTGCTCACTGCCCGCTGATGGATGTGTTCACTGCCCGCTGATGGACGTGTTCACTGCCCGCTTACTGCCCGCTGATGGATGTGCTCACTGCCCGCTGATGGATGTTTTCACTGCCCGCTGATGGACGTGCTCACTGCCCGCTGATGGACGTGCTCACTGCCCGCTGATGATCGTACTCACTGCCCGCTCACTGCCCGCTGATGGACGTGTTCACTGCCCGCTCACTGCCCGCTGATGGACGTGCTCACCGCCCGCTGATAGACATGCTCACTGCCCGCTGATGGACATGATCACTTCCCGCTGATGGACGTGTTCACTGACCGCTGAAGGACGTGATCACTGCCTGCTGATGGAAGTGCTCACTGCCCGCTCACTGCCCGCTGATGGATGTGCTCACTGCCCGCTGATGGATGTTTTCACTGCCCGCTGATGGACGTGCTCACTGCCCGCTGATGGACGTGCTCACTGCCCGCTGATGGACGTGATCACTGCCCGCTGATGGAAGTGCTCACTGCCCGCTGATGGACGTGATCACTTCCCGCTGATGGACGTGCTCACTGCCCGCTGATGGATGTGCTCACTGCCCGCTGATGGACGTGATCACTTCCCGCTGATGGATGTGCTCACTGCCCGCTGATGGATGTGCTCACTGCCCACTGATGGACGTGTTCACCGCCCACTGATGGACGTGTTCACTGCCCGCTGATGGACGTGTTCACTGCCCGCTGATGGACGTGATCACTTCCCGCTGATGGACGTGCTCACTGCCCACTGATGGACGTGATCACTTCCCGTTGATGGACGTGCTCACTGCCCACTGACGGACGGGATCACTTCCCGCTGATGGACGTGCTCACTGCCCACTGATGGACGTGATCACTTCCCGCTGATGGACGTGCTCACTGCCCACTGATGGACGTGATCACTGCCCGCTGATGGATGTGCTCACTGCCCACTGATGGACGTGATCACTGCCCACTGATGGACGTGATCACTTCCCGCTGATGGACGTGATCACTGCCCGCTGATGGTCGTGTTCACCGCCCGCTGCTGGACGTGTTCACTGCCCGCTGATGGACATGATCACTGCCCACTGATGGACGTGTTCACTGCCCGCTGATGGACGTGTTCACTGCCCGCTGATGGACGTGATCACCGCCCACTGATGGACGTGTTCACTGCCCGCTCACTGCCCACTGATGGACGTGAGCACAGCCCACTGATGGACATGTTCACCGCCCGCTCACTGCCCGCTGATGGACGTGTTCACCGCCCACTGATGGACGTGCTCACCGCCCGCTCACTGCCCGCTGATGGACGTGTTCACTGCCCGCTGATGGACGTGCTCACTGCGCGCTGATGGACGTGTTCACTGCCCGCTGATGGACGTGCTCACTGCCCGCTGATGGACGTGCTCACTGCCCGCTCACTGCCCACTGATGGACGTGTTCACTGCCCGCTCACTGCCCGCTGATGGATGTGCTCACCGCCCGCTGATGGACGTGCTCACTGCCCGCTGATGGACGTGTTCACTGCCCACTGATGGATGTGCTCACTGCCCGCTGATGGACGTGCCCACTGCCCGCTGATGGACGTGATCTCTTCCCGCTGATGGACGTGTTCACCGCCCACTGATGGACGTGTTCACTGCCCACTGATGGACGTGATCACTTCCCGCCGATGGACGTGCTCACTGCCCACTGATGGACGTGATCACTTCCCGCCGATGGACGTGCTCACTGCCCGCTGATGGATGTGTTCACTGCCCGCTGATGGACGTGCTCCCTGCCCGCTGATGGACGTGTTCACTGCCCGCTGATGGACGTGCTCCCTGCCCGCTGATGGACGTGTTCACCGCCTGCTGATGGATGTGTTCACTGCCCGCTGATGGACGTGCTCCCTGCCCGCTGATGGACGTGTTCACCGCCCGCTGATGGACGTGCTCCCTGCCCACTGATGGACGTATTCACTGCCCGCTGATGGACGTGCTCCCTGCCCACTGATGGACGTGTTCACCGCCCGCTGACGGACGTGCTCACTGCCCGCTGATGGACGTGCTCACTGCCCGCTGATGGACGTGTTCCCTGCCCTCTGATGGACGTGTTCACCGCCCGCTGATGGATGTGTTCACTGCCCGCTGATGGACGTGTTCACTGCCCGCTGATGGATGTGTTCACTGCCCGCTGATGGACGTGATCACTGCCCTCTGATGGACGTGTTCACCGCCCACTGATGGACGTGATCACTTCCCGCTGCTGGACGTGATCACTTCCCGCTGATGGACGTGTTCACTGCCCGCTGATGGACGTGATCACTTCCCGCTGATGGACGTGCTCACTGCCCACTGATGGACGTGCTCACTGCCCACTGATGGACGTGCTCACTGCCCGCTGATGGACGTGCTCACTGCCCACTGATGGACGTGTTCACCGCCCGTAGATGGACGTGCTCACCGCCAGCTGATGCACGTGCTCACTGTGCGCTGATGGACGTGTTCACTGCCCGCTCACTGCCCGCTGATGGACGTGTTCACCGCCCGCTGATGGATGTGTTCGCCGCCCGCTGATGGACGTGCTCACCGCCTGCTGATGGACGTGTTCACTGCCCGCTCACTGACCGCTGATGCACTTGTTCACTGCCCGCTGATGGACGTGTTCACTGCCCACTGATGGACGTGCTCACTGCTCGCTCACTGCCCGCTGATGGACGTGCTCACTGCCCATTGATGGACGTGTTCACTGCCCGCTCACTGCCCGCTGATGGACGTGCTCAGCGCCCGCTGATGGACGTGTTCACTGCCCGCTGATGGACGTGCTCACTGCCCGCTGATGGATGTGCTCACTGCCCGCTCACTGCCCGCTGATGGACGTGCTCACTGCCCACTGATGGATGTGCTCACTGCCCGCTGATGGACGTGCTCACTGCCCACTGATGGACGTGCTCACCGCCCGCTGATGGACGTGTTCACTGCCCGCTCACTGCCCGCTGATGGACGTGCTCACTGCCCGCTGATGGACGTGTTCACTGCCCGCTCACTGCCCGCTGATGGACGTGCTCACCGCCCGCTGATGGACGTGTTCACCGCCCGCTGATGGACATGCTCACTGCCCACTGATGGCCGTGTTCACTGCCCGCTGATTGACGTGCTCCCTGCCCATGATGGACGTGCTCACTGCCCGCTGATGGACGTGCTCACCGCCCGCTGATGGACGTGCTCACTGCCCATGTTCATTGCCCGCTGATGGACGTGCTCACTGCCCGCTCACTGCCCGCCGATGGACGTGCTCACTGCCCGCTGATGGACGTGTTCACTGCCCGCTCACTGCCCGCTGATGGATGTGCTCACCGCCCGCTGATGGACGTGTTCACTGCCCGCTGATGGACGTGCTCACTACCCACTGATGGATGTGCTCACTGCCCGCTCACTGCCCGCTGATGGACGTGCTCACTGCCCACTGATGGATGTGCTCACTGCCCGTTCACTGCCCGCTGATGGACGTGCTCACTGCCCGCTGATGGACGTGCTCACTGCCCGCTCACTGCCCGCTGATGGACGTGCTCACTGCCCGCTGATGGACGTGTTCACCGCCCGCTGATGGACGTGCTCACTACCCACTGATGGATGTGCTCACTGCCCGCTCACTGCCCGCTGATGGACGTGCTCACTGCCCACTGATGGACGTGCTCACTGCCCACTGATGGACGTGCTCACTGCCCGCTGATGGACGTGCTCACTGCCCACCGATGGATGTGCTCACTGCCCATTCACTGCCCGCTGATGGACGTGCTCACTGCCCGCTGATGGACGTGCTCACTGCCCGCTCACTGCCCGCTGATGGACGTGCTCACTGCCCGCTGATGGACGTGTTCACCGCCCGCTGATGGACGTGCTCACTGCCCGCTGATAGACGTGTTCACCACCCGCTGATGGACGTGTTCTTGATGGACGTGTTCACCGCCCGCTGATGGACGTGCTCACCGCCCGCTGATGGACGTGCTCACTGCCCGCTGATGGACGTGTTCTTGATGGACGTGTTCACCGCCCACTGATGGACGTGTTCACTGCCCACTGATGGACGTGTTCACCGCCCACTGATGGACGTGCTCACTGCCCGCTGATGGACGTGCTCACTGCCCGCTGATGGACGTGCTCACCGCCCGCTGATGGATGTGCTCACTGCCCGCTGATGGACGTGCGCACTGCCCGCTGATGGACGTGTTCACTGCCCGCTGATGGACGTGTTCACCGCCCGCTGATGGACGTGCTCACTGCCCGCTGATGGACGTGCTCACCGCCCGCTGATGGACGTGCTCACCGCCCGCTGATGGACGTGTTCACTGCCCGCTGATGGACGTGCTCACTGCCCGCTCACTGCCCGCTGATGGACGTGCTCACTGCCCACTGATGGATGTGCTCACTGCATGCTCACTGCCCACTGATGGACGTGCTCACTGCCCGCTGATGGACGTGCTCACTGCCCACTGATGGACGTGCTCACCGCCCGCTGATGGACGTGTTCACTGCCCGCTGATGGACGTGCTCACTGCCCGCTCACTGCCCGCTGATGGACGTGCTCACTGCCCGCTGATGGACGTGTTCACTGCCCGCTCACTGCCCGCTGATGGATGTGCTCACTGCCCGCTGATGGACGTGCTCACCGCCCGCTGATGGACGTGTTCACTGCCCGCTGATGGATGTGCTCACTGCCCGCTGATGGACGTGTTCACTGCCCGCTGATGGACGTGCTCACTGCCTGCTGATGGACGTGTTCACTGCCCGCTGATGGATGTGCTCACTGCCCGCTGATGGACATGTTCACTGCCCGCTGATGGACGTGCTCACTGCCCGCTGATGGACGTGCTCACTGCCCGCTGATGGACGTGTTCACTGCCCGCTGATGGACGTGCTCACTGTCCGCTGATGGACGTGATCACTTCCCGCTGATGGACGTGATCACTTCCCGCTGATGGACGTGTTCACCGCCCGCTGATGGATGTCCTCACTGCCCGCTGATGGACGTGTTCACTGCCCGCTGATGGATGTGCTCACTGCCCGCTGATGGACGTGTTCACTGCCCGCTGATGGATGTCCTCACTGCCCGCTGATGGACGTGTTCACTGCCCGCTGATGGACGTGCTCACTGCCCGCTGATGGAAGTGCTCACTGCCCGCTGATGGACGTGCTCACTGCCCACTGATGGACGTGTTCACCGCCCGCTGATGGACGTGATCACTTCCCGCTGATGGACGTGATCACTTCCCGCTGATGGACGTGTTCACCGCCCGCTGATAGACCTATTCACCGCCCGCTGATGGACGTGCTCACTGCCCGCTGATGGACGTGCTCACCGCATGCTGATGGACGTGCTCACTGCCCATGTTCATTGCCCGCTGATGGACGTGCTCACTGCCCGCTGATGGACGTGTTCACTGCCCGCTCACTGCCCGCTGATGGACGTGCTCACCGCCCGCTGATGGACGTGTTCACTGCCCGCTGATGGACGTGCTCACTACCCACTGATGGATGTGCTCACTGCCCGCTCACTGCCCGCTGATGGACGTGCTCACTGCCCACTGATGGACGTGATCACTGCCCGTTCACTGCCCGCTGATGGACGTGCTCACTGCCCGCTGGTGGACGTGTTCACTGCCCGCTGATGGACGTGCTCACTGCCCGCTCACTGCCCGCTGATGGACGTGTTCACCGCCCGCTGATGGACGTCCTCACTGCCCGCTGATGGACGTGTTCAGCGCCCGCTGATGGACGTGCTCACCGCCCGCTGATGGACGTGTTCACAGCCCGCTGATGGACGTGCTCACCGCCCGCTGATGGACGTGTTCAGCGCCCGCTGATGGACGTGCTCACCGCCCGCTGATGGACGTGTTCACTGCCCGCTGATGGACGTGTTCACTCCCCGCTGATGGACGTGCTCACCGCCCGCTGATGGACGTGCTCACTGCCCGCTGATGGACGTGCTCACTCCCCGCTGATGGACGTGTTCACCGCCCGCTGATGGACGTGTTCACCGCCCGCTGATGGACGTGTTCACTGCCCGCTGATGGACGTGCTCACTGCCCGCTGATGGATGTGCTCACTGCCCGCTCACTGCCCGCTGATGGACGTGCTCACTGCCCACTGATGGATGTGCTCACTGCATGCTCACTGCCCACTGATGGACGTGCTCACTGCCCGCTGATGGACGTGCTCACTGCCCGCTGATGGACGTGTTCACTGCCCGCTCACTGCCCGCTGATGGACGTGCTCACCTCCCGCTGATGGACTTGTTCACCGCCCGCTGATGGACGTGCTCACCGTCCGCTGATGGACGTGTTCACCGCCCGCTGATGGACGTGTTCACGGCCCGCTGATGGACGTGCTCACTGCCCGCTGATGGACGTGTTCACTGCCCGCTGATGGACGTGCTCACTGCCCGCTGATGGACGTGCTCACTGCCCGCTGATTGAAGTGCTCACTGCCCGCTGATGGACGTGCTCACTGCCCGCTGATGGACGTGCTCACTGCCTGCTGATGGACGTGTTCACTGCCCGCTGATGGATGTGCTCACTGCCCGCTGATGGACATGTTCACTGCCCGCTGATGGACGTGCTCACTGCCCGCTGATGGACGTGCTCACTGCCCGCTGATGGACGTGTTCACTGCCCGCTGATGGACGTGCTCACTGTCCGCTGATGGACGTGATCACTTCCCGCTGATGGACGTGATCACTTCCCGCTGATGGACGTGTTCACCGCCCGCTGACGGATGTCCTCACTGCCCGCTGATGGACGTGTTCACTGCCCGCTGATGGATGTGCTCACTGCCCGCTGATGGACGTGTTCACTGCCCGCTGATGGATGTCCTCACTGCCCGCTGATGGACGTGTTCACTGCCCGCTGATGGACGTGCTCACTGCCCGCTGATGGAAGTGCTCACTGCCCGCTGATGGACGTGCTCACTGCCCACTGATGGACGTGTTCACCGCCCGCTGATGGACGTGATCACTTCCCGCTGATGGACGTGATCACTTCCCGCTGATGGACGTGTTCACCGCCCGCTGATAGACCTATTCACCGCCCGCTGATGGACGTGCTCACTGCCCGCTGATGGACGTGCTCACCGCATGCTGATGGACGTGCTCACTGCCCATGTTCATTGCCCGCTGATGGACGTGCTCACTGCCCGCTGATGGACGTGTTCACTGCCCGCTCACTGCCCGCTGATGGACGTGCTCACCGCCCGCTGATGGACGTGTTCACTGCCCGCTGATGGACGTGCTCACTACCCACTGATGGATGTGCTCACTGCCCGCTCACTGCCCGCTGATGGACGTGCTCACTGCCCACTGATGGACGTGATCACTGCCCGTTCACTGCCCGCTGATGGACGTGCTCACTGCCCGCTGGTGGACGTGTTCACTGCCCGCTGATGGACGTGCTCACTGCCCGCTCACTGCCCGCTGATGGACGTGTTCACCGCCCGCTGATGGACGTCCTCACTGCCCGCTGATGGACGTGTTCAGCGCCCGCTGATGGACGTGCTCACCGCCCGCTGATGGACGTGTTCACAGCCCGCTGATGGACGTGCTCACCGCCCGCTGATGGACGTGTTCAGCGCCCGCTGATGGACGTGCTCACCGCCCGCTGATGGACGTGTTCACTGCCCGCTGATGGACGTGTTCACTCCCCGCTGATGGACGTGCTCACCGCCCGCTGATGGACGTGTTCACTGCCCGCTGATGGACGTGCTCACTGCCCGCTGATGGACGTGCTCACTCCCCGCTGATGGACGTGTTCACCGCCCGCTGATGGACGTGTTCACCGCCCGCTGATGGACGTGCTCACCGCCCGCTGATGGACGTGTTCACTGCCCGCTGATGGACGTGCTCACTGCCCGCTGATGGATGTGCTCACTGCCCGCTCACTTCCCGCTGATGGACGTGCTCACTGCCCACTGATGGATGTGCTCACTGCATGCTCACTGCCCACTGATGGACGTGCTCACTGCCCGCTGATGGACGTGCTCACTGCCCGCTGATGGACGTGTTCACTGCCCGCTCACTGCCCGCTGATGGACGTGCTCACCTCCCGCTGATGGACTTGTTCACCGCCCGCTGATGGACGTGCTCACCGCCCGCTGATGGACGTGTTCACCGCCCGCTGATGGACGTGTTCACGGCCCGCTGATGGACGTGCTCACTGCCCGCTGATGGACGTGTTCACTGCCCGCTGATGGACGTGCTCACTGCCCGCTGATGGACGTGCTCACTGCCCGCTGATTGAAGTGCTCACTGCCCGCTGATGGACGTGCTCACTGCCCGCTGATGGACGTGCTCACTGCCCGCTGATGGACGTGTTCACTGCCCGCTGATGGACGTGCTCACTGCCCGCTGATTGAAGTGCTCACCGCCCGCTGATGGACGTGTTCACTGCTCACTGATGGACGTGCTCACTGCCCACTGATGGATGTGTTCACTGCCCGCTGATGGACGTGTTCACTGCCCACTGATGGACGTGCTCACTGCCCACTGATGGATGTGTTCACTGCCCGCTGATGGACGTGTTCACTGCCCACTGATGGACGTGTTCACTGACTACTGATGGATGTGTTCACTGCCCGCTGATGGACGTGTTCACTGCCCACTGATGGAGGTGCTCACTGCCCACTGATGGACGTGTTCACTGCCCGCTCACTGCCCACTGATGGACGTGTTCACTACCCGCTGATGGACGTGCTCACTGCCCACTGATGGACGTGCTCACTGCCCGCTGATGGACGTGCTCACTGCCCACTGATGGACGTGTTCACTGCCCGCTCACTGCCCGCTGATGGACGTGTTCACCGCCCGCTGATGGACGTGTTCACTGCCCGCTGATTTACGTGCTCACTGCCCACTGATGGACGTGTTCACCTCCCACTGATGGATGTTCACTGCCCGCTGATGGATGTGCTCACTGCCCGCTGATGGACGTGTCCACTGCCCGCGGAAGGATGTGCTCACTGCCCGCTGATGGACGTGCTCACCGCCCACTGATGGACGTGTTCACCGCCCACTAATGGACGTGCTCACTGCCCGCTGATGGACGTGCTCACTGCCCGCTGATGGACGTGCTCACTGCCCGCTGATGGACGTGCTCACTGCCCGCTGATGGACGTGTTCACTGCCCGCTCACTGCACACTGATGGACGTGCTCACTGCCCGCTGATGGACGTGTTCGCTGCCCGCTCACTGCCCACTGATGGACGTGTTCACTGCCCGCTGATGGACGTGTTCACTGCCCGCTCACTGCCCACTGATGGACGTGCTCACTGCCCGCTAATGGACGTGTTCACCGCCCGCTGATGGACGTGTTCACCGCCCACTGATGGACGTGTTCACTGCCCGCTCACTGCCCGCTGATGGACGTGTTCACCGCCCGCTGATGGACATGTTCACCGCCCGCTGATGGACGTGCTCTCTGCCCTCTGATGGACGTTTTCACTGCCCGCTGATGTACGTGTTCACTGCCCGCTGATGGACGTGCTCACTGCCCGCGCGTGCTCACTGCCCGCTGATGGACGTGTTCACCGCCCGCTGATGGACGTGTTGACTGCCCGCTGATGGACGTGTTCACCGCCCGCTGATGTACGTGTTCACTGCCCACTGATGGACGTGCTCAATGCCCGCTGATGGACGTGCTCACTGCCCGCTGATGGACGTGCTCACTGCCCTCTGATGGACGTTCACTGCCCGCTGATGGACGTGCTCACTGCCCGCTGATGGACGTGCTCACCGCCCGCTGATGGACGTGCTCACTGCCCACTGATGGACGTGTTCATTGCCCGCTGATGGACGTGCTCACTGCCCGCTGATGGACGTGTTCACTGCCCAATGATGGACGTGTTCACCGCCCGCTGATGGACGTGTTCACTGCCAGCTCACTGCCCGCTGATGGACGTGCTCACTGCCCGCTGATGTACGTGCTCACTGCCCGCTCACTGCCCGCTGATGGACGTGTTCACTGCCCGCTGATGGACGTGCTCACTGCCCGCTGATGGACGTGCTCACTGCCCACTGATGGATGTGTTCTCTGCCCGCTGATGGACGTGCTCACTGCCCACTGATGGATGTGCTCACTGCCCGCTGATGGACGTGTTCACTGACTACTGATAGATGTGTTTACTGCCCGCTGATGGACGTGCTCACCGCCCGCTCACTGCCCGCTGATGGATGTGTTCACTGCCCACTGATGGATGTGCTCACTGCCCGCTGATGGACGTGTTCACTGACTACTGATGGATGTGTTCACTGCCCGCTGATGGACGTGTTCACTGCCCGCTGATGGACGTGTTCACTGCCCACTGATGGACGTGCTCACTGCCCACTGATGGATGTGTTCTCTGCCCGCTGATGGACGTGCTCACTGCCCACTGATGGATGTGTTCACTGCCCACTGATGGACGTGCTCACTGCCCACTGATGGATGTGTTCACTGCCCACTGATGGACGTGCTCACTGCCCACTGATGGATGTGCTCACTGCCCGCTGATGGACGTGTTCACTGACTACTGATAGATGTGTTTACTGCCCGCTGATGGACGTGCTCACTGCCCGCTCACTGCCCGCTGATGGACGTGTTCACCGCCCGCTGATGGACGTGTTCAGCGCCCGCTGATGGACGTGCTCACCGCCCGCTGATGGACGTGTTCACAGCCCGCTGATGGACGTGCTCACCGCCCGCTGATGGACGTGTTCAGCGCCCGCTGATGGACGTGCTCACCGCCCGCTGATGGACGTGTTCACTGCCCGCTGATGGACGTGTTCACTCCCCGCTGATGGACGTGCTCACCGCCCGCTGATGGACGTGTTCACTGCCCGCTGATGGACGTGCTCACTGCCCGCTGATGGACGTGCTCACTCCCCGCTGATGGACGTGTTCACCGCCCGCTGATGGACGTGTTCACCGCCCGCTGATGGACGTGTTCACTGCCCGCTGATGGACGTGCTCACTGCCCGCTGATGGATGTGCTCACTGCCCGCTCACTGCCCGCTGATGGACGTGCTCACTGCCCACTGATGGATGTGCTCACTGCATGCTCACTGCCCACTGATGGACGTGCTCACTGCCCGCTGATGGACGTGCTCACTGCCCGCTGATGGACGTGTTCACTGCCCGCTCACTGCCCGCTGATGGACGTGCTCACCTCCCGCTGATGGACTTGTTCACCGCCCGCTGATGGACGTGCTCACCGCCCGCTGATGGACGTGTTCACCGCCCGCTGATGGACGTGTTCACGGCCCGCTGATGGACGTGCTCACTGCCCGCTGATGGACGTGTTCACTGCCCGCTGATGGACGTGCTCACTGCCCGCTGATGGACGTGCTCACTGCCCGCTGATTGAAGTGCTCACTGCCCGCTGATGGACGTGCTCACTGCCCGCTGATGGACGTGCTCACTGCCCGCTGATGGACGTGTTCACTGCCCGCTGATGGACGTGCTCACTGCCCGCTGATTGAAGTGCTCACCGCCCGCTGATGGACGTGTTCACTGCTCACTGATGGACGTGCTCACTGCCCACTGATGGATGTGTTCACTGCCCGCTGATGGACGTGTTCACTGCCCACTGATGGACGTGCTCACTGCCCACTGATGGATGTGTTCACTGCCCGCTGATGGACGTGTTCACTGCCCACTGATGGACGTGTTCACTGACTACTGATGGATGTGTTCACTGCCCGCTGATGGACGTGTTCACTGCCCACTGATGGAGGTGCTCACTGCCCACTGATGGACGTGTTCACTGCCCGCTCACTGCCCACTGATGGACGTGTTCACTACCCGCTGATGGACGTGCTCACTGCCCACTGATGGACGTGCTCACTGCCCGCTGATGGACGTGCTCACTGCCCACTGATGGACGTGTTCACTGCCCGCTCACTGCCCGCTGATGGACGTGTTCACCGCCCGCTGATGGACGTGTTCACTGCCCGCTGATTTACGTGCTCACTGCCCACTGATGGACGTGTTCACCTCCCACTGATGGATGTTCACTGCCCGCTGATGGATGTGCTCACTGCCCGCTGATGGACGTGTCCACTGCCCGCGGAAGGATGTGCTCACTGCCCGCTGATGGACGTGCTCACCGCCCACTGATGGACGTGTTCACCGCCCACTAATGGACGTGCTCACTGCCCGCTGATGGACGTGCTCACTGCCCGCTGATGGACGTGTTCACTGCCCGCTCACTGCACACTGATGGACGTGCTCACTGCCCGCTGATGGACGTGTTCGCTGCCCGCTCACTGCCCACTGATGGACGTGTTCACTGCCCGCTGATGGACGTGTTCACTGCCCGCTCACTGCCCACTGATGGACGTGCTCACTGCCCGCTAATGGACGTGTTCACCGCCCGCTGATGGACGTGTTCACCGCCCACTGATGGACGTGTTCACTGCCCGCTCACTGCCCGCTGATGGACGTGTTCACCGCCCGCTGATGGACATGTTCACCGCCCGCTGATGGACGTGCTCTCTGCCCTCTGATGGACGTTTTCACTGCCCGCTGATGTACGTGTTCACTGCCCGCTGATGGACGTGCTCACTGCCCGCGCGTGCTCACTGCCCGCTGATGGACGTGTTCACCGCCCGCTGATGGACGTGTTGACTGCCCGCTGATGGACGTGTTCACCGCCCGCTGATGTACGTGTTCACTGCCCACTGATGGACGTGCTCAATGCCCGCTGATGGACGTGCTCACTGCCCGCTGATGGACGTGCTCACTGCCCTCTGATGGACGTTCACTGCCCGCTGATGGACGTGCTCACTGCCCGCTGATGGACGTGCTCACCGCCCGCTGATGGACGTGCTCACTGCCCACTGATGGACGTGTTCATTGCCCGCTGATGGACGTGCTCACTGCCCGCTGATGGACGTGTTCACTGCCCAATGATCGACGTGTTCACCGCCCGCTGATGGACGTGTTCACTGCCAGCTCACTGCCCGCTGATGGACGTGCTCACTGCCCGCTGATGTACGTGCTCACTGCCCGCTCACTGCCCGCTGATGGACGTGCTCACTGCCCGCTGATGGACGTGTTCACTGCCCGCTGATGGACGTGCTCACTGCCCGCTGATGGACGTGTTCACTGCCCACTGATGGACGTGCTCACTGCCCACTGATGGATGTGTTCTCTGCCCGCTGATGGACGTGCTCACTGCCCACTGATAGATGTGTTTACTGCCCGCTGATGGACGTGCTCACCGCCCGCTCACTGCCCGCTGATGGATGTGTTCACTGCCCACTGATGGATGTGCTCACTGCCCGCTGATGGACGTGTTCACTGACTACTGATGGATGTGTTCACTGCCCGCTGATGGACGTGTTCACTGCCCGCTGATGGACGTGTTCACTGCCCACTGATGGACGTGCTCACTGCCCACTGATGGATGTGTTCTCTGCCCGCTGATGGACGTGCTCACTGCCCACTGATGGATGTGTTCACTGCCCACTGATGGACGTGCTCACTGCCCACTGATGGATGTGTTCACTGCCCACTGATGGACGTGCTCACTGCCCACTGATGGATGTGCTCACTGCCCGCTGATGGACGTGTTCACTGACTACTGATAGATGTGTTTACTGCCCGCTGATGGACGTGCTCACCGCCCGCTCACTGCCCGCTGATGGATGTGTTCACTGCCCACTGATGGATGTGCTCACTGCCCGCTGATGGACGTGTTCACTGACTACTGATGGATGTGTTCACTGCCCGCTGATGGACGTGTTCACTGCCCGCTGATGGACGTGCTCTCTGCCCTCTGATGGACGTGTTCACTGCCCGCTGATGGACGTGTTCACTGCCCGCTGATGGACGTGCTCACTGCCCGCGCGTGCTCACTGCCCGCTGATGGACGTGTTCACCGCCCGCTGATGGACGTGTTGACTGCCCGCTGATGGACGTGTTCACCGCCCGCTGATGGACGTGTTCACTGCCCACTGATGGACGTGCTCACTGCCCGCTGATGGACGTGCTCACTGCCCGCTGATGGCCGTGCTCACTGCCCTCTGATGGACGTTCTCACTGCCCGCTGATGGACGTGCTCACAGCCCGCTGATGGACGTGCTCACTGCCCACTGATGGACGTGTTCATTGCCCGCTGATGGACGTGCTCACTGCCCGCTGATGGACGTGTTCACTGCCCAATGATGGACGTGTTCACCGCCCGCTGATGGACGTGTTCACTGCCAGCTCACTGCCCGCTGATGGACGTGCTCACTGCCCGCTGATGGACGTGTTCACTGCCCAATGATGGACGTGTTCACTGCCCGCTCACTGCCCGCTGATGGACGTGTTCACTGCCCACTGATGGACGTGCTCACTGCCCACTGATGGATGTGTTCACTGCCCGCTGATGGACGTGCTCACTGCCCACTGATGGATGTGCTCACTGCCCGCTGATGGACGTGTTCACTGACTACTGATGGATGTGTTTACTGCCCGCTGATGGACGTGCTCACCGCCCGCTCACTGCCCGCTGATGGATGTGTTCACTGCCCACTGATGGATGTGCTCACTGCCCGCTGATGGACGTGTTCACTGACTACTGATGGATGTGTTCACTGCCCGCTGATGGACGTGTTCACTGCCCGCTGATGGACGTGCTCTCTGCCCTCTGATGGACGTGTTCACTGCCCGCTGATGTACGTGTTCACTGCCCGCTGATGGACGTGCTCACTGCCCGCGCGTGCTCACTGCCCGCTGATGGACGTGTTCACCGCCCGCTGATGGACGTGTTGACTGCCCGCTGATGGACGTGTTCACCGCCCGCTGATGTACGTGTTCACTGCCCACTGATGGACGTGCTCACTGCCCGCTGATGGACGTGTTCACCGCCCGCTGATGTACGTGTTCACTGCCCGCTGATGGACGTGCTCACTGCCCGCTGATGGACGTGCTCACTGCCCGCTGATGGCCGTGCTCACTGCCCTCTGATGGACGTTCTCACTGCCCGCTGATGGACGTGCTCACAGCCCGCTGATGGACGTGCTCACTGCCCACTGATGGACGTGTTCATTGCCCGCTGATGGACGTGCTCACTGCCCTCTGATGGACGTGTTCACCGCCCGCTGATGGACGTGCTCACAGCCCGCTGATGGACGTGCTCACTGCCCACTGATGGACGTGTTCATTGCCCGCTGATGGACGTGCTCACTGCCCGCTGATGGACGTGTTCACTGCCCAATGATGGACGTGTTCACCGCCCGCTGATGGACGTGTTCACTGCCAGCTCACTGCCCGCTGATGGACGTGCTCACACCCGCTGATGTACGTGCTCACTGCCCGCTCACTGCCCGCTGATGGACGTGCTCACTGCCCGCTGATGGACGTGTTCACTGCCCGCTGATGGACGTGCTCACTGCCCGCTGATGGACGTGTTCACTGCCCAATGATGGACGTGTTCACTGCCCGCTCACTGCCCGCTGATGGACGTGTTCACTGCCCACTGATGGACGTGCTCACTGCCCACTGATGGATGTGTTCACTGCCCGCTGATGGACGTGCTCACTGCCCACTGATGGATGTGCTCACTGCCCGCTGATGGACGTGTTCACTGACTACTGATGGATGTGTTTACTGCCCGCTGATGGACGTGCTCACCGCCCGCTCACTGCCCGCTGATGGATGTGTTCACTGCCCACTGATGGATGTGCTCACTGCCCGCTGATGGACGTGTTCACTGACTACTGATGGATGTGTTCACTGCCCGCTGATGGACGTGTTCACCGCCCACTGATGGACGTGTTCACTGCCCTCTCACTGCCTACTGATGGACGTGTTCACTGCCCACTGATGGACGTGCTCACTGCCCGCTGATGGACGTGTTCACTGCCCTCTCACTGCCCACTGATGGACGTGCTCACTGCCCGCTGATGGACGTGATCACTGCCCGCTGATGGACGTGCTCACTGCCCGCTGATGGACGTGTTCACTGCCCTCTCACTGCCCACTGATGGACGTGTTCACTGCCCACTGATGGACGTGTTCACTGCCCGCTCACTGCCCACTGATGGACGTGTTCACTGCCCGCTGATGGACGTGTTCACTGCCCGCTCACTGCCCACTGATGGACGTGCTCACTGCCCGCTGATGGACGTGTTCACCGCCCGCTGATGGACGTGTTCACCGCCCACTGATGGACGTGTTCACTGCCCGCTCACTGCCCGCTGATGGACGTGTTCACCGCCCGCTGATGGACGTGTTCACCACCCGCTGATGGACGTGCTCACTGCCCGCTGATGGACGTGTTCACTGCCCGCTGATGGACGTGCTCACGGCCCGCTGATGGACGTGTTCACTGCCCGCTGATGGACGTGCTCACTACCCGCGCGTGCTCACTGCCCACTGATGGACGTGCTCACCGCCCGCTGATGGACGTGTTCACTGCCCGCTGATGGATGTGCTCACTGCCCGCTGATGGACGTGTTTACCGCCCGCTGATGGACGTGCGCACTGCCCGCTGATGGACGTGCTCAACGCCCACTGATGGACGTGTTCACTGCCCGCTGATGGACGTGCTCACTACCCACTGATGGACGTGTTGACTGCCCGCTGATGGACGTGTTCACCGCCCACTGATGGACGTGCTCACTGCCCACTGATGGACGTGTTGACTGCCCGCTGATGGACGTGTTCACCGCCCGCTGATGTACGTGTTCACTGCCCACTGATGGACGTGCTCACCGCCCGCTGATGGACGTGTTCACCGCCCGCTGATGGACGTGCTCACTGCCCGCTGATGGACGTGTTCACTGCCCGCTGATGGACGTGTTCACCGCCCGCTCACTGCCCACTGATGGACGTGTTCACCGCCCGCTGATGGACGTGTTCACTGCCCGCTGATAGACGTGTTCACCGCCCGCTGATGGACGTGTTCACCGCCCGCTCACTGCCCACTGATGGACGTGTTCACTTCCCGCTGATGGACGTGCTCACTGCCCGCTGATGGACGTGTTCACCGCCCGCTGATGGACGTGCTCACTGCCCGCTGATGGACGTGTTAAATGCCCGCTGATGGACGTGTTCACTGCCCGCTGATGGACGTGCTCACCGCCCGCTGATGGACGTGCTCACTGCCCGCTGATGGACGTGCTCACCGCCCGCTGATGGACGTGCTCACTGCCCACTGATGGACGTGTTCATTGCCCGCTGATGGACGTGCTCACTGCCCGCTGATGGACGTGTTCACTGCCCAATGATGGACGTGTTCACCGCCCGCTGATGGACGTGTTCACTGCCAGCTCACTGCCCGCTGATGGACGTGCTCACTGCCTGCTGATGGACGTGTTCACTGCCCGCTGATGGATGTGCTCACTGCCCGCTGATGGACATGTTCACTGCCCGCTGATGGACGTGCTCACTGCCCGCTGATGGACGTGCTCACTGCCCGCTGATGGACGTGTTCACTGCCCGCTGATGGACGTGCTCACTGTCCGCTGATGGACGTGATCACTTCCCGCTGATGGACGTGATCACTTCCCGCTGATGGACGTGTTCACCGCCCGCTGATGGATGTCCTCACTGCCCGCTGATGGACGTGTTCACTGCCCGCTGATGGATGTGCTCACTGCCCGCTGATGGACGTGTTCACTGCCCGCTAATGGATGTCCTCACTGCCCGCTGATGGACGTGTTCACTGCCCGCTGATGGACGTGTTCACTGCCCGCTGATGGAAGTGCTCACTGCCCGCTGATGGACGTGCTCACTGCCCACTGATGGACGTGTTCACCGCCCGCTGATGGACGTGATCACTTCCCGCTGATGGACGTGATCACTTCCCGCTGATGGACGTGTTCACCGCCCGCTGATAGACCTATTCACCGCCCGCTGATGGACGTGCTCACTGCCCGCTGATGGACGTGCTCACCGCATGCTGATGGACGTGCTCACTGCCCATGTTCATTGCCCGCTGATGGACGTGCTCACTGCCCGCTGATGGACGTGTTCACTGCCCGCTCACTGCCCGCTGAAGGACGTGCTCACCGCCCGCTGATGGACGTGTTCACTGCCCGCTGATGGACGTGCTCACTACCCACTGATGGATGTGCTCACTGCCCGCTCACTGCCCGCTGATGGACGTGCTCACTGCCCACTGATGGACGTGATCACTGCCCGTTCACTGCCCGCTGATGGACGTGCTCACTGCCCGCTGGTGGACGTGTTCACTGCCCGCTGATGGACGTGCTCACTGCCCGCTCACTGCCCGCTGATGGACGTGTTCACCGCCCGCTGATGGACGTCCTCACTGCCCGCTGATGGACGTGTTCAGCGCCCGCTGATGGACGTGCTCACCGCCCGCTGATGGACGTGTTCACAGCCCGCTGATGGACGTGCTCACCGCCCGCTGATGGACGTGTTCAGCGCCCGCTGATGGACGTGCTCACCGCCCGCTGATGGACGTGTTCACTGCCCGCTGATGGACGTGTTCACTCCCCGCTGATGGACGTGCTCACCGCCCGCTGATGGACGTGTTCACTGCCCGCTGATGGACGTGCTCACTGCCCGCTGATGGACGTGCTCACTCCCCGCTGATGGACGTGTTCACCGCCCGCTGATGGACGTGCTCACTGCCCGCTGATGGACGTGTTCACCGCCCGCTGATGGACGTGCTCACTTCCCGCTGATGGACGTGCTCACTGCCCGCTGATGGACGTGCTCACTGCCCGCTGATGGACGTGTTCACCGCCCGCTGATGGACGTGCTCACCGCCCGCTGATGGACGTGTTCACTGCCCGCTGATGGACGTGCTCACTGCCCGCTGATGGATGTGCTCACTGCCCGCTCACTGCCCGCTGATGGACGTGCTCACTGCCCACTGATGGATGTGCTCACTGCATGCTCACTGCCCACTGATGGACGTGCTCACTGCCCGCTGATGGACGTGCTCACTGCCCAATGATGGACGTGCTCACTGCCCACTGATGGACGTGCTCACCGCCCGCTAATGGACGTGTTCACTGCCCGCTGATGGACGTGCTCACTGCCCGCTCACTGCCCGCTGATGGACGTGCTCACTGCCCGCTGATGGACGTGTTCACTGCCCGCTCACTGCCCGCTGATGGACGTGCTCACCTCCCGCTGATGGACTTGTTCACCGCCCGCTGATGGACGTGCTCACCGCCCGCTGATGGACGTGTTCACCGCCCGCTGATGGACGTGTTCACGGCCCGCTGATGGACGTGCTCACTGCCCGCTGATGGACGTGTTCACTGCCCGCTGATGGACGTGCTCACTGCCCGCTGATGGACGTGCTCACTGCCCGCTGATTGAAGTGCTCACTGCCCGCTGATGGACGTGCTCACTGCCCGCTGATGGACGTGCTCACTGCCCGCTGATGGACGTGTTCACTGCCCGCTGATGGACGTGCTCACTGCCCGCTGATTGAAGTGCTCACCGCCCGCTGATGGACGTGTTCACTGCTCACTGATGGACGTGCTCACTGCCCACTGATGGATGTGTTCACTGCCCGCTGATGGACGTGTTCACTGCCCACTGATGGACGTGCTCACTGCCCACTGATGGATGTGTTCACTGCCCGCTGATGGACGTGTTCACTGCCCACTGATGGACGTGTTCACTGACTACTGATGGATGTGTTCACTGCCCGCTGATGGACGTGTTCACTGCCCACTGATGGAGGTGCTCACTGCCCACTGATGGACGTGTTCACTGCCCGCTCACTGCCCACTGATGGACGTGTTCACTACCCGCTGATGGACGTGCTCACTGCCCGCTGATGGACGTGCTCACTGCCCACTGATGGACGTGTTCACTGCCCGCTCACTGCCCGCTGATGGACGTGTTCACCGCCCGCTGATGGACGTGTTCACTGCCCGCTGATTTACGTGCTCACTGCCCACTGATGGACGTGTTCACCTCCCACTGATGGATGTTCACTGCCCGCTGATGGATGTGCTCACTGCCCGCTGATGGACGTGTCCACTGCCCGCGGAAGGATGTGCTCACTGCCCGCTGATGGACGTGCTCACCGCCCACTGATGGACGTGTTCACCGCCCACTAATGGACGTGTTCGCTGCCCGCTCACTGCCCACTGATGGACGTGCTCACTGCCCGCTAATGGACGTGTTCACCGCCCGCTGATGGACGTGCTCACTGCCCGCTGATGGACGTGCTCACTGCCCGCTGATGGACGTGTTCACTGCCCGCTCACTGCACACTGATGGACGTGCTCACTGCCCGCTGATGGACGTGTTCGCTGCCCGCTCACTGCCCACTGATGGACGTGTTCACTGCCCGCTGATGGACGTGTTCACTGCCCGCTCACTGCCCACTGATGGACGTGCTCACTGCCCGCTAATGGACGTGTTCACCGCCCGCTGATGGACGTGTTCACCGCCCACTGATGGACGTGTTCACTGCCCGCTCACTGCCCGCTGATGGACGTGTTCACCGCCCGCTGATGGACGTGCTCACTGCCCGCTGATGGACGTGTTCACTGCCCGCTGATGGACGTGCTCTCTGCCCTCTGATGGACGTTTTCACTGCCCGCTGATGTACGTGTTCACTGCCCGCTGATGGACGTGCTCACTGCCCGCGCGTGCTCACTGCCCGCTGATGGACGTGTTCACCGCCCGCTGATGGACGTGTTGACTGCCCGCTGATGGACGTGTTCACCGCCCGCTGATGTACGTGTTCACTGCCCACTGATGGACGTGCTCAATGCCCGCTGATGGACGTGCTCACCGCCCGCTGATGGACGTGCTCACTGCCCACTGATGGACGTGTTCATTGCCCGCTGATGGACGTGCTCACTGCCCGCTGATGGACGTGTTCACTGCCCAATGATGGACGTGTTAACCGCCCGCTGATGGACGTGTTCACTGCCAGCTCACTGCCCGCTGATGGACGTGCTCACTGCCCGCTGATGTACGTGCTCACTGCCCGCTCACTGCCCGCTGATGGACGTGCTCACTGCCCGCTGATGGACGTGTTCACTGCCCGCTGATGGACGTGCTCACTGCCCGCTGATGGACGTGTTCACTGCCCACTGATGGACGTGCTCACTGCCCACTGATGGATGTGTTCTCTGCCCGCTGATGGACGTGCTCACTGCCCACTGATGGATGTGCTCACTGCCCGCTGATGGACGTGTTCACTGACTACTGATAGATGTGTTTACTGCCCGCTGATGGACGTGCTCACCGCCCGCTCACTGCCCGCTGATGGATGTGTTCACTGCCCACTGATGGATGTGCTCACTGCCCGCTGATGGACGTGTTCACTGACTACTGATGGATGTGTTCACTGCCCGCTGATGGACGTGTTCACTGCCCACTGATGGACGTGCTCACTGCCCACTGATGGATGTGTTCTCTGCCCGCTGATGGACGTGCTCACTGCCCACTGATGGATGTGTTCACTGCCCACTGATGGACGTGCTCACTGCCCACTGATGGATGTGTTCACTGCCCACTGATGGACGTGCTCACTGCCCACTGATGGATGTGCTCACTGCCCGCTGATGGACGTGTTCACTGACTACTGATAGATGTGTTTACTGCCCGCTGATGGACGTGCTCACCGCCCGCTCACTGCCCGCTGATGGATGTGTTCACTGCCCACTGATGGATGTGCTCACTGCCCGCTGATGGACGTGTTCACTGACTACTGATGGATGTGTTCACTGCCCGCTGATGGACGTGTTCACTGCCCGCTGATGGACGTGCTCTCTGCCCTCTGATGGACGTGTTCACTGCCCGCTGATGTACGTGTTCACTGCCCGCTGATGGACGTGCTCACTGCCCGCGCGTGCTCACTGCCCGCTGATGGACGTGTTCACCGCCCGCTGATGGACGTGTTGACTGCCCGCTGATGGACGTGTTCACCGCCCGCTGATGGACGTGTTCACTGCCCACTGATGGACGTGCTCACTGCCCGCTGATGGACGTGCTCACTGCCGCTGATGGCCGTGCTCACTGCCCTCTGATGGACGTTCTCACTGCCCGCTGATGGACGTGCTCACAGCCCGCTGATGGACGTGCTCACTGCCCACTGATGGACGTGTTCATTGCCCGCTGATGGACGTGCTCACTGCCCGCTGATGGACGTGTTCACTGCCCAATGATGGACGTGTTCACTGCCCGCTGATGGACGTGTTCACTGCCAGCTCACTGCCCGCTGATGGACGTGCTCACTGCCCGCTGATGGACGTGTTCACTGCCCAATGATGGACGTGTTCACTGCCCGCTCACTGCCCGCTGATGGACGTGTTCACTGCCCACTGATGGACGTGCTCACTGCCCACTGATGGATGTGTTCACTGCCCGCTGATGGACGTGCTCACTGCCCACTGATGGATGTGCTCACTGCCCGCTGATGGACGTGTTCACTGACTACTGATGGATGTGTTTACTGCCCGCTGATGGACGTGCTCACCGCCCGCTCACTGCCCGCTGATGGATGTGTTCACTGCCCACTGATGGATGTGCTCACTGCCCGCTGATGGACGTGTTCACTGACTACTGATGGATGTGTTCACTGCCCGCTGATGGACGTGCTCTCTGCCCTCTGATGGACGTGTTCACTGCCCGCTGATGTACGTGTTCACTGCCCGCTGATGGACGTGCTCACTGCCCGCGCGTGCTCACTGCCCGCTGATGGACGTGTTCACCGCCCGCTGATGGACGTGTTGACTGCCCACTGATGGACGTGTTCACCGCCCGCTGATGTACGTGTTCACTGCCCACTGATGGACGTGCTCACTGCCCGCTGATGGACGTGTTCACCGCCCGCTGATGTACGTGTTCACTGCCCACTGATGGACGTGCTCACTGCCCGCTGATGGACGTGCTCACTGCCCGCTGATGGCCGTGCTCACTGCCCTCTGATGGACGTTCTCACTGCCCGCTGATGGACGTGCTCACAGCCCGCTGATGGACGTGCTCACTGCCCACTGATGGACGTGCTCACTGCCCTCTGATGGACGTGTTCACCGCCCGCTGATGGACGTGCTCACAGCCCGCTGATGGACGTGCTCACTGCCCACTGATGGACGTGTTCATTGCCCGCTGATGGACGTGCTCACTGCCCGCTGATGGACGTGTTCACTGCCCAATGATGGACGTGTTCACCGCCCGCTGATGGACGTGTTCACTGCCAGCTCACTGCCCGCTGATGGACGTGCTCACACCCGCTGATGTACGTGCTCACTGCCCGCTCACTGCCCGCTGATGGACGTGCTCACTGCCCGCTGATGGACGTGTTCACTGCCCGCTGATGGACGTGCTCACTGCCCGCTGATGGACGTGTTCACTGCCCAATGATGGACGTGTTCACTGCCCGCTCACTGCCCGCTGATGGACGTGTTCACTGCCCACTGATGGACGTGCTCACTGCCCACTGATGGATGTGTTCACTGCCCGCTGATGGACGTGCTCACTGCCCACTGATGGATGTGCTCACTGCCCGCTGATGGACGTGTTCACTGACTACTGATGGATGTGTTTACTGCCCGCTGATGGACGTGCTCACCGCCCGCTCACTGCCCGCTGATGGATGTGTTCACTGCCCACTGATGGATGTGCTCACTGCCCGCTGATGGACGTGTTCACTGACTACTGATGGATGTGTTCACTGCCCGCTGATGGACGTGTTCACCGCCCACTGATGGACGTGTTCACTGCCCTCTCACTGCCTACTGATGGACGTGTTCACTGCCCACTGATGGACGTGCTCACTGCCCGCTGATGGACGTGTTCACTGCCCTCTCACTGCCCACTGATGGACGTGCTCACTGCCCGCTGATGGACGTGATCACTGCCCGCTGATGGACGTGCTCACTGCCCGCTGATGGACGTGTTCACTGCCCTCTCACTGCTCACTGATGGACGTGTTCACTGCCCACTGATGGACGTGTTCACTGCCCGCTCACTGCCCACTGATGGACGTGTTCACTGCCCGCTGATGGACGTGTTCACTGCCCGCTCACTGCCCACTGATGGACGTGCTCACTGCCCGCTGATGGACGTGTTCACCGCCCGCTGATGGACGTGTTCACCGCCCACTGATGGACGTGTTCACTGCCCGCTCACTGCCCGCTGATGGACGTGTTCACCGCCCGCTGATGGACGTGTTCACCACCCGCTGATGGACGTGCTCACTGCCCGCTGATGGACGTGTTCACTGCCCGCTGATGGACGTGCTCTCTGCCCTCTGATGGACGTGCTCACGGCCCGCTGATGGACGTGTTCACTGCCCGCTGATGGACGTGCTCACTACCCGCGCGTGCTCACTGCCCACTGATGGACGTGCTCACCGCCCGCTGATGGACGTGTTCACTGCCCGCTGATGGATGTGCTCACTGCCCGCTGATGGACGTGTTTACCGCCCGCTGATGGACGTGCGCACTGCCCGCTGATGGACGTGCTCAACGCCCACTGATGGACGTGTTCACTGCCCGCTGATGGACGTGCTCACTGCCCACTGATGGACGTGTTGACTGCCCGCTGATGGACGTGTTCACCGCCCACTGATGGACGTGCTCACTGCCCACTGATGGACGTGTTGACTGCCCGCTGATGGACGTGTTCACCGCCCGCTGATGTACGTGTTCACTGCCCACTGATGGACGTGCTCACCGCCCGCTGATGGACGTGTTCACCGCCCGCTGATGGACGTGCTCACTGCCCGCTGATGGACGTGTTCACTGCCCGCTGATGGACGTGTTCACCGCCCGCTCACTGCCCACTGATGGACGTGTTCACCGCCCGCTGATGGACGTGTTCACTGCCCGCTGATAGACGTGTTCACCGCCCGCTGATGGACGTGTTCACCGCCCGCTCACTGCCCACTGATGGACGTGTTCACTTCCCGCTGATGGACGTGCTCACTGCCCGCTGATGGACGTGTTCACCGCCCGCTGATGGACGTGCTCACTGCCCGCTGATGGACGTGTTAAATGCCCGCTGATGGACGTGTTCACTGCCCGCTGATGGACGTGCTCACCGCCCGCTGATGGACGTGCTCACTGCCCGCTGATGGACGTGCTCACTGCCCGCTGATGGACGTGCTCACCGCCCGCTGATGGACGTGTTCATTGCCCGCTGATGGACGTGCTCACTGCCCGCTGATGGACGTGTTCACTGCCCAATGATGGACGTGTTCACCGCCCGCTGATGGACGTGTTCACTGCCAGCTCACTGCCCGCTGATGGACGTGCTCACTGCCCGCTGATGTACGTGCTCACTGCCCGCTCACTGCCCGCTGATGGACGTGTTCACTGCCCGCTGATGGACGTGCTCACTGCCCGCTGATGGACGTGTTCACTGCCCGCTCACTGCCCGCTGATGGACGTGTTCACTGCCCACTGATGGACGTGCTCACTGCCCACTGATGGATGTGTTCACTGCCCGCTGATGGACGTGCTCACTGCCCACTGATGGATGTGCTCACTGCCCGCTGATGGACGTGTTCACTGACTACTGATAGATGTGTTTACTGCCCGCTGATGGACGTGCTCACCGCCCGCTCACTGCCCGCTGATGGATGTGTTCACTGCCCACTGATGGATGTGCTCACTGCCCGCTGATGGACGTGTTCACTGACTACTGATGGATGTGTTCACTGCCCGCTGATGGACGTGTTCACTGCCCGCTGATGGACGTGCTCTCTGCCCTCTGATGGACGTGTTCACTGCCCGCTGATGTACGTGTTCACTGCCCGCTGATGGACGTGCTCACTGCCCGCGCGTGCTCACTGCCCGCTGATGGACGTGTTCACCGCCCGCTGATGGACGTGTTGACTGCCCGCTGATGGACGTGTTCACCGCCCGCTGATGGACGTGTTCACTGCCCACTGATGGACGTGCTCACTGCCCGCTGATGGACGTGCTCACTGCCCGCTGATGGCCGTGCTCACTGCCCTCTGATGGACGTTCTCACTGCCCGCTGATGGACGTGCTCACAGCCCGCTGATGGACGTGCTCACTGCCCACTGATGGACGTGTTCATTGCCCGCTGATGGACGTGCTCACTGTCCGCTGATGGACGTGTTCACTGCCCAATGATGGACGTGTTCACCGCCCGCTGATGGACGTGTTCACTGCCAGCTCACTGCCCGCTGATGGACGTGCTCACTGCCCGCTGATGGACGTGTTCACTGCCCAATGATGGACGTGTTCACTGCCCGCTCACTGCCCGCTGATGGACGTGTTCACTGCCCACTGATGGACGTGCTCACTGCCCACTGATGGATGTGTTCACTGCCCGCTGATGGACGTGCTCACTGCCCACTGATGGATGTGCTCACTGCCCGCTGATGGACGTGTTCACTGACTACTGATGGATGTGTTCACTGCCCGCTGATGGACGTGTTCACTGCCCGCTGATGGACGTGCTCTCTGCCCTCTGATGGACGTGTTCACTGCCCGCTGATGTACGTGTTCACTGCCCGCTGATGGACGTGCTCACTGCCCGCGCGTGCTCACTGCCCGCTGATGGACGTGTTCACCGCCCGCTGATGGACGTGTTGACTGCCCGCTGATGGACGTGTTCACCGCCCGCTGATGTACGTGTTCACTGCCCACTGATGGACGTGCTCACTGCCCGCTGATGGACGTGCTCACTGCCCGCTGATGGCCGTGCTCACTGCCCTCTGATGGACGTTCTCACTGCCCGCTGATGGACGTGCTCACAGCCCGCTGATGGACGTGCTCACTGCCCACTGATGGACGTGTTCATTGCCCGCTGATGGACGTGCTCACTGCCCTCTGATGGACGTGTTCACCGCCCGCTGATGGACGTGCTCACAGCCCGCTGATGGACGTGCTCACTGCCCACTGATGGACGTGTTCATTGCCCGCTGATGGACGTGCTCACTGCCCGCTGATGGACGTGTTCACTGCCCAATGATGGACGTGTTCACCGCCCGCTGATGGACGTGTTCACTGCCAGCTCACTGCCCGCTGATGGACGTGCTCACACCCGCTGATGTACGTGCTCACTGCCCGCTCACTGCCCGCTGATGGACGTGCTCACTGCCCGCTGATGGACGTGTTCACTGCCCGCTGATGGACGTGCTCACTGCCCGCTGATGGACGTGTTCACTGCCCAATGATGGACGTGTTCACTGCCCGCTCACTGCCCGCTGATGGACGTGTTCACTGCCCACTGATGGACGTGCTCACTGCCCACTGATGGATGTGCTCACTGCCCGCTGATGGACGTGCTCACTGCCCACTGATGGATGTGCTCACTGCCCGCTGATGGACGTGTTCACTGACTACTGATGGATGTGTTTACTGCCCGCTGATGGACGTGCTCACCGCCCGCTCACTGCCCGCTGATGGATGTGTTCACTGCCCACTGATGGATGTGCTCACTGCCCGCTGATGGACGTGTTCACTGACTACTGATGGATGTGTTCACTGCCCGCTGATGGACGTGTTCACCGCCCACTGATGGACGTGTTCACTGCCCTCTCACTGCCTACTGATGGACGTGCTCACTGCCCACTGATGGACGTGCTCACTGCCCGCTGATGGACGTGTTCACTGCCCTCTCACTGCCCACTGATGGACGTGTTCACTGCCCACTGATGGACATGTTCACCGCCCGCTGATGGATGTGTTCACTGCCCGCTGATGGACGTGATCACTGCCCGCTGATGGACGTGTTCACTGCCCACTGATGGATGTGCTCACTGCCCACTGATGGACGTGTTCACTGCCCGCTGATGGATGTGCTCACTGCCCGCTGATGGACGTGCTCACCGCCCACTGATGGACGTGCTCACTGCCCGCTGATGGACGTGCTCACTGCCCGCTGATGGACGTGCTCACTGCCCACTGATGGATGTGTTCACTGCCCACTGATGGACGTGTTCACTGCCCGCTCACTGTCCACTGATGGACGTGTTCACTGCTCGCTGATGGACATGTTCACTGCCCGCTCACTGCCCACTGATGGACGTGCTCACTGCCCGCTGATGGACGTGTTCACTGCCCGCTGATGGACGTGCTCACTGCCCGCTGATGGACGTGTTCACCGCCCGCTGATGGACGTGTTCACTGCCAGCTCACTGCCCGCTGATGGACGTGTTCACCGCCCGCTGATGGACGTGCTCACCGCCCGCTGATGGACGTGTTCACTGCCTGCTCACTGCCCGCTGATGGACGTGTTCATCGCCCGCTGATGGACGTGCTCACTGCCCTCTGATGGACGTGCTCACTGCCCGCTGATGGACGTGCTCTCTGCCCTCTGATGGACGTGCTCTCAGCCCTCTTATGGACGTGTTCACTGCCCGCTGATGGACGTGTTCACTGTGCTGATGGACGTTTTCACTGCACGCGCGAGCTCACTGCCCGCTGATGGACGTGTTCACCGCCCGCTGATGGACGTGCTCACTGCCCACTGATGGACGTGTTCACTGCCCGCTGATGGACGTGCTCACTGCCCACTGATGGACGTGTTGACTGCCCGCTGATGGACGTGTTCACCGCCCACTGATGGACGTGCTCACTGCCCACTGATGGACGTGTTGACTGCCCGCTGATGGACGTGTTCACCGCCCGCTGATGTACGTGTTCACTGCCCACTGATGGACGTGCTCACCGCCCGCTGATGGACGTGTTGACTGCCCGCTCATGGACGTGTTCACCGCCCGCTGATGGACGTGCTCACTGCCCGCTGATGGACGTGCTCACTGCCCGCTGATGGACGTGCTCACCGCCCACTGATGGACGTGTTCACCGCCCGCTGATGGACGTGTTCACTGCCCGCTGATGGACGTGTTCACCGCCCGCTCACTGCCCACTGATGGACGTGTTCACCGCCCGCTAATGGACGTGTTCACTGCCCGCTGA
The DNA here is from genome assembly GCF_044704955.1 of Pristiophorus japonicus. Taxonomy (NCBI): domain Eukaryota; kingdom Metazoa; phylum Chordata; class Chondrichthyes; family Pristiophoridae; genus Pristiophorus; species Pristiophorus japonicus. The sequence continues at coordinate 404,923 of NW_027253707.1, forward strand.
TAGACGTGTTCACCGCCCGCTGATGGACGTGTTCACCGCCCGCTCACTGCCCACTGATGGACGTGTTCACTGCCCGCTGATGGACGTGCTCACTGCCCGCTGATGGACGTGTTCACCGCCCGCTGATGGACGTGCTCACTGCCCGCTGATGGATGTGTTAAATGCCCGCTGATGGACGTGCTCACTGCCCGCGCGTGCTCACTGCCCGCTGATGGACGTGTTCACTGCCCACTGATGGACGTGTTCACTGCCCGCTGATGGACGTGCTCACTGCCCACTGATGGACGTGTTCACTGCCCGCTGATGGATGTGTTCACTGCCCGCTGATGAACGTGTTCACCGCCCGCTGATGGACGTGCTCACCGCCCGCTGATGGACGTGCTCACCGCCCGCTGATGGACGTGTTCACTGCCCACTGATGGACGTGTTCACTGCCCGCTCACTGCCCACTGATGGACGTGTTCACTGCCCACTGATGGACGTGCTCACTGCCCGCTGATGGACGTGTTCACCGCCCGCTCACTGCCCACTGATGGACGTGTTCACTGCCCGCTGATGGACGTGTTCACTGCCCGCTCACTGCCCACTGATGGACGTGCTCACTGACCGCTGATGGACGTGTTCACCGCCCACTGATGGACGTGTTCACTGCCCGCTCACTGCCCGCTGATGGACGTGTTCACTGCCCGCTGATGGACGTGTTCTCTGCCCTCTGATGGACGTGCTCACTGCCCGCTGATGGACGTGTTCACTGCCCGCTGATGGACGTGCTCACTGCCCGCTGATGGACGTGCTCACAGCCCGAGCGTGCTCACTGCCCGCTGATGGACGTGTTCACTGCCCGCTGATGGACGTGCTCTCAGCCCTCTTATGGACGTGTTCACTGCCCGCTGATGGACGTGTTCACTGCCCGCTGATGGACGTGTTCACTGCCCGCGCGAGCTCACTGCCCGCTGATGGATGTGTTCACTGACTCCTGATGGATCTGTTCACTGCCCACTGATGGACGTGCTCACTGCCCACTGATGGATGTGCTCACTGCCCACTGATGGATGTGTTCACTGCCCGCTCACTGCCCACTGATGGACGTGTTCACTGCCCGCTGATGGACGTGCTCACTGCCCACTGATGGACGTGCTCACTGCCCGCTGATGGACGTGCTCACTGCCCGCTGATGGACGTGTTCACTGCCTGCTCACTGCCCGCTGATGGACGTGTTCACTGCCCGCTGATGGACGTGTTCACTGCCCACTGATGGACGTGTTCACCGCCCGCTGATGGACGTGTTCACTGCCCGCTGATGGACGTGCTCACTGCCCGCTGATGGACGTGCTCACTCCCCACTGATGGACGTGTTCACTGCCCACTGATGGACGTGTTCACTGCCCACTGATGGATGTGCTCACTGCCCGCTGATGGACGTGTTCACTGCCCGCTGATGGATGTGCTCACTGCCCGCTGATGGATGTGTTCACCGCCCACTGATGGACATGTTCACTGCCCGCTCACTGCCCGCTGATGGACGTGTTCACCGCCCGCTGATGGACATGTTCACCACCCGCTGATGGACGTGCTCACTGCCCGCTGATGGACGTGTTCACTGCCCGCTGATGGACGTGCTCTCTGCCCTCTGATGGACGTGCTCACGGCCTGCTGATGGACGTGTTCACTGCCCGCTGATGAACGTGCTCACTACCCGCGCGTGCTCACTGCCCACTGATGGACGTGCTCACCGCCCGCTGATGGACGTGTTCACTGCCCGCTGATGGATGTGCTCACTGCCCGCTGATGGACGTGTTCACCGCCCGCTGATGGACGTGCTCACTGCCCACTGATGGACGTGCTCACTGCCCACTGATGGACGTGTTCACTGCCCGCTGATGGACGTGCTCACTGCCCACTGATGGACGTGTTGACTGCCCGCTGATGGACGTGTTCACCGCCCACTGATGGACGTGTTGACTGCCCGCTGATGGACGTGTTCACCGCCCGCTGATGTACGTGTTCACTGCCCACTGATGGACGTGCTCACCGCCCGCTGATGGACGTGTTCACCGCCCGCTGATGGACGTGCTCACTGCCCACTGATGGACGTGTTGACTGCCCGCTCATGGACGTGTTCACCGCCCGCTAATGTACGTGCTCACTGCCCGCTGATGGACGTGCTCACTGCCCTCTGATGGACGTGCTCACTGCCCGCTGATGGACGTGCTCACTGCCCACTGATGGACGTGTTCACCGCCCGCTGATGGACGTGTTCACCGCCCGCTGATGGACGTGTTCACTGCCCGCTGATGGACGTGTTCACCGCCCGCTCACTGCCCACTGATGGACGTGTTCACCGCCCGCTGATGGACGTGTTCACTGCCCGCTGATAGACGTGTTCACCGCCCGCTGATGGACGTGTTCACCGCCCGCTCACTGCCCACTGATGGACGTGCTCACTGCCCGCTGATGGACGTGCTCACTGCCCGCTGATGGACGTGTTCACCGCCCGCTGATGGACGTGCTCACTGCCCGCTGATGGATGTGTTAAATGCCCGCTGATGGACGTGCTCACTGCCCGCGCGTGCTCACTGCCCGCTGATGGACGTGTTCACTGCCCACTGATGGACGTGTTCACTGCCCGCTGATGGACGTGCTCACTGCCCACTGATGGACGTGTTCACTGCCCGCTGATGGATGTGTTCACTGCCCGCTGATGAACGTGTTCACCGCCCGCTGATGGACGTGCTCACCGCCCGCTGATGGACGTGTTCACTGCCCACTGATGGATGTGTTCACTGCCCGCTCACTGCCCACTGATGGACGTGTTCACTGCCCACTGATGGACGTGCTCACTGCCCGCTGATGGACGTGTTCACCGCCCGCTCACTGCCCACTGATGGACGTGTTCACTGCCCGCTGATGGACGTGTTCACTGCCCGCTCACTGCCCACTGATGGACGTGCTCACTGACCGCTGATGGACGTGTTCACCGCCCACTGATGGACGTGTTCACTGCCCGCTCACTGCCCGCTGATGGACGTGTTCACTGCCCGCTGATGGACGTGTTCTCTGCCCTCTGATGGACGTGTTCACTGCCCGCTGATGGACGTGCTCACTGCCCGCTGATGGACGTGCTCACTGCCCGCTGATGGACGTGTTCACTGCCCGCTGATGGACATGCTCACTGCCCGCTGATGGACGTGTTCACCGCCCGCTGATGGACGTGCTCACTGCCCGCTGATGGACGTGTTCACTGCCAGCTCACTGCCCGCTGATGGACGTGTTCACCGCCCGCTGATGGACGTGCTCACCGCCCGCTGATGGACGTGTTCACTGCCCGCTCACTGCCTGCTGATGGACGTGTTCATCGCCCGCTGATGGACGTGCTCACTGCCCGCTGATGGACGTGTTCACCGCCTGCTGATGGACGTGTTCACCGCCCGCTGATGGACGTGCTCACTGCCCTCTGATGGACGTGCTCACTGCCCGCTGATGGACTTGTTCACTGCCCACTGATGGACGTGTTCACTGCCCGCTCACTGCCCGCTGATGGACGTGTTCACCGCCCGCTGATGGACGTGCTCACTGCCCGCTGATGGACGTGTTCACTGCCCGCTGATGGACGTGCTCACTGCCCGCTGATGGACGTGTTCACCGCCCGCTGATGGACGTGTTCACCGCCCGCTGATGGACGTGCTCACTGCCCTCTGATGGACGTGCTCACTGCCCGCTGATGGACGTGCTCTCTGCCCTCTGATGGACGTGCTCTCTGCCCTCTGATGGACGTGTTCACTGCCCGCTGATGGACGTGTTCACTGCCCGCGCGATCTCACTGCCCGCTGATGGATGTGTTCACTGACTCCTGATGGATCTGTTCACTGCCCGCTGATGGACGTGCTCACTGCCCACTGATGGATGTGCTCACTGCTCACTGATGGACGTGTTCACTGCCCGCTCACTGCCCACTGATGGACGTGTTCACTGCCCACTGATGGATGTGCTCACTGCCAGCTGATGGACGTGCTCACTGCCCGCTGATGGACGTGTTCACTGCCCACTGATGGACGTGTTCACTGCCTGCTCACTGCCCGCTGATGGACGTGTTCACTGTCCACTGATGGACGTGTTCACCGCCCGCTGATGGACGTGATCACTGCCCGCTGATGGACGTGTTCACTGCCCGCTGATGGACGTGTTCACTGCCCGCTGATGGATGTGCTCACTGCCCGCTGATGGACGTGTTCACTGCCCGCTGATGGATGTGCTCACTGCCCGCTGATGGACGTGCTCACCGCCCGCTGATGGACGTGTTCACCGCCCGCTGATGGACGTGCTCACTGCCCGCTGATGGACGTGTTCACCGCCCGCTGATGGACGTGCTCACTGCCCGCTGATGGACGTGCTCACTGCCCACTGATGGACGTGTTCACTGCCCGCTCACTGTCCACTGATGGACGTGTTCACTGCCCGCTGATGGACGTGTTCACTGCCCGCTCACTGCCCACTGATGGACGTGTTCACCGCCCGCTGATGGACGTGTTCACCGCCCACTGATGGACGTGTTCACTGCCCGCTCACTGCCCGCTGATGGACGTGTTCACCGCCCGCTGATGGACGTGTTCACCGCCCGCTGATGGACGTGCTCACTGCCCGCTGATGGACGTGCTCACTGCCCGCTGACGTACGTGCTCACTGCCCGCTCACTGCCCACTGATGGACGTGCTCACTGACCGCTGATGGACGTACTCACTGCCCGCTGATGGACTTGTTCACTGCCCGCTGATGGACGTGCTCTCTGCCCTCTGATGGACGTGCTCACTGCCCGCTGATGGACGTGTTCACTGCCCGCTGATGGACGTGCTCACTGCCCGCTGATGGACGTGTTCACTGCCCGCTGATGGACGTGCTCACTGCCCACTGATGGACGTGTTCACTGCCCGCTCACTGCCCACCGATGGACGTGTTCACTGCCCACTGATGGACGTGCTCACTGCCCGCTGATGGACGTGTTCACCGCCCGCTCACTGCCCACTGATGGACGTGTTCACTGCCCGCTGATGGACGTGTTCACTGCCCGCTCACTGCCCATTGATGGACGTGCTCACTGACCGCTGATGGACGTGTTCACCGCCCACTGATGGACGTGTTCACTGCCCGCTCACTGCCCGCTGATGGACGTGTTCACTGCCCGCTGATGGACGTGTTCTCTGCCCTCTGATGGACGTGCTCACTGCCCGCTGATGGACGTGTTCACTGCCCGCTGATGGACGTGCTCACTGCCCGCTGATGGACGTGCTCACAGCCCGCGCGTGCTCACTGCCCGCTGATGGACGTGTTCACTGCCCGCTGATGGACGTGCTCACTGCCCGCTGATGGACGTGTTCACCGCCCGCTGATGGACGTGCTCACTGCCCGCTGATGGACGTGTTCACTGCCAGCTCACTGCCCGCTGATGGACGTGTTCACCGCCCGCTGATGGACGTGTTCACCGCCCGCTGATGGACGTGTTCACTGCCCGCTCACTGCCTGCTGATGGACGTGTTCATCGCCCGCTGATGGACGTGCTCACTGCCCGCTGATGGACGTGTTCACCGCCTGCTGATGGACGTGTTCACCGCCCGCTGATGGACGTGCTCACTGCCCTCTGATGGACGTGCTCACTGCCCGCTGATGGACGTGTTCACTGCCCACTGATGGACGTGTTCACTGCCCGCTCACTGCCCGCTGATGGACGTGTTGGACGTGCTCACTGCCCGCTGATGGACGTGTTCACCGCCCGCTGATGGACGTGTTCACCGCCCGCTGATGGACGTGCTCACTGCCCGCTGATGGACTTGCTCACTGCCCGCTGATGGACGTGTTCACTGCCCGCTGATGGACGTGCTCTCTGCCCTCTGATGGACGTGTTCACTGCCCGCTGATGGACGTGCTCACTGCCCACTGATGGATGTGCTCACTGCCCACTGATGGACGTGTTCACTTCCCGCTCACTGCCCACTGATGGACGTGTTCACTGCCCACTGATGGACGTGCTCACTGCCCGCTGATGGACGTGCTCACTGCCCGCTGATGGACGTGTTCACTGCCCACTGATGGACGTGTTCACTGCCTGCTCACTGCCCGCTGATGGACGTGTTCACTGCCCGCTGATGGACGTGTTCACTGCCCACTGATGGATGTGCTCACTGCCCGCTGATGGACGTGTTCACTGCCCGCTGATGGATGTGCTCACTGCCCGCTGATGGACGTGCTCACCGCCCGCTGATGGACGTGTTCACCGCCCTCTGATGGACGTGCTCACTGCCCGCTGATGGACGTGTTCACCGCCCGCTGATGGACGTGCTCACTGCCCGCTGATGGACGTGCTCACTGCCCGCTGATGGACGTGCTCACTGCCCACTGATGGACGTGTTCACTGCCCGCTCACTGTCCACTGATGGACGTGTTCACTGCCCGCTGATGGACGTGTTCACTGCCCGCTGACTGCCCACTGATGGACGTGCTCACTGCCTGCTGATGGACGTGTTCACCGCCCGCTGATGGACGTGTTCACCGCCCACTGATGGACGTGTTCACTGCCCGCTCACTGCCTGATGATGGACGTGTTCACCGCCCGCTGATGGACGTGTTCACTGCCCGCTGATGGACGTGCTCACTGCCCGCTGACGGACGTGCTCACTGCCCGCTCACTGCCCACTGATGGACGTGCTCACTGACCGCTGATGGACGTGTTCACCGCCCGCTGATGGACGTGCTCACTGCCCGCTGATGGACGTGCTCACTGCCCGCTGACGGACGTGCTCACTGCCCGCTCACTGCCCACTGATGGACGTGCTCACTGACCGCTGATGGACGTGTTCACCGCCCGCTGATGGACGTGTTCACCGCCCACTGATGGACGTGCTCACTGACCGCTGATGGACGTGTTCACCGCCCGCTGATGGACGTGCTCACTGCCCACTGATGGATGTGCTCACTGCCCGCTGATGGACGTGTTCACCGCCCGCTGATGGACGTGTTCACCGCCGGCTGATGGACGTGCTCACTGCCCGCTGATGGACGTGTTCACTGCCCGCTGATGGACGTGCTCTCTGCCCTCTGATGGACGTGCTCACTGCCCGCTGATGGACATGTTCACTGCCCGCTGATGGACGTGCTCACTGCCCGCTGATGGACGTGCTCACTGCCCGCGCGTGCTCACTGCCCGCTGATGGACGTGTTCACTGCCCGCTGATGGACGTGTTCACCGCCCGCTGATGGACTTGTTCACCGCCCGCTGATGGACGTGCTCACCGCCCGTTCACTGCCCGCTGATGGACGTGTTCATCGCCCGCTGATGGACGTGCTCACTGCCCTCTGATGGACGTGCTCACTGCCCGCTGATGGACGTGCTCTCTGCCCTCTGATGGACGTGCTCTCAGCCCTCTGATGGACGTGTTCACTGCCCGCTGATGGACGTGTTCACTGCCCGCTGATGGACGTGTTCACTGCCCGCGCGAGCTCACTGCCCGCTGATGGATGTGTTCACTGACTCCTGATGGATCTGTTCACTGCCCACTGATGGACGTGCTCACTGCCCACTGATGGATGTGCTCACTGCCCACTGATGAACGTGTTCACTGCCCGCTCACTGCCCACTGATGGACGTGTTCACTGCCCGCTGATGGACGTGCTCACTGCCCACTGATGGACGTGCTCACTGCCCGCTGATGGACGTGCTCATTGCCCACTGATGGACGTGCTCACTGCCCGCTGATGGACGTGTTCACTGCCCGCTGATGGACGTGCTCACTGCCCGCTGACGGACGTGCTCACTGCCCGCTCACTGCCCACTGATGGACGTGCTCACTGACCGCTGATGGACGTGTTCACCGCCCGCTGATGGACGTGCTCACTGCCCGCTGATGGACGTGCTCACTGCCCGCTGACGGACGTGCTCACTGCCCGCTCACTGCCCACTGATGGACGTGCTCACTGACCGCTGATGGACGTGTTCACCGCCCGCTGATGGACGTGTTCACCGCCCACTGATGGACGTGTTCAATGCCCGCTCACTGCCCGCTGATGGACGTGTTCACCGCCCGCTGATGGATGTGCTCACTGCCCGCTGATGGACGTGTTCACCGCCCGCTGATGGACGTGTTCACCGCCGGCTGATGGACGTGCTCACTGCCCGCTGATGGACGTGTTCACTGCCCGCTGATGGACGTGCTCTCTGCCCTCTGATGGACGTGCTCACTGCCCGCTGATGGACATGTTCACTGCCCGCTGATGGACGTGCTCACTGCCCGCTGATGGACGTGCTCACTGCACGCGCGTGCTCACTGCCCGCTGATGGACGTGTTCACTGCCCGCTGATGGACGTGCTCACTGCCCGCTGATGGACGTGTTCACCGCCCGCTGATGGACGTGTTCACTGCCAGCTCACCGCCCGCTGATGGACGTGTTCACCGCCCGCTGATGGACGTGCTCACCGCCCGCTGATGGACGTGTTCACTGCCCGCTCACTGCCCGCTGATGGACGTGTTCATCGCCCGCTGATGGACGTGCTCACTGCCCTCTGATGGACGTGCTCACTGCCCGCTGATGGACGTGCTCTCTGCCCTCTGATGGACGTGCTCTCAGCCCTCTGATGGACGTGTTCACTGCCCGCTGATGGACGTGTTCACTGCCCGCGCGAGCTCACTGACCGCTGATGGATGTGTTCACTGACTCCTGATGGATCTGTTCACTGCCCACTGATGGACGTGCTCACTGCCCACTGATGGATGTGCTCACTGCCCACTGATGGACGTGTTCACTGCCCGCTCACTGCCCACTGATGGACGTGTTCACTGCCCGCTGATGGACGTGCTCACTGCCCACTGATGGACGTGCTCACTGCCCGCTGATGGACGTGCTCACTGCCCGCTGATGGACGTGTTCACTGCCTGCTCACTGCCCGCTGATGGACGTGTTCACCGCCCGCTGATGGACGTGTTCACTGCCCGCTGATGGACGTGTTCACCGCCCGCTGATGGACGTGCTCACTGCCCGCTGATGGACGTGCTCACTGCCCGCTGATGGATGTGTTCACTTCCCACTGATGGACGTGTTCACTGCCCGCTCACTGTCCACTGATGGACGTGTTCACCGCCCGCTGATGGACGTGCTCACTGCCCGCTGATGGACGTGCTCACTGCCCACTGATGGACGTGTTCACCGCCCGCTGATGGACGTGCTCACTGCCCGCTGATGGACGTGCTCACTGCCCGCTGATGGACGTGTTCACTGCCCGCTGATGGACGTGCTCACCGCCCGCTGATGGACGTGTTCACCGCCCACTGATGGACGTGCTCACTGCCCGCTGATGGACGTGCTCACTGCCCGCTGATGGATGTGCTCACTGCCCGCTGATGGACGTGCTCACCGCCCACTGATGGACGTGTTCACCGCCCACTGATGGACGTGCTCACTGCCCGCTGATGGACGTGTTCACTGCCCGCTCACTGCCCACTGATGGACATGCTCACTGCCCGCTGATGGACGTGTTCACCGCCCGCTGATGGACGTGTTCACCGCCCGCTGATGGACGTGTTCACTGCCCGCTCACTGCCCGCTGATGGACGTGTTCACCGCCCGCTGATAGACGTACTCACTGCCCGCTGATGGACGTGTTCACCGCCCGCTGATGGACGTGCTCACTGCCCGCTGATGGACGTGCTCACTGCCCGCTGATGGACGTGTTCACTGCCCGCTGATGGACGTGCTCACTGCCCGCTGATGGACGTGTTCACTGCCCGCTGATGGACGTGTTCACTGCCCACTGATGGACGTGTTCACTGCCCGCTCACTGCCCACTGATGGACGTGTTCACTGCCCACTGATGGACGTGCTCACTGCCCGCTGATGGACGTGTTCACCGCCCGCTCACTGCCCACTGATGGACGTGTTCACTGCCCGCTGATGGACGTGTTCACTGCCCGCTCACTGCCCACTGATGGACGTGCTCACTGACCGCTGATGGACGAGTTCACCGCCCGATGATGGACGTGTTCACCGCCCACTTATGGACGTGTTCACTGCCCGCTCACTGCCCGCTGATGGACGTGTTCACCGCCCGCTGATGGACGTGCTCACTGCCCGCTGATGGACGTGTTCACTGCCCGCTGATGGCCGTGTTCACCGCCCGCTGATGGACGTGTTCACTGCCCGCTGATGGACGTGTTCACTGCCCACTGATGGACGTGTTTACCGCCCGCTGATGGACGTGTTCACCGCCCGCTGATGGACGTGTTCACTGCCCGCTCACTGCCCACTGATGGACGTGTTCACTGCCCGCTGATGGACGTGTTCACCGCCCGCTGATGGACGTGTTCACCGCCCGCTCACTGCCCACTGATGGACGTGTTCACTGCCCGCTGATGGACGTGCTCACTGCCCGCTGATGGACGTGTTCACCGCCCGCTGATGGACGTGCTCACTGCCCGCTGATGGACGTGTTAAATGCCCGCTGATGGACGTGCTCACTGCCCGCGCGTGCTCACTGCCCGCTGATGGACGTGTTCACTGCCCACTGATGGACGTGTTCACTGCCCGCTGATGGACGAGCTCACTGCCCACTGATGGACGTGTTCACTGCCCGCTGATGGATGTGCTCACTGCCCGCTGATGGACGTGCTCACCACCCGCTGATGGATGTGCACACCGCCCACTGATGGACGTGCTCACCGCCCGCTGATGGACGTGCTCACCGCCCGCTGATGGACGTGCTCACTGCCCACTGATGGACGTATTCACTGCCCGCTCACTGCCCACTGATGGACGTGTTCACTGCCCGCTGATGGACGTGTTCACTGCCCGCTCACTGCCCACTGATGGACGTGCTCACTGACCGCTGATGGACGTGTTCACCGCCCGCTGATGGACATGTTCACTGCCCGCTCACTGCCCGCTGATGGACGTGTTCACCGCCCGCTGATGGACGTGCTCACTGCCCACTGATGGACGTGTTCACCGCCCGCTGATGGACGTGTTCACCGCCCGCTGATGGACGTGCTCACTGCCCGCTGATGGACGTGCTCACTTCCCGCTGATGGACGTGTTCACTGCCCGCTGATGGACGTGCTCTCTGCCCTCTGATGGACGTGCTCACTGCCCGCTGATGGACGTGCTCACTGCCCGCTGATGGACGTGCTCACTGCCCGCGCGTGCTCACTGCCCGCTGATGGACGTGGTCACTGCCCGCTGATGGACGTGCTCACTGCCCGCTGATGGACGTGTTCACCGCCCGCTGATGGACGTGCTCACTGCCCGCTGATGGACGTGTTCACTGCCTGCTCACTGCCCGCTGATGGACGTGTTCACCGCCCGCTGATGGACGTGTTCACCGCCCGCTGATGGACGTGCTCACCGCCCGCTGATGGACGTGTTCACTGCCCGCTCACTGCCCGCTGATGGACGTGTTCATCGCCCGCTGATGGACGTGCTCACTGCCCGCTGATGGACGTGTTCACCGCCTGCTGATGGACGTGTTCACCGCCCGCTGATGGACGTGCTCACTGCCCTCTGATGGACGTGTTCACTGCCCACTGATGGACGTGTTCACTGCCCGCTCACTGCCCGCTGATGGACGTGTTCACCGCCCGCTGATGGACGTGCTCACCGCCCGCTGATGGACGTGTTCACTGCCCGCTGATGGACGTGCTCACTGCCCGCTGATGGACGTGTTCACCGCCCGCTGATGGACGTGTTCACTGCCCGCTGATGGACGTGCTCTCTGCCCTCTGATGGACGTGCTCTCTGCCCTCTGATGGACGTGTTCACTGCCCGCTGATGGACGTGTTCACTGCCCGCGCGAGCTCACTGCCCGCTGATGGATGTGTTCACTGACTCCTGATGGATCTGTTCACTGCCCGCTGATGGACGTGTTCACTGCCCACTGATGAATGTGCTCACTGCCCACTGATGGATCTGTTCACTGCCCGCTGATGGACGTGTTCACTGCCCACTGATGGACGTGCTCACTGCCCACTGATGGATGTGCTCACTGCCCACTGATGGACGTGTTCACTGCCCGCTCACTGCCCACTGATGGACGTGTTCACTGCCCGCTGATGGACGTGCTCACTGTCCACTGATGGACGTGCTCACTGCCCGCTGATGGACGTGCTCACTGCCCGCTGATGGACGTGTTCACTGCCCGCTGATGGATGTGTTCACTGCCTGCTCACTGCCCGCTGATGGACGTGTTCACTGCCCACTGATGGACGTGTTCACCGCCCGCTGATGGACGTGTTCACTGCCCGCTGATGGACGTGTTCACTGCCCACTGATGGACGTGTTCACTGCCCACTGATGGATGTGCTCACTGCCCGCTGATGGACGTGTTCCCTGCCCGCTGATGGATGTGCTCACTGCCCGCTGATGGACGTGTTCACTGCCAGCTCACTGCCCGCTGATGGACGTGTTCACCGCCCGCTGATGGACGTGTTCACCGCCCGCTGATGGACGTGCTCACTGCCCGCTGACGGACGTGCTCACTGCCCGCTCACTGCCCACTGATGGACGTGCTCACTGACCGCTGACGGACGTGTTCACCGCCCGCTGATGGACGTGTTCACCGCCCACTGATGGACGTGTTCACTGCCCGCTCACTGCCCGCTGATGGATGTGTTCACCGCCCGCTGATGGACGTGCTCACTGCCCGCTGATGGACGTTTTCACCGCCCGCTGATGGACGTGTTCACCGCCGGCTGATGGACGTGCTCACTGCCCGCTGATGGACGTGCTCACTGCCCGCTGATGGACGTGTTCACTGCCCGCTGATGGACGTGCTCTCTGCCCTCTGATGGACGTGCTCACTGCCCGCTGATGGACGTGTTCACTGCCCGCTGATGGACGTGCTCACTGCCTGCTGATGGATGTGCTCCCTGCCCGCGCGTGCTCACTACCCGCTGATGGACGTGTTCACTGCCCGCTGATGGACGTGCTCACTGCCCGCTGATGGACGTGTTCACTGCCAGCTCACTGCCCGCTGATGGACGTGTTCACCGCCCGCTGATGGACGTGCTCACCGCCCGCTGATGGACGTGTTCACTGCCCGCTCACTGCCCGCTGATGGACGTGCTGATCGCCCGTTGATGGACGTGCTCACTGCCCGCTGATGGACGTGTTCACCGCCTGCTGATGGACGTGTTCACCGCCCGCTGATGGACGTGCTCACTGCCCTCTGATGGACGTGCTCACTGCCCTCTGATGGACGTGTTCACCGCCTGCTGATGGACGTGTTCACCGCCCGCTGATGGACGTGCTCACTGCCCGCTGATGGACGTGTTCACTGCCCACTGATGGACGTGTTCACTGCCCGCTCACTGCCCGCTGATGGACGTGTGATGGACGTGCTCACTGCCCGCTGATGGACGTGTTCACTGCCCGCTGATGGACGTGCTCACTGCCCTCTGATGGACGTGCTCACTGCCCGCTGATGGACGTGCTCTCTGCCCTCTGATGGACGTGTTCACTGCCCGCTGATGGACGTGTTCACTGCCCGCGCGAGCTCACTGCCCGCTGATGGATGTGTTCACTGACTCCTGATGGATCTGTTCACTGCCCACTGATGGACGTGCTCACTGTCCACTGATGGATGTGCTCACTGCCCACTGATGGACGTGTTCACTGCCCGCTCACTGCCCACTGATGGACGTGTTCACTGCCCGCTGATGGACGTGCTCACTGCCCACTGATGGACGTGCTCACTGCCCGCTGATGGACTTGCTCACTGCCCGCTGATGGACGTGTTCACTGCCTGCTCACTGCCCGCTGATGGACGTGTTCACCGCCCGCTGATGGACGTGTTCACTGCCCGCTGATGGACGTGTTCACTGCCTGCTCACTGCCCGCTGATGGACGTGTTCACCGCCCGCTGATGGACGTGTTCACTGCCCGCTGATGGACGTGTTCACCGCCCGCTGATGGACGTGCTCACTGCCCGCTGATGGACGTGTTCACTGCCCGCTGATGGACGTGCTCACTGCCCGCTCATGGACGTGTTCACCGACCACTGATGGACGTGCTCACTGCCCGCTGATGGACGTGTTCATCGCCCGCTGATGGACGTGCTCACTGCCCGCTGATGGACGTGCTCACTGCCCACTGATGGACGTGTTCATTGCCCGCTGATGGACGTGTTCACTGCCCGCTCACTGCCCACTGATGGACGTGCTCACTGCCCGCTGATGGACGTGTTCCCCGCCCGCTGATGGACGTGTTCACTGCCCGCTCACTGCCCGCTGATGGACGTGTTCACCACCCGCTGATGGACGTACTCACTGCCCGCTGATGGACGTGTTCACCGCCCGCTGATGGACGTGCTCACCGCCCGCTCACTGCCCTCTGATGGACGTGTTCACTGCCCGCTGATGGACGTGCTCACTGCCCGCTGATGGACGTGTTCACCGCCCGCTGATGGACGTGCTCACTGCCCGCTGATGGACGTGTTCACCGCCCGCTGATGGACTTGTTCACCGCCCGCTGATGGACGTGCTCACTGCCCGCTGATGGACTTGTTGACTGCCCGCTGATGGACGTGCTCACTGCCCGCTGATGGACGTGTTCACCGCCCGCTGATGGACTTGTTCACCGCCCGCTGATGGACGTGCTCACTGCCCGCTGATGGACGTGTTCACCGCCCGCTGATGGACTTGTTCACTGCCCGCTGATGGACGTGCTCACTGCACACTGATGGACGTGCTCACTGCCCGCTGATGGACGTGTTCACCGCCCACTGATGGACGTGTTCACTGCCCGCTGATGGATGTGCTCACTGCCCGCTGATGGACGTGCTCACTGCCCGCTGATGGACGTGTTCACCGCCCACTGATGGACGTGCTCACTGCCCGCTGATGGACGTGTTCACCGCCCGCTGATGGACGTGCTCACTGCCCGCTGATGGACGTGTTCACTGCCCGCTGATGGACGTGCTCACTGCCCGCTGATGGACGTGTTCACCGCCCGCTGATGGACGTGCTCACTGCCCGCTGATGGACGTGTTCACCGCCCGCTGATGGACTTGTTCACCGCCCGCTGATGGACGTGCTCACTGCCCGCTGATGGACTTGTTGACTGCCCGCTGATGGACGTGTTCACCGCCCACTGATGGACGTGTTCACTGCCCGCTGATGGACGTGTTCACTGCCCGCTGATGGACGTGTTCACCGCCCACTGATGGACGTGCTCACTGCACACTGATGGACGTGCTCACTGCCCGCTCACTGCCCGCTGATGGACGTGTTCACCGCCCACTGATGGACGTGTTCACTGCCCGCTGATGGATGTGCTCACCGCCCACTGATGGACGTGTTCACCGCCCACTGATGGACGTGCTCACTGCCCGCTGATGGACGTGTTCACCGCCCGCTGATGGACGTGTTCACCGCCCACTGATGGACGTGCTCACTGCCCGCTGATGGACGTGTTCACCGCCCGCTGATGGACGTGCTCACTGCCCGCTGATGGACGTGTTCACTGCCCACTGATGGACGTGTTCACTGCCCGCTCACTGTCCACTGATAGACGTGTTCACTGCCCGCTGATGGACGTGTTCACTGCCCTATCACTGCCCACTGATGGAAGTGCTCACTGCCCGCTGATGGACGTGTTCACCGCCCGCTAATGGACGTGTTCACCGCCCGCTGATGGACGTGTTCACTGCCCGCTCACTGCCCGCTGATGGACGTGTTCACCGCCCGCTGATGGACGTACTCACTGCCCGCTGATGGACGTGTTCACCGCCCGCTGATGGACGTGTTCACCGCCCGCTGATGGACGTGCTCACTGCCCGCTGATGGAAGTGCTCACTGCCCACTGATGGACGTGCTCACTGCCCGCTGATGGACGTGCTCACTGCCCGCTGATGGACGTGTTCACCGCCCGCTGATGGACGTGTTCACCGCCCGCTGATGGACGTGTTCACTGCCCGCTCACTGCCCGCTGATGGACGTGCTCACTGCCCGCTGATGGACGTGCTCACCGCCCGCTGATGGACGTGTTCACCGCCCGCTGATGGACGTGTTCACTGCCCGCTCACTGCCCGCTGATGGATGTGTTCACTGCCCGCTGATGGACGTGCTCACTGCCCGCTGATGGACGTGTTCACCGCCCGCTGATGGACGTGCTCACTGCCCTCTGATGGACGTGTTCACTGCCCGCTCACTGCCCGCTGATGGACGTGCTCACTGCCCACTGATTGACGTGTTCACTGCCCGCTGATGGACGAGTTCACTGCCCGCTCACTGCCCACTGATGGACGTGCTCACTGCCCGCTGATGGACGTGTTCACCGCCCGCTGATGGACGTGTTCACCGCCCACTGATGGACGTGTTCACTGCCCGCTCACTGCCCACTGATGGACGTGATCACTGTCCGCTGATGGACGTGTTCACCGCCCGCTGATGGACGTGCTCACTGCCCGCTGATGGACGTGTTCACCGCCCGCTGATGGACGTGTTCACTGCCCACTGATGGACGTGCTCACCGCCCGCTGATGGACGTGCTCACTGCCCGCTGATGGACGTGTTCACCGCCCGCTGATGGACGTGTTCACTGCCCACTGATGGACGTGCTCACCGGCCACTGATGGACGTGCTCACCGCCCGCTGATGGACGTGCTCACTGCCCGCTCACTGCCCACTGATGGACGTGTTCACTGCCCACTGATGGACGTGCTCACTGCCCGCTGATGGACGTGTCCACCGCCCGCTCACTGCCCACTGATGGACGTGTTCACTGCCCGCTGATGGACGTGTTCACTGCCCGCGCGAGCTCACTGACCGCTGATGGATGTGTTCACTGACTCCTGATGGATCTGTTCACTGCCCACTGATGGACGTGCTCACTGCCCACTGATGGATGTGCTCACTGCCCACTGATGGACGTGTTCACTGCCCGCTCACTGCCCACTGATGGACGTGTTCACTGCCCGCTGATGGACGTGCTCACTGCCCACTGATGGACGTGCTCACTGCCCGCTGATGGACGTGCTCACTGCCCGCTGATGGACGTGTTCACTGCCTGCTCACTGCCCGCTGATGGACGTGTTCACCGCCCGCTGATGGACGTGTTCACTGCCCGCTGATGGACGTGTTCACCGCCCGCTGATGGACGTGCTCACTGCCCGCTGATGGACGTGCTCACTGCCCGCTGATGGATGTGTTCACTTCCCACTGATGGACGTGTTCACTGCCCGCTCACTGTCCACTGATGGACGTGTTCACCGCCCGCTGATGGACGTGCTCACTGCCCGCTGATGGACGTGCTCACTGCCCACTGATGGACGTGTTCACCGCCCGCTGATGGACGTGCTCACTGCCCGCTGATGGACGTGCTCACTGCCCGCTGATGGACGTGTTCACTGCCCGCTGATGGACGTGCTCACCGCCCGCTGATGGACGTGTTCACCGCCCACTGATGGACGTGCTCACTGCCCGCTGATGGACGTGCTCACTGCCCGCTGATGGATGTGCTCACTGCCCGCTGATGGACGTGCTCACCGCCCACTGATGGACGTGTTCACCGCCCACTGATGGACGTGCTCACTGCCCGCTGATGGACGTGTTCACTGCCCGCTCACTGCCCACTGATGGACATGCTCACTGCCCGCTGATGGACGTGTTCACCGCCCGCTGATGGACGTGTTCACTGCCCGCTCACTGCCCGCTGATGGACGTGTTCACCGCCCGCTGATAGACGTACTCACTGCCCGCTGATGGACGTGTTCACCGCCCGCTGATGGACGTGCTCACTGCCCGCTGATGGACGTGCTCACTGCCCGCTGATGGACGTGTTCACTGCCCGCTGATGGACGTGCTCACTGCCCGCTGATGGACGTGTTCACTGCCCGCTGATGGACGTGTTCACTGCCCACTGATGGACGTGTTCACTGCCCGCTCACTGCCCACTGATGGACGTGTTCACTGCCCACTGATGGACGTGCTCACTGCCCGCTGATGGACGTGTTCACCGCCCGCTCACTGCCCACTGATGGACGTGTTCACTGCCCGCTGATGGACGTGTTCACTGCCCGCTCACTGCCCACTGATGGACGTGCTCACTGACCGCTGATGGACGAGTTCACCGCCCGATGATGGACGTGTTCACCGCCCACTTATGGACGTGTTCACTGCCCGCTCACTGCCCGCTGATGGACGTGTTCACCGCCCGCTGATGGACGTGCTCACTGCCCGCTGATGGACGTGTTCACTGCCCGCTGATGGCCGTGTTCACCGCCCGCTGATGGACGTGTTCACTGCCCGCTGATGGACGTGTTCACTGCCCACTGATGGACGTGTTTACCGCCCGCTGATGGACGTGTTCACCGCCCGCTGATGGACGTGTTCACTGCCCGCTCACTGCCCACTGATGGACGTGTTCACTGCCCGCTGATGGACGTGTTCACCGCCCGCTGATGGACGTGTTCACCGCCCGCTCACTGCCCACTGATGGACGTGTTCACTGCCCGCTGATGGACGTGCTCACTGCCCGCTGATGGACGTGTTCACCGCCCGCTGATGGACGTGCTCACTGCCCGCTGATGGACGTGTTAAATGCCCGCTGATGGACGTGCTCACTGCCCGCGCGTGCTCACTGCCCGCTGATGGACGTGTTCACTGCCCACTGATGGACGTGTTCACTGCCCGCTGATGGACGAGCTCACTGCCCACTGATGGACGTGTTCACTGCCCGCTGATGGATGTGCTCACTGCCCGCTGATGGACGTGCTCACCACCCGCTGATGGATGTGCACACCGCCCACTGATGGACGTGCTCACCGCCCGCTGATGGACGTGCTCACCGCCCGCTGATGGACGTGCTCACTGCCCACTGATGGACGTATTCACTGCCCGCTCACTGCCCACTGATGGACGTGTTCACTGCCCGCTGATGGACGTGTTCACTGCCCGCTCACTGCCCACTGATGGACGTGCTCACTGACCGCTGATGGACGTGTTCACCGCCCGCTGATGGACATGTTCACTGCCCGCTCACTGCCCGCTGATGGACGTGTTCACCGCCCGCTGATGGACGTGCTCACTGCCCACTGATGGACGTGTTCACCGCCCGCTGATGGACGTGTTCACCGCCCGCTGATGGACGTGCTCACTGCCCGCTGATGGACGTGCTCACTTCCCGCTGATGGACGTGTTCACTGCCCGCTGATGGACGTGCTCTCTGCCCTCTGATGGACGTGCTCACTGCCCGCTGATGGACGTGCTCACTGCCCGCGCGTGCTCACTGCCCGCTGATGGACGTGGTCACTGCCCGCTGATGGACGTGCTCACTGCCCGCTGATGGACGTGTTCACCGCCCGCTGATGGACGTGCTCACTGCCCGCTGATGGACGTGTTCACTGCCTGCTCACTGCCCGCTGATGGACGTGTTCACCGCCCGCTGATGGACGTGTTCACCGCCCGCTGATGGACGTGCTCACCGCCCGCTGATGGACGTGTTCACTGCCCGCTCACTGCCCGCTGATGGACGTGTTCATCGCCCGCTGATGGACGTGTTCACCGCCCGCTGATGGACGTGTTCACTGCCCGCTGATGGACGTGCTCTCTGCCCTCTGATGGACGTGCTCTCTGCCCTCTGATGGACGTGTTCACTGCCCGCTGATGGACGTGTTCACTGCCCGCGCGAGCTCACTGCCCGCTGATGGATGTGTTCACTGACTCCTGATGGATCTGTTCACTGCCCGCTGATGGACGTGTTCACTGCCCACTGATGAATGTGCTCACTGCCCACTGATGGATCTGTTCACTGCCCGCTGATGGACGTGTTCACTGCCCACTGATGGACGTGCTCACTGCCCACTGATGGATGTGCTCACTGCCCACTGATGGACGTGTTCACTGCCCGCTCACTGCCCACTGATGGACGTGTTCACTGCCCGCTGATGGACGTGCTCACTGTCCACTGATGGACGTGCTCACTGCCCGCTGATGGACGTGCTCACTGCCCGCTGATGGACGTGTTCACTGCCCGCTGATGGATGTGTTCACTGCCTGCTCACTGCCCGCTGATGGACGTGTTCACTGCCCACTGATGGACGTGTTCACCGCCCGCTGATGGACGTGTTCACTGCCCGCTGATGGACGTGTTCACTGCCCACTGATGGACGTGTTCACTGCCCACTGATGGATGTGCTCACTGCCCGCTGATGGACGTGTTCCCTGCCCGCTGATGGATGTGCTCACTGCCCGCTGATGGACGTGTTCACTGCCAGCTCACTGCCCGCTGATGGACGTGTTCACCGCCCGCTGATGGACGTGTTCACCGCCCGCTGATGGACGTGCTCACTGCCCGCTGACGGACGTGCTCACTGCCCGCTCACTGCCCACTGATGGACGTGCTCACTGACCGCTGACGGACGTGTTCACCGCCCGCTGATGGACGTGTTCACCGCCCACTGATGGACGTGTTCACTGCCCGCTCACTGCCCGCTGATGGATGTGTTCACCGCCCGCTGATGGACGTGCTCACTGCCCGCTGATGGACGTTTTCACCGCCCGCTGATGGACGTGTTCACCGCCGGCTGATGGACGTGCTCACTGCCCGCTGATGGACGTGCTCACTGCCCGCTGATGGACGTGTTCACTGCCCGCTGATGGACGTGCTCTCTGCCCTCTGATGGACGTGCTCACTGCCCGCTGATGGACGTGTTCACTGCCCGCTGATGGACGTGCTCACTGCCTGCTGATGGATGTGCTCCCTGCCCGCGCGTGCTCACTACCCGCTGATGGACGTGTTCACTGCCCGCTGATGGACGTGCTCACTGCCCGCTGATGGACGTGTTCACTGCCAGCTCACTGCCCGCTGATGGACGTGTTCACCGCCCGCTGATGGACGTGCTCACCGCCCGCTGATGGACGTGTTCACTGCCCGCTCACTGCCCGCTGATGGACGTGCTGATCGCCCGTTGATGGACGTGCTCACTGCCCGCTGATGGACGTGTTCACCGCCTGCTGATGGACGTGTTCACCGCCCGCTGATGGACGTGCTCACTGCCCTCTGATGGACGTGCTCACTGCCCTCTGATGGACGTGTTCACCGCCTGCTGATGGACGTGTTCACCGCCCGCTGATGGACGTGCTCACTGCCCGCTGATGGACGTGTTCACTGCCCACTGATGGACGTGTTCACTGCCCGCTCACTGCCCGCTGATGGACGTGTGATGGACGTGCTCACTGCCCGCTGATGGACGTGTTCACTGCCCGCTGATGGACGTGCTCACTGCCCTCTGATGGACGTGCTCACTGCCCGCTGATGGACGTGCTCTCTGCCCTCTGATGGACGTGTTCACTGCCCGCTGATGGACGTGTTCACTGCCCGCGCGAGCTCACTGCCCGCTGATGGATGTGTTCACTGACTCCTGATGGATCTGTTCACTGCCCACTGATGGACGTGCTCACTGTCCACTGATGGATGTGCTCACTGCCCACTGATGGACGTGTTCACTGCCCGCTCACTGCCCACTGATGGACGTGTTCACTGCCCGCTGATGGACGTGCTCACTGCCCACTGATGGACGTGCTCACTGCCCGCTGATGGACTTGCTCACTGCCCGCTGATGGACGTGTTCACTGCCTGCTCACTGCCCGCTGATGGACGTGTTCACCGCCCGCTGATGGACGTGTTCACTGCCCGCTGATGGACGTGTTCACCGCCCGCTGATGGACGTGCTCACTGCCCGCTGATGGACGTGTTCACTGCCCGCTGATGGACGTGCTCACTGCCCGCTCATGGACGTGTTCACCGACCACTGATGGACGTGCTCACTGCCCGCTGATGGACGTGTTCATCGCCCGCTGATGGACGTGCTCACTGCCCGCTGATGGACGTGCTCACTGCCCACTGATGGACGTGTTCATTGCCCGCTGATGGACGTGTTCACTGCCCGCTCACTGCCCACTGATGGACGTGCTCACTGCCCGCTGATGGACGTGTTCCCCGCCCGCTGATGGACGTGTTCACTGCCCGCTCACTGCCCGCTGATGGACGTGTTCACCACCCGCTGATGGACGTACTCACTGCCCGCTGATGGACGTGTTCACCGCCCGCTGATGGACGTGCTCACCGCCCGCTCACTGCCCTCTGATGGACGTGTTCACTGCCCGCTGATGGACGTGCTCACTGCCCGCTGATGGACGTGTTCACCGCCCGCTGATGGACGTGCTCACTGCCCGCTGATGGACGTGTTCACCGCCCGCTGATGGACTTGTTCACCGCCCGCTGATGGACGTGCTCACTGCCCGCTGATGGACTTGTTGACTGCCCGCTGATGGACGTGCTCACTGCCCGCTGATGGACGTGTTCACCGCCCGCTGATGGACTTGTTCACCGCCCGCTGATGGACGTGCTCACTGCCCGCTGATGGACGTGTTCACCGCCCGCTGATGGACTTGTTCACTGCCCGCTGATGGACGTGCTCACTGCACACTGATGGACGTGCTCACTGCCCGCTGATGGACGTGTTCACCGCCCACTGATGGACGTGTTCACTGCCCGCTGATGGATGTGCTCACTGCCCGCTGATGGACGTGCTCACTGCCCGCTGATGGACGTGTTCACCGCCCACTGATGGACGTGCTCACTGCCCGCTGATGGACGTGTTCACCGCCCGCTGATGGACGTGCTCACTGCCCGCTGATGGACGTGTTCACTGCCCGCTGATGGACGTGCTCACTGCCCGCTGATGGACGTGTTCACCGCCCGCTGATGGACGTGCTCACTGCCCGCTGATGGACGTGTTCACCGCCCGCTGATGGACTTGTTCACCGCCCGCTGATGGACGTGCTCACTGCCCGCTGATGGACTTGTTGACTGCCCGCTGATGGACGTGTTCACCGCCCACTGATGGACGTGTTCACTGCCCGCTGATGGACGTGTTCACTGCCCGCTGATGGACGTGTTCACCGCCCACTGATGGACGTGCTCACTGCACACTGATGGACGTGCTCACTGCCCGCTCACTGCCCGCTGATGGACGTGTTCACCGCCCACTGATGGACGTGTTCACTGCCCGCTGATGGATGTGCTCACCGCCCACTGATGGACGTGTTCACCGCCCACTGATGGACGTGCTCACTGCCCGCTGATGGACGTGTTCACCGCCCGCTGATGGACGTGTTCACCGCCCACTGATGGACGTGCTCACTGCCCGCTGATGGACGTGTTCACCGCCCGCTGATGGACGTGCTCACTGCCCGCTGATGGACGTGTTCACTGCCCACTGATGGACGTGTTCACTGCCCGCTCACTGTCCACTGATAGACGTGTTCACTGCCCGCTGATGGACGTGTTCACTGCCCTATCACTGCCCACTGATGGAAGTGCTCACTGCCCGCTGATGGACGTGTTCACCGCCCGCTAATGGACGTGTTCACCGCCCGCTGATGGACGTGTTCACTGCCCGCTCACTGCCCGCTGATGGACGTGTTCACCGCCCGCTGATGGACGTACTCACTGCCCGCTGATGGACGTGTTCACCGCCCGCTGATGGACGTGTTCACCGCCCGCTGATGGACGTGCTCACTGCCCGCTGATGGAAGTGCTCACTGCCCACTGATGGACGTGCTCACTGCCCGCTGATGGACGTGCTCACTGCCCGCTGATGGACGTGTTCACCGCCCGCTGATGGACGTGTTCACCGCCCGCTGATGGACGTGTTCACTGCCCGCTCACTGCCCGCTGATGGACGTGCTCACTGCCCGCTGATGGACGTGCTCACCGCCCGCTGATGGACGTGTTCACCGCCCGCTGATGGACGTGTTCACTGCCCGCTCACTGCCCGCTGATGGATGTGTTCACTGCCCGCTGATGGACGTGCTCACTGCCCGCTGATGGACGTGTTCACCGCCCGCTGATGGACGTGCTCACTGCCCTCTGATGGACGTGTTCACTGCCCGCTCACTGCCCGCTGATGGACGTGCTCACTGCCCACTGATTGACGTGTTCACTGCCCGCTGATGGACGAGTTCACTGCCCGCTCACTGCCCACTGATGGACGTGCTCACTGCCCGCTGATGGACGTGTTCACCGCCCGCTGATGGACGTGTTCACCGCCCACTGATGGACGTGTTCACTGCCCGCTCACTGCCCACTGATGGACGTGATCACTGTCCGCTGATGGACGTGTTCACCGCCCGCTGATGGACGTGCTCACTGCCCGCTGATGGACGTGTTCACCGCCCGCTGATGGACGTGTTCACTGCCCACTGATGGACGTGCTCACCGCCCGCTGATGGACGTGCTCACTGCCCGCTGATGGACGTGTTCACCGCCCGCTGATGGACGTGTTCACTGCCCACTGATGGACGTGCTCACCGGCCACTGATGGACGTGCTCACCGCCCACTGATGGACGTGCTCACTGCCCGCTCACTGCCCACTGATGGACGTGTTCACTGCCCACTGATGGACGTGCTCACTGCCCGCTGATGGACGTGTCCACCGCCCGCTCACTGCCCACTGATGGACGTGTTCACTGCCCGCTGATGGACGTGTTCACTGCCCGCTCACTGCCCACTGATGGACGTGCTCACTGACCGCTGATGGACGTGTTCACCGCCCGCTGATGGACGTGTTCACCGCCCACTGATGGACGTGTTCACTGCCCGCTCACTGCCCGCTGATGGACGTGTGCACTGCCCGCTGATGGACGTGCTCTCTGCCCTCTGATGGATGTGCTCACTGCCCGCTGATGGACGTGTTCACTGCCCGCTGATGGACGTGCTCACTGCCCGCTGATGGACGTTCTCACTGCCCGCGCGTGCTCACTGCCCGCTGATGGACGTGTTCACTGCCCGCTGATGGACGTGCTCACTGCCCGCTGATGGACGTGTTCACTGCACGCTGATGGACGTGCTCACTGCCCGCTGATGGACGTGTTTACCGCCCGCTGATGGACGTGCTCACCGCCCGCTGATGGACGTGTTCACTGCCAGCTCACTGCCCGCTGATGGACGTGTTCACCGCCCGCTGATGGACGTGCTCACCGCCCGCTGATGGACGTGTTCACTGCCCGCTCACTGACCGCTGATGGACGTGTTCATCGCCCGCTGATGGACGTGCTCACTGCCCGCTGATGCACGTGTTCACCGCCTACTGATGGACGTGTTCACCGCCCGCTGATGGACGCGCTCACTGCCCTCTGATGGACGTGCTCACTGCCCGCTGATGGACGTGTTCACTGCCCACTGATGGACGTGTTCACTGCCCGCTCACTGCCCGCTGATGGACGTGCTCACTGCCCGCTGATGGACGTGTTCACTGCCCGCTGATGGACGTGCTCACTGCCCGCTGATGGACGTGTTCACTGCCCGCTGATGGACGTGCTCACTGCCCTCTGATGGACGTGCTCACTGCCCGCTGATGGACGTGTTCACTGCCCGCTGATGTACGTGCTCTCTGCCCTCTGATGGACGTGCTCTCTGCCCTCTGATGGACGTGTTCACTGCCCGCTGATGGACGTGTTCACTGCCCGCTGATGGACGTGTTCACTGCCCGCGCGATCTCACTGCCCGCTGATGGATGTGTTCACTGACTCCTGATGGATCTGTTCACTGCCCGCTGATGGACGTGCTCACTGCCCACTGATGGATGTGCTCACTGCCCACTGATGGACGTGTTCACTGCCCGCTCACTGCCCACTGATGGACGTGCTCACTGCCCGCTGATGGACGTGCTCACTGCCCGCTGATGGACGTGTTCACTGCCCGCTGATGGACGTGTTCACTGGCTGCTCACTGCCCGCTGATGGAAGTGTTCACTGCCCACTGATGGACATGTTCACCGCCCGCTGATGGATGTGTTCACTGCCCGCTGATGGACGTGTTCACTGCCCGCTGATGGACGTGATCACTGCCCGCTGATGGACGTGTTCACTGCCCACTGATGGACGTGTTCACTGCCCACTGATGGATGTGCTCACTGCCCGCTGATGGACGTGTTCACTGCCCGCTGATGGATGTGCTCACTGCCCGCTGATGGACGTGCTCACCGCCCACTGATGGACGTGTTCACCGCCCTCTGATGGACGTGCTCACTGCCCGCTGATGGACGTGTTCACCGCCCGCTGATGGACGTTCTCACTGCCCGCTGATGGACGTGCTCACTGTCCACTGATGGACGTGTTCACTGCCCGCTGATGGACGTGTTCACTGCCCGCTGATGGACGTGTTCACTGCCCGCTCACTGCCCACTGATGGACGTGCTCACTACCCGCTGATGGACGTGTTCACCGCCCGCTGATGGACGTGTTCACTGCCCGCTCACTGCCCGCTGATGGACGTGTTCACCGCCCGCTGATGGACGTACTCACCGCCCGCTGATGGACGTGTTCACCGCCCGCTGATGGACGTGCTCACTGCCCGCTGATGGACGTGCTCACTGCCCGCTGACGGACGTGCTCACTGCCCGCTCACTGCCCACTGATGGACGTGCTCACTGACCGCTGATGGACGTGTTCACCGCCCGCTGATGGACGTGTTCACCGCCCACTGATGGACGTGTTCAATGCCCGCTCACTGCCCACTGATGGACCTGTTCACCGCCCGCTGATGGACGTGCTCACTGCCCGCTGATGGACGTGTTCACCGCCCGCTGATGGACGTGCTCACTGCCAGCTGATGGACGTGTTCACCGCCCGCTGATGGACGTGCTCACCGCCCGCTGATGGACGTGTTCACCGCCCGCTGATGGACGTGCTCTCTGCCCTCTGATGGACGTGCTCACTGCCCGCGCGTGCTCACTGCCCACTGATGGACGTGTTCACTGCCCGCTGATGGACGTGTTCACTGCCCGCTCACTGCCCACTGATGGACGTGCTCACTGCCCGCTGATGGACGTGTTCACCGCCCACTGATGGACGTGTTCACTGCCCGCTCACTGCCCACTGATGGACGTGATCACTGTCCGCTGATGGACGTGCTCACTGCCCGCTGATGGACGTGTTTACCGCCCGCTGATGGACGTGTTCACTGCCCACTGATGGACGTGTTCACTGCCCGCTGATGGACGTGCTCACTGCCCGCTGATGGACGTGCTCACCGCCCGCTGATGGACGTGCTCACCGCCCACTGATGGACGTGCTCACCGCCCGCTGATGGACGTGCTCACTGCCCGCTCACTGCCCACTGATGGACGTGTTCACTGCCCACTGATGGACGTGCTCACTGCCCGCTGATGGACGTGTCCACCGCCCGCTCACTGCCCACTGATGGACGTGTTCACTGCCCGCTGATGGACGTGTTCACTGCCCGCTCACTGCCCACTGATGGACGTGCTCACTGACCGCTGATGGACGTGTTCACCGCCCGCTGATGGACGTGTTCACCGCCCACTGATGGACGTGTTCACTGCCCGCTCACTGCCCGCTGATGGACGTGTTCACTGCCCGCTGATGGACGTGCTCTCTGCCCTCTGATGGACGTGCTCACTGCCCGCGCGTGCTCACTGCCCGCTGATGGACGTGCTCACTGCCCGCTGATGGACGTGCTCACTGCCCGCTGATGGACGTGTTTACCGCCCGCTGATGGACGTGCTCACTGCCCGCTGATGGACGTGTTCACTGCCAGCTCACTGCCCGCTGATGGACGTGTTCACCGCCCGCTGATGGACGTGCTCACCGCCCGCTGATGGACGTGTTCACTGCCCGCTCACTGACCGCTGATGGACGTGTTCATCGCCCGCTGATGGACGTGCTCACTGCCCGCTGATGGACGTGTTCACCGCCTACTGATGGACGTGTTCACCGCCCGCTGATGGACGCGCTCACTGCCCTCTGATGGACGTGCTCACTGCCCGCTGATGGACGTGTTCACTGCCCGCTCACTGCCCGCTGATGGACGTGTTCACCGCCCGCTGATGGACGTGCTCACTGCCCGCTGATGGACGTGTTCACTGCCCGCTGATGGACGTGCTCACTGCCCGCTGATGGACGTGTTCACTGCCCGCTGATGGACGTGCTCACTGCCCTCTGATGGACGTGCTCACTGCCCGCTGATGGACGTGTTCACTGCCCGCTGATGTACGTGCTCTCTGCCCTCTGATGAACGTGCTCTCTGCCCTCTGATGGACGTGTTCACTGCCCGCTGATGGACGTGTTCACTGCCCGCTGATGGACGTGCTCACTGCCCACTGATGGATGTGCTCACTGCCCACTGATGGACGTGTTCACCGCCCGCTCACTGCCCACTGATGGACGTGCTCACTGCCCGCTGATGGACGTGCTCACTGCCCGCTGATGGACGTGTTCACTGCCCACTGATGGACGTGTTCACTGCCTGCTCACTGCCCGCTGATGGAAGTGTTCACTGCCCACTGATGGACATGTTCACCGCCCGCTGATGGATGTGTTCACTGCCCGCTGATGGACGTGTTCACTGCCCGCTGATGGACGTGTTCACTGCCCACTGATGGACGTGTTCACTGCCCACTGATGGATGTGCTCACTGCCCGCTGATGGACGTGTTCACTGCCCGCTGATGGATGTGCTCACTGCCCGCTGATGGACGTGCTCACCGCCCACTGATGGACGTGTTCACCGCCCTCTGATGGACGTGCTCACTGCCCGCTGATGGACGTGTTCACCGCCCGCTGATGGACGTTCTCACTGCCCGCTGATGGACGTGCTCACTGCCCACTGATGGACGTGTTCACTGCCCGCTCACTGTCCACTGATGGACGTGTTCACTGCCCGCTGATGGACGTGTTCACTGCCCGCTCACTGCCCACTGATGGACGTGCTCACTGCCCGCTGATGGACGTGTTCACCGCCCGCTGATGGACGTGTTCACTGCCCGCTCACTGCCCGCTGATGGACGTGTTCACCGCCCGCTGATGGACGTACTCACCGCCCGCTGATGGACGTGTTCACCGCCCGCTGATGGACGTGCTCACTGCCCGCTGATGGACGTGCTCACTGCCCGCTGACGGACGTGCTCACTGCCCGCTCACTGCCCACTGATGGACGTGCTCACTGACCGCTGATGGACGTGTTCACCGCCCGCTGATGGACGTGTTCACCGCCCACTGATGGACGTGTTCACTGCCCGCTCACTGCCCGCTGATGGACCTGTTCACCGCCCGCTGATGGACGTGTTCACCGCCCGCTGATGGACGTGTTCACCGCCCACTGATGGACGTGTTCACTGCCCGCTCACTGCCCGCTGATGGACGTGTTCACTGCCCGCTGATGGACGTGCTCACTGCCCGCTGATGGACGTGCTCACTGCCCGCGCGTGCTCAATGCCCGCTGATGGACGTGCTCACTGCCCGCTGATGGACGTGTTCACTGCCCGCTGATGGACGTGCTCACTGCCCGCTGATGGACGTGTTCACCGCCCGCTGATGGACGTGCTCACTGCCCGCTGATGGACGTGTTCACTGCCAGCTCACTGCCCGCTGATGGACGTGTTCACCGCCCGCTGATGGACGTGCTCACCGCCCGCTGATGGACGTGTTCACTGCCCGCTCACTGCCCGCTGATGGACGTGTTCATCGCCCGCTGATGGACGTTCTCACTGCCCTCTGATGGACGTGCTCACTGCCCGCTGATGGACGTGCTCTCTGCCCTCTGATGGACGTGCTCTCAGCCCTCTGATGGACGTGTTCACTGCCCGCTGATGGAAGTGTTCACTGCCCGCTGATGGATGTGTTCACTGCCCGCGTGAGCTCACTGCCCGCTGATGGATGTGTTCACTGACTCCTGATGGATCTGTTCACTGCCCACTGATGGACGTGCTCACTGCCCACTGATGGATGTGCTCACTGCCCACTGATGGACGTGTTCACTGCCCGCTCACTGCCCACTGATGGACGTGTTCACTGCCCGCTGATGGACGTGCTCACTGCCCACTGATGGACGTGCTCACTGCCCGCTGATAGACGTGTTCACTGCCTGCTCACTGCCCGCTGATGGACGTGTTCACCGCCCGCTGATGGACGTGTTCACCGCCCGCTGATGGACGTGCTCACTGCCCGCTGATGGACGTGCTCACTGCCCACTGATGGACGTGCTCACTGCCCACTGATGGACGTGTTCACTGCCCGCTGATGGACGTGTTCACCGCCCACTGAAGGACGTGTTCACTGCCCACTGATGGACGTGTTCACTGCCCGCTGATGGACGTGCTCACTGCCCGCTGATGGACGTGCTCACTGCCCGCTGATGGACGTGCTCATTGCCCGCTGATGGACGTGCTCACTGCCCGCTGATGGACGTGCTCACTGCCCACTGATGGACGTGTTCACTGCCCGCTGATGGACGTGCTCACTGCCCGCTGATGGACGTGCTCACTGCCCGCTGATGGACGTGTTCACTGCCTACTGATGGACGTGTTCACTGCCCGCTCACTGTCCACTGATGGACGTGTTCACTGCCCGCTGATGGACGTGTTCACTGCCCGCTCACTGCCCACTGATGGACGTGCTCACTGCCCGCTGATGGACGTGTTCACCGCCCTTTCGTGCTCAATGCCCGCTGATGGACGTGCTCACTGCCCGCTGATGGACTTGTTCACTGCCCGCTGATGGACGTGTTCACCGCCCGCTGATGGACGTGCTCACTGCCCGCTGATGGACGTGTTCACTGCCAGCTCACTGCCCGCTGATGGACGTGTTCACCGCCCGCTGATGGACGTGCTCACCGCCCGCTGATGGACGTGTTCACTGCCCGCTCACTGCCCGCTGATGGACGTGTTCATCGCCCGCTGATGGACGTTCTCACTGCCCTCTGATGGACGTGCTCATTGCCCGCTGATGGACGTGCTCTCTGCCCTCTGATGGACGTGCTCTCAGCCCTCTGATGGACGTGTTCACTGCCCGCTGATGGAAGTGTTCACTGCCCGCTGATGGATGTGTTCACTGCCCGCGCGAGCTCACTGCCCGCTGATGGATGTGTTCACTGACTCCTGATGGATCTGTTCACTGCCCACTGATGGACGTGCTCACTGCCCACTGATGGATGTGCTCACTGCCCACTGATGGACGTGTTCACTGCCCGCTCACTGCCCACTGATGGACGTGTTCACTGCCCGCTGATGGACGTGCTCACTGCCCACTGATGGACGTGCTCACTGCCCGCTGATGGACGTGTTCACTGCCTGCTCACTGCCCGCTGATGGACGTGTTCACTGCCCACTGATGGACGTGTTCACCGCCCGCTGATGGACGTGTTCACTGCCCGCTGATGGACGTGCTCACTGCCCGCTGATGGACGTGCTCACTGCCCACTGATGGACGTGTTCACTGCCCACTGATGTATGTGCTCACTGCCCGCTGATGGACGTGTTCACCGCCCACTGAAGGACGTGTTCACTGCCCACTGATGGACGTGTTCACTGCCCGCTGATGGACGTGCTCACTGCCCGCTGATGGACGTGCTCACTGCCCGCTGATGGACGTGTTCACTGCCCACTGATGGACGTGTTCACTGCCCGCTCACTGTCCACTGATGGACGTGTTCACTGCCCGCTGATGGACGTGTTCATTGCCCGCTCACTGCCCACTGATGGACGTGCTCACTGCCCGCTGATGGACGTGTTCACCGCCCGCTGATGGACATGTTCACCGCCCGCTGATGGACGTACTCACTGCCCGCTGATGGACGTGCTCACTGCCCGCTGATGGACGTGCTCACTGCCCGCTGATGGACGTGTTCACTGCCCGCTGATGGACGTGCTCACTGCCCGCTGATGGACGTGTTCACCGCCCGCTGATGGACGTGCTCACTGCCCGCTGATGGACGTGTTCACCGCCCGCTGATGGACGTGCTCACTGCCTGCTGATGGACGTGCTCACTGCCCGCTGATGGACGTGCTCACTGCCCGCTGATGGACGTGTTGACTGCCCGCTGATGGACGTGTTCACCGCCCACTGATGGACGTGTTTATGCCCGCTGATGGACGTGTTCACTGCCCGCTGATGGACGTGCTCACCGCCCACTGATGGACGTGTTCACTGCCCACTGATGGACATGCTCACTGCCCGCTGATGGACGTGTTCACTGCCCGCTGATGGATGTGCTCACAGCCCGCTGATGGACGTGTTCACCGCACACTGATGGACGTGTTCACTGCCCACTGATGGACATGCTCACTGCCCGCTGATGGACGTGCTCACTGCCCGCTGATGGACGTGTTCACCGCCCGCTGATGGACGTGCTCACTGCCCGCTGATGGACGTGTTCACCGCCCGCTGATGGACTTGTTCACCGCCCGCTGATGGACGTGTTCACCGCCCACTGATGGACGTGTTCACCGCCCACTGATGGACGTGTTCACTGCCCGCTGATGGACGTGTTCACTGCCCGCTCACTGCCCGCTGATGGACGTGCTCACCGCCCACTGATGGACGTGTTCACCGCCCGCTGATGGGCGTGTTCATTGCCCGCTCACTGCCCACTGATGGACGTGCTCACTGCCCGCTGATGGACGTGTTCACTGCCTGCTCACTGCCCGCTGATGGACGTGTTCACTGCCCACTGATGGACGTGTTCACCGCCCGCTGATGGACGTGTTCACTGCCCGCTGATGGACGTGCTCACTGCCCGCTGATGGACGTGCTCACTGCCCACTGATGGACGTGTTCACTGCCCACTGATGTATGTGCTCACTGCCTGCTGATGGACGTGTTCACCGCCCACTGAAGGACGTGTTCACTGCCCACTGATGGACGTGTTCACTGCCCGCTGTTGGACGTGCTCACTGCCCGCTGATGGACGTGCTCACTGCCCGCTGATGGACGTGTTCACTGCCCACTGATGGACGTGTTCACTGCCCGCTCACTGTCCACTGATGGACGTGTTCACTGCCCGCTGATGGACGTGTTCATTGCCCGCTCACTGCCCACTGATGGACGTGCTCACTGCCCGCTGATGGACGTGTTCACCGCCCGCTGATGGACATGTTCACCGCCCGCTGATGGACGTACTCACTGCCCGCTGATGGACGTGCTCACTGCCCGCTGATGGACGTGCTCACTGCTCGCTGATGGACGTGTTCACTGCCCGCTGATGGACGTGCTCACTGCCCGCTGATGGACGTGTTCACCGCCCGCTGATGGACGTGTTCACCGCCCGCTGATGGACTTGTTCACCGCCCGCTGATGGACGTGCTCACTGCCTGCTGATGGACGTGCTCACTGCCCGCTGATGGACGTGCTCACTGCCCGCTGATGGACGTGTTGACTGCCCGCTGATGGACGTGTTCACCGCCCACTGATGGACGTGTTTATGCCCGCTGATGGACGTGTTCACTGCCCGCTGATGGACGTGCTCACCGCCCACTGATGGACGTGTTCACTGCCCACTGATGGACATGCTCACTGCCCGCTGATGGACGTGTTCACTGCCCGCTGATGGATGTGCTCACAGCCCGCTGATGGACGTGTTCACCGCACACTGATGGACGTGTTCACCGCCCACTGATGGACGTGTTCACTGCCCACTGATGGACATGCTCACTGCCCGCTGATGGACGTGTTTATGCCCGCTGATGGACGTGTTCACTGCCCGCTGATGGACGTGCTCACCGCCCACTGATGGACGTGTTCACTGCCCACTGATGGACATGCTCACTGCCCGCTGATGGACGTGTTCACTGCCCGCTGATGGATGTGCTCACAGCCCGCTGATGGACGTGTTCACCGCACACTGATGGACGTGTTCACCGCCCACTGATGGACGTGTTCACTGCCCACTGATGGACATGCTCACTGCCCGCTGATGGACGTGCTCACTGCCCGCTGATGGACGTGTTCACCGCCCGCTGATGGACGTGCTCACTGCCCGCTGATGGACGTGTTCACCGCCCGCTGATGGACTTGTTCACCGCCCGCTGATGGACGTGTTCACCGCCCACTGATGGACGTGTTCACCGCCATCTGATGGACGTGTTCACTGCCCGCTGATGGACGTGTTCACTGCCCGCTCACTGCCCGCTGATGGACGTGCTCACCGCCCGCTGATGGACGTGTTCACCGCCCGCTGATGGGCGTGTTCATTGCCCGCTCACTGCCCGCTGATGGACGTGTTCACCGCCCGCTGATGGACGTGCTCACTGCCCGCTGATGGACGTGTTCACCGCCCGCTGATGGACGTGCTCACTGCCCTCTGATGGACGTGCTCACTGCCCGCTGATGGACGTGTTCACTGCCCGCTGATGGGCGTGTTCACTGCCCGCTCACTGCCCGCTGATGGACGTGTTCACCGCCCGCTGATGGACGTGCTCACTGCCCGCTGATGTACGTGTTCACCGCCCGCTGATGGACGTGCTCACTGCCCTCTGATGGACGTGCTCACTGCCCGCTGATGGACGTGTTCACCGCCCGCTGATGGACGTGCTCACTGCCCTCTGATGGACGTGCTCACCGCCCGCTGATGGACGTGTTCACCGCCCGCTGATGGGCGTGTTCACTGCCCGCTCACTGCCCGCTGATGGACGTGTTCACCGCCCGCTGATGGACGTGCTCACTGCCCGCTGATGTACGTGTTCACCGCCCGCTGATGGACGTGCTCACTGCCCGCTCACTGCCCGCTGATGGACGTGTTCACCGCACACTGATGGACGTGCTCACTGCCCGCTGATGGACGTGTTCACCGCCCTCTGATGGACGTGTTCACCGCCCACTGATGGACGTGTTCACTGCCCGCTCACTGCCCACTGATGGACGTGATCACTGCCCGCTGATGGACGTGTTCGCCGCCCGCTGATGGACGTGCTCACTGCCCGCTGATGGACGTGCTCACTGCCCGCGCGTGCTCACTGCCCGCTGATGGACGTGTTCACCGCCCGCTGATGGACGTGCTCACTGCCCTCTGATGGACGTGCTCACTGCCCACTGATGGACATGTTCACTGCCCGCTGATGGACGTGTTCACTGCCCGCTCACTGCCCACTGATGGACGTGCTCACTGCCCGCTGATGGACGTGTTCACCGCCCACTGATGGACGTGTTCACTGCCCGCTCACTGCCCACTGATGGACGTGATCACTGCCCGCTGATGGACGTGTTCACCGCCCGCTGATGGACGTGTTCACCGCCCGCTGATGGACGTGATCACTGCCCGCTAATGGACGTGTTCACCGCCCGCTGATGGACGTGTTCACCGCCCGCTGATGGACGTGTTCACCGCCCGCTGATGGACGTGCTCTCTGCCCTCTGATGGACGTGCTCACTGCCCGCGCCTGCTCACTGCCCGCTGATGGACGTGCTCACTGCCCGCTGATGGACGTGTTGACTGCCCGCTGATGGACGTGCTCACTGCCCGCGCGTGCTCACTGCCCGCTGATGGACGTGCTCACCGCCCACTGATGGACGTGTTTACCGCCCGCTGATGGACGTGTTCACCGCCCGCTGATGGACGTGTTCACCGCCCGCTGATGGACGTGCTTACTGCCCGCTGATGGACGTGTTCACTGCCCGCTGATGGACGTGCTCACTGCCCGCTGATGGACGTGTTCACTGCCCGCTGATGGACGTGCTCACTGCCCGCTGATGGACGTGCTCACTTCCCGCTGATGGTCACTGCCCGCTGATGGACGTGTTCACCGCCCGCTGATGGACGTGTTCACCGCCCGCTCACTGCCCACTGATGGACGTGTTCACTGCCCGCTGATGGACGTGCTCACTGCCCGCTGATGGATGTGTTAAATGCCCGCTGATGGACGTGTTCACCGCCCGCTGATGGACGTGTTCACCGCCCGCTCACTGCCCACTGATGGACGTGTTCACCGCCCGCTGATGGACGTGTTCACTGCCCGCTGATGGACGTGTTCACCGCCCGCTGATGGTCACTGCCCGCTGATGGACGTGTTCACCGCCCGCTGATGGACGTGTTCACCGCCCGCTCACTGCCCACTGATGGACGTGTTCACTGCCCGCTGATGGACGTGCTCACTGCCCGCTGATGGATGTGTTAAATGCCCGCTGATGGACGTGCTCACTGCCCGCTGATGGACGTGTTAAATGCCCGCTGATGGACGTGCTCACTGCCCGCGCGTGCTCACTGCCCGCTGATGGACGTGTTCACTGCCCACTGATGGACGTGCTCACTGCCCGCTGATGGACGTGCTCACTGCCCGCTGATGGACGTGTTCACTGCCCGCTGATGGATGTGCTCACTGCCCGCTGATGGACGTGTTCACCGCCCGCTGATGGATGTGCTCACTGCCCGCTGATGGACGTATTCACCGCCCGCTCACTGCCCACTGATGGACGTGTTCACCGCCCGCTGATGGACGTGTTCACTGCCCGCTGATGGACGTGTTCACCGCCCGCTGATGGTCACTGCCCGCTGATGGACGTGTTCACCGCCCGCTGATGGACGTGTTCACCGCCCGCTCACTGCCCACTGATGGACGTGTTCACTGCCCACTGATGGACGTGCTCACTGCCCGCTGATGGACGTGTTCACCGCCCGCGCGTGCTCAATGCCCGCTGATGGACGTGCTCACTGCCCGCTGATGGACGTGCTCACCGCCCGCTGATGGACGTGTTCACTGCCCGCTCACTGCCCGCTGATGGACGTGTTCATCGCCCGCTGATGGACGTTCTCACTGCCCTCTGATGGACGTGCTCATTGCCCGCTGATGGACGTGCTCTCTGCCCTCTGATGGACGTGCTCTCAGCCCTCTGATGGACGTGTTCACTGCCCGCTGATGGAAGTGTTCACTGCCCGCTGATGGATGTGTTCACTGCCCGCGCGAGCTCACTGCCCGCTGATGGATGTGTTCACTGACTCCTGATGGATCTGTTCACTGCCCACTGATGGACGTGCTCACTGCCCACTGATGGATGTGCTCACTGCCCACTGATGGACGTGTTCACTGCCCGCTCACTGCCCACTGATGGACGTGTTCACTGCCCGCTGATGGACGTGCTCACTGCCCACTGATGGACGTGCTCACTGCCCGCTGATGGACGTGTTCACTGCCTGCTCACTGCCCGCTGATGGACGTGTTCACTGCCCACTGATGGACGTGTTCACCGCCCGCTGATGGACGTGTTCACTGCCCGCTGATGGACGTGCTCACTGCCCGCTGATGGACGTGCTCACTGCCCACTGATGGACGTGTTCACTGCCCACTGATGTATGTGCTCACTGCCCGCTGATGGACGTGTTCACCGCCCACTGAAGGACGTGTTCACTGCCCACTGATGGACGTGTTCACTGCCCGCTGATGGACGTGCTCACTGCCCGCTGATGGACGTGCTCACTGCCCGCTGATGGACGTGTTCACTGCCCACTGATGGACGTGTTCACTGCCCGCTCACTGTCCACTGATGGACGTGTTCACTGCCCGCTGATGGACGTGTTCACTGCCCGCTCACTGCCCACTGATGGACGTGCTCACTGCCCGCTGATGGACGTGTTCACCGCCCGCTGATGGACATGTTCACCGCCCGCTGATGGACGTGTTCACTGCCCGCTCACTGCCCACTGATGGACGTGTTCACCGCCCGCTGATGGACGTACTCACTGCCCGCTGATGGACGTGCTCACTGCCCGCTGATGGACGTGCTCACTGCCCGCTGATGGACGTGTTCACCGCCCGCTGATGGACGTGCTCACTGCCCGCTGATGGACGTGTTCACCGCCCGTTGATGGACGTGCTCACTGCCCGCTGATGGACGTGTTCACCGCCCGCTGATGGACTTGTTCACCGCCCGCTGATGGACGTGCTCACTGCCTGCTGATGGACGTGCTCACTGCCCGCTGATGGACGTGCTCACTGCCCGCTGATGGACGTGTTGACTGCCCGCTGATGACGTGTTCACCGCCCACTGATGGACGTGTTTATGCCCGCTGATGGACGTGTTCACTGCCCGCTGATGGACGTGCTCACCGCCCACTGATGGACGTGTTCACTGCCCACTGATGGACATGCTCACTGCCCGCTGATGGACGTGTTCACTGCCCGCTGATGGATGTGCTCACAGCCCGCTGATGGACGTGTTCACTGCCCGCTGATGGACGTGTTCACTGCCCGCTCACTGCCCGCTGATGGACGTGTTCACCGCCCGCTGATGGACGTGTTCACTGCCCGCTGATGGACGTGCTCACTGCCCGCTCACTGCCCGCTGATGGACGTGCTCACCGCCCGCTGATGGACGTGTTCACCGCCCACTGATGGACGTGTTCACTGCCCGCTGATGGACGTGTTCACTGCCCGCTCACTGCCCGCTGATGGACGTGTTCACCGCCCGCTGATGGACGTGTTCACCGCCCGCTGATGGGCGTGTTCACTGCCCGCTCACTGCCCGCTGATGGACGTGTTCACCGCCCGCTGATGGACGTGCTCACTGCCCGCTGATGGACGTGTTCACCGCCCGCTGATGGACGTGCTCACTGCCCTCTGATGGACGTGCTCACTGCCCGCTGATGGACGTGTTCACTGCCCGCTCACCGCCCACTGATGGACGTGTTCACCGCCCGCTGATGGACGTGCTCACTGCCCGCTGATGGACGTGCTCACCGCCCGCTGATGGACGTGTTCACCGCCCACTGATGGACGTGTTCACTGCCCGCTGATGGACGTGTTCACTGCCCGCTCATTGCCCGCTGATGGACGTGCTCACTGCCCGCTCACTGCCCGCTGATGGACGTGTTCACCGCCCGCTGATGGACGTGCTCACTGCCCGCTGATGGACGTGTTCACCGCCCACTGAAGGACGTGTTCACTGCCCACTGATGGACGTGTTCACTGCCCGCTGATGGACGTGCTCACTGCCCGCTGATGGACGTGTTCACTGCCCGCTGATGGACGTGTTCACTGCCCGCTCACTGTCCACTGATGGACGTGTTCACTGCCCGCTGATGGACGTGTTCACTGCCCGCTCACTGCCCACTGATGGACGTGCTCACTGCCCGCTGATGGACGTGTTCACCGCCCGCTGATGGACATGTTCACCGCCCGCTGATGGACGTGTTCACTGCCCGCTCACTGCCCACTGATGGACGTGTTCACCGCCCGCTGATGGACGTACTCACTGCCCGCTGATGGACGTGCTCACTGCCCGCTGATGGACGTGCTCACTGCCCGCTGATGGACGTGTTCACCGCCCGCTGATGGACGTGCTCACTGCCCGCTGATGGACGTGTTCACCGCCCGTTGATGGACGTGCTCACTGCCCGCTGATGGACGTGTTCACCGCCCGCTGATGGACTTGTTCACCGCCCGCTGATGGACGTGCTCACTGCCTGCTGATGGACGTGCTCACTGCCCGCTCACTGCCCGCTGATGGACGTGCTCACCGCCCGCTGATGGACGTGTTCACTGCCCACTGATGGACATGCTCACTGCCCGCTGATGGACGTGTTCACTGCCCGCTGATGGATGTGCTCACAGCCCGCTGATGGACGTGTTCACTGCCCGCTGATGGACGTGTTCACTGCCCGCTCACTGCCCGCTGATGGACGTGTTCACTGCCCGCTGATGGACGTGTTCACTGCCCGCTGATGGACGTGCTCACTGCCCGCTCACTGCCCGCTGATGGACGTGCTCACCGCCCGCTGATGGACGTGTTCACCGCCCACTGATGGACGTGTTCACTGCCCGCTGATGGACGTGTTCACTGCCCGCTCACTGCCCGCTGATGGACGTGTTCACCGCCCGCTGATGGACGTGTTCACCGCCCGCTGATGGGCGTGTTCACTGCCCGCTCACTGCCCGCTGATGGACGTGTTCACCGCCCGCTGATGGACGTGCTCACTGCCCGCTGATGGACGTGTTCACCGCCCGCTGATGGACGTGCTCACTGCCCTCTGATGGACGTGCTCACTGCCCGCTGATGGACGTGTTCACTGCCCGCTCACCGCCCACTGATGGACGTGTTCACCGCCCGCTGATGGACGTGCTCACTGCCCGCTGATGGACGTGCTCACTGCCCTCTGATGGACGTGCTCACTGCCCGCTGATGGACGTGTTCACTGCCCGCTCACCGCCCGCTGATGGACGTGCTCACCGCCCGCTGATGGACGTGTTCACCGCCCACTGATGGACGTGTTCACTGCCCGCTGATGGACGTGTTCACTGCCCGCTCATTGCCCGCTGATGGACGTGCTCACTGCCCGCTCACTGCCCGCTGATGGACGTGTTCACCGCCCGCTGATGGACGTGCTCACTGCCCGCTGATGGACGTGTTCACCGCCCGCTGATGGACGTGCTCACTGCCCTCTGATGGACGTGTTCACTGCCCGCTGATGGACGTGTTCACCGCCCGCTGATGGACTTGTTCACCGCCCGCTGATGGACGTGTTCACCTACCGCTGATGGACGTGTTCACCGCCCACTGATGGACGTGTTCACTGCCCGCTCACTGCCCACTGATGGACGTGATCACTGCCCGCTGATGGACGTGTTCACCGCCCGCTGATGGACGTGCTCACTGCCCGCTGATGGACGTGTTCACCGCCCGCTGATGGACGTGTTCACCGCCCGCTGATGGACGTGCTCACTGCCCGCGCGTGCTCACTGCCCGCTGATGGACGTGTTCACCGCCCGCTGATGGACGTGCTCACTGCCCGCTGATGGACGTGTTCACTGCCCACTGATGGACGTGCTCACTGCCCACTGATGGACATGTTCACTGCCCGCTGATGGACGTGTTCACTGCCCGCTCACTGCCCACTGATGGACGTGCTCACTGCCCACTGATGGACATGTTCACTGCCCGCTGATGGACGTGTTCACTGCCCGCTCACTGCCCACTGATGGACGTGCTCACTGCCCACTGATGGACATGTTCACTGCCCGCTGATGGACGTGTTCACTGCCCGCTCACTGCCCACTGATGGACGTGCTCACTGCCCGCTGATGGACGTGTTCACCGCCCACTGATGGACGTGTTCACTGCCCGCTCACTGCCCACTGATGGACGTGATCACTGCCCGCTGATGGACGTGTTCACCGCCCGCTGATGGACGTGCTCACTGCCCGCTGATGGACGTGTTCACTGCCCGCTGATGGACGTGCTCACTGCCCGCTCACTGCCCGCTGATGGACGTGCTCACCGCCCGCTGATGGACGTGTTCACCGCCCACTGATGGACGTGTTCACTGCCCGCTGATGGACGTGTTCACTGCCCGCTCACTGCCCGCTGATGGACGTGTTCACCGCCCGCTGATGGACGTGTTCACCGCCCGCTGATGGGCGTGTTCACTGCCCGCTCACTGCCCGCTGATGGACGTGTTCACCGCCCGCTGATGGACGTGCTCACTGCCCGCTGATGGACGTGTTCACCGCCCTCTGATGGACGTGCTCACTGCCCGCTGATGGACGTGTTCACTGCCCGCTCACCGCCCACTGATGGACGTGTTCACCGCCCGCTGATGGACGTGCTCACTGCCCGCTGATGGACGTGCTCACCGCCCGCTGATGGACGTGTTCACCGCCCACTGATGGACGTGTTCACTGCCCGCTGATGGACGTGTTCACTGCCCGCTCACTGCCCGCTGATGGACGTGCTCACCGCCCGCTGATGGACGTGTTCACCGCCCGCTGATGGGCGTGTTCACTGCCCGCTCACTGCCCGCTGATGGACGTGTTCACCGCCCGCTGATGGACGTGCTCACTGCCCGCTGATGGACGTGTTCACCGCCCGCTGATGGACGTGCTCACTGCCCTCTGATGGACGTGTTCACTGCCCGCTGATGGACGTGTTCACCGCCCGCTGATGGACTTGTTCACCGCCCGCTGATGGACGTGTTCACCTACCGCTGATGGACGTGTTCACCGCCCACTGATGGACGTGTTCACTGCCCGCTCACTGCCCACTGATGGACGTGATCACTGCCCGCTGATGGACGTGTTCACCGCCCGCTGATGGACGTGCTCACTGCCCGCTGATGGACGTGTTCACCGCCCGCTGATGGACGTGCTCACTGCCCGCGCGTGCTCACTGCCCGCTGATGGACGTGTTCACCGCCCGCTGATGGACGTGCTCACTGCCCGCTGATGGACGTGTTCACTGCCCACTGATGGACGTGCTCACTGCCCACTGATGGACATGTTCACTGCCCGCTGATGGACGTGTTCACTGCCCGCTCACTGCCCACTGATGGACGTGCTCACTGCCCACTGATGGACATGTTCACTGCCCGCTGATGGACGTGTTCACTGCCCGCTCACTGCCCACTGATGGACATGCTCACTGCCCACTGATGGACATGTTCACTGCCCGCTGATGGACGTGTTCACTGCCCGCTCACTGCCCACTGATGGACGTGCTCACTGCCCGCTGATGGACGTGTTCACCGCCCGCTGATGGACGTGTTCACCGCCCACTGATGGACGTGTTCACTGCCCGCTCACTGCCCACTGATGGACGTGATCACTGCCCGCTGATGGACGTGTTCACCGCCCGCTGATGGACGTGCTCACTGCCCGCTGATGGACGTGTTCACCGCCCGCTGTTGGACGTGTTCACCGCCCGCTGATGGACGTGCTCACTGCCCGCTAATGGACGTGTTCACCGCCCGCTGATGGACGTGTTCACCGCCCGCTGATGGACGTGCTCTCTGCCCTCTGATGGACGTGCTCACTGCCCGCGCGTGCTCACTGCCCGCTGATGGACGTGCTCACTGCCCGCTGATGGACGTGTTGACTGCCCGCTGATGGACGTGCTCACTGCCCGCGCGTGCTCACTGCCCGCTGATGGACGTGCTCACCGCCCACTGATGGACGTGTTTACCGCCCGCTGATGGACGTGTTCACCGCCCGCTGATGGACGTGTTCACCGCCCGCTGATGGACGTGTTCACCGCCCGCTGATGGACGTGCTCACTGCCCGCTGATGGACGTGCTCACTGCCCGCTGATGGACGTGTTCACTGCCCGCTGATGGACGTGCTTACTGCCCGCTGATGGACGTGTTCATCGCCCGCTGATGGACGTGCTCACTGCCCGCTGATGGACGTGTTCACTGCCCGCTGATGGACGTGCTCACTGCCCGCTGATGGACGTGTTCACTGCCCGCTGATGGACGTGTTCACCGCCCGTTCACTGCCCGCTGATGGACGTGTTCACCGCCCGCTGATGGTCACTGCCCGCTGATGGACGTGTTCACCGCCCGCTGATGGACGTGTTCACCGCCCGCTCACTGCCCACTGATGGACGTGTTCACTGCCCGCTGATGGACGTGCTCACTGCCCGCTGATGGATGTGTTAAATGCCCGCTGATGGACGTGCTCACTGCCCGCGCGTGCTCACTGCCCGCTGATGGACGTGTTCACTGCCCACTGATGGACGTGTTCACTGCCCGCTCACTGCCCACTGATGGACGTGATCACTGCCCGCTGATGGACGTGTTCACCGCCCGCTGATGGACGTGCTCACTGCCCGCTGATGGACGTGTTCACCGCCCGCTGATGGACGTGTTCACCGCCCGCTGATGGACGTGCTCACTGCCCGCGCGTGCTCACTGCCCGCTGATGGACGTGTTCACCGCCCGCTGATGGACGTGCTCACTGCCCGCTGATGGACGTGTTCACTGCCCACTGATGGACGTGCTCACTGCCCACTGATGGACATGTTCACTGCCCGCTGATGGACGTGTTCACTGCCCGCTCACTGCCCACTGATGGACGTGCTCACTGCCCACTGATGGACATGTTCACTGCCCGCTGATGG
This sequence comes from Pristiophorus japonicus, assembly GCF_044704955.1. Taxonomy (NCBI): domain Eukaryota; kingdom Metazoa; phylum Chordata; class Chondrichthyes; family Pristiophoridae; genus Pristiophorus; species Pristiophorus japonicus. The sequence continues at coordinate 448,572 of NW_027253707.1, forward strand.
ACGTGTTCACTGCCCGCTCACTGCCCACTGATGGACGTGCTCACTGCCCACTGATGGACATGTTCACTGCCCGCTGATGGACGTGTTCACTGCCCGCTCACTGCCCACTGATGGACGTGCTCACTGCCCGCTGATGGACGTGTTCACCGCCCACTGATGGACGTGTTCACTGCCCGCTCACTGCCCACTGATGGACGTGATCACTGCCCGCTGATGGACGTGTTCACCGCCCGCTGATGGACGTGCTCACTGCCCGCTGATGGACGTGTTCACTGCCCGCTGATGGACGTGCTCACTGCCCGCTCACTGCCCGCTGATGGACGTGCTCACCGCCCGCTGATGGACGTGTTCACCGCCCACTGATGGACGTGTTCACTGCCCGCTGATGGACGTGTTCACTGCCCGCTCACTGCCCGCTGATGGACGTGTTCACCGCCCGCTGATGGACGTGTTCACCGCCCGCTGATGGGCGTGTTCACTGCCCGCTCACTGCCCGCTGATGGACGTGTTCACCGCCCGCTGATGGACGTGCTCACTGCCCGCTGATGGACGTGTTCACCGCCCTCTGATGGACGTGCTCACTGCCCGCTGATGGACGTGTTCACTGCCCGCTCACCGCCCACTGATGGACGTGCTCACTGCCCGCTGATGGACGTGCTCACCGCCCGCTGATGGACGTGTTCACCGCCCACTGATGGACGTGTTCACTGCCCGCTGATGGACGTGTTCACTGCCCGCTCACTGCCCGCTGATGGACGTGCTCACCGCCCGCTGATGGACGTGTTCACCGCCCGCTGATGGGCGTGTTCACTGCCCGCTCACTGCCCGCTGATGGACGTGTTCACCGCCCGCTGATGGACGTGCTCACTGCCCGCTGATGGACGTGTTCACCGCCCGCTGATGGACGTGCTCACTGCCCTCTGATGGACGTGTTCACTGCCCGCTGATGGACGTGTTCACCGCCCGCTGATGGACTTGTTCACCGCCCGCTGATGGACGTGTTCACCTACCGCTGATGGACGTGTTCACCGCCCACTGATGGACGTGTTCACTGCCCGCTCACTGCCCACTGATGGACGTGATCACTGCCCGCTGATGGACGTGTTCACCGCCCGCTGATGGACGTGCTCACTGCCCGCTGATGGACGTGTTCACCGCCCGCTGATGGACGTGCTCACTGCCCGCGCGTGCTCACTGCCCGCTGATGGACGTGTTCACCGCCCGCTGATGGACGTGCTCACTGCCCGCTGATGGACGTGTTCACTGCCCACTGATGGACGTGCTCACTGCCCACTGATGGACATGTTCACTGCCCGCTGATGGACGTGTTCACTGCCCGCTCACTGCCCACTGATGGACGTGCTCACTGCCCACTGATGGACATGTTCACTGCCCGCTGATGGACGTGTTCACTGCCCGCTCACTGCCCACTGATGGACATGCTCACTGCCCACTGATGGACATGTTCACTGCCCGCTGATGGACGTGTTCACTGCCCGCTCACTGCCCACTGATGGACGTGCTCACTGCCCGCTGATGGACGTGTTCACCGCCCGCTGATGGACGTGTTCACCGCCCACTGATGGACGTGTTCACTGCCCGCTCACTGCCCACTGATGGACGTGATCACTGCCCGCTGATGGACGTGTTCACCGCCCGCTGATGGACGTGCTCACTGCCCGCTGATGGACGTGTTCACCGCCCGCTGTTGGACGTGTTCACCGCCCGCTGATGGACGTGCTCACTGCCCGCTAATGGACGTGTTCACCGCCCGCTGATGGACGTGTTCACCGCCCGCTGATGGACGTGCTCTCTGCCCTCTGATGGACGTGCTCACTGCCCGCGCGTGCTCACTGCCCGCTGATGGACGTGCTCACTGCCCGCTGATGGACGTGTTGACTGCCCGCTGATGGACGTGCTCACTGCCCGCGCGTGCTCACTGCCCGCTGATGGACGTGCTCACCGCCCACTGATGGACGTGTTTACCGCCCGCTGATGGACGTGTTCACCGCCCGCTGATGGACGTGTTCACCGCCCGCTGATGGACGTGCTCACTGCCCGCTGATGGACGTGCTCACTGCCCGCTGATGGACGTGTTCACTGCCCGCTGATGGACGTGCTTACTGCCCGCTGATGGACGTGTTCATCGCCCGCTGATGGACGTGCTCACTGCCCGCTGATGGACGTGTTCACTGCCCGCTGATGGACGTGCTCACTGCCCGCTGATGGACGTGTTCACTGCCCGCTGATGGACGTGTTCACCGCCCGTTCACTGCCCGCTGATGGACGTGTTCACCGCCCGCTGATGGTCACTGCCCGCTGATGGACGTGTTCACCGCCCGCTGATGGACGTGTTCACCGCCCGCTCACTGCCCACTGATGGACGTGTTCACTGCCCGCTGATGGACGTGCTCACTGCCCGCTGATGGATGTGTTAAATGCCCGCTGATGGACGTGCTCACTGCCCGCGCGTGCTCACTGCCCGCTGATGGACGTGTTCACTGCCCACTGATGGACGTGCTCACTGCCCGCTGATGGACGTGCTCACTGCCCGCTGATGGACGTGTTCACTGCCCGCTGATGGATGTGCTCACTGCCCGCTGATGGACGTGTTCACCGCCCGCTGATGGATGTGCTCACTGCCCGCTGATGGACGTGCTCACCGCCCACTGATGGACGTGCTCACCGCCCGCTGATGGACGTGCTCACTGCCCGCTGATGGACGTGTTCACTGCCCACTGATGGACGTATTCACTGCCCGCTCACTGCCCACTGATGGACGTGTTCACTGCCCGCTGATGGACGTGTTCACTGCCCGCTGATGGACGTGCTCACCGCCCACTGATGGACGTGTTCACTGCCCACTGATGGACATGCTCACTGCCCGCTGATGGACGTGTTCACTGCCCGCTGATGGATGTGCTCACAGCCCGCTGATGGACGTGCTCACCGCCCACAGATGGACGTGTTCACCGCACACTGATGGACGTGCTCACTGCCCGCTGATGGACGTGTTCACCGCCCGCTGATGGACGTGTTCACTGCCCGCTCACTGCCCGCTGATGGACGTGTTCACCGCCCGCTGATGGACGTGTTCACCGCCCACTGATGGACGTGTTCACTGCCCGCTCACTGCCCACTGATGGACGTGATCACTGCCCGCTGATGGACGTGTTCACCGCCCGCTGATGGACGTGCTCACTGCCCGCTGATGGACGTGTTCACCGCCCGCTGATGGACGTGTTCACCGCCCGCTGATGGACGTGCTCACTGCCCGCTGATGGACGTGTTCACCGCCCGCTGATGGACGTGCTCTCTGCCCTCTGATGGACGTGCTCACTGCCCGCGCGTGCTCACTGCCCGCTGATGGACGTGCTCACTGCCCGCGCGTGCTCACTGCCCGCTGATGGACGTGTTGACTGCCCGCTGATGGACGTGCTCACTGCCCGCGCGTGCTCACTGCCCGCTGATGGACGTGCTCACCGCCCACTGATGGACGTGTTTACCGCCCGCTGATGGACGTGTTCACCGCCCGCTGATGGACGTGCTCACCGCCCGCTGATGGACGTGTTTACCGCCCGCTGATGGACGTGTTCACCGCCCGCTGATGGACGTGCTCACCGCCCACTGATGGCCGTGTTCACCGCCCGCTGATGGACGTGCTTACTGCCCGCTGATGGACGTGTTCACTGCCCGCTGATGGACGTGCTCACTGCCCGCTGATGGACGTGTTCACTGCCCGCTGATGGACGTGTTCACTGCCCGCTGATGGACGTGCTCACCGCCCGCTGATGGACGTGTTCACTGCCCGCTGATGGACGTGTTCACTGCCCGCTGATGGACGTTCTCACCGCCCGCTGATGGACGTGTTCACTGCCCGCTGATGGACGTGTTCACCGCCCGCTGATGGACGTGCTTACTGCCCGCTGATGGACGTGTTCACTGCCCGCTGATGGACGTGCTCACTGCCCGCTGATGGACGTGTTCACTGCCCGCTGATGGACGTGCTCACCGCCCGCTGATGGACGTGTTCACTGCCCGCTGATGGACGTGTTCACCGCCCGCTGATGGACGTGTTCACCGCCCGCTCACTGCCCACTGATGGACGTGTTCACTGCCCGCTGATGGACGTGCTCACTGCCCGCTGATGGATGTGTTAAATGCCCGCTGATGGACGTGCTCACTGCCCGCTGATGGACGTGTTAAATGCCCGCTGATGGACGTGCTCACTGCCCGCGCGTGCTCACTGCCCGCTGATGGACGTGCTCACTGCCCGCTGATGGACGTGCTCACTGCCCGCTGATGGACGTGTTCACTGCCCGCTGATGGACGTGTTCACTGCCCGCTGATGGATGTGCTCAGTGCCCGCTGATGGACGTGTTCACCGCCCGCTGATGGATGTGCTCACTGCCCGCTGATGGACGTGCTCACCGCCCACTGATGGACGTGCTCACCCCCCGCTGATGGACGTGCTCACTGCCCGCTGATGGACGTGTTCACTGCCCACTGATGGACGTATTCACTGCCCGCTCACTGCCCACTGATGGACGTGTTCACTGCCCACTGATGGACGTGCTCACTGCCCGCTGATGGACGTGTTCACCGCCCGCTCACTGCCCACTGATGGACGTGCTCACTGACCGCTGATGGACGTGTTCACCACCCGCTGATGTACGTGTTCACCGCCCACTGATGGACGTGTTCACTGCCCACTGATGGACATGCTCACTGCCCGCTGATGGACGTGTTCACTGCCCGCTGATGGATGTGCTCACAGCCCGCTGATGGACGTGCTCACCGCCCACAGATGGACGTGTTCACCGCCCGCTCACTGCCCACTGATGGACGTGCTCACTGCCCGCTGATGTACGTGTTCACCGCCCACTGATGGACGTGCTCACTGCCCGCTGATGGACGTGTTCACTGCCCGCTGATGGATGTGCTCACAGCCCGCTGATGGACGTGCTCACCGCCCACAGATGGACGTGTTCACCGCACACTGATGGACGTGCTCACTGCCCGCTGATGGACGTGTTCACCGCCCGCTGATGGACGTGCTCACTGCCCGCTGATGGACGTGTTCACCGCCCGCTGATGGACTTGTTCACCGCCCGCTGATGGACGTGCTCACTGCCTGCTGATGGACATGCTCACCGCCCGCTGATGGACGTGTTCACCGCCCACTGATGGACGTGTTCACCGCCCGCTGATGGACGTGTTCACCGCCCACTGATGGACGTGTTCACTGCCCGCTGATGGACGTGTTCACCGCCCGCTGATGGACGTGTTCACCGCCCACTGATGGACGTGCTCACCGCCCGCTGATGGACGTGTTCACCGCCCACTGATGGACGTGTTCACTGCCCGCTGATGGACGTGTTCACTGCCCGCTCACTGCCTGCTGATGGACATGCTCACTGCCCGCTGATGGACGTGTTCACCGCCCGCTGATGGACGTGCTCACTGCCCGCTCACTGCCCGCTGATGGACGTGTTCACCGCCCGCTGATGGACGTGCTCACTGCCCTTTGATGGACGTGCTCACTGCCCACATATGGACGTGTTCACTGCCCGCTGATGGACGTGTTCACTGCCCGCTCACTGCCCACTGATGGACGTGCTCACTGCCCGCTGATGGACGTGTTCACCTACCGCTGATGGACGTGTTCACCGCCCACTGATGGACGTGTTCACTGCCCGCTCACTGCCCACTGATGGACGTGCTCACCGCCCGCTGATGGACGTGTTCACCGCCCGCTGATGGACGTGTTCACCGCCCACTGATGGACGTGTTCACTGCCCGCTCACTGCCCACTGATGGACGTGATCACTGCCCGCTGATGGACGTGCTCACTGCCCGCTGATGGACGTGTTCACCGCCCGCTGATGGACGTGTTCACCGCCCGCTGATGGACGTGCTCACTGCCCGCGCGTGCTCACTGCCCGCTGATGGACGTGTTCACCGCCCGCTGATGGACGTGCTCACTGCCCGCTGATGGACGTGCTCACTGCCCGCGCGTGCTCACTGCCCGCTGATGGACGTGTTCACCGCCCGCTGATGGACGTGCTCACTGCCCTCTGATGGACGTGCTCACTGCCCACTGATGGACATGTTCACTGCCCGCTGATGGACGTGTTCACTGCCCGCTCACTGCCCGCTGATGGACGTGTTCACCGCCCGCTGATGGACGTGTTCACCGCCCACTGATGGACGTGTTCACTGCCCGCTCACTGCCCACTGATGGACGTGATCACTGCCCGCTGATGGACGTGTTCACCGCCCGCTGATGGACGTGCTCACTGCCCGCTGATGGACGTGTTCACCGCCCGCTGATGGACGTGCTCACTGCCCGCTGATGGACGTGTTCACCGCCCGCTGATGGACCTGCTCTCTGCCCTCTGATGGACGTGCTCACTGCCCGCGCGTGCTCACTGCCCGCTGATGGACGTGCTCACTGCCCGCGCGTGCTCACTGCCCGCTGATGGACGTGTTGACTGCCCGCTGATGGACGTGCTCACTGCCCGCGCGTGCTCACTGCCCGCTGATGGACGTGCTCACCGCCCACTGATGGACGTGTTTACCGCCCGCTGATGGACGTGTTCACCGCCCGCTGATGGACGTGCTTACTGCCCGCTGATGGACGTGCTCACTGCCCGCTGATGGACGTGTTCACTGCCCGCTGATGGACGTGCTCACTGCCCGCTGATGGACGTGTTCACTGCCCGCTGATGGACGTGTTCACTGCCCGCTGATGGACGTGCTCACCGCCCGCTGATGGACGTGTTCACTGCCCGCTGATGGACGTGTTCACCGCCCGCTGATGGACGTGTTCACCGCCCGCTCACTGCCCACTGATGGACGTGTTCACTGCCCGCTGATGGACGTGCTCACTGCCCGCTGATGGATGTGTTAAATGCCCGCTGATGGACGTGCTCACTGCCCGCTGATGGACGTGTTAAATGCCCGCTGATGGACGTGCTCACTGCCCGCGCGTGCTCACTGCCCGCTGATGGACGTGTTCACTGCCCACTGATGGACGTGCTCACTGCCCGCTGATGGACGTGCTCACTGCCCAGTGATGGACGTGTTCACCGCCCGCTGATGGATGTGCTCACTGCCCGCTGATGGACGTGCTCACCGCCCACTGATGGACGTGCTCACCGCCCGCTGATGGACGTGCTCACTGCCCGTTGATGGACGTGTTCACTGCCCACTGATGGACGTATTCACTGCCCGCTCACTGCCCACTGATGGACGTGTTCACTGCCCACTGATGGACGTGCTCACTGCCCGCTGATGGACGTGTTCACCGCCCGCTCACTGCCCACTGATGGACGTGTTCACTGCCCGCTCACTGCCCACTGATGGACGTGCTCACTGACCGCTGATGGACGTGTTCAACACCCGCTGATGTACGTGTTCACCGCCCACTGATGGACGTGTTCATTGCCCGCTCACTGCCCGCTGATGGACGTCTTCACCGCCCGCTGATGGACGTGCTCACTGCCCACTGATGGACGTGTTGACTGCCCGCTGATGGACGTGTTCACAGCCCGCTGATGGACGTGCTCACTGCCCGCTGATGTACGTGTTCACTGCCCACTGATGGACGTGCTCACCGCCCGCTGATGGACGTGTTCACTGCCCGCTGATGGACGTGCTCACTGCCCGCTGATGGACGTGTTCACTGCCCGCTGATGGACGTGTTCACCGCCCGCTGATGGACGTGCTCACCGCCCGCTCACTGCCCACTGATGGAAGTGTTCACTGCCCGCTGATGGACGTGTTCACTGCCCGCTGATGGACGTGCTCACTGCCCGCTGATGGACGTGTTCACTGCCCGCTGATGGACGTGCTCACCGCCCGCTGATGGACGTGTTCACCGCCCGCTCACTGCCCACTGATGGACGTGTTCACTGCCCGCTGATGGACGTGCTCACTGCCCGCTGATGGACGTGTTCACCGCCCGCTGATGGACGTGCTCACCGCCCGCTGATGGACGTGTTCACCGCCCGCTCACTGCCCACTGATGGACGTGTTCACTGCCCGCTGATGGACGTGCTCACTGCCCGCTGATGGACGTGTTCACTGCCCACTGATGGACGTGTTCACTGCCCGCTGATGGACGTGCTCACTGCCCACTGATGGACGTGTTCACTGCCCGCTGATGGATGTGCTCACTGCCCGCTGATGGACGTGCTCACCGCCCACTGATGGACGTGTTCACCGCCCGCTCACTGCCCACTGATGGACGTGTTCACTGCCCACTGATGGACGTGCTCACTGCCCACTGATGGACGTGCTCACTGCCCGCTGATCGACGTGTCCACCGCCCACTCACTGCCCACTGATGGACGTGTTCACTGCCCGCTGATGGACGTGTTCACCGCCCGCTGATGGATGTGCTCACTGCCCGCTGATGGACGTGCTCACCGCCCACTGATGGACGTGTTCACCGCCCGCTCACTGCCCACTGATGGACGTGTTCACTGCCCACTGATGGACGTGCTCACTGCCCGCTGATGGACGTGTCCACCGCCCACTCACTGCCCACTGATGGACGTGTTCACTGCCCGCTGATGGACGTGTTCACTGCCCGCTCACTGCCCACTGATGGACGTGCTCACTGACCGCTGATGGACGTGTTCACCACCCGCTGATGGACGTGTTCACCGCCCACTGATGGACGTGTTCACTGCCCGCTCACTGCCCGCTGATGGACGTGTTCACTGCCCGCTGATGGACGTGCTCTCTGCCCTCTGATGGACGTGCTCACTGCCCGCTGATGGACATGTTCACTGCCCGCTGATGGACGTGCTCACTGCCCGCTGATGGACGTGTTCACTGCCCGCTGATGGACGTGTTTACCGCCCGCTGATGGACGTGCTCACTGCCCGCTGATGGACGTGTTCACTGCCAGCTCACTGCCCGCTGATGGACGTGTTCACCGCCCGCTGATGGACGTGCTCACCGCCCGCTGATGGACGTGTTCACTGCCCGCTCACTGCCCGCTGATGGACGTGTTCATCGCCCGCTGATGGACGTGCTCACTGCCCGCTGATGGACGTGTTCACCGCCTACTGATGGACGTGTTCACCGCCCGCTGATGGACGCGCTCACTGCCCTCTGATGGACGTGCTCACTGCCCGCTGATGGACGTGTTCACTGCCCGCTCACTGCCCGCTGATGGACGTGTTCACCACCCGCTGATGGACGTGCTCACTGCCCGCTGATGGACGTGTTCACTGCCCGCTGATGGACGTGCTCACTGTCCGCTGATGGACGTGTTCACCGCCCGCTGATGGACGTGTTCACTGCCCGCTGATGGACGTGCTCACTGCCCTCTGATGGACGTGCTCACTGCCCGCTGATGGACGTGTTCACTGCCCGCTGATGTACGTGCTCTCTGCCCTCTGATGGACGTGTTCACTGCCCGCTGATGGACGTGTTCACTGCCCGCGCGATCTCACTGCCCGCTGATGGATGTGTTCACTGACTCCTGATGGATCTGTTCACTGCCCGCTGATGGACGTGCTCACTGCCCACTGATGGATGTGCTCACTGCCCACTGATGGACGTGTTCACTGCCCGCTCACTGCCCACTGATGGATGTGTTCACTGCCCGCTGATGGACGTGCTCACTGCCCGCTGATGGACGTGTTCACTGCCCACTGATGGACGTGTTCACTGCCTGCTCACTGCCCGCTGATGGAAGTGTTCACTGCCCACTGATGGACATGTTCACCGCCCGCTGATGGATGTGTTCACTGCCCGCTGATGGACGTGTTCACTGCCCGCTGACGGACGTGATCACTGCCCGCTGATGGACGTGTTCACTGCCCACTGATGGACGTGTTCACTGCCCACTGATGGATGTGCTCACTGCCCGCTGATGGACGTGTTCACTGCCCGCTGATGGATGTGCTCACTGCCCGCTGATGGACGTGCTCACCGCCCACTGATGGACGTGTTCACCGCCCTCTGATGGACGTGCTCACTGCCCGCTGATGGACGTGTTCACCGCCCGCTGATGGACGTTCTCACTGCCCGCTGATGGACGTGCTCACTGCCCACTGATGGACGTGTTCACTGCCCGCTCACTGTCCACTGATGGACGTGTTCACTGCCCGCTGATGGACGTGTTCACTGCCCGCTCACTGCCCACTGATGGACGTGCTCACTGCCCGCTGATGGACGTGTTCACCGCCCGCTGATGGACGTGTTCACCGCCCACTGATGGACGTGTTCACTGCCCGCTCACTGCCCACTGATGGACGTGTTCACTGCCCGCTGATGGACGTGCTCACTGCCCACTGATGGACGTGCTCACTGCCCGCTGATGGACGTGTTCACTGCCTGCTCACTGCCCGCTGATGGACGTGTTCACTGCCCACTGATGGACGTGTTCACCGCCCGCTGATGGACGTGTTCACTGCCCGCTGATGGACGTGTTCACCGCCCGCTGATGGACGTGCTCACTGCCCGCTGATGGACGTGCTCACTGCCCACTGATGGACGTGTTCACTGCCCACTGATGTATGTGCTCACTGCCCGCTGATGGACGTGTTCACCGCCCACTGAAGGACGTGTTCACTGCCCACTGATGGACGTGTTCACTGCCCGCTGATGGACGTGCTCACTGCCCGCTGATGGACGTGCTCACTGCCCGCTGATGAACGTGTTCACTGCCCACTGATGGACGTGTTCACTGCCCGCTCACTGTCCACTGATGGACGTGTTCACTGCCCGCTGATGGACGTGTTCACTGCCCGCTCACTGCCCACTGATGGACGTGCTCACTGCCCGCTGATGGACGTGTTCACCGCCCGCTGATGGACATGTTCACCGCCCGCTGATGGACGTACTCACTGCCCGCTGATGGACGTGTTCACCGCCCGCTGATGGACGTGCTCACTGCCCGCTGATGGACGTGCTCACTGCCCGCTGATGGACGTGCTCACTGCCCACTGATGGACGTGTTCACTGCCCGCTCACTGCCCGCTGATGGACGTGTTCACCGCCCGCTGATGGACGTGCTCACTGCCCGCTGATGGACGTGTTCACTGCCCGCGGATGGACGTGCTAACTGTCCGCTGATGGACGTGTTCACCGCCCGCTGATGGACGTGTTCACTGCCCGCTGATGGACGTGCTCACTGCCCTCTGATGGACGTGCTCACTGCCCGCTGATGGACGTGTTCACTGCCCGCTGATGTACGTGCTCTCTGCCCTCTGATGGACGTGCTCTCTGCCCTCTGATGGACGTGTTCACTGCCCGCTGATGGACGTGTTCACTGCCCGCTGATGGACGTGTTCACTGCCCGCGCGATCTCACTGCCCGCTGATGGATGTGTTCACTGACTCCTGATGGATCTGTTCACTGCCCGCTGATGGACGTGTTCACCGCCCGCTGATGGACGTGTTCACCGCCCACTGATGGACGTGTTCACTGCCCGCTCACTGCCCGCTGATGGACGTGTTCACTGCCCGCTGATGGACGTGCTCTCTGCCCTCTGATGGACGTGCTCACTGCCCGCTAATGGACGTGTTCACTGCCCGCTGATGGACGTGCTCACTGCCCGCTGATGGACGTTCTCACTGCCCGCGCGTGCTCACTGCCCGCTGATGGACGTGCTCACTGCCCGCTGATGGACGTGCTCACTGCCCGCTGATGGACGTGTTTACCGCCCGCTGATGGACGTGCTCACTGCCCGCTGATGGACGTGTTCACTGCCAGCTCACTGCCCGCTGATGGACGTGTTCACCGCCCGCTGATGGACGTGCTCACCGCCCGCTGATGGACGTGTTCACTGCCCGCTCACTGCCCGCTGATGGACGTGTTCATCGCCCGCTGATGGACGTGCTCACTGCCCGCTGATGGACGTGTTCACCGCCTACTGATGGACGTGTTCACCGCCCGCTGATGGACGCGCTCACTGCCCTCTGATGGACGTGCTCACTGCCCGCTGATGGACGTGTTCACTGCCCGCTCACTGCCCGCTGATGGACGTGTTCACCACCCGCTGATGGACGTGCTCACTGCCCGCTGATGGACGTGTTCACTGCCCGCTGATGGACGTGCTCACTGTCCGCTGATGGACGTGTTCACCGCCCGCTGATGGACGTGTTCACTGCCCGCTGATGGACGTGCTCACTGCCCTCTGATGGACGTGCTCACTGCCCGCTGATGGACGTGTTCACTGCCCGCTGATGTACGTGCTCTCTGCCCTCTGATGGACGTGTTCACTGCCCGCTGATGGACGTGTTCACTGCCCGCGCGATCTCACTGCCCGCTGATGGATGTGTTCACTGACTCCTGATGGATCTGTTCACTGCCCGCTGATGGACGTGCTCACTGCCCACTGATGGATGTGCTCACTGCCCACTGATGGACGTGTTCACTGCCCGCTCACTGCCCACTGATGGATGTGTTCACTGCCCGCTGATGGACGTGCTCACTGCCCGCTGATGGACGTGTTCACTGCCCACTGATGGACGTGTTCACTGCCTGCTCACTGCCCGCTGATGGAAGTGTTCACTGCCCACTGATGGACATGTTCACCGCCCGCTGATGGATGTGTTCACTGCCCGCTGATGGACGTGTTCACTGCCCGCTGACGGACGTGATCACTGCCCGCTGATGGACGTGTTCACTGCCCACTGATGGACGTGTTCACTGCCCACTGATGGATGTGCTCACCGCCCACTGATGGACGTGTTCACCGCCCTCTGATGGACGTGCTCACTGCCCGCTGATGGACGTGTTCACCGCCCGCTGATGGACGTTCTCACTGCCCGCTGATGGACGTGCTCACTGCCCGCTGATGGACGTGTTCACTGCCCGCTCACTGTCCACTGATGGACGTGTTCACTGCCCGCTGATGGACGTGTTCACTGCCCGCTCACTGCCCACTGATGGACGTGCTCACTGCCCGCTGATGGACGTGTTCACCGCCCGCTGATGGACGTGTTCACCGCCCACTGATGGACGTGTTCACTGCCCGCTCACTGCCCGCTGATGGACGTGTTCACCGCCCGCTGATGGACGTACTCACCGCCCGCTGATGGACGTGTTCACCGCCCGCTGATGGACGTGCTCACTGCCCGCTGATGGACGTGCTCACTGCCCGCTGACGGACGTGCTCACTGCCCGCTCACTGCCCACTGATGGACGTGCTCACTGCCCACTGGTGGACGTGTTCACCGCCCGCTGATGGACGTGTTCACCGCCCACTGATGGACGTGTTCACTGCCCGCTCACTGCCCGCTGATGGACCTGTTCACCGCCCGCTGATGGACGTGCTCACTGCCCGCTGATGGACGTGTTCACTGCCCGCTGATGGACGTGCTCACTGCCCGCTGATGGACGTGCTCACTGCCCGCGCGTGCTCAATGCCCGCTGATGGACGTGCTCACTGCCCGCTGATGGACGTGTTCACTGCCCGCTGATGGACGTGCTCACTGCCCGCTGATGGACGTGTTCACCGCCCGCTGATGGACGTGCTCACTGCCCGCTGATGGACGTGTTCACTGCCAGCTCACTGCCCGCTGATGGACGTGTTCACCGCCCGCTGATGGACGTGCTCACCGCCCGCTGATGGACGTGTTCACTGCCCGCTCACTGCCCGCTGATGGACGTGTTCATCGCCCGCTGATGGACGTTCTCACTGCCCTCTGATGGACGTGCTCACTGCCCGCTGATGGACGTGCTCTCTGCCCTCTGATGGTCGTGCTCTCAGCCCTCTGATGGACGTGTTCACTGCCCGCTGATGGAAGTGTTCACTGCCCGCTGATGGATGTGTTCACTGCCCGCGCGAGCTCACTGCCCGCTGATGGATGTGTTCACTGACTCCTGATGGATCTGTTCACTGCCCACTGATGGACGTGCTCACTGCCCACTGATGGATGTGCTCACTGCCCACTGATGGACGTGTTCACTGCCCGCTCACTGCCCACTGATGGACGTGTTCACTGCCCGCTGATGGACGTGCTCACTGCCCACTGATGGACGTGCTCACTGCCCGCTGATGGACGTGTTCACTGCCTGCTCACTGCCCGCTGATGGACGTGTTCACTGCCCACTGATGGACGTGTTCACCGCCCGCTGATGGACGTGTTCACTGCCCGCTGATGGACGTGTTCACCGCCCGCTGATGGACGTGCTCACTGCCCGCTGATGGACGTGCTCACTGCCCACTGATGGACGTGTTCACTGCCCACTGATGTATGTGCTCACTGCCCGCTGAAGGACGTGTTCACTGCCCACTGATGGACGTGTTCACTGCCCGCTGATGGACGTGCTCACTGCCCGCTGATGGACGTGCTCACTGCCCGCTGATGAACGTGTTCACTGCCCACTGATGGACGTGTTCACTGCCCGCTCACTGTCCACTGATGGACGTGTTCACTGCCCGCTGATGGACGTGTTCACTGCCCGCTCACTGCCCACTGATGGACGTGCTCACTGCCCGCTGATGGACGTGTTCACCGCCCGCTGATGGACATGTTCACCGCCCGCTGATGGACGTACTCACTGCCCGCTGATGGACGTGTTCACCGCCCGCTGATGGACATGTTCACCGCCCGCTGATGGACGTGCTCACTGCCCGCTGATGGACGTGCTCACTGCCCGCTGATGGACGTGTTCACTGCCCACTGATGGACGTGTTCACTGCCCGCTCACTGCCCGCTGATGGACGTGTTCACCGCCCGCTGATGGACGTGCTCACTGCCCGCTGATGGACGTGTTCACTGCCCGCGGATGGACGTGCTCACTGTCCACTGATGGACGTGTTCACCGCCCGCTGATGGACGTGTTCACTGCCCGCTGATGGACGTGCTCACTGCCCTCTGATGGACGTGCTCACTGCCCGCTGATGGACGTGTTCACTGCCCTCTGATGGACGTGCTCTCTGCCCTCTGATGGACGTGCTCTCTGCCCTCTGATGGACGTGTTCACTGCCCGCTGATGGACGTGTTCACTGCCCGCTGATGGACGTGTTCACTGCCCGCTGATGGACGTGTTCACTGCCCGCGCGATCTCACTGCCCGCTGATGGATGTGTTCACTGACTCCTGATGGATCTGTTCACTGCCCGCTGATGGACGTGTTCACCGCCCGCTGATGGACGTGTTCACCGCCCACTGATGGACGTGTTCACTGCCCGCTCACTGCCCGCTGATGGACGTGTTCACTGCCCGCTGATGGACGTGCTCTCTGCCCTCTGATGGACGTGCTCACTGCCCGCTAATGGACGTGTTCACTGCCCGCTGATGGACGTGCTCACTGCCCGCTGATGGACGTTCTCACTGCCCGCGCGTGCTCACTGCCCGCTGATGGACGTGCTCACTGCCCGCTGATGGACGTGCTCACTGCCCGCTGATGGACGTGTTTACCGCCCGCTGATGGACGTGCTCACCGCCCGCTGATGGACGTGTTCACTGCCAGCTCACTGCCCGCTGATGGACGTGTTCACCGCCCGCTGATGGACGTGCTCACCGCCCGCTGATGGACGTGTTCACTGCCCGCTCACTGCCCGCTGATGGACGTGTTCATCGCCCGCTGATGGACGTGCTCACTGCCCGCTGATGGACGTGTTCACCGCCTACTGATGGACGTGTTCACCGCCCGCTGATGGACGCGCTCACTGCCCTCTGATGGACGTGCTCACTGCCCGCTGATGGACGTGTTCACTGCCCGCTCACTGCCCGCTGATGGACGTGTTCACCACCCGCTGATGGACGTGCTCACTGCCCGCTGATGGACGTGTTCACTGCCCGCTGATGGACGTGCTCACTGTCCGCTGATGGACGTGTTCACCGCCCGCTGATGGACGTGTTCACTGCCCGCTGATGGACGTGCTCACTGCCCTCTGATGGACGTGCTCACTGCCCGCTGATGGACGTGTTCACTGCCCGCTGATGTACGTGCTCTCTGCCCTCTGATGGACGTGTTCACTGCCCGCTGATGGACGTGTTCACTGCCCGCGCGATCTCACTGCCCGCTGATGGATGTGTTCACTGACTCCTGATGGATCTGTTCACTGCCCGCTGATGGACGTGCTCACTGCCCACTGATGGATGTGCTCACTGCCCACTGATGGACGTGTTCACTGCCCGCTCACTGCCCACTGATGGATGTGTTCACTGCCCGCTGATGGACGTGCTCACTGCCCGCTGATGGACGTGTTCACTGCCCACTGATGGACGTGTTCACTGCCTGCTCACTGCCCGCTGATGGAAGTGTTCACTGCCCACTGATGGACATGTTCACCGCCCGCTGATGGATGTGTTCACTGCCCGCTGATGGACGTGTTCACTGCCCGCTGACGGACGTGATCACTGCCCGCTGATGGACGTGTTCACTGCCCACTGATGGACGTGTTCACTGCCCACTGATGGATGTGCTCACTGCCCGCTGATGGACGTGTTCACTGCCCGCTGATGGATGTGCTCACTGCCCGCTGATGGACGTGCTCACCGCCCACTGATGGACGTGTTCACCGCCCTCTGATGGACGTGCTCACTGCCCGCTGATGGACGTGTTCACCGCCCGCTGATGGACGTTCTCACTGCCCGCTGATGGACGTGCTCACTGCCCGCTGATGGACGTGTTCACTGCCCGCTCACTGTCCACTGATGGACGTGTTCACTGCCCGCTGATGGACGTGTTCACTGCCCGCTCACTGCCCACTGATGGACGTGCTCACTGCCCGCTGATGGACGTGTTCACCGCCCGCTGATGGACGTGTTCACCGCCCACTGATGGACGTGTTCACTGCCCGCTCACTGCCCGCTGATGGACGTGTTCACCGCCCGCTGATGGACGTACTCACCGCCCGCTGATGGACGTGTTCACCGCCCGCTGATGGACGTGCTCACTGCCCGCTGATGGACGTGCTCACTGCCCGCTGACGGACGTGCTCACTGCCCGCTCACTGCCCACTGATGGACGTGCTCACTGACCGCTGATGGACGTGTTCACCGCCCGCTGATGGACGTGTTCACCGCCCACTGATGGACGTGTTCACTGCCCGCTCACTGCCCGCTGATGGACCTGTTCACCGCCCGCTGATGGACGTGCTCACTGCCCGCTGATGGACGTGTTCACTGCCCGCTGATGGACGTGCTCACTGCCCGCTGATGGACGTGCTCACTGCCCGCGCGTGCTCAATGCCCGCTGATGGACGTGCTCACTGCCCGCTGATGGACGTGTTCACTGCCCGCTGATGGACGTGCTCACTGCCCGCTGATGGACGTGTTCACCGCCCGCTGATGGACGTGCTCACTGCCCGCTGATGGACGTGTTCACTGCCAGCTCACTGCCCGCTGATGGACGTGTTCACCGCCCGCTGATGGACGTGCTCACCGCCCGCTGATGGACGTGTTCACTGCCCGCTCACTGCCCGCTGATGGACGTGTTCATCGCCCGCTGATGGACGTTCTCACTGCCCTCTGATGGACGTGCTCACTGCCCGCTGATGGACGTGCTCTCTGCCCTCTGATGGACGTGCTCTCAGCCCTCTGATGGACGTGTTCACTGCCCGCTGATGGAAGTGTTCACTGCCCGCTGATGGATGTGTTCACTGCCCGCGCGAGCTCACTGCCCGCTGATGGATGTGTTCACTGACTCCTGATGGATCTGTTCACTGCCCACTGATGGACGTGCTCACTGCCCACTGATGGATGTGCTCACTGCCCACTGATGGACGTGTTCACTGCCCGCTCACTGCCCACTGATGGACGTGTTCACTGCCCGCTGATGGACGTGCTCACTGCCCACTGATGGACGTGCTCACTGCCCGCTGATGGACGTGTTCACTGCCTGCTCACTGCCCGCTGATGGACGTGTTCACTGCCCACTGATGGACGTGTTCACCGCCCGCTGATGGACGTGTTCACTGCCCGCTGATGGACGTGTTCACCGCCCGCTGATGGACGTGCTCACTGCCCGCTGATGGACGTGCTCACTGCCCACTGATGGACGTGTTCACTGCCCACTGATGTATGTGCTCACTGCCCGCTGATGGACGTGTTCACCGCCCACTGAAGGACGTGTTCACTGCCCACTGATGGACGTGTTCACTGCCCGCTGATGGACGTGCTCACTGCCCGCTGATGGACGTGCTCACTGCCCGCTGATGAACGTGTTCACTGCCCACTGATGGACGTGTTCACTGCCCGCTCACTGTCCACTGATGGACGTGTTCACTGCCCGCTGATGGACGTGGTCACTGCCCGCTCACTGCCCACTGATGGACGTGCTCACTGCCCGCTGATGGACGTGTTCACCGCCCGCTGATGGACATGTTCACCGCCCGCTGATGGACGTACTCACTGCCCGCTGATGGACGTGTTCACCGCCCGCTGATGGACATGTTCACCGCCCGCTGATGGACGTGCTCACTGCCCGCTGATGGACGTGCTCACTGCCCGCTGATGGACGTGTTCACCGCCCGCTGATGGACGTGCTCACTGCCCGCTGATGGACGTGTTCACCGCCCGCTGATGGACTTGTTCACCGCCCGCTGATGGACGTGCTCACTGCCTGCTGATGGACGTGTTCACTGCCCGCTGATGGACGTGCTCACTGCCCGCTGATGGACGTGTTGACTGCCCGCTGATGGACGTGCTCACTGCCCGCTGATGGACGTGTTGACTGCCCGCTGATGGACGTGTTCACTGCCCGCTGATGGACGTGCTCACTGCCCGCTGATGGACGTGCTCACTGCCCGCTGATGGACGTGTTGACTGCCCGCTGATGGACGTGTTCACTGCCCGCTGATGGACGTGTTCACTGCCCGCTGATGGACGTGCTCACCGCCCACTGATGGACGTGTTCACTGCCCACTGATGGACATGCTCACTGCCCGCTGATGGACGTGTTCACTGCCCGCTGATGGATGTGCTCACAGCCCGCTGATGGACGTGTTCACCGCACACTGATGGACGTGTTCACCGCACATTGATGGACGTGTTCACCGCCCACTGATGGACGTGTTCACTGCCCGCTGATGGACGTGTTCACCGCCCACTGATGGACGTGTTCACTGCCCTCTGATGGACGTGCTCTCTGCCCTCTGATGGACGTGCTCTCTGCCCTCTGATGGACGTGTTCACTGCCCGCTGATGGACGTGTTCACTGCCCGCTGATGGACGTGTTCACTGCCCGCGCGATCTCACTGCCCGCTGATGGATGTGTTCACTGACCGCTCACTGCCCGCTGATGGACGTGTTCACTGACCGCTGATGGACGTGCTCTCTGCCCTCTGATGGACGTGCTCACTGCCCGCTAATGGACGTGTTCACTGCCCGCTGATGGACGTGCTCACTGCCCGCTGATGGACGTTCTCACTGCCCGCGCGTGCTCACTGCCCGCTGATGGACGTGTTCACTGCCCGCTGATGGACGTGCTCACTGCCCGCTGATGGACGTGTTCACTGCCCGCTGATGGACGTGCTCACTGCCCGCTGATGGACGTGTTTACCGCCCGCTGATGGACGTGCTCACTGCCCGCTGATGGACGTGTTCACTGCCAGCTCACTTCCCGCTGATGGACGTGTTCACCGCCCGCTGATGGACGTGCTCACCGCCCGCTGATGGACGTGTTCACTGCCCGCTCACTGCCCGCTGATGGACGTGTTCATCGCCCGCTGATGGACGTGCTCACTGCCCGCTGATGGACGTGTTCACCGCCTACTGATGGACGTGTTCACCGCCCGCTGATGGACGCGCTCACTGCCCTCTGATGGACGTGCTCACTGCCCGCTGATGGACGTGTTCACTGCCCGCTCACTGCCCGCTGATGGACGTGTTCACCACCCGCTGATGGACGTGCTCACTGCCCGCTGATGGACGTGTTCACTGCCCGCTGATGGACGTGCTCACTGTCCGCTGATGGACGTGTTCACCGCCCGCTGATGGACGTGTTCACTGCCCGCTGATGGACGTGCTCACTGCCCTCTGATGGACGTGCTCACTGCCCGCTGATGGACGTGTTCACTGCCCGCTGATGTACGTGCTCTCTGCCCTCTGATGGACGTGTTCACTGCCCGCTGATGGACGTGTTCACTGCCCGCGCGATCTCACTGCCCGCTGATGGATGTGTTCACTGACTCCTGATGGATCTGTTCACTGCCCGCTGATGGACGTGCTCACTGCCCACTGATGGATGTGCTCACTGCCCACTGATGGACGTGTTCACTGCCCGCTCACTGCCCACTGATGGATGTGTTCACTGCCCGCTGATGGACGTGCTCACTGCCCGCTGATGGACGTGTTCACTGCCCACTGATGGACGTGTTCACTGCCTGCTCACTGCCCGCTGATGGAAGTGTTCACTGCCCACTGATGGACATGTTCACCGCCCGCTGATGGATGTGTTCACTGCCCGCTGATGGACGTGTTCACTGCCCGCTGACGGACGTGATCACTGCCCGCTGATGGACGTGTTCACTGCCCACTGATGGACGTGTTCACTGCCCACTGATGGATGTGCTCACTGCCCGCTGATGGACGTGTTCACTGCCCGCTGATGGATGTGCTCACTGCCCGCTGATGGACGTGCTCACCGCCCACTGATGGACGTGTTCACCGCCCTCTGATGGACGTGCTCACTGCCCGCTGATGGACGTGTTCACCGCCCGCTGATGGACGTTCTCACTGCCCGCTGATGGACGTGCTCACTGCCCACTGATGGACGTGTTCACTGCCCGCTCACTGTCCACTGATGGACGTGTTCACTGCCCGCTGATGGACGTGTTCACTGCCCGCTCACTGCCCACTGATGGACGTGCTCACTGCCCGCTGATGGACGTGTTCACCGCCCGCTGATGGACGTGTTCACCGCCCACTGATGGACGTGTTCACTGCCCGCTCACTGCCCACTGATGGACGTGTTCACTGCCCGCTGATGGACGTGCTCACTGCCCACTGATGGACGTGCTCACTGCCCGCTGATGGACGTGTTCACTGCCTGCTCACTGCCCGCTGATGGACGTGTTCACTGCCCACTGATGGACGTGTTCACCGCCCGCTGATGGACGTGTTCACTGCCCGCTGATGGACGTGTTCACCGCCCGCTGATGGACGTGCTCACTGCCCGCTGATGGACGTGCTCACTGCCCACTGATGGACGTGTTCACTGCCCACTGATGTATGTGCTCACTGCCCGCTGATGGACGTGTTCACCGCCCACTGAAGGACGTGTTCACTGCCCACTGATGGACGTGTTCACTGCCCGCTGATGGACGTGCTCACTGCCCGCTGATGGACGTGCTCACTGCCCGCTGATGAACGTGTTCACTGCCCACTGATGGACGTGTTCACTGCCCGCTCACTGTCCACTGATGGACGTGTTCACTGCCCGCTGATGGACGTGTTCACTGCCCGCTCACTGCCCACTGATGGACGTGCTCACTGCCCGCTGATGGACGTGTTCACCGCCCGCTGATGGACATGTTCACCGCCCGCTGATGGACGTACTCACTGCCCGCTGATGGACGTGTTCACCGCCCGCTGATGGACGTGCTCACTGCCCGCTGATGGACGTGCTCACTGCCCGCTGATGGACGTGCTCACTGCCCACTGATGGACGTGTTCACTGCCCGCTCACTGCCCGCTGATGGACGTGTTCACCGCCCGCTGATGGACGTGCTCACTGCCCGCTGATGGACGTGTTCACTGCCCGCGGATGGACGTGCTAACTGTCCGCTGATGGACGTGTTCACCGCCCGCTGATGGACGTGTTCACTGCCCGCTGATGGACGTGCTCACTGCCCTCTGATGGACGTGCTCACTGCCCGCTGATGGACGTGTTCACTGCCCGCTGATGTACGTGCTCTCTGCCCTCTGATGGACGTGCTCTCTGCCCTCTGATGGACGTGTTCACTGCCCGCTGATGGACGTGTTCACTGCCCGCTGATGGACGTGTTCACTGCCCGCGCGATCTCACTGCCCGCTGATGGATGTGTTCACTGACTCCTGATGGATCTGTTCACTGCCCGCTGATGGACGTGTTCACCGCCCGCTGATGGACGTGTTCACCGCCCACTGATGGACGTGTTCACTGCCCGCTCACTGCCCGCTGATGGACGTGTTCACTGCCCGCTGATGGACGTGCTCTCTGCCCTCTGATGGACGTGCTCACTGCCCGCTAATGGACGTGTTCACTGCCCGCTGATGGACGTGCTCACTGCCCGCTGATGGACGTTCTCACTGCCCGCGCGTGCTCACTGCCCGCTGATGGACGTGCTCACTGCCCGCTGATGGACGTGCTCACTGCCCGCTGATGGACGTGTTTACCGCCCGCTGATGGACGTGCTCACTGCCCGCTGATGGACGTGTTCACTGCCAGCTCACTGCCCGCTGATGGACGTGTTCACCGCCCGCTGATGGACGTGCTCACCGCCCGCTGATGGACGTGTTCACTGCCCGCTCACTGCCCGCTGATGGACGTGTTCATCGCCCGCTGATGGACGTGCTCACTGCCCGCTGATGGACGTGTTCACCGCCTACTGATGGACGTGTTCACCGCCCGCTGATGGACGCGCTCACTGCCCTCTGATGGACGTGCTCACTGCCCGCTGATGGACGTGTTCACTGCCCGCTCACTGCCCGCTGATGGACGTGTTCACCACCCGCTGATGGACGTGCTCACTGCCCGCTGATGGACGTGTTCACTGCCCGCTGATGGACGTGCTCACTGTCCGCTGATGGACGTGTTCACCGCCCGCTGATGGACGTGTTCACTGCCCGCTGATGGACGTGCTCACTGCCCTCTGATGGACGTGCTCACTGCCCGCTGATGGACGTGTTCACTGCCCGCTGATGTACGTGCTCTCTGCCCTCTGATGGACGTGTTCACTGCCCGCTGATGGACGTGTTCACTGCCCGCGCGATCTCACTGCCCGCTGATGGATGTGTTCACTGACTCCTGATGGATCTGTTCACTGCCCGCTGATGGACGTGCTCACTGCCCACTGATGGATGTGCTCACTGCCCACTGATGGACGTGTTCACTGCCCGCTCACTGCCCACTGATGGATGTGTTCACTGCCCGCTGATGGACGTGCTCACTGCCCGCTGATGGACGTGTTCACTGCCCACTGATGGACGTGTTCACTGCCTGCTCACTGCCCGCTGATGGAAGTGTTCACTGCCCACTGATGGACATGTTCACCGCCCGCTGATGGATGTGTTCACTGCCCGCTGATGGACGTGTTCACTGCCCGCTGACGGACGTGATCACTGCCCGCTGATGGACGTGTTCACTGCCCACTGATGGACGTGTTCACTGCCCACTGATGGATGTGCTCACCGCCCACTGATGGACGTGTTCACCGCCCTCTGATGGACGTGCTCACTGCCCGCTGATGGACGTGTTCACCGCCCGCTGATGGACGTTCTCACTGCCCGCTGATGGACGTGCTCACTGCCCACTGATGGACGTGTTCACTGCCCGCTCACTGTCCACTGATGGACGTGTTCACTGCCCGCTGATGGACGTGTTCACTGCCCGCTCACTGCCCACTGATGGACGTGCTCACTGCCCGCTGATGGACGTGTTCACCGCCCGCTGATGGACGTGTTCACCGCCCACTGATGGACGTGTTCACTGCCCGCTCACTGCCCGCTGATGGACGTGTTCACCGCCCGCTGATGGACGTACTCACCGCCCGCTGATGGACGTGTTCACCGCCCGCTGATGGACGTGCTCACTGCCCGCTGATGGACGTGCTCACTGCCCGCTGACGGACGTGCTCACTGCCCGCTCACTGCCCACTGATGGACGTGCTCACTGCCCACTGGTGGACGTGTTCACCGCCCGCTGATGGACGTGTTCACCGCCCACTGATGGACGTGTTCACTGCCCGCTCACTGCCCGCTGATGGACCTGTTCACCGCCCGCTGATGGACGTGCTCACTGCCCGCTGATGGACGTGTTCACTGCCCGCTGATGGACGTGCTCACTGCCCGCTGATGGACGTGCTCACTGCCCGCGCGTGCTCAATGCCCGCTGATGGACGTGCTCACTGCCCGCTGATGGACGTGTTCACTGCCCGCTGATGGACGTGCTCACTGCCCGCTGATGGACGTGTTCACCGCCCGCTGATGGACGTGCTCACTGCCCGCTGATGGACGTGTTCACTGCCAGCTCACTGCCCGCTGATGGACGTGTTCACCGCCCGCTGATGGACGTGCTCACCGCCCGCTGATGGACGTGTTCACTGCCCGCTCACTGCCCGCTGATGGACGTGTTCATCGCCCGCTGATGGACGTTCTCACTGCCCTCTGATGGACGTGCTCACTGCCCGCTGATGGACGTGCTCTCTGCCCTCTGATGGTCGTGCTCTCAGCCCTCTGATGGACGTGTTCACTGCCCGCTGATGGAAGTGTTCACTGCCCGCTGATGGATGTGTTCACTGCCCGCGCGAGCTCACTGCCCGCTGATGGATGTGTTCACTGACTCCTGATGGATCTGTTCACTGCCCACTGATGGACGTGCTCACTGCCCACTGATGGATGTGCTCACTGCCCACTGATGGACGTGTTCACTGCCCGCTCACTGCCCACTGATGGACGTGTTCACTGCCCGCTGATGGACGTGCTCACTGCCCACTGATGGACGTGCTCACTGCCCGCTGATGGACGTGTTCACTGCCTGCTCACTGCCCGCTGATGGACGTGTTCACTGCCCACTGATGGACGTGTTCACCGCCCGCTGATGGACGTGTTCACTGCCCGCTGATGGACGTGTTCACCGCCCGCTGATGGACGTGCTCACTGCCCGCTGATGGACGTGCTCACTGCCCACTGATGGACGTGTTCACTGCCCACTGATGTATGTGCTCACTGCCCGCTGAAGGACGTGTTCACTGCCCACTGATGGACGTGTTCACTGCCCGCTGATGGACGTGCTCACTGCCCGCTGATGGACGTGCTCACTGCCCGCTGATGAACGTGTTCACTGCCCACTGATGGACGTGTTCACTGCCCGCTCACTGTCCACTGATGGACGTGTTCACTGCCCGCTGATGGACGTGTTCACTGCCCGCTCACTGCCCACTGATGGACGTGCTCACTGCCCGCTGATGGACGTGTTCACCGCCCGCTGATGGACATGTTCACCGCCCGCTGATGGACGTACTCACTGCCCGCTGATGGACGTGTTCACCGCCCGCTGATGGACATGTTCACCGCCCGCTGATGGACGTGCTCACTGCCCGCTGATGGACGTGCTCACTGCCCGCTGATGGACGTGTTCACTGCCCACTGATGGACGTGTTCACTGCCCGCTCACTGCCCGCTGATGGACGTGTTCACCGCCCGCTGATGGACGTGCTCACTGCCCGCTGATGGACGTGTTCACTGCCCGCGGATGGACGTGCTCACTGTCCACTGATGGACGTGTTCACCGCCCGCTGATGGACGTGTTCACTGCCCGCTGATGGACGTGCTCACTGCCCTCTGATGGACGTGCTCACTGCCCGCTGATGGACGTGTTCACTGCCCTCTGATGGACGTGCTCTCTGCCCTCTGATGGACGTGCTCTCTGCCCTCTGATGGACGTGTTCACTGCCCGCTGATGGACGTGTTCACTGCCCGCTGATGGACGTGTTCACTGCCCGCTGATGGACGTGTTCACTGCCCGCGCGATCTCACTGCCCGCTGATGGATGTGTTCACTGACTCCTGATGGATCTGTTCACTGCCCGCTGATGGACGTGTTCACCGCCCGCTGATGGACGTGTTCACCGCCCACTGATGGACGTGTTCACTGCCCGCTCACTGCCCGCTGATGGACGTGTTCACTGCCCGCTGATGGACGTGCTCTCTGCCCTCTGATGGACGTGCTCACTGCCCGCTAATGGACGTGTTCACTGCCCGCTGATGGACGTGCTCACTGCCCGCTGATGGACGTTCTCACTGCCCGCGCGTGCTCACTGCCCGCTGATGGACGTGCTCACTGCCCGCTGATGGACGTGCTCACTGCCCGCTGATGGACGTGTTTACCGCCCGCTGATGGACGTGCTCACCGCCCGCTGATGGACGTGTTCACTGCCAGCTCACTGCCCGCTGATGGACGTGTTCACCGCCCGCTGATGGACGTGCTCACCGCCCGCTGATGGACGTGTTCACTGCCCGCTCACTGCCCGCTGATGGACGTGTTCATCGCCCGCTGATGGACGTGCTCACTGCCCGCTGATGGACGTGTTCACCGCCTACTGATGGACGTGTTCACCGCCCGCTGATGGACGCGCTCACTGCCCTCTGATGGACGTGCTCACTGCCCGCTGATGGACGTGTTCACTGCCCGCTCACTGCCCGCTGATGGACGTGTTCACCACCCGCTGATGGACGTGCTCACTGCCCGCTGATGGACGTGTTCACTGCCCGCTGATGGACGTGCTCACTGTCCGCTGATGGACGTGTTCACCGCCCGCTGATGGACGTGTTCACTGCCCGCTGATGGACGTGCTCACTGCCCTCTGATGGACGTGCTCACTGCCCGCTGATGGACGTGTTCACTGCCCGCTGATGTACGTGCTCTCTGCCCTCTGATGGACGTGTTCACTGCCCGCTGATGGACGTGTTCACTGCCCGCGCGATCTCACTGCCCGCTGATGGATGTGTTCACTGACTCCTGATGGATCTGTTCACTGCCCGCTGATGGACGTGCTCACTGCCCACTGATGGATGTGCTCACTGCCCACTGATGGACGTGTTCACTGCCCGCTCACTGCCCACTGATGGATGTGTTCACTGCCCGCTGATGGACGTGCTCACTGCCCGCTGATGGACGTGTTCACTGCCCACTGATGGACGTGTTCACTGCCTGCTCACTGCCCGCTGATGGAAGTGTTCACTGCCCACTGATGGACATGTTCACCGCCCGCTGATGGATGTGTTCACTGCCCGCTGATGGACGTGTTCACTGCCCGCTGACGGACGTGATCACTGCCCGCTGATGGACGTGTTCACTGCCCACTGATGGACGTGTTCACTGCCCACTGATGGATGTGCTCACTGCCCGCTGATGGACGTGTTCACTGCCCGCTGATGGATGTGCTCACTGCCCGCTGATGGACGTGCTCACCGCCCACTGATGGACGTGTTCACCGCCCTCTGATGGACGTGCTCACTGCCCGCTGATGGACGTGTTCACCGCCCGCTGATGGACGTTCTCACTGCCCGCTGATGGACGTGCTCACTGCCCGCTGATGGACGTGTTCACTGCCCGCTCACTGTCCACTGATGGACGTGTTCACTGCCCGCTGATGGACGTGTTCACTGCCCGCTCACTGCCCACTGATGGACGTGCTCACTGCCCGCTGATGGACGTGTTCACCGCCCGCTGATGGACGTACTCACCGCCCGCTGATGGACGTGTTCACCGCCCGCTGATGGACGTGCTCACTGCCCGCTGATGGACGTGCTCACTGCCCGCTGACGGACGTGCTCACTGCCCGCTCACTGCCCACTGATGGACGTGCTCACTGACCGCTGATGGACGTGTTCACCGCCCGCTGATGGACGTGTTCACCGCCCACTGATGGACGTGTTCACTGCCCGCTCACTGCCCGCTGATGGACCTGTTCACCGCCCGCTGATGGACGTGCTCACTGCCCGCTGATGGACGTGTTCACTGCCCGCTGATGGACGTGCTCACTGCCCGCTGATGGACGTGCTCACTGCCCGCGCGTGCTCAATGCCCGCTGATGGACGTGCTCACTGCCCGCTGATGGACGTGTTCACTGCCCGCTGATGGACGTGCTCACTGCCCGCTGATGGACGTGTTCACCGCCCGCTGATGGACGTGCTCACTGCCCGCTGATGGACGTGTTCACTGCCAGCTCACTGCCCGCTGATGGACGTGTTCACCGCCCGCTGATGGACGTGCTCACCGCCCGCTGATGGACGTGTTCACTGCCCGCTCACTGCCCGCTGATGGACGTGTTCATCGCCCGCTGATGGACGTTCTCACTGCCCTCTGATGGACGTGCTCACTGCCCGCTGATGGACGTGCTCTCTGCCCTCTGATGGACGTGCTCTCAGCCCTCTGATGGACGTGTTCACTGCCCGCTGATGGAAGTGTTCACTGCCCGCTGATGGATGTGTTCACTGCCCGCGCGAGCTCACTGCCCGCTGATGGATGTGTTCACTGACTCCTGATGGATCTGTTCACTGCCCACTGATGGACGTGCTCACTGCCCACTGATGGATGTGCTCACTGCCCACTGATGGACGTGTTCACTGCCCGCTCACTGCCCACTGATGGACGTGTTCACTGCCCGCTGATGGACGTGCTCACTGCCCACTGATGGACGTGCTCACTGCCCGCTGATGGACGTGTTCACTGCCTGCTCACTGCCCGCTGATGGACGTGTTCACTGCCCACTGATGGACGTGTTCACCGCCCGCTGATGGACGTGTTCACTGCCCGCTGATGGACGTGTTCACCGCCCGCTGATGGACGTGCTCACTGCCCGCTGATGGACGTGCTCACTGCCCACTGATGGACGTGTTCACTGCCCACTGATGTATGTGCTCACTGCCCGCTGATGGACGTGTTCACCGCCCACTGAAGGACGTGTTCACTGCCCACTGATGGACGTGTTCACTGCCCGCTGATGGACGTGCTCACTGCCCGCTGATGGACGTGCTCACTGCCCGCTGATGAACGTGTTCACTGCCCACTGATGGACGTGTTCACTGCCCGCTCACTGTCCACTGATGGACGTGTTCACTGCCCGCTGATGGACGTGGTCACTGCCCGCTCACTGCCCACTGATGGACGTGCTCACTGCCCGCTGATGGACGTGTTCACCGCCCGCTGATGGACATGTTCACCGCCCGCTGATGGACGTACTCACTGCCCGCTGATGGACGTGTTCACCGCCCGCTGATGGACATGTTCACCGCCCGCTGATGGACGTGCTCACTGCCCGCTGATGGACGTGCTCACTGCCCGCTGATGGACGTGTTCACCGCCCGCTGATGGACGTGCTCACTGCCCGCTGATGGACGTGTTCACCGCCCGCTGATGGACTTGTTCACCGCCCGCTGATGGACGTGCTCACTGCCTGCTGATGGACGTGTTCACTGCCCGCTGATGGACGTGCTCACTGCCCGCTGATGGACGTGTTGACTGCCCGCTGATGGACGTGCTCACTGCCCGCTGATGGACGTGTTGACTGCCCGCTGATGGACGTGTTCACTGCCCGCTGATGGACGTGCTCACTGCCCGCTGATGGACGTGCTCACTGCCCGCTGATGGACGTGTTGACTGCCCGCTGATGGACGTGTTCACTGCCCGCTGATGGACGTGTTCACTGCCCGCTGATGGACGTGCTCACCGCCCACTGATGGACGTGTTCACTGCCCACTGATGGACATGCTCACTGCCCGCTGATGGACGTGTTCACTGCCCGCTGATGGATGTGCTCACAGCCCGCTGATGGACGTGTTCACCGCACACTGATGGACGTGTTCACCGCACATTGATGGACGTGTTCACCGCCCACTGATGGACGTGTTCACTGCCCGCTGATGGACGTGTTCACCGCCCACTGATGGACGTGTTCACTGCCCGCTGATGGACGTGTTCACTGCCCGCTCACTGCCCGCTGATGGACGTGCTCACTGCCCGCTGATGGACGTGCTCACCGCCCGCTGATGGACGTGCTCACCGCCCGCTGATGGACGTGTTCACCGCCCGCTGATGGACGTGTTCACTGCCCGCTCACTGCCCGCTGATGGACGTGTTCACCGCCCGCTGATGGACGTGCTCACTGCCCGCTGATGGACGTGTTCACCGCCCGCTGATGGACGTGCTCACTGCCCTCTGATGGACGTGCTCACTGCCCACTGATGGACGTGTTCACTGCCCGCTGATGCACGTGTTCACTGCCCGCTCACTGCCCACTGATGGACGTGCTCACTGCCCGCTGATGGACGTGTTCACCTACCGCTGATGGACGTGTTCACCGCCCACTGATGGACGTGTTCACTGCCCGCTCACTGCCCACTGATGGACGTGATCACTGCCCGCTGATGGACGTGCTCACTGCCCTCTGATGGACGTGCTCACTTCCCACTGATGGACATGTTCACTGCCCGCTGATGGACGTGTTCACTGCCCGCTCACTGCCCACTGATGGACGTGCTCACTGCCCGCTGATGGACGTGTTCACCGCCCGCTGATGGACGTGTTCACCGCCCACTGATGGACGTGTTCACTGCCCGCTCACTGCCCACTGATGGACGTGATCACTGCCCGCTGATGGACGTGATCACCGTCCGCTGATGGACGTGCTCACTGCCCGCTGATGGACGTGTTCACCGCCCGCTGATGGACGTGTTCACCGCCCGCTGATGGACGTGCTCACTGCCCGCTCACTGCCCACTGATGGACGTGTTCACTGCCCGCTCACTGCCCACTGATGGACGTTGTCTCTGCCCTCTGATGGACGTGCTCACTTCCCGCGCGTGCTCACTGCCCGCTGATGGACATGCTCACTGCCCGCTGATGGACGTGTTGACTGCCCGCTGATGGACGTGCTCACTGCCCGCGCGTGCTCACTGCCCGCTGATGGACGTGCTCACCGCCCACTGATGGACGTGTTTACCGCCCGCTGATGGACGTGTTCACCGCCCGCTGATGGACGTGCTCACCGCCCGCTGATGGACGTGCTTACTGCCCGCTGATGGACGTGCTCACTGCCCGCTGATGGACGTGCTTACTGCCCGCTGATGGACGTGTTCACTGCCCGCTGATGGACGTGCTCACCGCCCGCTGATGGACGTGTTCACTGCCCGCTGATGGACGTGCTCACCGCCCGCTGATGGACGTGTTCACTGCCCGCTGATGGACGTGCTCACCGCCCGCTGATGGACGTGTTCACTGCCCGCTGATGGACGTGCTCACCGCCCGCTGATGGACGTGTTCACTGCCCGCTGATGGACGTGTTCACCGCCCGCTCACTGCCCACTGATGGACGTGTTCACCGCCCGCTGATGGACGTGTTCACCGCCCGCTGATGGACGTGTTCACCGCCCGCTCACTGCCCACTGATGGACGTGTTCACTGCCCGCTGATGGACGTGCTCACTGCCCGCTGATGGATGTGTTAAATGCCCGCTGATGGACGTGCTCACTGCCCGCTGATGGACGTGTTAAATGCCCGCTGATGGACGTGCTCACTGCCCGCGCGTGCTCACTGCCCGCTGATGGACGTGTTCACTGCCCACTGATGGACGTGCTCACTGCCCGCTGATGGACGTGCTCACTGCCCGCTGATGGACGTGTTCACTGCCCGCTGATGGATGTGCTCACTGCCCGCTGATGGACGTGCTCACCGCCCACTGATGGACGTGCTCACTGCCCACTGATGGACGTGCTCACTGCCCGCTGATGGACGTGTTCACTGCCCACTGATGGACGTATTCACTGCCCGCTCACTGCCCACTGATGGACGTGTTCACTGCCCACTGATGGACGTATTCACTGCCCGCTCACTGCCCACTGATGGACGTGTTCACTGCCCACTGATGGACGTGTTCACTGCCCACTGATGGACGTATTCACTGCCCGCTCACTGCCCACTGATGGACGTGTTCACTGCCCACTGATGGACGTGCTCACTGCCCGCTGATGGACGTGTTCACCGCCCGCTCACTGCCCACTGATGGACGTGTTCACTGCCCGCTCACTGCCCACTGATGGACGTGCTCACTGACCGCTGATGGACGTGTTCACCACCCGCTGATGTACATGTTCACCGCCCACTGATGGACGTGTTCACTGCCCGCTCACTGCCCGCTGATGGACGTGTTCACCGCCCGCTGATGGACGTGCTCACTGCCCACTGATGGACGTGTTCACCGCCCGCTGATGGACGTGTTCACTGCCCGCAGATGGACGTGTTCACCGCCCGCTGATGGACGTGTTCACTGCCTGCTCACTGCCCGCTGATGGAAGTGTTCACTGCCCACTGATGGACATGTTCACCGCCCGCTGATGGATGTGTTCACTGCCCGCTGATGGACGTGTTCACTGCCCGCTGATGGACGTGATTACTGCCCGCTGATGGACGTGTTCACTGCCCACTGATGGATGTGCTCACTGCCCGCTGATGGACGTGTTCACTGCCCGCTGATGGATGTGCTCACTGCCCGCTGATGGACGTGCTCACCGCCCACTGATGGACGTGTTCACCGCCCTCTGATGGACGTGCTCACTGCCTGCTGATGGACGTGTTCACCGCCCGCTGATGGACGTTCTCACTGCCCGCTGATGGACGTGCTCACTGCCCACTTATGGACGTGTTCACTGCCCGCTCACTGTCCACTGATGGACGTGTTCACTGCCCGCTGATGGACGTGTTCACTGCCCGCTCACTGCCCACTGATGGACGTGCTCACTACCCGCTGATGGACGTGTTCACCGCCCGCTGATGGACGTGTTCACCGGCCACTGATGGACGTGTTCACTGCCCGCTCACTGCCCGCTGATGGACGTGTTCACCGCCCACTGATGGACGTACTCACCGCCCGCTGATGGACGTGTTCACCGCCCGCTGATGGACGTGTTCACCGCCCGCTGATGGACGTACTCACCGCCCGCTGATGGACGTGTTCACCGCCCGCTGATGGACGTGTTCACCGCCCGCTGATGGACGTACTCACCGCCCGCTGATGGACGTGTTCACCGCCCGCTGATGGACGTGCTCACTGCCCGCTGATGGACGTGCTCAGTGCCCGCTGACGGACGTGTTCACCGCCCGCTGATGGATGTGCTCACTGCCCGCTGATGGACGTGCTCACCGCCCACTGATGGACGTGCTCACCGCCCGCTGATGGACGTGCTCACTGCCCGCTGATGGACGTGTTCACTGCCCACTGATGGACGTATTCACTGCCCGCTCACTGCCCACTGATGGACGTGTTCACTGCCCACTGATGGACGTGCTCACTGCCCGCTGATGGACGTGTTCACCGCCCGCTCACTGCCCACTGATGGACGTGTTCACTGCCCGCTCACTGCCCACTGATGGACGTGCTCACTGACCGCTGATGGACGTGCTCACTGCCCGCGCGTGCTCAATGCCCGCTGATGGACGTGCTCACTGCCCGCTGATGGACGTGTTCACTGCCCGCTGATGGACGTGCTCACTGCCCGCTGATGGACGTGTTCACCGCCCGCTGATGGACGTGCTCACTGCCCGCTGATGGACGTGTTCACTGCCAGCTCACTGCCCGCTGATGGACGTGTTCACCGCCCGCTGATGGACGTGCTCACCGCCCGCTAATGGATGTGTTCACTGCCCGCTCACTGCCCGCTGATGGACGTGTTCATCGCCCGCTGATGGACGTTCTCACTGCCCTCTGATGGACGTGCTCACTGCCCGCTGATGGACGTGCTCTCTGCCCTCTGATGGACGTGCTCTCAGCCCTCTGATGGACGTGTTCACTGCCCGCTGATGGAAGTGTTCACTGCCCGCTGATGGATGTGTTCACTGCCCGCGCGAGCTCACTGCCCGCTGATGGATGTGTTCACTGACTCCTGATGGATCTGTTCACTGCCCACTGATGGACGTGCTCACCGCCCACTGATGGATGTGCTCACTGCCCACTGATGGACGTGTTCACTGCCCGCTCACTGCCCACTGATGGACGTGTTCACTGCCCGCTGATGGACGTGCTCACTGCCCACTGATGGACGTGCTCACTGCCCGCTGATGGACGTGTTCACTGCCTGCTCACTGCCCGCTGATGGACGTGTTCACTGCCCACTGATGGACGTGTTCACCGCCCGCTGATGGACGTGTTCACTGCCCGCTGATGGACGTGTTCACCGACCGCTGATGGACGTGCTCACTGCCCGCTGATGGACGTGCTCACTGCCCACTGATGGACGTGTTCACTGCCCGCTGATGGACGTGTTCACTGCCCGCTGATGGACGTGCTCACTGCCCACTGATGGACGTGTTCACTGCCCACTGATGTATGTGCTCACTGCCCGCTGATGGACGTGTTCACCGCCCACTGAAGGACGTGTTCACTGCCCACTGATGGACGTGTTCACTGCCCGCTGATGGACGTGCTCACTGCCCGCTGATGGACGTGCTCACTGCCCGCTGATGAACGTGTTCACTGCCCGCTCACTGTCCACTGATGGACATGTTCACTGCCCGCTGATGGACGTGTTCACTGCCCGCTCACTGCCCACTGATGGACGTGCTCACTGCCCGCTGATGGACGTGTTCACCGCCCGCTGATGGACGTGTTCACCGCCCGCTGATGGACGTACTCACTGCCCGCTGATGGACGTGTTCACTGCCCGCTGATGGACGTGTTCACCGCCCGCTGATGGACATGTTCACCGCCCGCTGATGGACGTACTCACTGCCCGCTGATGGACGTGCTCACTGCCCGCTGATGGACGTGTTCACTGCCCGCTGATGGACGTGCTCACTGCCCGCTGATGGACGTGCTCACTGCCTGCTGATGGACGTGCTCACTGCCCGCTGATGGACGTGTTCACTGCCCGCTGATGGACGTGTTCACTGCCCACTGATGGACATGCTCACCGCCCGCTGATGGACGTGCTCACCGCCCGCTGATGGACGTGCTCACCGCCCGCTGATGGACGTGTTCACCGCCCACTGATGGACGTGTTCACCGCCCGCTCACTGCCCGCTGATGGACGTGTTCACCGCCCGCTGATGGACGTGCTCACTGCCCGCTGATGGACGTGTTCACCGCCCGCTGATGGACGTGCTCACTGCCCTCTGATGGACGTGCTCACTGCCCACTGATGGACGTGTTCACTGCCCACTGATGGACGTGTTCACTGCCCACTGATGGACGTGTTCACCGCCCGCTGATGGACGTGTTCACTGCCCGCTGATGGACGTGCTCACTGCCCGCTGATGGACGTGTTCACTGCCCGCTGATGGACGTGCTCACTGCCTGCTGATGTACGTGCTCACTGCCCGCTGATGGACGTGTTCACTGCCCGCTGATGGACGTGCTCACTGCCCGCTGATGGACGTGTTCACTGCCCGCTCACTGCCCACTGATGGACGTGCTCACTGACCGCTGATGGACGTGCTCACTGCCCGCGCGTGCTCAATGCCCGCTGATGGACGTGCTCACTGCCCGCTGATGGACGTGCTCACTGCCCGCTGATGGACGTGTTCACCGCCCGCTGATGGACGTGCTCACTGCCCGCTGATGGACGTGTTCACTGCCAGCTCACTGCCCGCTGATGGACGTGTTCACCGCCCGCTGATGGACGTGCTCACCGCCCGCTGATGGACGTGTTCACTGCCCGCTCACTGCCCGCTGATGGACGTGTTCATCGCCCGCTGATGGACGTTCTCACTGCCCTCTGATGGACGTGCTCACTGCCCGCTGATGGACGTGCTCTCTGCCCTCTGATGGACGTGCTCTCAGCCCTCTGATGGACGTGTTCACTGCCCGCTGATGGAAGTGTTCACTGCCCGCTGATGGATGTGTTCACTGCCCGCGCGAGCTCACTGCCCGCTGATGGATGTGTTCACTGACTCCTGATGGATCTGTTCACTGCCCACTGATGGACGTGCTCACTGCCCACTGATGGATGTGCTCACTGCCCACTGATGGACGTGTTCACTGCCCGCTCACTGCCCACTGATGGACGTGTTCACTGCCCGCTGATGGACGTGCTCACTGCCCACTGATGGACGTGCTCACTGCCCGCTGATGGACGTGTTCACTGCCTGCTCACTGCCCGCTGATGGACGTGTTCACTGCCCACTGATGGACGTGTTCACCGCCCGCTGATGGACGTGTTCACTGCCCACTGATGGACGTGTTCACCGCCCGCTGATGGACGTGCTCACTGCCCGCTGATGGACGTGCTCACTGCCCACTGATGGACGTGTTCACTGCCCACTGATGTATGTGCTCACTGCCCGCTGATGGACGTGTTCACCGCCCACTGAAGGACGTGTTCACTGCCCACTGATGGACGTGTTCACTGCCCGCTGATGGACGTGCTCACTGCCCGCTGATGGACGTGCTCACTGCCCGCTGATGAACGTGTTCACTGCCCACTGATGGACGTGTTCACTGCCCGCTCACTGTCCACTGATGGACGTGTTCACTGCCCGCTGATGGACGTGTTCACTGCCCGCTCACTGCCCACTGATGGACGTGCTCACTGCCCGCTGATGGACGTGTTCACCGCCCGCTGATGGACATGTTCACCGCCCGCTGATGGACGTACTCACTGCCCGCTGATGGACGTGCTCACTGCCCGCTGATGGACGTGCTCACTGCCCGCTGATGGACGTGTTCACTGCCCGCTGATGGACGTGTTCACCGCCCGCTGATGGACGTGCTCACTGCCCGCTGATGGACGTGTTCACCGCCCGCTGATGGACTTGTTCACCGCCCGCTGATGGACGTGCTCACTGCTTGCTGATGGACGTGCTCACTGCCCGCTGATGGACGTGCTCACTGCCCGCTGATGGACGTGTTGACTGCCCCGCTCACTGCCCGCTGATGGACGTGTTGACTGCCCGCTGATGGACGTGTTCACTGCCCGCTGATGGACGTGTTCACTGCCCACTGATGGACATGCTCACTGCCCGCTGATGGACGTGTTCACTGCCCGCTGATGGATGTGCTCACAGCCCGCTGATGGACGTGCTCACCGCCCACTGATGGACGTGCTCACTGCCCGCTGATGGACGTGTTCACCGCCCGCTGATGGACGTGTTCACCGCCCACTGATGGACGTGTTCACTGCCCGCTGATGGACGTGTTCACTGCCCGCTCACTGCCCGCTGATGGACGTGCTCACTGCCCGCTGATGGACGTGCTCACCGCCCGCTGATGGACGTGTTCACCGCCCGCTGATGGACGTGTTCACCGCCCGCTCACTGCCCGCTGATGGACGTGTTCACCGCCCGCTGATGGACGTGCTCACTGCCCGCTGATGGACGTGTTCACCGCCCGCTGATGGACGTGCTCACTGCCCTCTGATGGACGTGTTCACTGCCCACTGATGGACGTGCTCACTGCCCACTGATGGACGTGCTCACTGCCCGCTGATGGACGTGTTCACCTACCGCTGATGGACGTGTTCACTGCCCACTGATGGACGTGTTCACTGCCCGCTCACTGCCCACTGATGGACGTGCTCACTGCCCGCTGATGGACGTGTTCACCGCCCACTGATGGACGTGTTCACTGCCCGCTCACTGCCCACTGATGGACGTGATCACTGCCCGCTGATGGACGTGCTCACTGCCCTCTGATGGACGTGCTCACTGCCCACTGATGGACATGTTCACTGCCCGCTGATGGACGTGTTCACTGCCCGCTCACTGCCCACTGATGGACGTGCTCACTGCCCGCTGATGGACGTGTTCACCGCCCGCTGATGGACGTGTTCACCGCCCACTGATGGACGTGTTCACTGCCCGCTCACTGCCCACTGATGGACGTGATCACCGCCCGCTGATGGACGTGATCACCGCCCGCTGATGGACGTGTTCACCGCCCGCTGATGGACGTGCTCACTGCCCGCTGATGGATGTGTTCACCGCCCGCTGATGGACGTGTTCACTGCCCACTGATGGACGTGTTCACTGCCCGCTCACTGCCCACTGATGGACGTGCTCTCTGCCCTCTGATGGACGTGCTCACTTCCCGCGCGTGCTCACTGCCCGCTGATGGACGTGCTCACTGCCCGCTGATGGACGTGTTGACTGCCCGCTGATGGACGTGCTCACTGCCCGCGCGTGCTCACTGCCCGCTGATGGACGTGCTCACCGCCCACTGATGGACGTGTTTACCGCCCGCTGATGGACGTGTTCACCGCCCGCTGATGGACGTGCTCACCGCCCGCTGATGGACGTGCTTACTGCCCGCTGATGGACGTGTTCACTGCCCGCTGATGGACGTGCTCACTGCCCGCTGATGGACGTGTTCACTGCCCGCTGATGGACGTGTTCACTGCCCGCTGATGGACGTGCTCACCGCCCGCTGATGGACGTGCTCACCGCCCGCTGATGGACGTGTTCACTGCCCACTGATGGACGTATTCACTGCCCGCTCACTGCCCACTGATGGACGTGTTCACTGCCCACTGATGGACGTATTCACTGCCCGCTCACTGCCCACTGATGGACGTGTTCACTGCCCACTGATGGACGTGTTCACTGCCCACTGATGGACGTATTCACTGCCCGCTCACTGCCCACTGATGGACGTGTTCACTGCCCACTGATGGACGTGCTCACTGCCCGCTGATGGACGTGTTCACCGCCCGCTCACTGCCCACTGATGGACGTGTTCACTGCCCGCTCACTGCCCACTGATGGACGTGCTCACTGACCGCTGATGGACGTGTTCACCACCCGCTGATGTACATGTTCACCGCCCACTGATGGACGTGTTCACTGCCCGCTCACTGCCCGCTGATGGACGTGTTCACCGCCCGCTGATGGACGTGCTCACTGCCCACTGATGGACGTGTTCACCGCCCGCTGATGGACGTGTTCACTGCCCGCAGATGGACGTGTTCACCGCCCGCTGATGGACGTGTTCACTGCCTGCTCACTGCCCGCTGATGGAAGTGTTCACTGCCCACTGATGGACATGTTCACCGCCCGCTGATGGATGTGTTCACTGCCCGCTGATGGACGTGTTCACTACCCGCTGATGGACGTGATCACTGCCCGCTGATGGACGTGTTCACTGCCCACTGATGGATGTGCTCACTGCCCGCTGATGGACGTGTTCACTGCCCGCTGATGGATGTGCTCACTGCCCGCTGATGGACGTGCTCACCGCCCACTGATGGACGTGTTCACCGCCCTCTGATGGACGTGCTCACTGCCCGCTGATGGACGTGTTCACCGCCCGCTGATGGACGTTCTCACTGCCCGCTGATGGACGTGCTCACTGCCCACTTATGGACGTGTTCACTGCCCGCTCACTGTCCACTGATGGACGTGTTCACTGCCCGCTGATGGACGTGTTCACTGCCCGCTCACTGCCCACTGATGGACGTGCTCACTGCCCGCTGATGGACGTGTTCACCGCCCGCTGATGGACGTGTTCACCGGCCACTGATGGACGTGTTCACTGCCCGCTCACTGCCCGCTGATGGACGTGTTCACCGCCCGCTGATGGACGTACTCACCGCCCGCTGATGGACGTGTTCACCGCCCGCTGATGGACGTGCTCACTGCCCGCTGATGGACGTGCTCAGTGCCCGCTGACGGACGTGTTCACCGCCCGCTGATGGATGTGCTCACTGCCCGCTGATGGACGTGCTCACCGCCCACTGATGGACGTGCTCACCGCCCGCTGATGGACGTGCTCACTGCCCGCTGATGGACGTGTTCACTGCCCACTGATGGACGTATTCACTGCCCGCTCACTGCCCACTGATGGACGTGTTCACTGCCCACTGATGGACGTGCTCACTGCCCGCTGATGGACGTGTTCACCGCCCGCTCACTGCCCACTGATGGACGTGTTCACTGCCCGCTCACTGCCCACTGATGGACGTGCTCACTGACCGCTGATGGACGTGCTCACTGCCCGCGCGTGCTCAATGCCCGCTGATGGACGTGCTCACTGCCCGCTGATGGACGTGTTCACTGCCCGCTGATGGACGTGCTCACCGCCCGCTGATGGACGTGCTCACTGCCCGCTGATGGACGTGTTCACTGCCAGCTCACTGCCCGCTGATGGACGTGTTCACCGCCCGCTGATGGACGTGCTCACCGCCCGCTAATGGATGTGTTCACTGCCCGCTCACTGCCCGCTGATGGACGTGTTCATCGCCCGCTGATGGACGTTCTCACTGCCCTCTGATGGACGTGCTCACTGCCCGCTGATGGACGTGCTCTCTGCCCTCTGATGGACGTGCTCTCAGCCCTCTGATGGACGTGTTCACTGCCCGCTGATGGAAGTGTTCACTGCCCGCTGATGGATGTGTTCACTGCCCGCGCGAGCTCACTGCCCGCTGATGGATGTGTTCACTGACTCCTGATGGATCTGTTCACTGCCCACTGATGGACGTGCTCACTGCCCACTGATGGATGTGCTCACTGCCCACTGATGGACGTGTTCACTGCCCGCTCACTGCCCACTGATGGACGTGTTCACTGCCCGCTGATGGACGTGCTCACTGCCCACTGATGGACGTGCTCACTGCCCGCTGATGGACGTGTTCACTGCCTGCTCACTGCCCGCTGATGGACGTGTTCACTGCCCACTGATGGACGTGTTCACCGCCCGCTGATGGACATGTTCACTGCCCGCTGATGGACGTGTTCACCGACCGCTGATGGACGTGCTCACTGCCCGCTGATGGACGTGCTCACTGCCCACTGATGGACGTGTTCACTGCCCGCTGATGGACGTGCTCACTGCCCACTGATGGACGTGCTCACTGCCCACTGATGTATGTGCTCACTGCCCGCTGATGGACGTGTTCACCGCCCACTGAAGGACGTGTTCACTGCCCACTGATGGACGTGTTCACTGCCCGCTGATGGACGTGCTCACTGCCCGCTGATGGACGTGCTCACTGCCCGCTGATGGACGTGCTCACTGCCCGCTGATAAACGTGTTCACTGCCCGCTCACTGTCCACTGATGGACATGTTCACTGCCCGCTGATGGACGTGTTCACTGCCCGCTCACTGCCCACTGATGGACGTGCTCACTGCCCGCTGATGGACGTGTTCACCGCCCGCTGATGGACGTGTTCACCGCCCGCTGATGGACGTGTTCACCGCCCGCTGATGGACGTACTCACTGCCCGCTGATGGACGTGCTCACTGCCCGCTGATGGACGTGCTCACTGCCCGCTGATGGACGTGTTCACTGCCCGCTGATGGACGTGTTCACCGCCCGCTGATGGACGTGTTCACCGCCCACTGATGGACATGCTCACTGCCCGCTGATGGACGTGCTCACCGCCCGCTGATGGACGTGCTCACCGCCCGCTGATGGACGTGCTCACCGCCCGCTGATGGACGTGTTCACCGCCCGCTCACTGCCCGCTGATGGACGTGTTCACCGCCCGCTGATGGACGTGCTCACTGCCCGCTGATGGACGTGCTCACTGCCCTCTGATGGACGTGCTCACTGCCCACTGATGGACGTGTTCACTGCCCACTGATGGACGTGTTCACTGCCCACTGATGGACGTGTTCACCGCCCGCTGATGGACGTGTTCACTGCCCGCTGATGGACGTGCTCACTGCCCGCTGATGGACGTGTTCACTGCCCGCTGATGGACGTGCTCACTGCCCGCTGATGTACGTGCTCACTGCCCTCTGATGGACGTGCTCACTGCCCGCTGATGGACGTGTTCACTGCCCGCTGATGGACGTGCTCACTGCCCGCTGATGGACGTGTTCACTGCCCGCTCACTGCCCACTGATGGACGTGCTCACTGACCGCTGATGGACGTGCTCACTGCCCGCGCGTGCTCAATGCCCGCTGATGGACGTGCTCACTGCCCGCTGATGGACGTGTTCACTGCCCGCTGATGGACGTGCTCACTGCCCGCTGATGGACGTGTTCACCGCCCGCTGATGGACGTGTTAAATGCCCGCTGATGGACGTGCTCACTGCCCGCGCGTGCTCACTGCCCGCTGATGGACGTGCTCACTGCCCGCTGATGGACGTGCTCACTGCCCGCTGATGGACGTGTTCACTGCCCGCTGATGGACGTGCTCACCGCCCGCTGATGGACGTGCTCACCGCCCGCTGATGGACGTGTTCACCGCCCACTGATGGACGTGTTCACCGCCCGCTCACTGCCCGCTGATGGACGTGTTCACCGCCCGCTGATGGACGTGCTCACTGCCCGCTGATGGACGTGCTCACTGCCCTCTGATGGACGTGCTCACTGCCCACTGATGGACGTGTTCACTGCCCACTGATGGACGTGTTCACCGCCCGCTGATGGACGTGTTCACTGCCCGCTGATGGACGTGCTCACTGCCCGCTGATGGACGTGTTCACTGCCCGCTGATGGACGTGCTCACTGCCCGCTGATGTACGTGCTCACTGCCCTCTGATGGACGTGCTCACTGCCCGCTGATGGACGTGTTCACTGCCCGCTGATGGACGTGCTCACTGCCCGCTGATGGACGTGTTCACTGCCCGCTCACTGCCCACTGATGGACGTGCTCACTGACCGCTGATGGACGTGCTCACTGCCCGCGCGTGCTCAATGCCCGCTGATGGACGTGCTCACTGCCCGCTGATGGACGTGTTCACTGCCCGCTGATGGACGTGCTCACTGCCCGCTGATGGGCGTGTTCACCGCCCGCTGATGGACGTGCTCACTGCCCGCTGATGGACGTGTTCACTGCCAGCTCACTGCCCGCTGATGGACGTGTTCACCGCCCGCTGATGGACGTGCTCACCGCCCGCTGATGGACGTGTTCACTGCCCGCTCACTGCCCGCTGATGGACGTGTTCATCGCCCGCTGATGGACGTTCTCACTGCCCTCTGATGGACGTGCTCACTGCCCGCTGATGGACGTGCTCTCTGCCCTCTGATGGACGTGCTCTCAGCCCTCTGATGGACGTGTTCACTGCCCGCTGATGGAAGTGTTCACTGCCCGCTGATGGATGTGTTCACTGCCCGCGCGAGCTCACTGCCCGCTGATGGATGTGTTCACTGACTCCTGATGGATCTGTTCACTGCCCACTGATGGACGTGCTCACTGCCCACTGATGGATGTGCTCACTGCCCACTGATGGACGTGTTCACTGCCCGCTCACTGCCCACTGATGGACGTGTTCACTGCCCGCTGATGGACGT
The DNA here is from genome assembly GCF_044704955.1 of Pristiophorus japonicus. Lineage (NCBI taxonomy): Eukaryota > Metazoa > Chordata > Chondrichthyes > Pristiophoridae > Pristiophorus > Pristiophorus japonicus. Next base: position 491,423 of record NW_027253707.1, read on the forward strand.
GCTCACTGCCCACTGATGGACGTGCTCACTGCCCGCTGATGGACGTGTTCACTGCCTGCTCACTGCCCGCTGATGGACGTGTTCACTGCCCACTGATGGACGTGTTCACCGCCCGCTGATGGACGTGTTCACTGCCCACTGATGGACGTGTTCACCGCCCGCTGATGGACGTGCTCACTGCCCGCTGATGGACGTGCTCACTGCCCACTGATGGACGTGTTCACTGCCCACTGATGTATGTGCTCACTGCCCGCTGATGGACGTGTTCACCGCCCACTGAAGGACGTGTTCACTGCCCACTGATGGACGTGTTCACTGCCCGCTGATGGACGTGCTCACTGCCCGCTGATGGACGTGCTCACTGCCCGCTGATGAACGTGTTCACTGCCCACTGATGGACGTGTTCACTGCCCGCTCACTGTCCACTGATGGACGTGTTCACTGCCCGCTGATGGACGTGTTCACTGCCCGCTCACTGCCCACTGATGGACGTGCTCACTGCCCGCTGATGGACGTGTTCACCGCCCGCTGATGGACATGTTCACCGCCCGCTGATGGACGTACTCACTGCCCGCTGATGGACGTGCTCACTGCCCGCTGATGGACGTGCTCACTGCCCGCTGATGGACGTGTTCACTGCCCGCTGATGGACGTGTTCACCGCCCGCTGATGGACGTGCTCACTGCCCGCTGATGGACGTGTTCACCGCCCGCTGATGGACTTGTTCACCGCCCGCTGATGGACGTGCTCACTGCTTGCTGATGGACGTGCTCACTGCCCGCTGATGGACGTGCTCACTGCCCGCTGATGGACGTGTTGACTGCCCGCTGATGGACGTGCTCACTGCCCACTGATGGATGTGCTCACTGCCCACTGATGGACGTGTTCACTGCCCGCTCACTGCCCACTGATGGACGTGTTCACTGCCCGCTGATGGACGTGCTCACTGCCCACTGATGGACGTGCTCACTGCCCGCTGATGGACGTGTTCACTGCCTGCTCACTGCCCGCTGATGGACGTGTTCACTGCCCACTGATGGACGTGTTCACCGCCCGCTGATGGACGTGTTCACTGCCCGCTGATGGACGTGTTCACCGACCGCTGATGGACGTGCTCACTGCCCGCTGATGGACGTGCTCACTGCCCACTGATGGACGTGTTCACTGCCCGCTGATGGACGTGTTCACTGCCCGCTGATGGACGTGCTCACTGCCCACTGATGGACGTGTTCACTGCCCACTGATGTATGTGCTCACTGCCCGCTGATGGACGTGTTCACCGCCCACTGAAGGACGTGTTCACTGCCCACTGATGGACGTGTTCACTGCCCGCTGATGGACGTGCTCACTGCCCGCTGATGGACGTGCTCACTGCCCGCTGATGGACGTGCTCACTGCCCGCTGATGAACGTGTTCACTGCCCGCTCACTGTCCACTGATGGACATGTTCACTGCCCGCTGATGGACGTGTTCACTGCCCGCTCACTGCCCACTGATGGACGTGCTCACTGCCCGCTGATGGACGTGTTCACCGCCCGCTGATGGACGTGTTCACCGCCCGCTGATGGACGTGTTCACCGCCCGCTGATGGACGTACTCACTGCCCGCTGATGGACGTGTTCACTGCCCGCTGATGGACGTGTTCACTGCCCGCTGATGGACGTGCTCACTACCTGCTGATGGACGTGCTCACTGCCCGCTGATGGACGTGCTCACTGCCCGCTGATGGACGTGTTCACTGCCCGCTGATGGACGTGTTCACCGCCCGCTGATGGACGTGTTCACCGCCCGCTGATGGACGTGTTCACTGCCCGCTGATGGACGTGTTCACTGCCCGCTGATGGACGTGTTCACTGCCCGCTGATGGACGTGTTCACCGCCCGCTCACTGCCCGCTGATGGACGTGTTCACCGCCCGCTGATGGACGTGCTCACTGCCCGCTGATGGACGTGCTCACTGCCCTCTGATGGACGTGCTCACTGCCCACTGATGGACGTGTTCACTGCCCACTGATGGACGTGTTCACTGCCCGCTGATGGACGTGCTCACTGCCCGCTGATGGACGTGTTCACTGCCCGCTGATGGACGTGCTCACTGCCCGCTGATGTACGTGCTCACTGCCCTCTGATGGACGTGCTCACTGCCCGCTGATGGACGTGTTCACTGCCCGCTGATGGACGTGCTCACTGCCCGCTGATGGACGTGTTCACTGCCCGCTCACTGCCCACTGATGGACGTGCTCACTGACCGCTGATGGACGTGCTCACTGCCCGCGCGTGCTCAATGCCCGCTGATGGACGTGCTCACTGCCCGCTGATGGACGTGTTCACTGCCCGCTGATGGACGTGCTCACTGCCCGCTGATGGACGTGTTCACCGCCCGCTGATGGACGTGCTCACTGCCCGTTGATGGACGTGTTCACTGCCAGCTCACTGCCCGCTGATGGACGTGTTCACCGCCCGCTGATGGACGTGCTCACCGCCCGCTGATGGACGTGTTCACTGCCCGCTCACTGCCCGCTGATGGACGTGTTCATCGCCCGCTGATGGACGTTCTCACTGCCCTCTGATGGACGTGCTCACTGCCCGCTGATGGACGTGCTCTCTGCCCTCTGATGGACGTGCTCTCAGCCCTCTGATGGACGTGTTCACTGCCCGCTGATGGAAGTGTTCACTGCCCGCTGATGGATCTGTTCACTGCCCGCGCGAGCTCACTGCCCGCTGATGGATGTGTTCACTGACTCCTGATGGATCTGTTCACTGCCCACTGATGGACGTGCTCACTGCCCACTGATGGATGTGCTCACTGCCCACTGATGGACGTGTTCACTGCCCGCTCACTGCCCACTGATGGACGTGTTCACTGCCCGCTGATGGACGTGCTCACTGCCCACTGATGGACGTGCTCACTGCCCGCTGATGGACGTGTTCACTGCCTGCTCACTGCCCGCTGATGGACGTGTTCACTGCCCACTGATGGACGTGTTCACCGCCCGCTGATGGACGTGTTCACTGCCCACTGATGGACGTGTTCACCGCCCGCTGATGGACGTGCTCACTGCCCGCTGATGGACGTGCTCACTGCCCACTGATGGACGTGTTCACTGCCCACTGATGTATGTGCTCACTGCCCGCTGATGGACGTGTTCACCGCCCACTGAAGGACGTGTTCACTGCCCACTGATGGACGTGTTCACTGCCCGCTGATGGACGTGCTCACTGCCCGCTGATGGACGTGCTCACTGCCCGCTGATGAACGTGTTCACTGCCCACTGATGGACGTGTTCACTGCCCGCTCACTGTCCACTGATGGACGTGTTCACTGCCCGCTGATGGACGTGTTCACTGCCCGCTCACTGCCCACTGATGGACGTGCTCACTGCCCGCTGATGGACGTGTTCACCGCCCGCTGATGGACATGTTCACCGCCCGCTGATGGACGTGTTCACCGCCCGCTGATGGACGTGTTCACCGCCCGCTGATGGACGTGTTCACCGCCCGCTGATGGACGTACTCACTGCCCGCTGATGGACGTGTTCACTGCCCGCTGATGGACGTGTTCACTGCCCGCTGATGGACGTGTTCACCGCCCACTGATGGACGTGTTCACCGCCCACTGATGGACGTGTTCACCGCCCGCTCACTGCCCGCTGATGGACGTGTTCACCGCCCGCTGATGGACGTGTTCACCGCCCGCTGATGGACGTGTTCACCGCCCACTGATGGACGTGTTCACTGCCCGCTCACTGCCCGCTGATGGACGTGCTCACTGCCCGCTGATGGACGTGCTCACCGCCCGCTGATGGACGTGCTCACCGCCCGCTGATGGACGTGTTCACCGCCCGCTGATGGACGTGTTCACCGCCCGCTCACTGCCCGCTGATGGACGTGTTCACCGCCCGCTGATGGACGTGCTCACTGCCCGCTGATGGACGTGTTCACCGCCCGCTGATGGACGTGCTCACTGCCCTCTGATGGACGTGTTCACTGCCCACTGATGGACGTGCTCACTGCCCACTGATGGACGTGCTCACTGCCCGCTGATGGACGTGTTCACCTACCGCTGATGGACGTGTTCACTGCCCACTGATGGACGTGTTCACTGCCCGCTCACTGCCCACTGATGGACGTGCTCACTGCCCGCTGATGGACGTGTTCACCGCCCACTGCTGGACGTGTTCACTGCCCGCTCACTGCCCACTGATGGACGTGATCACTGCCCGCTGATGGACGTGCTCACTGCCCTCTGATGGACGTGCTCACTGCCCACTGATGGACATGTTCACTGCCCGCTGATGGACGTGTTCACTGCCCGCTCACTGCCCACTGATGGACGTGCTCACTGCCCGCTGATGGACGTGTTCACCGCCCGCTGATGGACGTGTTCACCGCCCACTGATGGACGTGTTCACTGCCCGCTCACTGCCCACTGATGGACGTGATCACCGCCCGCTGATGGACGTGATCACCGCCCGCTGATGGACGTGTTCACCGCCCGCTGATGGACGTGCTCACTGCCCGCTGATGGATGTGTTCACCGCCCGCTGATGGACGTGTTCACTGCCCACTGATGGACGTGTTCACTGCCCGCTCACTGCCCACTGATGGACGTGCTCTCTGCCCTCTGATGGACGTGCTCACTTCCCGCGCGTGCTCACTGCCCGCTGATGGACGTGCTCACTGCCCGCTGATGGACGTGTTGACTGCCCGCTGATGGACGTGCTCACTGCCCGCGCGTGCTCACTGCCCGCTGATGGACGTGCTCACCGCCCACTGATGGACGTGTTCACCGCCCGCTGATGGACGTGCTCACCGCCCGCTGATGGACGTGCTTACTGCCCGCTGATGGACGTGTTCACTGCCCGCTGATGGACGTGTTCACTGCCCGCTGATGGACGTGTTCACTGCCCGCTGATGGACGTGCTCACCGCCCGCTGATGGACGTGCTCACCGCCCGCTGATGGACGTGTTCACTGCCCGCTGATGGACGTGTTCACCGCCCGCTCACTGCCCACTGATGGACGTGTTCACCGCCCGCTGATGGACGTGTTCACTGCCCGCTGATGGACGTGTTCACCGCCCGCTGATGGTCACTGCCCGCTGATGGACGTGTTCACCGCCCGCTGATGGACGTGTTCACCGCCCGCTGATGGTCACCGCCCGCTGATGGACGTGTTCACTGCCCACTGATGGACGTGTTCACTGCCCGCTGATGGACGTGCTCACTGCCCGCTGATGGATGTGTTAAATGCCCGCTGATGGACGTGCTCACTGCCCGCTGATGGACGTGTTAAATGCCCGCTGATGGACGTGCTCACTGCCCGCGCGTGCTCACTGCCCGCTGATGGACGTGCTCACTGCCCGCTGATGGACGTGTTCACTGCCCGCTGATGGACGTGCTCACCGCCCGCTGATGGACGTGCTCACCGCCCGCTGATGGACGTGTTCACCGCCCACTGATGGACGTGTTCACCGCCCGCTCACTGCCCGCTGATGGACGTGTTCACCGCCCGCTGATGGACGTGCTCACTGCCCGCTGATGGACGTGCTCACTGCCCTCTGATGGACGTGCTCACTGCCCACTGATGGACGTGTTCACTGCCCACTGATGGACGTGTTCACTGCCCACTGATGGACGTGTTCACCGCCCGCTGATGGACGTGTTCACTGCCCGCTGATGGACGTGCTCACTGCCCGCTGATGGACGTGTTCACTGCCCGCTGATGGACGTGCTCACTGCCCGCTGATGTACGTGCTCACTGCCCTCTGATGGACGTGCTCACTGCCCGCTGATGGACGTGTTCACTGCCCGCTGATGGACGTGCTCACTGCCCGCTGATGGACGTGTTCACTGCCCGCTCACTGCCCACTGATGGACGTGCTCACTGACCGCTGATGGACGTGCTCACTGCCCGCGCGTGCTCAATGCCCGCTGATGGACGTGCTCACTGCCCGCTGATGGACGTGTTCACTGCCCGCTGATGGACGTGCTCACTGCCCGCTGATGGACGTGTTCACCGCCCGCTGATGGACGTGCTCACTGCCCGCTGATGGACGTGTTCACTGCCAGCTCACTGCCCGCTGATGGACGTGTTCACCGCCCGCTGATGGACGTGCTCACCGCCCGCTGATGGACGTGTTCACTGCCCGCTCACTGCCCGCTGATGGACGTGTTCATCGCCCGCTGATGGACGTTCTCACTGCCCTCTGATGGACGTGCTCACTGCCCGCTGATGGACGTGCTCTCTGCCCTCTGATGGACGTGCTCTCAGCCCTCTGATGGACGTGTTCACTGCCCGCTGATGGAAGTGTTCACTGCCCGCTGATGGATGTGTTCACTGCCCGCGCGAGCTCACTGCCCGCTGATGGATGTGTTCACTGACTCCTGATGGATCTGTTCACTGCCCACTGATGGACGTGCTCACTGCCCACTGATGGATGTGCTCACTGCCCGCTCACTGCCCACTGATGGACGTGTTCACTGCCCGCTGATGGACGTGCTCACTGCCCACTGATGGACGTGCTCACTGCCCGCTGATGGACGTGTTCACTGCCTGCTCACTGCCCGCTGATGGACGTGTTCACTGCCCACTGATGGACGTGTTCACCGCCCGCTGATGGACGTGTTCACTGCCCACTGATGGACGTGTTCACCGCCCGCTGATGGACGTGCTCACTGCCCGCTGATGGACGTGCTCACTGCCCACTGATGGACGTGTTCACTGCCCACTGATGTATGTGCTCACTGCCCGCTGATGGACGTGTTCACCGCCCACTGAAGGACGTGTTCACTGCCCACTGATGGACGTGTTCACTGCCCGCTGATGGACGTGCTCACTGCCCGCTGATGGACGTGCTCACTGCCCGCTGATGAACGTGTTCACTGCCCACTGATGGACGTGTTCACTGCCCGCTCACTGTCCACTGATGGACGTGTTCACTGCCCGCTGATGGACGTGTTCACTGCCCGCTCACTGCCCACTGATGGACGTGCTCACTGCCCGCTGATGGACGTGTTCACCGCCCGCTGATGGACATGTTCACCGCCCGCTGATGGACGTACTCACTGCCCGCTGATGGACGTGTTCACCGCCCGCTGATGGACATGTTCACCGCCCGCTGATGGACGTGCTCACTGCCCGCTGATGGACGTGCTCACTGCTCGCTGATGGACGTGTTCACTGCCCACTGATGGACATGCTCACTGCCCGCTGATGGACGTGTTCACCGCCCGCTGATGGATGTGCTCACAGCCCGCTGATGGACGTGCTCACCGCCCACTGATGGACGTGCTCACTGCCCGCTGATGGACGTGTTCACCGCCCGCTGATGGACGTGTTCACCGCCCACTGATGGACGTGTTCACTGCCCGCTCACTGCCCGCTGATGGACGTGTTCACTGCCCGCTGATGGACGTGCTCACCGCCCGCTGATGGACGTGCTCACCGCCCGCTGATGGACGTGTTCACCGCCCGCTCACTGCCCGCTGATGGACGTGTTCACCGCCCGCTGATGGACGTGTTCACCGCCCGCTCACTGCCCGCTGATGGACGTGTTCACTGCCCGCTGATGGACGTGTTCACTGCCCGCTGATGGACGTGTTCACTGCCCGCTGATGGACGTGTTCACCGCCCACTGATGGACGTGTTCACCGCCCGCTCACTGCCCGCTGATGGACGTGTTCACCGCCCGCTGATGGACGTGTTCACCGCCCGCTGATGGACGTGTTCACCGCCCACTGATGGACGTGTTCACTGCCCGCTCACTGCCCGCTGATGGACGTGCTCACTGCCCGCTGATGGACGTGCTCACCGCCCGCTGATGGACGTGCTCACCGCCCGCTGATGGACGTGTTCACCGCCCGCTGATGGACGTGTTCACCGCCCGCTCACTGCCCGCTGATGGACGTGTTCACCGCCCGCTGATGGACGTGCTCACTGCCCGCTGATGGACGTGTTCACCGCCCGCTGATGGACGTGCTCACTGCCCTCTGATGGACGTGTTCACTGCCCACTGATGGACGTGCTCACTGCCCACTGATGGACGTGCTCACTGCCCGCTGATGGACGTGTTCACCTACCGCTGATGGACGTGTTCACTGCCCACTGATGGACGTGTTCACTGCCCGCTCACTGCCCACTGATGGACGTGCTCACTGCCCGCTGATGGACGTGTTCACCGCCCACTGCTGGACGTGTTCACTGCCCGCTCACTGCCCACTGATGGACGTGATCACTGCCCGCTGATGGACGTGCTCACTGCCCTCTGATGGACGTGCTCACTGCCCACTGATGGACATGTTCACTGCCCGCTGATGGACGTGTTCACTGCCCGCTCACTGCCCACTGATGGACGTGCTCACTGCCCGCTGATGGACGTGTTCACCGCCCGCTGATGGACGTGTTCACCGCCCACTGATGGACGTGTTCACTGCCCGCTCACTGCCCACTGATGGACGTGATCACCGCCCGCTGATGGACGTGATCACCGCCCGCTGATGGACGTGTTCACCGCCCGCTGATGGACGTGCTCACTGCCCGCTGATGGATGTGTTCACCGCCCGCTGATGGACGTGTTCACTGCCCACTGATGGACGTGTTCACTGCCCGCTCACTGCCCACTGATGGACGTGCTCTCTGCCCTCTGATGGACGTGCTCACTTCCCGCGCGTGCTCACTGCCCGCTGATGGACGTGCTCACTGCCCGCTGATGGACGTGTTGACTGCCCGCTGATGGACGTGCTCACTGCCCGCGCGTGCTCACTGCCCGCTGATGGACGTGCTCACCGCCCACTGATGGACGTGTTCACCGCCCGCTGATGGACGTGCTCACCGCCCGCTGATGGACGTGCTTACTGCCCGCTGATGGACGTGTTCACTGCCCGCTGATGGACGTGTTCACTGCCCGCTGATGGACGTGTTCACTGCCCGCTGATGGACGTGCTCACCGCCCGCTGATGGACGTGCTCACCGCCCGCTGATGGACGTGTTCACTGCCCGCTGATGGACGTGTTCACCGCCCGCTCACTGCCCACTGATGGACGTGTTCACCGCCCGCTGATGGACGTGTTCACTGCCCGCTGATGGACGTGTTCACCGCCCGCTGATGGTCACTGCCCGCTGATGGACGTGTTCACCGCCCGCTGATGGACGTGTTCACCGCCCGCTGATGGTCACCGCCCGCTGATGGACGTGTTCACTGCCCACTGATGGACGTGTTCACTGCCCGCTGATGGACGTGCTCACTGCCCGCTGATGGATGTGTTAAATGCCCGCTGATGGACGTGCTCACTGCCCGCTGATGGACGTGTTAAATGCCCGCTGATGGACGTGCTCACTGCCCGCGCGTGCTCACTGCCCGCTGATGGACGTGCTCACTGCCCGCTGATGGACGTGTTCACTGCCCGCTGATGGACGTGCTCACCGCCCGCTGATGGACGTGCTCACCGCCCGCTGATGGACGTGTTCACCGCCCACTGATGGACGTGTTCACCGCCCGCTCACTGCCCGCTGATGGACGTGTTCACCGCCCGCTGATGGACGTGCTCACTGCCCGCTGATGGACGTGCTCACTGCCCTCTGATGGACGTGCTCACTGCCCACTGATGGACGTGTTCACTGCCCACTGATGGACGTGTTCACCGCCCACTGATGGACGTGTTCACCGCCCGCTGATGGACGTGTTCACTGCCCGCTGATGGACGTGCTCACTGCCCGCTGATGGACGTGTTCACTGCCCGCTGATGGACGTGCTCACTGCCCGCTGATGTACGTGCTCACTGCCCTCTGATGGACGTGCTCACTGCCCGCTGATGGACGTGTTCACTGCCCGCTGATGGACGTGCTCACTGCCCGCTGATGGACGTGTTCACTGCCCGCTCACTGCCCACTGATGGACGTGCTCACTGACCGCTGATGGACGTGCTCACTGCCCGCGCGTGCTCAATGCCCGCTGATGGACGTGCTCACTGCCCGCTGATGGACGTGTTCACTGCCCGCTGATGGACGTGCTCACTGCCCGCTGATGGACGTGTTCACCGCCCGCTGATGGACGTGCTCACTGCCCGCTGATGGACGTGTTCACTGCCAGCTCACTGCCCGCTGATGGACGTGTTCACCGCCCGCTGATGGACGTGCTCACCGCCCGCTGATGGACGTGTTCACTGCCCGCTCACTGCCCGCTGATGGACGTGTTCATCGCCCGCTGATGGACGTTCTCACTGCCCTCTGATGGACGTGCTCACTGCCCGCTGATGGACGTGCTCTCTGCCCTCTGATGGACGTGCTCTCAGCCCTCTGATGGACGTGTTCACTGCCCGCTGATGGAAGTGTTCACTGCCCGCTGATGGATGTGTTCACTGCCCGCGCGAGCTCACTGCCCGCTGATGGATGTGTTCACTGACTCCTGATGGATCTGTTCACTGCCCACTGATGGACGTGCTCACTGCCCACTGATGGATGTGCTCACTGCCCGCTCACTGCCCACTGATGGACGTGTTCACTGCCCGCTGATGGACGTGCTCACTGCCCACTGATGGACGTGCTCACTGCCCGCTGATGGACGTGTTCACTGCCTGCTCACTGCCCGCTGATGGACGTGTTCACTGCCCACTGATGGACGTGTTCACCGCCCGCTGATGGACGTGTTCACTGCCCACTGATGGACGTGTTCACCGCCCGCTGATGGACGTGCTCACTGCCCGCTGATGGACGTGCTCACTGCCCACTGATGGACGTGTTCACTGCCCACTGATGTATGTGCTCACTGCCCGCTGATGGACGTGTTCACCGCCCACTGAAGGACGTGTTCACTGCCCACTGATGGACGTGTTCACTGCCCGCTGATGGACGTGCTCACTGCCCGCTGATGGACGTGCTCACTGCCCGCTGATGAACGTGTTCACTGCCCACTGATGGACGTGTTCACTGCCCGCTCACTGTCCACTGATGGACGTGTTCACTGCCCGCTGATGGACGTGTTCACTGCCCGCTCACTGCCCACTGATGGACGTGCTCACTGCCCGCTGATGGACGTGTTCACCGCCCGCTGATGGACATGTTCACCGCCCGCTGATGGACGTACTCACTGCCCGCTGATGGACGTGTTCACCGCCCGCTGATGGACATGTTCACCGCCCGCTGATGGACGTGCTCACTGCCCGCTGATGGACGTGCTCACTGCTCGCTGATGGACGTGTTCACTGCCCACTGATGGACATGCTCACTGCCCGCTGATGGACGTGTTCACCGCCCGCTGATGGATGTGCTCACAGCCCGCTGATGGACGTGCTCACCGCCCACTGATGGACGTGCTCACTGCCCGCTGATGGACGTGTTCACCGCCCGCTGATGGACGTGTTCACCGCCCACTGATGGACGTGTTCACTGCCCGCTCACTGCCCGCTGATGGACGTGCTCACTGCCCGCTGATGGACGTGCTCACCGCCCGCTGATGGACGTGCTCACCGCCCGCTGATGGACGTGTTCACCGCCCGCTCACTGCCCGCTGATGGACGTGTTCACCGCCCGCTGATGGACGTGCTCACTGCCCGCTGATGGACGTGTTCACCGCCCGCTGATGGACGTGCTCACTGCCCTCTGATGGACGTGTTCACTGCCCACTGATGGACGTGCTCACTGCCCACTGATGGACGTGCTCACTGCCCGCTGATGGACGTGTTCACCTACCGCTGATGGACGTGTTCACTGCCCACTGATGGACGTGTTCACTGCCCGCTCACTGCCCACTGATGGACGTGCTCACTGCCCGCTGATGGACGTGTTCACCGCCCACTGATGGACGTGTTCACTGCCCGCTCACTGCCCACTGATGGACGTGATCACTGCCCGCTGATGGACGTGCTCACTGCCCTCTGATGGACGTGCTCACTGCCCACTGATGGACATGTTCACTGCCCGCTGATGGACGTGTTCACTGCCCGCTCACTGCCCACTGATGGACGTGCTCACTGCCCGCTGATGGACGTGTTCACCGCCCGCTGATGGACGTGTTCACCGCCCACTGATGGACGTGTTCACTGCCCGCTCACTGCCCACTGATGGACGTGATCACCGCCCGCTGATGGACGTGATCACCGCCCGCTGATGGACGTGTTCACCGCCCGCTGATGGACGTGCTCACTGCCCGCTGATGGATGTGTTCACCGCCCGCTGATGGACGTGTTCACTGCCCACTGATGGACGTGTTCACTGCCCGCTCACTGCCCACTGATGGACGTGCTCTCTGCCCTCTGATGGACGTGCTCACTTCCCGCGCGTGCTCACTGCCCGCTGATGGACGTGCTCACTGCCCGCTGATGGACGTGTTGACTGCCCGCTGATGGACGTGCTCACTGCCCGCGCGTGCTCACTGCCCGCTGATGGACGTGCTCACCGCCCACTGATGGACGTGTTCACCGCCCGCTGATGGACGTGCTCACCGCCCGCTGATGGACGTGCTTACTGCCCGCTGATGGACGTGTTCACTGCCCGCTGATGGACGTGTTCACTGCCCGCTGATGGACGTGTTCACTGCCCGCTGATGGACGTGCTCACCGCCCGCTGATGGACGTGCTCACCGCCCGCTGATGGACGTGTTCACTGCCCGCTGATGGACGTGTTCACTGCCCGCTGATGGACGTGTTCACCGCCCGCTCACTGCCCACTGATGGACGTGTTCACCGCCCGCTGATGGACGTGTTCACTGCCCGCTGATGGACGTGTTCACCGCCCGCTGATGGTCACTGCCCGCTGATGGACGTGTTCACCGCCCGCTGATGGACGTGTTCACCGCCCGCTGATGGTCACCGCCCGCTGATGGACGTGTTCACTGCCCACTGATGGACGTGTTCACTGCCCGCTGATGGACGTGCTCACTGCCCGCTGATGGATGTGTTAAATGCCCGCTGATGGACGTGCTCACTGCCCGCTGATGGACGTGTTAAATGCCCGCTGATGGACGTGCTCACTGCCCGCGCGTGCTCACTGCCCGCTGATGGACGTGCTCACTGCCCGCTGATGGACGTGCTCACTGCCCGCTGATGGACGTGTTCACTGCCCGCTGATGGACGTGCTCACCGCCCGCTGATGGACGTGCTCACCGCCCGCTGATGGACGTGTTCACCGCCCACTGATGGACGTGTTCACCGCCCGCTCACTGCCCGCTGATGGACGTGTTCACCGCCCGCTGATGGACGTGCTCACTGCCCGCTGATGGACGTGCTCACTGCCCTCTGATGGACGTGCTCACTGCCCACTGATGGACGTGTTCACTGCCCACTGATGGACGTGTTCACCGCCCGCTGATGGACGTGTTCACTGCCCGCTGATGGACGTGCTCACTGCCCGCTGATGGACGTGTTCACTGCCCGCTGATGGACGTGCTCACTGCCCGCTGATGTACGTGCTCACTGCCCTCTGATGGACGTGCTCACTGCCCGCTGATGGACGTGTTCACTGCCCGCTGATGGACGTGCTCACTGCCCGCTGATGGACGTGTTCACTGCCCGCTCACTGCCCACTGATGGACGTGCTCACTGACCGCTGATGGACGTGCTCACTGCCCGCGCGTGCTCAATGCCCGCTGATGGACGTGCTCACTGCCCGCTGATGGACGTGTTCACTGCCCGCTGATGGACGTGCTCACTGCCCGCTGATGGGCGTGTTCACCGCCCGCTGATGGACGTGCTCACTGCCCGCTGATGGACGTGTTCACTGCCAGCTCACTGCCCGCTGATGGACGTGTTCACCGCCCGCTGATGGACGTGCTCACCGCCCGCTGATGGACGTGTTCACTGCCCGCTCACTGCCCGCTGATGGACGTGTTCATCGCCCGCTGATGGACGTTCTCACTGCCCTCTGATGGACGTGCTCACTGCCCGCTGATGGACGTGCTCTCTGCCCTCTGATGGACGTGCTCTCAGCCCTCTGATGGACGTGTTCACTGCCCGCTGATGGAAGTGTTCACTGCCCGCTGATGGATGTGTTCACTGCCCGCGCGAGCTCACTGCCCGCTGATGGATGTGTTCACTGACTCCTGATGGATCTGTTCACTGCCCACTGATGGACGTGCTCACTGCCCACTGATGGATGTGCTCACTGCCCACTGATGGACGTGTTCACTGCCCGCTCACTGCCCACTGATGGACGTGTTCACTGCCCGCTGATGGACGTGCTCACTGCCCACTGATGGACGTGCTCACTGCCCGCTGATGGACGTGTTCACTGCCTGCTCACTGCCCGCTGATGGACGTGTTCACTGCCCACTGATGGACGTGTTCACCGCCCGCTGATGGACGTGTTCACTGCCCACTGATGGACGTGTTCACCGCCCGCTGATGGACGTGCTCACTGCCCGCTGATGGACGTGCTCACTGCCCACTGATGGACGTGTTCACTGCCCACTGATGTATGTGCTCACTGCCCGCTGATGGACGTGTTCACCGCCCACTGAAGGACGTGTTCACTGCCCACTGATGGACGTGTTCACTGCCCGCTGATGGACGTGCTCACTGCCCGCTGATGGACGTGCTCACTGCCCGCTGATGAACGTGTTCACTGCCCACTGATGGACGTGTTCACTGCCCGCTCACTGTCCACTGATGGACGTGTTCACTGCCCGCTGATGGACGTGTTCACTGCCCGCTCACTGCCCACTGATGGACGTGCTCACTGCCCGCTGATGGACGTGTTCACCGCCCGCTGATGGACATGTTCACCGCCCGCTGATGGACGTACTCACTGCCCGCTGATGGACGTGCTCACTGCCCGCTGATGGACGTGTTCACTGCCCGCTGATGGACGTGTTCACCGCCCGCTGATGGACGTGCTCACTGCCCGCTGATGGACGTGTTCACCGCCCGCTGATGGACTTGTTCACCGCCCGCTGATGGACGTGCTCACTGCTTGCTGATGGACGTGCTCACTGCCCGCTGATGGACGTGCTCACTGCCCGCTGATGGACGTGTTCACTGCCCGCTGATGGACGTGTTCACTGCCCGCTGATGGACGTGTTCACTGCCCACTGATGGACATGCTCACTGCCCGCTGATGGACGTGTTCACTGCCCGCTGATGGATGTGCTCACAGCCCGCTGATGGACGTGCTCACCGCCCACTGATGGACGTGCTCACTGCCCGCTGATGGACGTGTTCACCGCCCGCTGATGGACGTGTTCACCGCCCACTGATGGACGTGTTCACTGCCCGCTCACTGCCCGCTGATGGACGTGCTCACTGCCCGCTGATGGACGTGCTCACCGCCCGCTGATGGACGTGCTCACCGCCCGCTGATGGACGTGTTCACCGCCCGCTGATGGACGTGTTCACCGCCCGCTCACTGCCCGCTGATGGACGTGTTCACCGCCCGCTGATGGACGTGCTCACTGCCCGCTGATGGACGTGTTCACCGCCCGCTGATGGACGTGCTCACTGCCCTCTGATGGACGTGTTCACTGCCCACTGATGGACGTGCTCACTGCCCACTGATGGACGTGCTCACTGCCCGCTGATGGACGTGTTCACCTACCGCTGATGGACGTGTTCACTGCCCACTGATGGACGTGTTCACTGCCCGCTCACTGCCCACTGATGGACGTGCTCACTGCCCGCTGATGGACGTGTTCACCGCCCACTGATGGACGTGTTCACTGCCCGCTCACTGCCCACTGATGGACGTGATCACTGCCCGCTGATGGACGTGCTCACTGCCCTCTGATGGACGTGCTCACTGCCCACTGATGGACATGTTCACTGCCCGCTGATGGACGTGTTCACTGCCCGCTCACTGCCCACTGATGGACGTGCTCACTGCCCGCTGATGGACGTGTTCACCGCCCGCTGATGGACGTGTTCACCGCCCACTGATGGACGTGTTCACTGCCCGCTCACTGCCCACTGATGGACGTGATCACCGCCCGCTGATGGACGTGATCACCGCCCGCTGATGGACGTGTTCACCGCCCGCTGATGGACGTGCTCACTGCCCGCTGATGGATGTGTTCACCGCCCGCTGATGGACGTGTTCACTGCCCACTGATGGACGTGTTCACTGCCCGCTCACTGCCCACTGATGGACGTGCTCTCTGCCCTCTGATGGACGTGCTCACTTCCCGCGCGTGCTCACTGCCCGCTGATGGACGTGCTCACTGCCCTCTGATGGACGTGCTCACTGCCCACTGATGGACATGTTCACTGCCCGCTGATGGACGTGTTCACTGCCCGCTCACTGCCCACTGATGGACGTGCTCACTGCCCGCTGATGGACGTGTTCACCGCCCGCTGATGGACGTGTTCACCGCCCACTGATGGACGTGTTCACTGCCCGCTCACTGCCCACTGATGGACGTGATCACCGCCCGCTGATGGACGTGATCACCGCCCGCTGACGGACGTGTTCACCGCCCGCTGATGGACGTGCTCACTGCCCGCTGATGGATGTGTTCACCGCCCGCTGATGGACGTGTTCACTGCCCACTGATGGACGTGTTCACTGCCCGCTCACTGCCCACTGATGGACGTGCTCTCTGCCCTCTGATGGACGTGCTCACTTCCCGCGCGTGCTCACTGCCCGCTGATGGACGTGCTCACTGCCCGCTGATGGACGTGTTGACTGCCCGCTGATGGACGTGCTCACTGCCCGCGCGTGCTCACTGCCCGCTGATGGACGTGCTCACCGCCCACTGATGGACGTGTTCACCGCCCGCTGATGGACGTGCTCACCGCCCGCTGATGGACGTGCTTACTGCCCGCTGATGGACGTGTTCACTGCCCGCTGATGGACGTGCTCACTGCCCGCTGATGGACGTGTTCACTGCCCGCTGATGGACGTGCTCACCGCCCGCTGATGGACGTGCTCACCGCCCGCTGATGGACGTGTTCACTGCCCGCTGATGGACGTGTCCACCGCCCGCTGATGGACGTGTTCACTGCCCGCTGATGGACGTGTTCACCGCCCGCTCACTGCCCACTGATGGACGTGTTCACCGCCCGCTGATGGACGTGTTCACTGCCCGCTGATGGACGTGTTCACCGCCCGCTGATGGTCACTGCCCGCTGATGGACGTGTTCACCGCCCGCTGATGGACGTGTTCACCGCCCGCTGATGGTCACCGCCCGCTGATGGACGTGTTCACTGCCCACTGATGGACGTGTTCACTGCCCGCTGATGGACGTGCTCACTGCCCGCTGATGGATGTGTTAAATGCCCGCTGATGGACGTGCTCACTGCCCGCTGATGGACGTGTTAAATGCCCGCTGATGGACGTGCTCACTGCCCGCGCGTGCTCACTGCCCGCTGATGGACGTGCTCACTGCCCGCTGATGGACGTGCTCACTGCCCGCTGATGGACGTGTTCACTGCCCGCTGATGGACGTGCTCACCGCCCGCTGATGGACGTGCTCACCGCCCGCTGATGGACGTGTTCACCGCCCACTGATGGACGTGTTCACCGCCCGCTCACTGCCCGCTGATGGACGTGTTCACCGCCCGCTGATGGACGTGCTCACTGCCCGCTGATGGACGTGCTCACTGCCCTCTGATGGACGTGCTCACTGCCCACTGATGGACGTGTTCACTGCCCACTGATGGACGTGTTCACTGCCCACTGATGGACGTGTTCACCGCCCGCTGATGGACGTGTTCACTGCCCGCTGATGGACGTGCTCACTGCCCGCTGATGGACGTGTTCACTGCCCGCTGATGGACGTGCTCACTGCCCGCTGATGTACGTGCTCACTGCCCTCTGATGGACGTGCTCACTGCCCGCTGATGGACGTGTTCACTGCCCGCTGATGGACGTGCTCACTGCCCGCTGATGGACGTGTTCACTGCCCGCTCACTGCCCACTGATGGACGTGCTCACTGACCGCTGATGGACGTGCTCACTGCCCGCGCGTGCTCAATGCCCGCTGATGGACGTGCTCACTGCCCGCTGATGGACGTGTTCACTGCCTGCTCACTGCCCGCTGATGGACGTGTTCACCGCCCACTGATGGACGTGTTCACTGCCCACTGATGGACGTGTTCACCGCCCGCTGATGGACGTGCTCACTGCCCGCTGATGGACGTGCTCACTGCCCACTGATGGACGTGTTCACTGCCCACTGATGTATGTGCTCACTGCCCGCTGATGGACGTGTTCACCGCCCACTGAAGGACGTGTTCACTGCCCACTGATGGACGTGTTCACTGCCCGCTGATGGACGTGCTCACTGCCCGCTGATGGACGTGCTCACTGCCCGCTGATGAACGTGTTCACTGCCCACTGATGGACGTGTTCACTGCCCGCTCACTGTCCACTGATGGACGTGTTCACTGCCCGCTGATGGACGTGTTCACTGCCCGCTCACTGCCCACTGATGGACGTGCTCACTGCCCGCTGATGGACGTGTTCACCGCCCGCTGATGGACATGTTCACCGCCCGCTGATGGACGTACTCACTGCCCGCTGATGGACGTGCTCACTGCCCGCTGATGGACGTGTTCACTGCCCGCTGATGGACGTGTTCACCGCCCGCTGATGGACGTGCTCACTGCCCGCTGATGGACGTGTTCACCGCCCGCTGATGGACTTGTTCACCGCCCGCTGATGGACGTGCTCACTGCTTGCTGATGGACGTGCTCACTGCCCGCTGATGGACGTGCTCACTGCCCGCTGATGGACGTGTTGACTGCCCGCTGATGGACGTGTTCACTGCCCGCTGATGGACGTGTTCACTGCCCGCTGATGGACATGCTCACTGCCCGCTGATGGACGTGTTCACTGCCCGCTGATGGATGTGCTCACAGCCCGCTGATGGACGTGCTCACCGCCCACTGATGGACGTGCTCACTGCCCGCTGATGGACGTGTTCACCGCCCGCTGATGGACGTGTTCACCGCCCACTGATGGACGTGTTCACTGCCCGCTCACTGCCCGCTGATGGACGTGCTCACTGCCCGCTGATGGACGTGCTCACCGCCCGCTGATGGACGTGCTCACCGCCCGCTGATGGACGTGTTCACCGCCCGCTGATGGACGTGTTCACCGCCCGCTCACTGCCCGCTGATGGACGTGTTCACCGCCCGCTGATGGACGTGCTCACTGCCCGCTGATGGACGTGTTCACCGCCCGCTGATGGACGTGCTCACTGCCCTCTGATGGACGTGTTCACTGCCCACTGATGGACGTGCTCACTGCCCACTGATGGACGTGCTCACTGCCCGCTGATGGACGTGTTCACCTACCGCTGATGGACGTGTTCACTGCCCACTGATGGACGTGTTCACTGCCCGCTCACTGCCCACTGATGGACGTGCTCACTGCCCGCTGATGGACGTGTTCACCGCCCACTGATGGACGTGTTCACTGCCCGCTCACTGCCCACTGATGGACGTGATCACTGCCCGCTGATGGACGTGCTCACTGCCCTCTGATGGACGTGCTCACTGCCCACTGATGGACATGTTCACTGCCCGCTGATGGACGTGTTCACTGCCCGCTCACTGCCCACTGATGGACGTGCTCACTGCCCGCTGATGGACGTGTTCACCGCCCGCTGATGGACGTGTTCACCGCCCACTGATGGACGTGTTCACTGCCCGCTCACTGCCCACTGATGGACGTGATCACCGCCCGCTGATGGACGTGATCACCGCCCGCTGATGGACGTGTTCACCGCCCGCTGATGGACGTGCTCACTGCCCGCTGATGGATGTGTTCACCGCCCGCTGATGGACGTGTTCACTGCCCACTGATGGACGTGTTCACTGCCCGCTCACTGCCCACTGATGGACGTGCTCTCTGCCCTCTGATGGACGTGCTCACTTCCCGCGCGTGCTCACTGCCCGCTGATGGACGTGCTCACTGCCCTCTGATGGACGTGCTCACTGCCCACTGATGGACATGTTCACTGCCCGCTGATGGACGTGTTCACTGCCCGCTCACTGCCCACTGATGGACGTGCTCACTGCCCGCTGATGGACGTGTTCACCGCCCGCTGATGGACGTGTTCACCGCCCACTGATGGACGTGTTCACTGCCCGCTCACTGCCCACTGATGGACGTGATCACCGCCCGCTGATGGACGTGATCACCGCCCGCTGATGGACGTGTTCACCGCCCGCTGATGGACGTGCTCACTGCCCGCTGATGGATGTGTTCACCGCCCGCTGATGGACGTGTTCACTGCCCACTGATGGACGTGTTCACTGCCCGCTCACTGCCCACTGATGGACGTGCTCTCTGCCCTCTGATGGACGTGCTCACTTCCCGCGCGTGCTCACTGCCCGCTGATGGACGTGCTCACTGCCCGCTGATGGACGTGTTGACTGCCCGCTGATGGACGTGCTCACTGCCCGCGCGTGCTCACTGCCCGCTGATGGACGTGCTCACCGCCCACTGATGGACGTGTTCACCGCCCGCTGATGGACGTGCTCACCGCCCGCTGATGGACGTGCTTACTGCCCGCTGATGGACGTGTTCACTGCCCTCTGATGGCCGTGCTCACTGCCCGCTGATGGACGTGTTGACTGCCCGCTGATGGACGTGCTCACTGCCCGCGCGTGCTCACTGCCCGCTGATGGACGTGCTCACCGCCCACTGATGGACGTGTTCACCGCCCGCTGATGGACGTGCTCACCGCCCGCTGATGGACGTGCTTACTGCCCGCTGATGGACGTGCTCACTGCCCGCTGATGGACGTGTTCACTGCCCGCTGATGGACGTGTTCACTGCCCGCTGATGGACGTGTTCACTGCCCGCTGATGGACGTGCTCACCGCCCGCTGATGGACGTGCTCACCGCCCGCTGATGGACGTGTTCACTGCCCGCTGATGGACGTGTTCACCGCCCGCTCACTGCCCACTGATGGACGTGTTCACCGCCCGCTGATGGACGTGTTCACTGCCCGCTGATGGACGTGTTCACCGCCCGCTGATGGTCACTGCCCGCTGATGGACGTGTTCACCGCCCGCTGATGGACGTGTTCACCGCCCGCTGATGGTCACCGCCCGCTGATGGACGTGTTCACTGCCCACTGATGGACGTGTTCACTGCCCGCTGATGGACGTGCTCACTGCCCGCTGATGGATGTGTTAAATGCCCGCTGATGGACGTGCTCACTGCCCGCTGATGGACGTGTTAAATGCCCGCTGATGGACGTGCTCACTGCCCGCGCGTGCTCACTGCCCGCTGATGGACGTGCTCACTGCCCGCTGATGGACGTGCTCACTGCCCGCTGATGGACGTGTTCACTGCCCGCTGATGGACGTGTTCACTGCCCGCTGATGGATGTGCTCACTGCCCGCTGATGGACGTGTTCACCGCCCGCTGATGGATGTGCTCACTGCCCGCTGATGGACGTGCTCACCGCCCACTGATGGACGTGCTCACCGCCCGCTGATGGACGTGCTCACTGCCCGCTGATGGACGTGTTCACTGCCCACTGATGGACGTATTCACTGCCCGCTCACTGCCCACTGATGGACGTGTTCACTGCCCACTGATGGACGTGCTCACTGCCCGCTGATGGACGTGTTCACCGCCCGCTCACTGCCCACTGATGGACGTGTTCACTGCCCGCTCACTGCCCACTGATGGACGTGCTCACTGACCGCTGATGGACGTGTTCACCACCCGCTGATGTACGTGTTCACCGCCCACTGATGGACGTGTTCACTGCCCGCTCACTGCCCGCTGATGGACGTGTTCACCGCCCGCTGATGGACGTGCTCACTGCCCACTGATGGACGTGTTCACCGCCCGCTGATGGACGTGTTCACTGCCCGCTGATGGACGTGTTCACCGCCCGCTGATGGACGTGTTCACTGCCTGCTCACTGCCCGCTGATGGAAGTGTTCACTGCCCACTGATGGACATGTTCACCGCCCGCTGATGGATGTGTTCACTGCCCGCTGATGGACGTGTTCACTGCCCGCTGATGGACGTGATCACTGCCCGCTGATGGACGTTTTCACTGCCCACTGATGGACGTGTTCACTGCCCACTGATGGATGTGCTCACTGCCCGCTGATGGACGTGTTCACTGCCCGCTGATGGATGTGCTCACTGCCCGCTGATGGACGTGCTCACCGCCCACTGATGGACGTGTTCACCGCCCTCTGATGGACGTGCTCACTGCCCGCTGATGGACGTGTTCACCGCCCGCTGATGGACGTACTCACTGCCCGCTGATGGACGTGCTCACTGCCCACTGATGGACGTGTTCACTGCCCGCTCACTGTCCACTGATGGACGTGTTCACTGCCCGCTGATGGACGTGTTCACTGCCCGCTCACTGCCCACTGATGGACGTGCTCACTGCCCGCTGATGGACGTGTTCACCGCCCGCTGATGGACGTGTTCACCGCCCACTGATGGACGTGTTCACTGCCCGCTCACTGCCCGCTGATGGACCTGTTCACCGCCCGCTGATGGACGTGCTCACTGTCCGCTGATGGACGTGTTCACTGCCCGCTGATGGACGTGCTCACTGCCCGCTGATGGACGTGCTCACTGCCCGCGCGTGCTCAATGCCCGCTGATGGACGTGCTCACTGCCAGCTGATGGACGTGTTCACTGCCCGCTGATGGACGTGCTCACTGCCCGCTGATGGACGTGTTCACCGCCCGCTGATGGACGTGCTCACTGCCCGCTGATGGACGTGTTCACTGCCAGCTCACTGCCCGCTGATGGACGTGTTCACCGCCCGCTGATGGACGTGCTCACCGCCCGCTGATGGACGTGTTCACTGCCCGCTCACTGCCCGCTGATGGACGTGTTCATCGCCCGCTGATGGACGTTCTCACTGCCCTCTGATGGACGTGCTCACTGCCCGCTGATGGACGTGCTCTCTGCCCTCTGATGGACGTGCTCTCAGCCCTCTGATGGACGTGTTCACTGCCCGCTGATGGAAGTGTTCACTGCCCGCTGATGGATGTGTTCACTGCCCGCGCGAGCTCACTGCCCGCTGATGGATGTGTTCACTGACTCCTGATGGATCTGTTCACTGCCCACTGATGGACGTGCTCACTGCCCACTGATGGATGTGCTCACTGCCCACTGATGGACGTGTTCACTGCCCGCTCACTGCCCACTGATGGACGTGTTCACTGCCCGCTGATGGACGTGCTCACTGCCCACTGATGGACGTGCTCACTGCCCGCGCGTGCTCAATGCCCGCTGATGGACGTGCTCACTGCCCGCTGATGGACGTGTTCACTGCCCGCTGATGGACGTGCTCACTGCCCGCTGATGGACGTGTTCACCGCCCGCTGATGGACGTGCTCACTGCCCGCTGATGGACGTGTTCACTGCCAGCTCACTGCCCGCTGATGGACGTGTTCACCGCCCGCTGATGGACGTGCTCACCGCCCGCTGATGGACGTGTTCACTGCCCGCTCACTGCCCGCTGATGGACGTGTTCATCGCCCGCTGATGGACGTTCTCACTGCCCTCTGATGGACGTGCTCACTGCCCGCTGATGGACGTGCTCTCTGCCCTCTGATGGACGTGCTCTCAGCCCTCTGATGGACGTGTTCACTGCCCGCTGATGGAAGTGTTCACTGCCCGCTGATGGATGTGTTCACTGCCCGCGCGAGCTCACTGCCCGCTGATGGATGTGTTCACTGACTCCTGATGGATCTGTTCACTGCCCACTGATGGACGTGCTCACTGCCCACTGATGGATGTGCTCACTGCCCACTGATGGACGTGTTCACTGCCCGCTCACTGCCCACTGATGGACGTGTTCACTGCCCGCTGATGGACGTGCTCACTGCCCACTGATGGACGTGCTCACTGCCCGCTGATGGACGTGTTCACTGCCTGCTCACTGCCCGCTGATGGACGTGTTCACTGCCCACTGATGGACGTGTTCACCGCCCGCTGATGGACGTGTTCACTGCCCGCTGATGGACGTGTTCACCGCCCGCTGATGGACGTGCTCACTGCCCGCTGATGGACGTGCTCACTGCCCACTGATGGACGTGTTCACTGCCCACTGATGTATGTGCTCACTGCCCGCTGATGGACGTGTTCACCGCCCACTGAAGGACGTGTTCACTGCCCACTGATGGACGTGTTCACTGCCCGCTGATGGACGTGCTCACTGCCCGCTGATGGACGTGCTCACTGCCCGCTGATGAACGTGTTCACTGCCCACTGATGGACGTGTTCACTGCCCGCTCACTGTCCACTGATGGACGTGTTCACTGCCCGCTGATGGACGTGTTCACTGCCCGCTCACTGCCCACTGATGGACGTGCTCACTGCCCGCTGATGGACGTGTTCACCGCCCGCTGATGGACATGTTCACCGCCCGCTGATGGACGTACTCACTGCCCGCTGATGGACGTGCTCACTGCCCGCTGATGGACGTGCTCACTGCCCGCTGATGGACGTGTTCACTGCCCGCTGATGGACGTGTTCACCGCCCGCTGATGGACTTGTTCACCGCCCGCTGATGGACGTGCTCACTGCCTGCTGATGGACGTGCTCACTGCCCGCTGATGGACGTGCTCACTGCCCGCTGATGGACGTGTTGACTGCCCGCTGATGGACGTGTTCACCGCCCACTGATGGACGTGTTCACCGCCCACTGATGGATGTGCTCACTGCCCGCTGATGGACGTGCTCACCGCCCACTGATGGACGTGTTCACTGCCCACTGATGGACATGCTCACTGCCCGCTGATGGACGTGTTCACTGCCCGCTGATGGATGTGCTCACAGCCCGCTGATGGACGTGTTCACTGCCCACTGATGGACGTGTTCACCGCCCGCTGATGGACGTGTTCACCGCCCGCTGATGGACGTGTTCACCGCCCACTGATGGACGTGTTCACTGCCCACTGATGGACGTGCTCACTGCCCGCTGATGGACGTGTTCACTGCCCGCTCACTGCCCGCTGATGGACGTGCTCACTGCCCGCTGATGGACGTGCTCACCGCCCGCTGATGGACGTGCTCACCGCCCGCTGATGGACGTGTTCACCGCCCGCTGATGGACGTGTTCACTGCCCGCTCACTGCCCGCTGATGGACGTGTTCACCGCCCGCTGATGGACGTGCTCACTGCCCGCTGATGGACGTGTTCACTGCCCACTGATGGACGTGCTCACTGCCCGCTGATGGACGTGTTCACCTACCGCTGATGGACGTGTTCACCGCCCACTGATGGACGTGTTCACTGCCCGCTCACTGCCCACTGATGGACGTGATCACTGCCCGCTGATGGACGTGTTCACCGCCCGCTGATGGACGTGCTCACTGCCCGCTGATGGACGTGTTCACCGCCCACTGATGGACGTGTTCACTGCCCGCTCACTGCCCACTGATGGACGTGTTCACTGCCCGCTGATGGACGTGTTCACTGCCCGCTGATGGACGTGTTCACTGCCCGCTCACTGCCCACTGATGGACGTGCTCACTGCCCGCTGATGGACGTGTTCACCGCCCGCTGATGGACGTGTTCACTGCCCACTGATGGACGTGTTCACTGCCCGCTCACTGCCCACTGATGGACGTGATCACTGCCCGCTGATGGACGTGATCACCGCCCGCTGATGGACGTGCTCACTGCCCGCTGATGGACGTGTTCACCGCCCGCTGATGGACGTGTTCACCGCCCGCTGATGGACGTGCTCACTGCCCGCTGATGGATGTGTTCACCGCCCGCTGATGGACGTGTTCACTGCCCACTGATGGACGTGTTCACTGCCCACTGATGGACGTGTTCACTGCCCGCTCACTGCCCACTGATGGACGTGCTCTCTGCCCTCTGATGGACGTGCTCATTCCCGCGCGTGCTCACTGCCCGCTGATGGACGTGCTCACTGCCCGCTGATGGACGTGTTGACTGCCCGCTGATGGACGTGCTCACTGCCCGCGCGTGCTCACTGCCCGCTGATGGACGTGCTCACCGCCCACTGATGGACGTGTTTACCGCCCGCTGATGGACGTGTTCACCGCCCGCTGATGGACGTGCTCACCGCCCGCTGATGGACGTGCTTACTGCCCGCTGATGGACGTGTTCACTGCCCGCTGATGGACGTGTTCACTGCCCGCTGATGGACGTGCTCACCGCCCGCTGATGGACGTGTTCACTGCCCGCTGATGGACGTGCTCACCGCCCGCTGATGGACGTGTTCACTGCCCGCTGATGGACGTGCTCACCGCCCGCTGATGGACGTGTTCACTGCCCGCTGATGGACGTGTTCACCGCCCGCTCACTGCCCACTGATGGACGTGTTCACCGCCCGCTGATGGACGTGTTCACTGCCCGCTGATGGACGTGTTCACCGCCCGCTGATGGTCACTGCCCGCTGATGGACGTGTTCACCGCCCGCTGATGGACGTGTTCACCGCCCGCTCACTGCCCACTGATGGACGTGTTCACTGCCCGCTGATGGACGTGCTCACTGCCCGCTGATGGATGTGTTAAATGCCCGCTGATGGACGTGCTCACTGCCCGCTGATGGACGTGTTAAATGCCCGCTGATGGACGTGCTCACTGCCCGCGCGTGCTCACTGCCCGCTGATGGACGTGTTCACTGCCCACTGATGGACGTGCTCACTGCCCGCTGATGGACGTGTTCACTGCCCGCTGATGGACGTGTTCACTGCCCGCTGATGGATGTGCTCACTGCCCGCTGATGGACGTGTTCACCGCCCGCTGATGGATGTGCTCACTGCCCGCTGATGGACGTGCTCACCGCCCACTGATGGACGTGCTCACCGCCCGCTGATGGACGTGCTCACTGCCCGCTGATGGACGTGTTCACTGCCCACTGATGGACGTATTCACTGCCCGTTCACTGCCCACTGATGGACGTGTTCACTGCCCACTGATGGACGTGCTCACTGCCCGCTGATGGACGTGTTCACCGCCCGCTCACTGCCCACTGATGGACGTGTTCACTGCCCGCTCACTGCCCACTGATGGACGTGCTCACTGACCGCTGATGGACGTGTTCACCACCCGCTGATGTACGTGTTCACCGCCCACTGATGGACGTGTTCACTGCCCGCTCACTGCCCGCTGATGGACGTGTTCACCGCCCGCTGATGGACGTGCTCACTGCCCACTGATGGACGTGTTCACCGCCCGCTGATGGACGTGTTCACTGCCCGCTGATGGACGTGTTCACCGCCCGCTGATGGACGTGCTCACTGCCCGCTGATGTACGTGTTCACTGCCCACTGATGGACGTGCTCACCGCCCGCTGATGGACATGTTCACTGCCCGCTGATGGACGTGTTCACTGCCCGCTGATGGACGTGCTCACTGCCCGCTGATGGACGTGCTCACCGCCCGCTGATGGACGTGCTCACTGCCCGCTCACTGCCCACTGATGGACGTGTTCACTGCCCGCTGATGGACGTGTTCACTGCCCGCTGATGGACGTGCTCACTGCCCGCTGATGGACGTGCTCACCGCCCGCTGATGGACGTGTTCACTGCCCGCTCACTGCCCACTGATGGACGTGTTCACCGCCCGCTGATGGACGTGTTCACTGCCCGCTGATGGACGTGCTCACCGCCCGCTGATGGACGTGTTCACCGCCCGCTCACTGCCCACTGATGGACGTGTTCACTGCCCGCTGATGGACGTGCTCACTGCCCGCTGATGGACGTGTTCACCGCCCGCTGATGGACGTGCTCACTGCCCGCTGATGGACGTGTTAAATGCCCGCTGATGGACGTGCTCACTGCCCGCGCGTGCCCACTGCCCGCTGATGGACGTGTTCACTGCCCACTGATGGACGTGTTCACTGCCCGCTGATGGACGTGCTCAATGCCCACTGATGGACGTGTTCACTGCCCGCTGATGGATGTGCTCACTGCCCGCTGATGGACGTGTTCACCGCCCGCTGATGGATGTGCTCACTGCCCACTGATGGACGTGTTCACTGCCCGCTGATGGATGTGTTCACTGCCCGCTCACTGCCCACTGATGGACGTGCTCACTGACCGCTGATGGACGTGTTCACCGCCAGCTGATGGACGTGTTCACCGCCCACTGATGGACGTGTTCACTGCCCGCTCACTGCCCGCTGATGGACGTGTTCACCGCCCGCTGATGGACGTGCTCACTGCCCACTGATGGACGTGTTCACCGCCCGCTGATGGACGTGTTCACCGCCGGCTGATGGACGTGCTCACTGCCCGCTGATGGACGTGCTCACTGCCCGCTGATGGACGTGTTCACTGCCCGCTGATGGACGTGCACTCTGCCCTCTGATGGACGTGCTCACTGCCCGCTGATGGACGTGTTCACTGCCCGCTGATGGACGTGCTCACTGCCCGCTGATGGACGTGCTCACTGCCCGCGCGTGCTCACTGCCCGCTGATGGACGTGCTCACTGCCCGCTGATGGACGTGCTCACTGCCCGCTGATGGACATGTTCACCGCCCGCTGATGGACGTGCTCACTGCCCGCTGATGGACGTGTTCACTGCCAGCTCACTGCCCGCTGATGGACGTGTTCACCGCCCGCTGATGGACGTGTTCACCGCCCGCTGATAGACGTGCTCACCGCCCGCTGATGGACGTGTTCACTGCCCGCTCACTGCCCGCTGATGGACGTGTTCATCGCCCGCTGATGGACGTGCTCACTGCCCGCTGATGGACGTGTTCACCGCCTGCTGATGGACGTGTTCACCGCCCGCTGATGGACGTGCTCACTGCCCTCTGATGGACGTGCTCACTGCCCGCTGATGGACGTGTTCACTGCCCGCTGATGGATGTGCTCTCTGCCCTCTGATGGATGTGCTCTCTGCCCTCTGATGGACGTGTTCACCGCCCGCTGATGGACGTGTTCACTGCCCACTGATGGACGTGTTCACTGCCCGCTCACTGCCCGCTGATGGACGTTTTCACCGCCCGCTGATGGACGTGCTCACTGCCCGCTGATGGACGTGTTCACCGCCCGCTGATGGACGTGTTGACCGCCCGCTGATGGACGTGCTCACTGCCCTCTGATGGACGTGCTCACTGCCCGCTGATGGACGTGTTCACTGCCCGCTGATGGACGTGCTCTCTGCCCTCTGATGGATGTGCTCTCTGCCCTCTGATGGACGTGTTCACCGCCCGCTGATGGACGTGTTCACTGCCCGCTGATGGACGTGTTCACTGCCCGCGCGAGCTCACTGCCCACTGATGGATGTGTTCACTGACTCCTGATGGATCTGTTCACTGCCCGCTGATGGACGTGCTCACTGCCCACTAATGGATGTGCTCACTGCCCACTGATGGACGTGTTCACTGCCCGCTCACTGCCCACTGATGGACGTGTTCACTGCCCGCTGATGGACGTGCTCACTGCCCACTGATGGACGTGCTCACTGCCCGCTGATGGACGTGCTCACTGCCCGCTGATGGACGTGTTCACTGCCCACTGATGGACGTGTTCACTGCCCGCTGATGGACGTGTTCACTGCCCGCTGATGGACGTGATCACTGCCCGCTGATGGACGTGTTCACTGCCCACTGATGGACGTGTTCACTGCCCACTGATGGATGTGCTCTCTGCCCGCTGATGGACGTGTTCACTGCCCGCTGATGAATGTGCTCACTGCCCGCTGATGGACGTGCTCACCGCCCACTGATGGACGTGTTCACCGCCCACTGATGGACGTGCTCACTGCCCGCTGATGGACGTGTTCACCGCCCGCTGATGGACGTGCTCACTGCCCGCTGATGGACGTGTTAAATGCCCGCTGATGGACGTGCTCACTGCCCGCGCGTGCTCACTGCCCGCTGATGGACGTGTTCACTGCCCACAGATGGACGTGTTCACTGCCCGCTGATGGACGTGCTCACTGCCCACTGATGGACGTGTTCACTGCCCGCTGATGGATGTGCTCACTGCCCGCTGATGGACGTGTTCACCGCCCGCTGATGGATGTGCTCACCGCCCGCTGATGGACGTGCTCACCGCCCACTGATGGACGTGCTCACCGCCCGCTGATGGACGTGCTCACTGCCCGCTGATGGACGTGTTCACTGCCCACTGATGGACGTGCTCACTGCCCGCTGATGGACGTGTTCACCGCCCGCTCACTGCCCACTGATGGACGTGTTCACTGCCCGCTGATGGATGTGTTCACTGCCCGCTCACTGCCCACTGATGGACGTGCTCACTGACCGCTGATGGACGTGTTCACCGCCCGCTGATGGACGTGTTCACCGCCCGCTGATGGATGTGTTCACTGCCCGCTCACTGCCCGCTGATGGACGTGTTCACCGCCCACTGATGGACGTGTTCACTGCCCGCTCACTGCCCGCTGATGGACGTGTTCACCGCCCGCTGATGGACGTGCTCACTGCCCACTGATGGACGTGATCACCGCCCGCTGATGGACGTGTTCACCGCCGGCTGATGGACGTGCTCACTGCCCGCGCGTGCTCACTGCCCGCTGATGGACGTGCTCACTGCCCGCTGATGGACGTGTTCACTGCCCGCTGATGGACGTGCTCACTGCCCGCTGATGGACGTGTTCACCGCCCGCTGATGGACGTGCTCACTGCCCGCTGATGGACGTGTTCACTGCCAGCTCACTGCCCGCTGATGGACGTGCTCACCGCCCGCTGATGGACGTGTTCACCGCCCACTGATGGACGTGTTCACTGCCCGCTCACTGCCCGCTGATGGACGTGCTCACCGCCCGCTGATGGACGTACTCACCGCCCGCTGATGCACGTGTTCACCGCCCGCTGATGGACGTGCTCACTGCCCGCTGATGGACGTGCGCACTGCCCGCTGACGGACGTGCTCACTGCCAGCTCACTGTCCGCTGATGGACGTGTTCACCGCCCGCTGATGGACGTGCTCACCGCCCGCTGATGGACGTGTTCACTGCCCGCTCACTGCCCGCTGATGGACGTGTTCATCGCCCGCTGATGGACGTGCTCACTAACCGCTGATGGACGTGTTCACCACCCGCTGATGGACGTGTTCACCGCCCGCTGATGGACGTGCTCACTGCCCTCTGATGGACGTGTTCACTGCCCGCTGATGGACGTGTTCACCGCCCACTGATGGACGTGTTCACTGCCCGCTCACTGCCCGCTGATGGACGTGTTCACCGCCCGCTGATGGACGTACTCACCGCCCGCTGATGGACGTGTTCACCGCCCGCTGATGGACGTGCTCACTGCCCGCTGATGGACGTGCTCACTGCCCGCTGACGGACATGCTCACTGCCCGCTCACTTTCCACTGATGGACGTGTTCACTGCCCGCTGATGGACGTGCTCACCGCCCGCTGATGGACGTGTTCACCGCCCGCTCACTGCCCACTGATGGACGTGTTCACTGCCCGCTGATGGACGTGCTCACTGCCCGCTGATGGACGTGTTCACCGCCCGCTGATGGACGTGCTCACTGCCCGCTGATGGACGTGTTAAATGCCCGCTGATGGACGTGCTCACTGCCCGCGCGTGCTCACTGCCCGCTGATGGACGTGTTCACTGCCCACTGATGGACGTGTTCACTGCCCGCTGATGGACGTGCTCACTGCCCACTGATGGACGTGTTCACTGCCCGCTGATG
The DNA here is from genome assembly GCF_044704955.1 of Pristiophorus japonicus. NCBI lineage: Eukaryota > Metazoa > Chordata > Chondrichthyes > Pristiophoridae > Pristiophorus > Pristiophorus japonicus. The sequence continues at coordinate 522,951 of NW_027253707.1, forward strand.
GATGTGCTCACTGCCCGCTGATGGACGTGTTCACCGCCCGCTGATGGACGTGCTCACTGCCCGCTGATGGACGTGCTCACCGCCCACTGATGGACGTGCTCACCGCCCGCTGATGGACGTGCTCACTGCCCACTGATGGACGTGTTCACTGCCCGCTCACTGCCCACTGATGGACGTGTTCACTGCCCACTGATGGACGTGCTCACTGCCCGCTTATGGACGTGTTCACCGCCCGCTCACTGCCCACTGATGGACGTGTTCACTGCCCGCTGATGGATGTGTTCATTGCCCGGTCACTGCCCACTGATGGACGTGCTCACTGACCGCTGATGGACGTGTTCACCGCCAGCTGATGGACGTGTTCACCGCCCACTGATGGACGTGTTCACTGCCCGCTCACTGCCCGCTGATGGACGTGTTCACCGCCCGCTGATGGACGTGCTCACTGCCCACTGATGGACGTGTTCACCGCCCGCTGATGGACGTGTTCACCGCCGGCTGATGGACGTGCTCACTGCCCGCTGATGGACGTGCTCACTGCCCGCTCATGGACGTGTTTACTGCCCACTGATGGACGTGCTCTCTGCCCTCTGATGGACGTGCTCACTGCCCGCTGATGGACGTGTTCACTGCCCGCTGATGGACGTGCTCACTGCCCGCGCGTGCTCACTGCCCGCTGATGGACGTGCTCACTGCCCGCTGATGGACGTGCTCACTGCCCGCTGATGGACATGTTCACCGCCCGCTGATGGACGTGCTCACTGCCCGCTGATGCACGTGTTCACTGCCAGCTCACTGCCCGCTGATGGACGTGTTCACCGCCCGCTGATGGACGTGTTCACCGCCCGCTGATGGACATGCTCACCGCCCGCTGATGGACGTGTTCACTGCCCGCTCACTGCCCGCTGATGGACGTGTTCATCGCCCGCTGATGGACGTGCTCACTGCCCGCTGATGGACGTGTTCACCGCCTGCTGATGGACGTGTTCACCGCCCGCTGATGGACGTGCTCACTGCCCTCTGATGGACGTGCTCACTGCCCGCTGATGGACGTGTTCACTGCCCACTGATGGACGTGTTCACTGCCCGCTCACTGCCCGCTGATGGACGTGTTCACCGCCCGCTGATGGACGTGCTCACTGCCCGCTGATGGACGTGTTCACCGCCCGCTGATGGACGTGTTGACCGCCCGCTGATGGACGTGCTCACTGCCCTCTGATGGACGTGCTCACTGCCCGCTGATGGACGTGTTCACTGCCCGCTGATGGACGTGCTCTCTGCCCTCTGATGGACGTGTTCACTGCCCGCTGATGGACGTGTTCACTGCCCGCGCGAGCTCACTGCCCGCTGATGGATGTGTTCACTGACTCCTGATGGATCTGTTCACTGCCCGCTGATGGACGTGCTCACTGCCCACTAATGGATGTGCTCACTGCCCACTGATGGACGTGTTCACTGCCCGCTCACTGCCCACTGATGGACGTGCTCACTGCCCACTGATGGACGTGCTCACTGCCCGCTGATGGACGTGCTCACTGCCCGCTGATGGACGTGTTCACCGCCCGCTGATGGATGTGTTCACTGCCCGCTGATGGACGTGTTCACTGCCCGCTGATGGACGTGATCACTGCCCGCTGATGGACGTGTTCACTGCCCACTGATGGACGTGTTCACTGCCCACTGATGGATGTGCTCTCTGCCCGCTGATGGACGTGTTCACTGCCCGCTGATGAATGTGCTCACTGCCCACTGATGGACGTGCTCACCGCCCACTGATGGACGTGTTCACCGCCCACTGATGGACGTGCTCACTGCCCGCTGATGGACGTGTTCACCGCCCGCTGATGGACGTGCTCACTGCCCGCTGATGGACGTGTTAAATGCCCGCTGATGGACGTGCTCACTGCCCGCGCGTGCTCACTGCCCGCTGATGGACGTGTTCACTGCCCACAGATGGACGTGTTCACTGCCCGCTGATGGACGTGCTCACTGCCCACTGATGGACGTGTTCACTGCCCGCTGATGGATGTGCTCACTGCCCGCTGATGGACGTGTTCACCGCCCGCTGATGGATGTGCTCACTGCCCGCTGATGGACGTGCTCACCGCCCACTGATGGACATGCACACCGCCTGCTGATGGACGTGCTCACCGCCCGCTGATGGACGTGCTCACTGCCCGCTGATGGACGTGCTCACTGCCCGCTGATGGACGTGTTAAATGCCCGCTGATGGACGTGCTCACTGCCCGCGCGTGCTCACTGCCTCTGATGGACGTGTTCACTGCCCACAGATGGACGTGTTCACTGCCCGCTGATGGACGTGCTCACTGCCCACTGATGGACGTGTTCACTGCCCGCTGATGGATGTGCTCACTGCCCGCTGATGGACGTGTTCACCGCCCGCTGATGGATGTGCTCACTGCCCGTTGATGGACGTGCTCACCGCCCACTGATGGACGTGCTCACCGCCCGCTGATGGACGTGCTCACCGCCCGCTGATGGACGTGTTCACTGCCCGCTGATGGATGTGTTCACTGCCCGCTCACTGCCCACTGATGGACGTGCTCACTGACCGCTGATGGACGTGTTCACTGCCCGCTCACTGCCCGCTGATGGACGTGTTCACTGCCCACTGATGGACGTGCTCACTGCCCGCTGATGGACGTGTTCACCGCCCGCTCACTGCCCACTGATGGACGTGTTCACTGCCCGCTGATGGATGTGTTCACTGCCCGCTCACTGCCCACTGATGGACGTGCTCACTGACCGCTGATGGACGTGTTCACTGCCCGCTCACTGCCCGCTGATGGACGTGTTCACCGCCCGCTGATGGACGTGCTCACTGCCCACTGATGGACGTGATCACCGCCCGCTGATGGACGTGCTCACCGCTGGCTGATGGACGTGCTCACTGCCCGCTGATGGACGTGTTCACTGCCCGCTGATGGACGTGCTCACTGCCCGCTGATGGACGTGTTCACTGCCCGCTGATGGACGTGCTCACTGCCCGCTGATGGACGTGCTCACTGCCCGCGCGTGCTCACTGCCCGCTGATGGACGTGCTCACTGCCCGCTGATGGACGTGTTCACTGCCCGCTGATGGACGTGCTCACTGCCCGCTGATGGACGTGTTAACCGCCCGCTGATGGATGTGCTCACTGCCCGCTGATGTACGTGTTCACCGCCCACTGATGGACGTGTTCACTGCCCGCTGATGGACGTGCTCACTGCCCGCTGATGGACGTGTTCACCGCCCACTGATGGACGTGTTCACTGCCCGCTCACTGCCCGCTGATGGACGTGCTCACTGCCCGCTGATGGACGTGTTCACCGCCCACTGATGGACGTGTTCACTGCCCGCTCACTGCCCGCTGATGGACGTGCTCACCGCCCGCTGATGGACGTACTCACCGCCCGCTGATGGACGTGCTCACTGCCCGCTGATGGACGTGTTCACCGCCCGCTGATGGACGTGCTCACTGCCCGCTGATGGACGTGCTCACTGCCCGCTGACGGACGTGCTCACTGCCAGCTCACTGCCCACTGATGGACGTGCTCACTGACCGCTGATGGACGTGCTCACTGCCCGCTGATGGACGTGCTCACTGCCCGCTGATGGACGTGTTCACTGCCCGCTGATGGACGTGCTCTCTGCCCTCTGATGGACGTGTTCACTGCCCGCTCACTGCCCGCTGATGGACGTGTTCACCGCCCGCTGATGGACGTGCTCACTGCCCGCTGATGGACGTGTTCACCGCCGGCTGATGGACGTGCTCACTGCCCGCTGATGGACGTGCTCACTGCCCGCTGATGGACGTGTTCACTGCCCGCTGATGGACGTGCTCTCTGCCCTCTGATGGACGTGCTCACTGCCCGCTGATGGACGTGTTCACTGCCCGCTGATGGACGTGCTCACTGCCCACTGATGGACGTGCTCACTGCCCGCGCGTGCTCACTGCCCGCTGATGGACGTGCTCACTGCCCGCTGATGGACGTGTTCACTGCCCGCTGATGGACGTGCTCACTGCCCGCTGATGGACGTGTTCACCGCCCGCTGATGGACGTGCTCACTGCCCGCTGATGGACGTGTTCACTGCCAGCTCACTGTCCGCTGATGGACGTGTTCACCGCCCGCTGATGGACGTGTTCACCGCCCGCTGATGGACGTGCTCACCGCCCGCTGATGGACGTGTTCACCGCCCGCTGATGGACGTGCTCACTAACCGCTGATGGACGTGTTCACCGCCTGCTGATGGACGTGTTCACCGCCCGCTGATGGACGTGCTCACTGCCCTCTGATGGACGTGTTCATCGCCCGCTGATGGACGTGCTCACTAACCGCTGATGGACGTGTTCACCGCCTGCTGATGGACGTGTTCACCGCCCGCTGATGGACGTGCTCACTGCCCTCTGATGGACGTGTTCACTGCCCGCTGATGGACGTGTTCACCGCCCACTGATGGACGTGTTCACTGCCCGCTCACTGCCCGCTGATGGACGTGTTCACCGCCCGCTGATGGACGTACTCACCGCCCGCTGATGGACGTGCTCACTGCCCGCTGATGGACGTGCTCACTGCCCGCTGACGGACGTGCTCACTGCCCGCTCACTGCCCACTGATGGACGTGCTCACTGACCGCTGATGGACGTGTTCACCGCCCGCTGATTGACGTGTTCACTGCCCGCTGATGGACGTGCTCACTGCCCGCTGATGGAGGTGCTCACTGCCCGCTGATGGACGTGTTCACTGCCAGCTCACTGCCCGCTGATGGACGTGTTCACCGCCTGCTGATGGACGTGTTCACCGCCCGCTGATGGATGTGCTCACCGCCCGCTGATGGACGTGTTCACTGCCCGCTCACTGCCCGCTGATGGACGTGTTCATCGCCCGCTGATGGACGTGCTCACTGCCCGCTGATGGACGTGTTCACCGCCCGCTGATGGACGTGCTCACCGCCCGCTGATGGACGTGTTCACCGCCCGCTGATGGACGTGCTCACTGCCCTCTGATGGACGTGCTCACTGCCCGCTGATGGACGTGTTCACTGCCCACTGATGGACGTGTTCACTGCCCGCTCACTGCCCGCTGATGGACGTGTTCACCGCCCGCTGATGGACGTGCTCACTGCCCACTGATGGACGTGTTCACTGCCCGCTGATGGACGTGCTCACTGCCCGCTGATGGACGTGTTCACCGCCCGCTGATGGACGTGCTCACTGCCCTCTGATGGACGTGCTCACTGCCCGCTGATGGACGTGCTCTCTGCCCTCTGATGGACGTGCTCTCTGCCCTCTGATGGACGTGTTCACTGCCCGCTGATGGACGTGTTCACTGCCCGCTGATGGACGTGTTCACTGCCCGCGCGAGCTCACTGCCCGCTGATGCATGTGTTCACTGACTCCTGATGGATCTGTTCACTGCCCACTGATGGACGTGCTCACTGCCCACTGATGGACGTGTTCACTGCCCGCCCACTGCCCACTGATGGACGTGTTCACTGCCCGCTGATGGACGTGCTTACTGCCCACTGATGGACGTGCTCACTGCCCGCTGATGGACGTGCTCACTGCCCGCTGATGGACGTGTTCACTGCCTGCTCACTGCCCGCTGATGGACGTGTTCACTGCCTACTGATGGACGTGTTCACCGCCCGCTGATGGACGTGTTCACTGCCCGCTGATGGACGTGTTCACCGCCCGCTGATGGACGTGCTCACTGCCCGCTGATGGACGTGTTCACCGCCCGCTGATGGACGTGCTCACCGCCCGCTGATGGACGTGTTCACCGCCCGCTGATGGACGTGCTCACCGCCCGCTGATGGACGTGCTCACTGCCCACTGATGGACTTGTTCACTGCCCGCTGATGGACGTGTTCACCGCCCGCTGATGGACGTGCTCACTGCCCGCTGATGGACGTGTTCACCGCCCACTGATGGACGTGCTCACTGCCCGCTGATGGACGTGTTCACCGCCCGCTGATGGACGTGCTCACTGCCCGCTGATGGACGTGCTCTCTGCCCACTGATGGACGTGTTCACTGCCCACTGATGGACGTATTCACTGCCCGCTCACTGTCCACTGATGGACGTGTTCACTGCCCGCTGATGGACGTGTTCACTGCCTGCTCACTGCCCACTGATGGACGTGCTCACTGCCCGCTGATGGACGTGCTCACTGCCTGCTCACTGCCCGCTGATGGACGTGTTCACTGCCCGCTGATGGACGTGTTCACCGCCCGCTGATGGACGTGCTCACCGCCCGCTGATGGACGTGTTCACCGCCCGCTGATGGACGTGCTCACTGCCCGCTGATGGACGTGTTCACCGCCCGCTGATGGACTTGTTCACCGCCCGCTGATGGACGTGCTCACTGCCCGCTGATGGACGTGCTCACTGCCCGCTGATGGACGTGTTCACTGCCCGCTCACTGTCCACTGATGGACGTATTCACTGCCCGCTGATGGACGTGTTCACTGCCCGCTCACTGCCCACTGATGGACGTGCTCACTGCCCGCTGATGGACGTGTTCACCGCCCGCTGATGGACGTGTTCACTGCCCGCTCACTGCCCGCTGATGGACGTGTTCACCGCCCGCTGATGGACGTACTCACTGCTCGCTGATGGACGTGTTCACCGCCCGCTGATGTACGTGCTCACTGCCCGCTGATGGACGTGCTCACTGCCCGCTGATGGACGTGTTCACCGCCCGCTGATGGACGTGTTCACCGCCCGCTGATGGACGTGCTCACCGCCCGCTGATGGACGTGCTCACTGCCCGCGCGTGCTCACTGCCCGCTGATGGACGTGTTCACCGCCCGCTGATGGACGTGCTCACTGCCCGCTGATGGACGTGTTCACTGCCAGCTCACTGCCCGCTGATGGACGTGTTCACCGCCCGCTGATGGATGTGCTCACCGCCCGCTGATGGACGTGTTCACTGCCCGCTCACTGCCCGCTGATGGACGTGTTCATCGCCCGCTGATGGACGTGCTCACTGCCCGCCGATGGACGTGTTCACCGCCTGCTGATGGACGTGTTCACCGCCCGCTGATGGACGTGCTCACTGCCCTCTGATGGACGTGCTCACTGCCCGCTGATGGACGTGTTCACTGCCCACTGATGGACGTGTTCACTGCCCGCTCACTGCCCGCTGATGGACATGCTCACCGCCCGCTGATGGACGTGTTCACTGCCCGCTGATGGACGTGTTCACTGCCCACTGATGGACGTGCTCTCTGCCCTCTGATGGACGTGTTCACTGCCCGCTGATGGACGTGTTCACTGCCCGCTGATGGACGTGCTCTCTGCCCTCTGATGGACGTGCTCTCTGCCCTCTGATGGACGTGTTCACTGCCCGCTGATGGACGTGTTCACTGCCCGCTGATGGACGTGTTCACTGCCCGCGCGAGCTCACTGCCCGCTGATGCATGTGTTCACTGACTCCTGATGGATCTGTTCACTGCCCACTGATGGACGTGCTCACTGCCCACTGATGGATGTGCTCACTGCCCACTGATGGACGTGTTCACTGCCCGCTCACTGCCCACTGATGGACGTGCTCACTGCCCGCTGATGGACGTGCTCACTGCCCGCTGATGGACGTGCTCACTGCCCGCTGATGGACGTGTTCACTGCCTGCTCACTGCCCGCTGATGGACGTGTTCACCGCCCACTGATGGACGTGTTCACTGCCCGCTGATGGACGTGTTCACCGCCCGCTGATGGACGTGCTCACTGCCCGCTGATGGACGTGTTCACTGCCCGCTGATGGACGTGCTCACTGCCCGCTGATGGACGTGTTCACCGCCCGCTGATGGACGTGCTCACTGCCCGCTGATGGACGTGCACTCTGCCCACTGATGGACGTGTTCACTGCCCACTGATGGACGTGTTCACTGCCCGCTGATGGACGTGTTCACTGCCCACTGATGGACGTGTTCACTGCCCGCTCACTGTCCACTGATGGACGTGTTCACTGCCCGCTGATGGACGTGTTCACTGAACGCTCACTGCCCACTGATGGACGTGCTCACTGCCCGCTGATGGACGTGTTCTCCGCCCGCTGATGGACGTGTTCACTGCCCGCTCACTGCCCGCTGATGGACGTGTTCACCGCCCGCTGATGGACGTGTTCACCGCCCGCTGATGGACGTGTTCACTGCCCACTGATGGACGTGTTCACTGCCCGCTCACTGTCCACTGATGGACGTGCTCACTGCCCTCTGATGGACGTGCTCACTGCCCGCTGATGGACGTGTTCACTGCCCACTGATGGACGTGTTCACTGCCCGCTCACTGCCCGCTGATGGACGTGTTCACCGCCCGCTGATGGACGTGCTCACTGCCCGCTGATGGACGTGTTCACTGCCCGCTGATGGACGTGCTCACTGCCCGCTGATGGACGTGTTCACCGCCCGCTGATGGACGTGCTCACTGCCCTCTGATGGACGTGCTCACTGCCCGCTGATGGACGTGCTCTCTGCCCTCTGATGGACGTGCTCTCTGCCCTCTGATGGACGTGTTCACTGCCCGCTGATGGACGTGTTCACTGCCCGCTGATGGACGTGTTCACTGCCCGCGCGAGCTCACTGCCCGCTGATGCATGTGTTCACTGACTCCTGATGGATCTGTTCACTGCCCACTGATGGACGTGCTCACTGCCCACTGATGGATGTGCTCACTGCCCACTGATGGACGTGTTCACTGCCCGCCCAGTGCCCACTGATGGACGTGTTCACTGCCCGCTGATGGACGTGCTTACTGCCCACTGATGGACGTGCTCACTGCCCGCTGATGGACGTGCTCACTGCCCGCTGATGGACGTGTTCACTGCCTGCTCACTGCCCGCTGATGGACGTGTTCACCGCCCGCTGATGGACGTGCTCACTGCCCGCTGATGGACGTGCTCTCTGCCCACTGATGGACGTGTTCACTGCCCACTGATGGACGTGTTCACCGCCCGCTGATGGACGTGTTCACTGCCCGCTGATGGACGTGCTCTCTGCCAGCTGATGGACGTGTTCACTGCCCACTGATGGACGTGTTCACTGCCCGCTCACTGTCCACTGATGGACGTGTTCACTGCCCGCTGATGGACGTGTTCACTGCCCGCTCACTGCCCACTGATGGACGTGCTCACTGCCCGCTGATGGACGTGTTCACCGCCCGCTGATGGACGTGTTCACTGCCCGCTCACTGCCCGCTGATGGACGTGTTCACCGCCCGCTGATGGACGTGCTCACTGCCCGCTGATGGACGTGCTCACTGCCCTCTGATGGACGTGTTCACTGCCCGCTGATGGACGTGCTCACTGCCCGCTGATGGACGTGCTCACTGCCCTCTGATGGACGTGTTCACTGCCCGCTGATGGACGTGCTCACTGCCCGCTGATGGACGTGTTCACCGCCCGCTGATGGACGTGCTCACTGCCCGCTGATGGACTTGTTCACCGCCCGCTGATGGACGTGCTCACTGCCCGCTGATGGACGTGCTCACTGCCCGCTGATGGACGTGCTCACTGCCCGCTGATGGACGTGTTAACTGCCCGCTGGTGGACGTGTTCACCGCCCACTGATGGATGTGTTCACTGCCCGCTGATGGACGTGCTCACCGCCCACTGATGGACGTGTTCACCGCCCACTGATGGACGTGTTCACAGCCCACTGATGGATGTGCTCACCGCCCGCTGAGGGACGTGTTCACTGCCCGCTGATGGATGTGCTCACTGCCCGCTGATGGACGTGCTCACCGCCCGCTGATGGACGTGTTCACCGCCCGCTGATGGACGTGCTCACTGCCCGCTGATGGACGTGCTCACTGCCCGCTGATGGACGTGTTCACTGCCCGCTGATGGACGTGCTCTCTGCCCTCTGATGGACGTGCTCACTGCCCGCTGATGGACGTGTTCACTGCCCGCTGATGGACGTGCTCACTGCCCGCTGATGGACGTGCTCACTGCCCGCGCGTGCTCACTGCCCGCTGATGGACGTGTTCACTGCCCGCTGATGGACGTGCTCACTGCCCGCTGATGGACGTGTTCACTGCCCGCTGATGGACGTGCTCACTGCCCGCTGATGGACGTGTTCACCGCCCGCTGATGGACGTGCTCACTGCCCGCTGATGGACGTGTTCACTGCCAGCTCACTGTCCGCTGATGGACGTGTTCACCGCCCGCTGATGGACGTGTTCACCGCCCGCTGATGGACGTGCTCACCGCCCGCTGATGGACGTGTTCACCGCCCGCTGATGGACGTGCTCACTAACCGCTGATGGACGTGTTCACCGCCTGCTGATGGACGTGTTCACCGCCCGCTGATGGACGTGCTCACTGCCCTCTGATGGACGTGTTCATCGCCCGCTGATGGACGTGCTCACTAACCGCTGATGGACGTGTTCACCGCCTGCTGATGGACGTGTTCACCGCCCGCTGATGGACGTGCTCACTGCCCTCTGATGGACGTGTTCACTGCCCGCTGATGGACGTGTTCACCGCCCACTGATGGACGTGTTCACTGCCCGCTCACTGCCCGCTGATGGACGTGTTCACCGCCCGCTGATGGACGTACTCACCGCCCGCTGATGGACGTGCTCACTGCCCGCTGATGGACGTGCTCACTGCCCGCTGACGGACGTGCTCACTGCCCGCTCACTGCCCACTGATGGACGTGCTCACTGACCGCTGATGGACGTGTTCACCGCCCGCTGATTGACGTGTTCACTGCCCGCTGATGGACGTGCTCACTGCCCGCTGATGGAGGTGCTCACTGCCCGCTGATGGACGTGTTCACTGCCAGCTCACTGCCCGCTGATGGACGTGTTCACCGCCTGCTGATGGACGTGTTCACCGCCCGCTGATGGATGTGCTCACCGCCCGCTGATGGACGTGTTCACTGCCCGCTCACTGCCCGCTGATGGACGTGTTCATCGCCCGCTGATGGACGTGCTCACTGCCCGCTGATGGACGTGTTCACCGCCCGCTGATGGACGTGCTCACCGCCCGCTGATGGACGTGTTCACCGCCCGCTGATGGACGTGCTCACTGCCCTCTGATGGACGTGCTCACTGCCCGCTGATGGACGTGTTCACTGCCCACTGATGGACGTGTTCACTGCCCGCTCACTGCCCGCTGATGGACGTGTTCACCGCCCGCTGATGGACGTGCTCACTGCCCACTGATGGACGTGTTCACTGCCCGCTGATGGACGTGCTCACTGCCCGCTGATGGACGTGTTCACCGCCCGCTGATGGACGTGCTCACTGCCCTCTGATGGACGTGCTCACTGCCCGCTGATGGACGTGCTCTCTGCCCTCTGATGGACGTGCTCTCTGCCCTCTGATGGACGTGTTCACTGCCCGCTGATGGACGTGTTCACTGCCCGCTGATGGACGTGTTCACTGCCCGCGCGAGCTCACTGCCCGCTGATGCATGTGTTCACTGACTCCTGATGGATCTGTTCACTGCCCACTGATGGACGTGCTCACTGCCCACTGATGGACGTGTTCACTGCCCGCCCACTGCCCACTGATGGACGTGTTCACTGCCCGCTGATGGACGTGCTTACTGCCCACTGATGGACGTGCTCACTGCCCGCTGATGGACGTGCTCACTGCCCGCTGATGGACGTGTTCACTGCCTGCTCACTGCCCGCTGATGGACGTGTTCACTGCCTACTGATGGACGTGTTCACCGCCCGCTGATGGACGTGTTCACTGCCCGCTGATGGACGTGTTCACCGCCCGCTGATGGACGTGCTCACTGCCCGCTGATGGACGTGTTCACCGCCCGCTGATGGACGTGCTCACCGCCCGCTGATGGACGTGTTCACCGCCCGCTGATGGACGTGCTCACCGCCCGCTGATGGACGTGCTCACTGCCCACTGATGGACTTGTTCACTGCCCGCTGATGGACGTGTTCACCGCCCGCTGATGGACGTGCTCACTGCCCGCTGATGGACGTGTTCACCGCCCACTGATGGACGTGCTCACTGCCCGCTGATGGACGTGTTCACCGCCCGCTGATGGACGTGCTCACTGCCCGCTGATGGACGTGCTCTCTGCCCACTGATGGACGTGTTCACTGCCCACTGATGGACGTATTCACTGCCCGCTCACTGTCCACTGATGGACGTGTTCACTGCCCGCTGATGGACGTGTTCACTGCCTGCTCACTGCCCACTGATGGACGTGCTCACTGCCCGCTGATGGACGTGCTCACTGCCTGCTCACTGCCCGCTGATGGACGTGTTCACTGCCCGTTCACTGCCCACTGATGGACGTGTTCACTGCCCGCTGATGGACGTGTTCACCGCCCGCTGATGGACGTGCTCACCGCCCGCTGATGGACGTGTTCACCGCCCGCTGATGGACGTGCTCACTGCCCGCTGATGGACGTGTTCACCGCCCGCTGATGGACTTGTTCACCGCCCGCTGATGGACGTGCTCACTGCCCGCTGATGGACGTGCTCACTGCCCGCTGATGGACGTGTTCACTGCCCGCTCACTGTCCACTGATGGACGTATTCACTGCCCGCTGATGGACGTGTTCACTGCCCGCTCACTGCCCACTGATGGACGTGCTCACTGCCCGCTGATGGACGTGTTCACCGCCCGCTGATGGACGTGTTCACTGCCCGCTCACTGCCCGCTGATGGACGTGTTCACCGCCCGCTGATGGACGTACTCACTGCTCGCTGATGGACGTGTTCACCGCCCGCTGATGTACGTGCTCACTGCCCGCTGATGGACGTGCTCACTGCCCGCTGATGGACGTGTTCACCGCCCGCTGATGGACGTGTTCACCGCCCGCTGATGGACGTGCTCACCGCCCGCTGATGGACGTGCTCACTGCCCGCGCGTGCTCACTGCCCGCTGATGGACGTGTTCACCGCCCGCTGATGGACGTGCTCACTGCCCGCTGATGGACGTGTTCACTGCCAGCTCACTGCCCGCTGATGGACGTGTTCACCGCCCGCTGATGGATGTGCTCACCGCCCGCTGATGGACGTGTTCACTGCCCGCTCACTGCCCGCTGATGGACGTGTTCATCGCCCGCTGATGGACGTGCTCACTGCCCGCCGATGGACGTGTTCACCGCCTGCTGATGGACGTGTTCACCGCCCGCTGATGGACGTGCTCACTGCCCTCTGATGGACGTGCTCACTGCCCGCTGATGGACGTGTTCACTGCCCACTGATGGACGTGTTCACTGCCCGCTCACTGCCCGCTGATGGACATGCTCACCGCCCGCTGATGGACGTGTTCACTGCCCGCTGATGGACGTGTTCACTGCCCACTGATGGACGTGCTCTCTGCCCTCTGATGGACGTGTTCACTGCCCGCTGATGGACGTGTTCACTGCCCGCTGATGGACGTGCTCTCTGCCCTCTGATGGACGTGCTCTCTGCCCTCTGATGGACGTGTTCACTGCCCGCTGATGGACGTGTTCACTGCCCGCTGATGGACGTGTTCACTGCCCGCGCGAGCTCACTGCCCGCTGATGCATGTGTTCACTGACTCCTGATGGATCTGTTCACTGCCCACTGATGGACGTGCTCACTGCCCACTGATGGATGTGCTCACTGCCCACTGATGGACGTGTTCACTGCCCGCTCACTGCCCACTGATGGACGTGCTCACTGCCCGCTGATGGACGTGCTCACTGCCCGCTGATGGACGTGCTCACTGCCCGCTGATGGACGTGTTCACTGCCTGCTCACTGCCCGCTGATGGACGTGTTCACCGCCCACTGATGGACGTGTTCACTGCCCGCTGATGGACGTGTTCACCGCCCGCTGATGGACGTGCTCACTGCCCGCTGATGGACGTGTTCACTGCCCGCTGATGGACGTGCTCACTGCCCGCTGATGGACGTGTTCACCGCCCGCTGATGGACGTGCTCACTGCCCGCTGATGGACGTGCACTCTGCCCACTGATGGACGTGTTCACTGCCCACTGATGGACGTGTTCACTGCCCGCTGATGGACGTGTTCACTGCCCACTGATGGACGTGTTCACTGCCCGCTCACTGTCCACTGATGGACGTGTTCACTGCCCGCTGATGGACGTGTTCACTGAACGCTCACTGCCCACTGATGGACGTGCTCACTGCCCGCTGATGGACGTGTTCTCCGCCCGCTGATGGACGTGTTCACTGCCCGCTCACTGCCCGCTGATGGACGTGTTCACCGCCCGCTGATGGACGTGTTCACCGCCCGCTGATGGACGTGTTCACTGCCCACTGATGGACGTGTTCACTGCCCGCTCACTGTCCACTGATGGACGTGCTCACTGCCCTCTGATGGACGTGCTCACTGCCCGCTGATGGACGTGTTCACTGCCCACTGATGGACGTGTTCACTGCCCGCTCACTGCCCGCTGATGGACGTGTTCACCGCCCGCTGATGGACGTGCTCACTGCCCGCTGATGGACGTGTTCACTGCCCGCTGATGGACGTGCTCACTGCCCGCTGATGGACGTGTTCACCGCCCGCTGATGGACGTGCTCACTGCCCTCTGATGGACGTGCTCACTGCCCGCTGATGGACGTGCTCTCTGCCCTCTGATGGACGTGCTCTCTGCCCTCTGATGGACGTGTTCACTGCCCGCTGATGGACGTGTTCACTGCCCGCTGATGGACGTGTTCACTGCCCGCGCGAGCTCACTGCCCGCTGATGCATGTGTTCACTGACTCCTGATGGATCTGTTCACTGCCCACTGATGGACGTGCTCACTGCCCACTGATGGATGTGCTCACTGCCCACTGATGGACGTGTTCACTGCCCGCCCAGTGCCCACTGATGGACGTGTTCACTGCCCGCTGATGGACGTGCTTACTGCCCACTGATGGACGTGCTCACTGCCCGCTGATGGACGTGCTCACTGCCCGCTGATGGACATGTTCACTGCCTGCTCACTGCCCGCTGATGGACGTGTTCACCGCCCGCTGATGGACGTGCTCACTGCCCGCTGATGGACGTGCTCTCTGCCCACTGATGGACGTGTTCACTGCCCACTGATGGACGTGTTCACCGCCCGCTGATGGACGTGTTCACTGCCCGCTGATGGACGTGCTCTCTGCCAGCTGATGGACGTGTTCACTGCCCACTGATGGACGTGTTCACTGCCCGCTCACTGTCCACTGATGGACGTGTTCACTGCCCGCTGATGGACGTGTTCACTGCCCGCTCACTGCCCACTGATGGACGTGCTCACTGCCCGCTGATGGACGTGTTCACCGCCCGCTGATGGACGTGTTCACTGCCCGCTCACTGCCCGCTGATGGACGTGTTCACCGCCCGCTGATGGACGTGCTCACTGCCCGCTGATGGACGTGCTCACTGCCCTCTGATGGACGTGTTCACTGCCCGCTGATGGACGTGCTCACTGCCCGCTGATGGACGTGCTCACTGCCCTCTGATGGACGTGTTCACTGCCCGCTGATGGACGTGCTCACTGCCCGCTGATGGACGTGTTCACCGCCCGCTGATGGACGTGCTCACTGCCCGCTGATGGACTTGTTCACCGCCCGCTGATGGACGTGCTCACTGCCCGCTGATGGACGTGCTCACTGCCCGCTGATGGACGTGCTCACTGCCCGCTGATGGACGTGTTAACTGCCCGCTGGTGGACGTGTTCACCGCCCACTGATGGATGTGTTCACTGCCCGCTGATGGACGTGCTCACCGCCCACTGATGGACGTGTTCACCGCCCACTGATGGACGTGTTCACAGCCCACTGATGGATGTGCTCACCGCCCGCTGAGGGACGTGTTCACTGCCCGCTGATGGATGTGCTCACTGCCCGCTGATGGACGTGCTCACCGCCCGCTGATGGACGTGTTCACCGCCCGCTGATGGACGTGCTCACTGCCCTCTGATGGACGTGCTCACTGCCCGCTGATGGACGTGTTCACTGCCCACTGATGGACGTGTTCACTGCCCGCTCACTGCCCGCTGATGGACGTGTTCACCGCCCGCTGATGGACGTGCTCACTGCCCACTGATGGACGTGTTCACTGCCCGCTGATGGACGTGCTCACTGCCCGCTGATGGACGTGTTCACCGCCCGCTGATGGACGTGCTCACTGCCCTCTGATGGACGTGCTCACTGCCCGCTGATGGACGTGCTCTCTGCCCTCTGATGGACGTGCTCTCTGCCCTCTGATGGACGTGTTCACTGCCCGCTGATGGACGTGTTCACTGCCCGCTGATGGACGTGTTCACTGCCCGCGCGAGCTCACTGCCCGCTGATGCATGTGTTCACTGACTCCTGATGGATCTGTTCACTGCCCACTGATGGACGTGCTCACTGCCCACTGATGGACGTGTTCACTGCCCGCCCACTGCCCACTGATGGACGTGTTCACTGCCCGCTGATGGACGTGCTTACTGCCCACTGATGGACGTGCTCACTGCCCGCTGATGGACGTGCTCACTGCCCGCTGATGGACGTGTTCACTGCCTGCTCACTGCCCGCTGATGGACGTGTTCACTGCCTACTGATGGACGTGTTCACCGCCCGCTGATGGACGTGTTCACTGCCCGCTGATGGACGTGTTCACCGCCCGCTGATGGACGTGCTCACTGCCCGCTGATGGACGTGTTCACCGCCCGCTGATGGACGTGCTCACCGCCCGCTGATGGACGTGTTCACCGCCCGCTGATGGACGTGCTCACCGCCCGCTGATGGACGTGCTCACTGCCCACTGATGGACTTGTTCACTGCCCGCTGATGGACGTGTTCACCGCCCGCTGATGGACGTGCTCACTGCCCGCTGATGGACGTGTTCACCGCCCACTGATGGACGTGCTCACTGCCCGCTGATGGACGTGTTCACCGCCCGCTGATGGACGTGCTCACTGCCCGCTGATGGACGTGCTCTCTGCCCACTGATGGACGTGTTCACTGCCCACTGATGGACGTATTCACTGCCCGCTCACTGTCCACTGATGGACGTGTTCACTGCCCGCTGATGGACGTGTTCACTGCCTGCTCACTGCCCACTGATGGACGTGCTCACTGCCCGCTGATGGACGTGCTCACTGCCTGCTCACTGCCCGCTGATGGACGTGTTCACTGCCCGTTCACTGCCCACTGATGGACGTGTTCACTGCCCGCTGATGGACGTGTTCACCGCCCGCTGATGGACGTGCTCACCGCCCGCTGATGGACGTGTTCACCGCCCGCTGATGGACGTGCTCACTGCCCGCTGATGGACGTGTTCACCGCCCGCTGATGGACTTGTTCACCGCCCGCTGATGGACGTGCTCACTGCCCGCTGATGGACGTGCTCACTGCCCGCTGATGGACGTGTTCACTGCCCGCTCACTGTCCACTGATGGACGTATTCACTGCCCGCTGATGGACGTGTTCACTGCCCGCTCACTGCCCACTGATGGACGTGCTCACTGCCCGCTGATGGACGTGTTCACCGCCCGCTGATGGACGTGTTCACTGCCCGCTCACTGCCCGCTGATGGACGTGTTCACCGCCCGCTGATGGACGTACTCACTGCTCGCTGATGGACGTGTTCACCGCCCGCTGATGTACGTGCTCACTGCCCGCTGATGGACGTGCTCACTGCCCGCTGATGGACGTGTTCACCGCCCGCTGATGGACGTGTTCACCGCCCGCTGATGGACGTGCTCACCGCCCGCTGATGGACGTGCTCACTGCCCGCGCGTGCTCACTGCCCGCTGATGGACGTGTTCACCGCCCGCTGATGGACGTGCTCACTGCCCGCTGATGGACGTGTTCACTGCCAGCTCACTGCCCGCTGATGGACGTGTTCACCGCCCGCTGATGGATGTGCTCACCGCCCGCTGATGGACGTGTTCACTGCCCGCTCACTGCCCGCTGATGGACGTGTTCATCGCCCGCTGATGGACGTGCTCACTGCCCGCCGATGGACGTGTTCACCGCCTGCTGATGGACGTGTTCACCGCCCGCTGATGGACGTGCTCACTGCCCTCTGATGGACGTGCTCACTGCCCGCTGATGGACGTGTTCACTGCCCACTGATGGACGTGTTCACTGCCCGCTCACTGCCCGCTGATGGACATGCTCACCGCCCGCTGATGGACGTGTTCACTGCCCGCTGATGGACGTGTTCACTGCCCACTGATGGACGTGCTCTCTGCCCTCTGATGGACGTGTTCACTGCCCGCTGATGGACGTGTTCACTGCCCGCTGATGGACGTGCTCTCTGCCCTCTGATGGACGTGCTCTCTGCCCTCTGATGGACGTGTTCACTGCCCGCTGATGGACGTGTTCACTGCCCGCTGATGGACGTGTTCACTGCCCGCGCGAGCTCACTGCCCGCTGATGCATGTGTTCACTGACTCCTGATGGATCTGTTCACTGCCCACTGATGGACGTGCTCACTGCCCACTGATGGATGTGCTCACTGCCCACTGATGGACGTGTTCACTGCCCGCTCACTGCCCACTGATGGACGTGCTCACTGCCCGCTGATGGACGTGCTCACTGCCCGCTGATGGACGTGCTCACTGCCCGCTGATGGACGTGTTCACTGCCTGCTCACTGCCCGCTGATGGACGTGTTCACTGCCCGCTGATGGACGTGTTCACCGCCCGCTGATGGACGTGCTCACTGCCCGCTGATGGACGTGTTCACTGCCCGCTGATGGACGTGCTCACTGCCCGCTGATGGACGTGTTCACCGCCCGCTGATGGACGTGCTCACTGCCCGCTGATGGACGTGCACTCTGCCCACTGATGGACGTGTTCACTGCCCACTGATGGACGTGTTCACTGCCCGCTGATGGACGTGCTCACTGCCCACTGATGGACGTGTTCACTGCCCGCTCACTGTCCACTGATGGACGTGTTCACTGCCCGCTGATGGACGTGTTCACTGAACGCTCACTGCCCACTGATGGACGTGCTCACTGCCCGCTGATGGACGTGTTCTCCGCCCGCTGATGGACGTGTTCACTGCCCGCTCACTGCCCGCTGATGGACGTGTTCACCGCCCGCTGATGGACGTGTTCACCGCCCGCTGATGGACGTGTTCACTGCCCACTGATGGACGTGTTCACTGCCCGCTCACTGTCCACTGATGGACGTGCTCACTGCCCTCTGATGGACGTGCTCACTGCCCGCTGATGGACGTGTTCACTGCCCACTGATGGACGTGTTCACTGCCCGCTCACTGCCCGCTGATGGACGTGTTCACCGCCCGCTGATGGACGTGCTCACTGCCCGCTGATGGACGTGTTCACTGCCCGCTGATGGACGTGCTCACTGCCCGCTGATGGACGTGTTCACCGCCCGCTGATGGACGTGCTCACTGCCCTCTGATGGACGTGCTCACTGCCCGCTGATGGACGTGCTCTCTGCCCTCTGATGGACGTGCTCTCTGCCCTCTGATGGACGTGTTCACTGCCCGCTGATGGACGTGTTCACTGCCCGCTGATGGACGTGTTCACTGCCCGCGCGAGCTCACTGCCCGCTGATGCATGTGTTCACTGACTCCTGATGGATCTGTTCACTGCCCACTGATGGACGTGCTCACTGCCCACTGATGGATGTGCTCACTGCCCACTGATGGACGTGTTCACTGCCCGCCCAGTGCCCACTGATGGACGTGTTCACTGCCCGCTGATGGACGTGCTTACTGCCCACTGATGGACGTGCTCACTGCCCGCTGATGGACGTGCTCACTGCCCGCTGATGGACGTGTTCACTGCCTGCTCACTGCCCGCTGATGGACGTGTTCACCGCCCGCTGATGGACGTGCTCACTGCCCGCTGATGGACGTGCTCTCTGCCCACTGATGGACGTGTTCACTGCCCACTGATGGACGTGTTCACCGCCCGCTGATGGACGTGTTCACTGCCCGCTGATGGACGTGCTCTCTGCCAGCTGATGGACGTGTTCACTGCCCACTGATGGACGTGTTCACTGCCCGCTCACTGTCCACTGATGGACGTGTTCACTGCCCGCTGATGGACGTGTTCACTGCCCGCTCACTGCCCACTGATGGACGTGCTCACTGCCCGCTGATGGACGTGTTCACCGCCCGCTGATGGACGTGTTCACTGCCCGCTCACTGCCCGCTGATGGACGTGTTCACCGCCCGCTGATGGACGTGCTCACTGCCCGCTGATGGACGTGCTCACTGCCCTCTGATGGACGTGTTCACTGCCCGCTGATGGACGTGCTCACTGCCCGCTGATGGACGTGCTCACTGCCCTCTGATGGACGTGTTCACTGCCCGCTGATGGACGTGCTCACTGCCCGCTGATGGACGTGTTCACCGCCCGCTGATGGACGTGCTCACTGCCCGCTGATGGACTTGTTCACCGCCCGCTGATGGACGTGCTCACTGCCCGCTGATGGACGTGCTCACTGCCCGCTGATGGACGTGCTCACTGCCCGCTGATGGACGTGTTAACTGCCCGCTGGTGGACGTGTTCACCGCCCACTGATGGATGTGTTCACTGCCCGCTGATGGACGTGCTCACCGCCCACTGATGGACGTGTTCACCGCCCACTGATGGACGTGTTCACAGCCCACTGATGGATGTGCTCACCGCCCGCTGAGGGACGTGTTCACTGCCCGCTGATGGATGTGCTCACTGCCCGCTGATGGACGTGCTCACCGCCCGCTGATGGACGTGTTCACCGCCCACTGATGGACGTGCTCACTGCCCGCTGATGGACGTGTTCACCGCCCGCTGATGGACGTGCTCACTGCCCACTGATGGACGTGTTCACTGCCCGCTCACTGTCCACTGATGGACGTATTCACTGCCCGCTGATGGACGTGTTCACTGCCCGCTCACTGCCCACTGATGGACGTGCTCACTGCCCGCTGATGGACGTGTTCACCGCCCGCTGATGGACGTGTTCACTGCCCGCTCACTGCCCGCTGATGGACGTGTTCACCGCCCGCTGATGGACGTACTCACTGCTCGCTGATGGACGTGCTCACTGCCCGCTGATGGACGTGCTCACTGCCCGCTGATGGACGTGCTCACTGCCCACTGATGGACGTGTTCACTGCCCGCTGATGGACGTGCTCACTGCCCGCTGATGGACGTGTTCACTGCCCGCTGATGGACGTGCTCACTGCCCGCTGATGGACGTGCTCACTGCCCGCTGATGGACGTGTTCACCGCCCGCTGATGGACGTGTTCACCGCCCGCTGATGGACGTGCTCACCGCCCGCTGATGGACGTGCTCTCTGCCCTCTGATGGACGTGCTCACTGCCCGCGCGTGCTCACTGCCCGCTGATGGACGTGTTCACCGCCCGCTGATGGACGTGCTCACTGCCCGCTGATGGACGTGTTCACTGCCAGCTCACTGCCCGCTGATGGACGTGTTCACCGCCCACTGATGGACGTGTTCACCGCCCGCTGATGGATGTGCTCACCGCCCGCTGATGGACGTGTTCACTGCCAGCTCACTGCCCGCTGATGGACGTGTTCATCGCCCGCTGATGGACGTGCTCACTGCCCGCCGATGGACGTGTTCACCGCCCGCTGATGGATGTGCTCACCGCCCGCTGATGGACGTGTTCACCGCCCGCTGATGGATGTGCTCACCGCCCGCTGATGGACGTGTTCACCGCCCGCTGATGGATGTGCTCACCGCCCGCTGATGGACGTGTTCACTGCCAGCTCACTGCCCGCTGATGGACGTGTTCATCGCCCGCTGATGGACGTGCTCACTGCCCGCCGATGGACGTGTTCACCGCCTGCTGATGGACGTGTTCACCGCCCGCTGATGGACGTGCTCACTGCCCTCTGATGGACGTGCTCACTGCCCGCTGATGGACGTGTTCACTGCCCACTGATGGACGTGTTCACTGCCCGCTCACTGCCCGCTGATGGACGTGTTCACCGCCCGCTGATGGACGTGTTCACTGCCCGCTGATGGACGTGTTCACCGCCCGCTGATGGACGTGCTCACTGCCCTCTGATGGACGTGCTCTCTGCCCTCTGATGGACGTGCTCTCTGCCCGCTGATGGACGTGTTCACTGCCCGCGCGAGCTCACTGCCCGCTGATGCATGTGTTCACTGACTCCTGATGGATCTGTTCACTGCCCACTGATGGACGTGCTCACTGCCCACTGATGGATGTGCTCACTGCCCACTGATGGACGTGTTCACTGCCCGCTCACTGCCCACTGATGGACGTGTTCACTGCCCGCTGATGGACGTGCTCACTGCCCACTGATGGACGTGCTCACTGCCCGCTGATGGACGTGTTCACTGCCTGCTCACTGCCCGCTGATGGACGTGTTCACTGCCCACTGATGGACGTGTTCACCGCCCGCTGATGGACGTGCTCACTGCCCTCTGATGGACGTGCTCACTGCCCGCTGATGGACGTGCTCTCTGCCCTCTGATGGACGTGCTCTCAGCCCTCTGATGGACGTGTTCACCGCCCGCTGATGGACGTGTTCACTGCCCGCTCACTGCCCGCTGATGGACATGTTCACCGCCCGCTGATGGACGTGCTCACTGCCCGCTGATGGACGTGCTCACTGCCCTCTGATGGACGTGTTCACTGCCCGCTGATGGACGTGCTCACTGCCCGCTGATGGACGTGCTCACTGCCCTCTGATGGACGTGTTCACTGCCCGCTGATGGACGTGCTCACTGCCCGCTGATGGACGTGTTCACCGCCCGCTGATGGACGTGCTCACTGCCCGCTGATGGACTTGTTCACCGCCCACTGATGGACGTGTTCACCGCCCACTGATGGACGTGTTCACAGCCCACTGATGGATGTGCTCACCGCCCGCTGAGGGACGTGTTCACTGCCCGCTGATGGATGTGCTCACTGCCCGCTGATGGACGTGCTCACCGCCCGCTGATGGACGTGTTCACCGCCCACTGATGGACGTGCTCACTGCCCGCTGATGGACGTGTTCACCGCCCGCTGATGGACGTGCTCACTGCCCACTGATGGACGTGTTCACTGCCCGCTCACTGTCCACTGATGGACGTATTCACTGCCCGCTGATGGACGTGTTCACTGCCCGCTCACTGCCCACTGATGGACGTGCTCACTGCCCGCTGATGGACGTGTTCACCGCCCGCTGATGGACGTGTTCACTGCCCGCTCACTGCCCGCTGATGGACGTGCTCACTGCCCGCTGATGGACGTGCTCACTGCCCGCTGATGGACGTGCTCACTGCCCGCTGATGGACGTGTTCACCGCCCGCTGATGGACGTGTTCACCGCCCGCTGATGGACGTGCTCACCGCCCGCTGATGGACGTGCTCTCTGCCCTCTGATGGACGTGCTCACTGCCCGCGCGTGCTCACTGCCCGCTGATGGACGTGTTCACCGCCCGCTGATGGACGTGCTCACTGCCCGCTGATGGACGTGTTCACTGCCAGCTCACTGCCCGCTGATGGACGTGTTCACCGCCCGCTGATGGACGTGTTCACCGCCCGCTGATGGATGTGCTCACCGCCCGCTGATGGACGTGTTCACTGCCAGCTCACTGCCCGCTGATGGACGTGTTCATCGCCCGCTGATGGACGTGCTCACTGCCCGCCGATGGACGTGTTCACCGCCCGCTGATGGATGTGCTCACCGCCCGCTGATGGACGTGTTCACCGCCCGCTGATGGATGTGCTCACCGCCCGCTGATGGACGTGTTCACCGCCCGCTGATGGATGTGCTCACCGCCCGCTGATGGACGTGTTCACTGCCAGCTCACTGCCCGCTGATGGACGTGTTCATCGCCCGCTGATGGACGTGCTCACTGCCCGCCGATGGACGTGTTCACCGCCTGCTGATGGACGTGTTCACCGCCCGCTGATGGACGTGCTCACTGCCCTCTGATGGACGTGCTCACTGCCCGCTGATGGACGTGTTCACTGCCCACTGATGGACGTGTTCACTGCCCGCTCACTGCCCGCTGATGGACGTGTTCCCCGCCCGCTGATGGACGTGTTCACTGCCCGCTGATGGACGTGTTCACCGCCCGCTGATGGACGTGTTCACCGCCCGCTGATGGACGTGTTCACTGCCCGCTCACTGCCCGCTGATGGACGTGTTCACCGCCCGCTGATGGACGTACTCACTGCTCGCTGATGGACGTGTTCACCGCCCGCTGATGGACGTGCTCACTGCCCGCTGATGGACGTGCTCACTGCCCGCTGATGGACGTGTTCACTGCCCGCTGATGGACGTGTTCACCGCCCGCTGATGGACGTGCTCACTGCCCGCTGATGGACGTGTTCACTGCCAGCTCACTGCCCGCTGATGGACGTGTTCACCGCCCGCTGATGGACGTGTTCACCGCCCGCTGATGGATGTGCTCACCGCCCGCTGATGGACGTGTTCACTGCCAGCTCACTGCCCGCTGATGGACGTGTTCATCGCCCGCTGATGGACGTGCTCACTGCCCGCCGATGGACGTGTTCACCGCCCGCTGATGGATGTGCTCACCGCCCGCTGATGGACGTGTTCACCGCCCGCTGATGGATGTGCTCACCGCCCGCTGATGGACGTGTTCACCGCCCGCTGATGGATGTGCTCACCGCCCGCTGATGGACGTGTTCACTGCCAGCTCACTGCCCGCTGATGGACGTGTTCATCGCCCGCTGATGGACGTGCTCACTGCCCGCCGATGGACGTGTTCACCGCCTGCTGATGGACGTGTTCACCGCCCGCTGATGGACGTGCTCACTGCCCTCTGATGGACGTGCTCACTGCCCGCTGATGGACGTGTTCACTGCCCACTGATGGACGTGTTCACTGCCCGCTCACTGCCCGCTGATGGACGTGTTCACCGCCCGCTGATGGACGTGTTCACTGCCCGCTGATGGACGTGTTCACCGCCCGCTGATGGACGTGCTCACTGCCCTCTGATGGACGTGCTCTCTGCCCTCTGATGGACGTGCTCTCTGCCCGCTGATGGACGTGTTCACTGCCCGCGCGAGCTACTGCCCGCTGATGCATGTGTTCACTGACTCCTGATGGATCTGTTCACTGCCCACTGATGGACGTGCTCACTGCCCACTGATGGATGTGCTCACTGCCCACTGATGGACGTGTTCACTGCCCGCTCACTGCCCACTGATGGACGTGTTCACTGCCCGCTGATGGACGTGCTCACTGCCCACTGATGGACGTGCTCACTGCCCGCTGATGGACGTGTTCACTGCCTGCTCACTGCCCGCTGATGGACGTGTTCACTGCCCACTGATGGACGTGTTCACCGCCCGCTGATGGACGTGTTCACCGCCCGCTGATGGACGTGCTCACTGCCCGCTGATGGACGTGTTCACCGCCCGCTGATGGACGTGCTCACTGCCCGCTGATGGACGTGTTCACCGCCCGCTGATGGACGTGCTCACTGCCCGCTGATGGACGTGCTCTCTGCCCACTGATGGACGTGTTCACTGCCCACTGATGGACGTGTTCACTGCCCGCTCACTGTCCACTGATGGACGTGTTCACTGCCCGCTGATGGACGTGTTCACTGCCCGCTCACTGCCCACTGATGGACGTGTTCACTGCCCGCTGATGGACGTGCTCACTGCCCGCTGATGGACGTGCTCACTGCCCGCTGATGGACGTGCTCACTGCCCGCTGATGGACGTGTTCACTGCCTGCTCACTGCCCGCTGATGGACATGTTCACTGCCCACTGATGGACGTGTTCACCGCCCGCTGATGGACGTGTTCACTGCCCGCTGATGGACGTGTTCACCGCCCGCTGATGGACGTGCTCACTGCCCGCTGATGGACGTGTTCACCGCCCGCTGATGGACGTGTTCACCGCCCGCTGATGGACGTGTTCACTGCCCGCTCACTGTCCACTGATGGACGTGCTCACTGCCCTCTGATGGACGTGCTCACTGCCCGCTGATGGACGTGTTCACTGCCCACTGATGGACGTATTCACTGCCCGCTCACTGCCCGCTGATGGACGTGTTCACCGCCCGCTGATGGACGTGCTCACTGCCCGCTGATGGACGTGTTCACTGCCCGCTGATGGACGTGCTCACTGCCCGCTGATGGACGTGTTCACCGCCCGCTGATGGACGTGCTCACTGCCCTCTGATGGACGTGCTCACTGCCCGCTGATGGACGTGCTCTCTACCCTCTGATGGACGTGCTCTCAGCCCTCTGATGGACGTGTTCGCTGCCCGCTGATGGACGTGTTCACTGCCCGCTGATGGACGTGTTCACTGCCCGCGCGAGCTCACTGCCCGCTGATGCATGTGTTCACTGACTCCTGATGGATCTGTTCACTGCCCACTGATGGACGTGCTCACTGCCCACTGATGGATGTGCTCACTGCCCACTGATGGACGTGTTCACTGCCCGCCCAGTGCCCACTGATGGACGTGTTCACTGCCCGCTGATGGACGTGCTTACTGCCCACTGATGGACGTGCTCACTGCCCGCTGATGGACGTGCTCACTGCCCGCTGATGGACGTGTTCACTGCCTGCTCACTGCCCGCTGATGGACGTGTTCACTGCCCACTGATGGACGTGTTCACCGCCCGCTGATGGACGTGCTCACTGCCCGCTGATGGACGTGTTCACCGCCCGCTGATGGACGTGCTCACTGCCCGCTGATGGACGTGTTCACCGCCCGCTGATGGACGTGCTCACTGCCCGCTGATGGACGTGTTCACCGCCCACTGATGGACGTGCTCACTGCCCGCTGATGGACGTGTTCACCGCCCGCTGATGGACGTGCTCACTGCCCGCTGATGGACGTGCTCTCTGCCCACTGATGGACGTGTTCACTGCCCACTGATGGACGTGTTCACTGCCCGCTCACTGTCCACTGATGGACGTGTTCACTGCCCGCTGATGGACGTGTTCACTGCCCGCTCACTGCCCACTGATGGACGTGCTCACTGGCCGCTGATGGACGTGTTCACCGCCCGCTGATGGACGTGTTCACTGCCCGCTCACTGCCCGCTGATGGACGTGTTCACCGCCCGCTGATGGACGTGCTCACTGCCCGCTGATGGACGTGCTCACTGCCCTCTGATGGACGTGTTCACTGCCCGCTGATGGACGTGCTCACTGCCCGCTGATGGACGTGCTCACTGCCCTCTGATTGACGTGTTCACTGCCCGCTGATGGACGTGCTCACTGCCCGCTGATGGACGTGTTCACCGCCCGCTGATGGACGTGCTCACTGCCCGCTGATGGACTTGTTCACCGCCCGCTGATGGACGTGCTCACTGCCCGCTGATGGACGTGCTCACTGCCCGCTGATGGACGTGCTCACTGCCCGCTGATGGACGTGTTAACTGCCCGCTGATGGACGTGTTCACCGCCCACTGATGGATGTGTTCACTGCCCGCTGATGGACGTGCTCACCGCCCACTGATGGACGTGTTCACCGCCCACTGATGGACGTGTTCACAGCCCACTGATGGATGTGCTCACTGCCCGCTGAGGGACGTGTTCACTGCCCGCTGATGGATGTGCTCACTGCCCGCTGATGGACGTGCTCACCGCCCACTGATGGACGTGTTGACCGCCCACTGATGGACGTGCTCACTGCCCGCTGATGGACGTGTTCACCGCCCGCTGATGGACGTGCTCACTGCCCACTGATGGACGTGTTCACTGCCCGCTCACTGTCCACTGATGGACGTATTCACTGCCCGCTGATGGACGTGTTCACTGCCCGCTCACTGCCCACTGATGGACGTGCTCACTGCCCGCTGATGGACGTGTTCACCGCCCGCTGATGGACGTGTTCACTGCCCGCTCACTGCCCGCTGATGGACGTGTTCACCGCCCGCTGATGGACGTACTCACTGCTCGCTGATGGACGTGTTCACCGCCCGCTGATGGACGTGCTCACTGCCCGCTGATGGACGTGCTCACTGCCCACTGATGGACGTGTTCACTGCCCGCTGATGGACGTGCTCACTGCCCGCTGATGGACGTGTTCACTGCCCGCTGATGGACGTGCTCACTGCCCGCTGATGGACGTGTTCACCGCCCGCTGATGGACGTGCTCACCGCCCGCTGATGGACGTGCTCACTGCCCGCGCGTGCTCACTGCCCGCTGATGGACGTGTTCACCGCCCGCTGATGGACGTGCTCACTGCCCGCTGATGGACGTGTTCACTGCCAGCTCACTGCCCGCTGATGGACGTGTTCACCGCCCGCTGATGGATGTGCTCACCGCCCGCTGATGGACGTGTTCACTGCCCGCTCACTGCCCGCTGATGGACGTGTTCATCGCCCGCTGATGGACGTGCTCACTGCCCGCCGATGGACGTGTTCACCGCCTGCTGATGGACGTGTTCACCGCCCGCTGATGGACGTGCTCACTGCCCTCTGATGGACGTGCTCACTGCCCGCTGATGGACGTGTTCACTGCCCACTGATGGACGTGTTCACTGCCCGCTCACTGCCCGCTGATGGACGTGTTCACCGCCCGCTGATGGACGTGTTCACTGCCCGCTGATGGACGTGTTCACCGCCCGCTGATGGACGTGCTCACTGCCCTCTGATGGACGTGCTCTCTGCCCTCTGATGGACGTGCTCTCTGCCCTCTGATGGACGTGTTCACTGCCCGCTGATGGACGTGTTCACTGCCCGCGCGAGCTCACTGCCCGCTGATGCATGTGTTCACTGACTCCTGATGGATCTGTTCACTGCCCACTGATGGACGTGCTCACTGCCCACTGATGGATGTGCTCACTGCCCACTGATGGACGTGTTCACTGCCCGCTCACTGCCCACTGATGGACGTGTTCACTGCCCGCTGATGGACGTGCTCACTGCCCACTGATGGACGTGCTCACTGCCCGCTGATGGACGTGCTCACTGCCCGCTGATGGACGTGTTCACTGCCTGCTCACTGCCCGCTGATGGACGTGTTCACTGCCCACTGATGGACGTGTTCACCGCCCGCTGATGGACGTGTTCACTGCCCGCTGATGGACGTGTTCACCGCCCGCTGATGGACGTGCTCACTGCCCGCTGATGGACGTGTTCACCGCCCGCTGATGGACGTGCTCACTGCCCGCTGATGGACGTGTTCACCGCCCGCTGATGGACGTGCTCACTGCCCGCTGATGGACGTGCTCTCTGCCCACTGATGGACGTGTTCACTGCCCACTGATGGACGTGTTCACTGCCCGCTCACTGTCCACTGATGGACGTGTTCACTGCCCGCTGATGGACGTGTTCACTGCCCGCTCACTGCCCACTGATGGACGTGCTCACTGCCCGCTGATGGACTTGTTCACCGCCCGCTGATGGACGTGTTCACTGCCCGCTCACTGCCCGCTGATGGACGTGTTCACCGCCCGCTGATGGACGTGTTCACCGCCCGCTGATTGACGTGTTCACCGCCCGCTGATGGACGTGTTCACTGCCCACTGATGGACGTGTTCACTGCCCGCTCACTGTCCACTGATGGACGTGTTCACTGCCCGCTGATGGACGTGTTCACTGCCCGCTCACTGCCCACTGATGGACGTGCTCACTGCCCGCTGATGGACGTGTTCACCGCCCGCTGATGGACGTGTTCACTGCCCGCTCACTGCCCGCTGATGGACGTGTTCACCGCCCGCTGATGGACGTACTCACTGCTCGCTGATGGACGTGTTCACCGCCCGCTGATGGACGTGCTCACTGCCCGCTGATGGACGTGTTCACTGCCCGCTGATGGACGTGCTCACTGCCCGCTGATGGACGTGCTCACTGCCCACTGATGGACGTGTTCACTGCCCGCTGATGGACGTGCTCACTGCCCGCTGATGGACGTGCTCACCGCCCGCTGATGGTCTTGTTCACCGCCCGCTGATGGACGTGCTCACTGCCCGCTGATGGACGTGCTCACTGCCCGCTGATGGACGTGTTCACCGCCCGCTGATGGACGTGTTCACCGCCCGCTGATGGACGTGCTCTCTGCCCTCTGATGGACGTGCTCACTGCCCGCGCGTGCTCACTGCCCGCTGATGGACGTGTTCACCGCCCGCTGATGGACGTGCTCACTGCCCGCTGATGGACGTGTTCACTGCCAGCTCACTGCCCGCTGATGGACGTGTTCACCGCCCGCTGATGGATGTGCTCACCGCCCGCTGATGGACGTGTTCACTGCCCGCTCACTGCCCGCTGATGGACGTGTTCATCGCCCGCTGATGGACGTGCTCACTGCCCGCTGATGGACGTGTTCACCGCCTGCTGATGGACGTGTTCACCGCCCGCTGATGGACGTGCTCACTGCCCTCTGATGGACGTGCTCACTGCCCGCTGATGGACGTGTTCACTGCCCACTGATGGACGTGTTCACTGCCCGCTCACTGCCCGCTGATGGACGTGTTCACCGCCCGCTGATGGACGTGTTCACTGCCCGCTGATGGACGTGTTCACCGCCCGCTGATGGACGTGCTCACTGCCCTCTGATGGACGTGCTCTCTGCCCTCTGATGGACGTGCTCTCTGCCCTCTGATGGGCGTGTTCACTGCCCGCTGATGGACGTGTTCACTGCCCGCTGATGGACGTGTTCACTGCCCGCGCGAGCTCACTGCCCGCTGATGCATGTGTTCACTGACTCCTGATGGATCTGTTCACTGCCCACTGAAGGACGTGCTCACTGCCCACTGATGGATGTGCTCACTGCCCACTGATGGACGTGTTCACTGCCCGCTCACTGCCCACTGATGGACGTGCTCACTGCCCGCTGATGGACGTGCTCACTGCCCACTGATGGACGTGCTCACTGCCCGCTGATGGACGTGTTCACTGCCCGCTGATGGACGTGCTCACTGCCCGCTGATGGACGTCCTCACTGCCCGCTGATGGACGTGTTCACCGCCCGCTGATGGACGTGCTCACCGCCCGCTGATGGACGTGCTCTCTGCCCTCTGATGGACGTGCTCACTGCCCGCGCGTGCTCACTGCCCGCTGATGGACGTGTTCACCGCCCGCTGATGGACGTGCTCACTGCCCGCTGATGGACGTGTTCACTGCCAGCTCACTGCCCGCTGATGGACGTGTTCACCGCCCGCTGATGGATGTGCTCACCGCCCGCTGATGGACGTGCTCACTGCCCGCTGATGGACGTGTTCATCGCCCGCTGATGGACGTGCTCACTGCCCGCCGATGGACGTGTTCACCGCCTGCTGATGGACGTGTTCACCGCCCGCTGATGGACGTGCTCACTGCCCTCTGATGGACGTGCTCACTGCCCGCTGATGGACGTGTTCACTGCCCGCTCACTGCCCGCTGATGGACGTGTTCACTGCCCGCTGATGGACGTGTTCACCGCCCGCTGATGGACGTGCTCACTGCCCTCTGATGGACGTGCTCTCTGCCCTCTGATGGACGTGCTCTCTGCCCTCTGAAGGACGTGTTCACTGCCCGCTGATGGACGTGTTCACTGCCCGCTGATGGACGTGTTCACTGCCCGCGCGAGCTCACTGCCCGCTGATGCATGTGTTCACTGACTCCTGATGGATCTGTTCACTGCCCACTGATGGACGTGCTCACTGCCCACTGATGGATGTGCTCACTGCCCACTGATGGACGTGTTCACTGCCCGCTCACTGCCCACTGATGGACGTGTTCACTGCCCGCTGATGGACGTGCTCACTGCCCACTGATGGACGTGCTCACTGCCCGCTGATGGACGTGCTCACTGCCCGCTGATGGACGTGTTCACTGCCTGCTCACTGCCCGCTGATGGACGTGTTCACTGCCCACTGATGGACGTGTTCACCGCCCGCTGATGGACGTGTTCACTGCCCGCTGATGGACGTGTTCACCGCCCGCTGATGGACGTGCTCATTGCCCGCTGATGGACGTGTTCACCGCCCGCTGATGGACGTGCTCACTGCCCGCTGATGGACGTGTTCACCGCCCGCTGATGGACGTGCTCACTGCCCGCTGATGGACGTGCTCTCTGCCCACTGATGGACGTGTTCACTGCCCACTGATGGACGTGTTCACTGCCCGCTCACTGTCCACTGATGGACGTGTTCACTGCCCGCTGATGGACGTGTTCACTGCCCGCTCACTGCCCACTGATGGACGTGCTCACTGCCCGCTGATGGACGTGTTCACCGCCCGCTGATGGACGTGTTCACTGCCCGCTCACTGCCCGCTGATGGACGTGTTCACCGCCCGCTGATGGACGTGTTCACCGCCCGCTGATGGACGTGTTCACTGCCCACTGATGGACGTGTTCACTGCCCGCTCACTGTCCACTGATGGACGTGTTCACTGCCCGCTGATGGACGTGTTCACTGCCCGCTCACTGCCCACTGATGGACGTGCTCACTGCCCGCTGATGGACGTGTTCACCGCCCGCTGATGGACGTGTTCACTGCCCGCTCACTGCCCGCTGATGGACGTGTTCACCGCCCGCTGATGGACGTACTCACTGCTCGCTGATGGACGTGTTCACCGCCCGCTGATGGACGTGCTCACTGCCCGCTGATGGACGTGCTCACTGCCCACTGATGGACGTGTTCACTGCCCGCTGATGGACGTGCTCACTGCCCGCTGATGGACGTGTTCACTGCCCGCTGATGGACGTGCTCACCGCCCGCTGATGGACGTGC
Source organism: Pristiophorus japonicus (assembly GCF_044704955.1). Taxonomy (NCBI): domain Eukaryota; kingdom Metazoa; phylum Chordata; class Chondrichthyes; family Pristiophoridae; genus Pristiophorus; species Pristiophorus japonicus. Next base: position 555,504 of record NW_027253707.1, read on the forward strand.
TCACTGCCCGCTGATGGACGTGCTCACTGCCCGCTGATGGACGTGTTCACCGCCCGCTGATGGACGTGTTCACCGCCCGCTGATGGACGTGCTCACCGCCCGCTGATGGACGTGCTCTCTGCCCTCTGATGGACGTGCTCACTGCCCGCGCGTGCTCACTGCCCGCTGATGGACGTGTTCACCGCCCGCTGATGGACGTGCTCACTGCCCGCTGATGGACGTGTTCACTGCCAGCTCACTGCCCGCTGATGGACGTGTTCACCGCCCGCTGATGGATGTGCTCACCGCCCGCTGATGGACGTGTTCACTGCCCGCTCACTGCCCGCTGATGGACGTGTTCATCGCCCGCTGATGGACGTGCTCACTGCCCGCTGATGGACGTGTTCACCGCCTGCTGATGGACGTGTTCACCGCCCGCTGATGGACGTGCTCACTGCCCTCTGATGGACGTGCTCACTGCCCGCTGATGGACGTGTTCACTGCCCACTGATGGACGTGTTCACTGCCCGCTCACTGCCCGCTGATGGACGTGTTCACCGCCCGCTGATGGACGTGTTCACTGCCCGCTGATGGACGTGTTCACCGCCCGCTGATGGATGTGTTCACTGCCCGCTGATGGACGTGTTAACTGCCCGCTGATGGACGTGTTCACCGCCCGCTGATGGATGTGTTCACTGCCCGCTGATGGACGTGTTAACTGCCCGCTGATGGACGTGCTCACTGCCCGCTGATGGACGTGCTCACTGCCCGCTGATGGACGTGTTAACTGCCCGCTGATGGACCTGTTCACCGCCCGCTGATGGATGTGTTCACTGCCCGCTGATGGACGTGTTCACTGCCCGCTGATGGACGTGCTCACCGCCCACTGATGGACGTGTTCACCGCCCACTGATGGACGTGTTCACAGCCCACTGATGGATGTGCTCACTGCCCGCTGATGGACGTGTTCACTGCCCGCTGATGGATGTGCTCACTGCCCGCTGATGGACGTGCTCACCGCCCACTGATGGACGTGTTCACCGCCCGCTGATGGACGTGCTCACTGCCCGCTCACTGCCCACTGATGGACGTGTTCACTGCCCGCTGATGGACGTGTTCACTGCCCGCTGATGGACGTGTTCACCGCACGCTGATGGACGTGTTCACTGCCCGCTGATGGATGTGTTCACCGCCCGCTGATGGACGTGTTCACTGCCCGCTCACTGCCCGCTGATGGACGTGTTCACCGCCCGCTGATGGACGTACTCACTGCCCGCTGATGGATGTGTTCACCGCCCGCTGATGGATGTGTTCACCGCCCGCTGATGGACGTGCTCACTGCCCGCTGATGGACGTGCTCACTGCCCACTGATGGACGTGTTCACTGCCCGCTGATGGACGTGCTCACTGCCCGCTGATGGACGTGTTCACTGCCCGCTGATGGACGTGCTCACTGCCCGCTGATGGACTTGTTCACCGCCCGCTGATGGACGTGCTCACTGCCCGCTGATGGACGTGCTCACTGCCCGCTGATGGACGTGTTCACCGCCCACTGATGGACGTGTTCACTGCCCGCTAATGGACGTGTTCACTGCCCGCTGATGGACGTGTTCACTGCCCGCTCACTGCCCGCTGATGGACGTGCTCACTGCCCGCTGATGGACGTGCTCACCGCCCGCTGATGGACGTGTTCACCGCCCGCTGATGGACGTGTTCACTGCCCGCTCACTGCCCGCTGATGGACGTGTTCACCGCCCGCTGATGGACGTGCTCACTGCCCGCTGATGGACGTGTTCACCGCCCGCTGATGGACGTGTTCACTGCCCGCTCACTGCCCACTGATGGACGTGTTGACCGCCCGCTGATGGACGTGTTCACTGCCCGCTGATGGACGTGTTCACCGCCCGCTGATGGATGTGCTCAGCGCCCGCTGATGGACGTGTTCACCGCCCGCTGATGGACGTGCTCTCTGCCCTCTGATGGACGTGCTCACTGCCCGCGCGTGCTCACTGCCCGCTGATGGACGTGTTCACCGCCCGCTGATGGACGTGCTCACTGCCCTCTGATGGACGTGCTCACTGCCCACTGATGGACGTGTTCACTGCCCGCTGATGGACGTGTTCACTGCCCGCTCACTGCCCACTGATGGACGTGCTCACTGCCCGCTGATGGACGTGTTCACCGCCCGCTGATGGACGTGTTCACTGCCCACTGATGGACGTGTTCACTGCCCGCTCACTGCCCACTGATGGACGTGATCACTGCCCGCTGATGGACGTGTTCACCGCCCGCTGATGGACGTGCTCACTGCCCGCTGATGGATGTGTTCACCGCCCGCTGATGGACGTGTTCACCGCCCGCTGATGGACGTGCTCTCTGCCCTCTGATGGACGTGCTCACTGCCCGCGCGTGCTCACTGCCCGCTGATGTCTGTGCTCACTGCCCGCTGATGGACGTGTTCACTGCCCGCTGATGGACGTGCTCACTGCCCACTGATGGACGTGTTCACTGCCCGCTGATGGACGTGTTCACTGCCCGCTGATGGACGTGTTCACCGCACGCTGATGGACGTGTTCACTGCCCGCTGATGGATGTGTTCACCGCCCGCTGATGGACGTGTTCACTGCCCGCTCACTGCCCGCTGATGGACGTGTTCACCGCCCGCTGATGGACGTACTCACTGCCCGCTGATGGATGTGTTCACCGCCCGCTGATGGATGTGTTCACCGCCCGCTGATGGACGTGCTCACTGCCCGCTGATGGACGTGCTCACTGCCCACTGATGGACGTGTTCACTGCCCGCTGATGGACGTGCTCACTGCCCGCTGATGGACGTGTTCACTGCCCGCTGATGGACGTGCTCACTGCCCGCTGATGGACTTGTTCACCGCCCGCTGATGGACGTGCTCACTGCCCGCTGATGGACGTGCTCACTGCCCGCTGATGGACGTGTTCACCGCCCACTGATGGACGTGTTCACTGCCCGCTGATGGACGTGTTCACTGCCCGCTGATGGACGTGTTCACTGCCCGCTCACTGCCCGCTGATGGACGTGCTCACTGCCCGCTGATGGACGTGCTCACCGCCCGCTGATGGACGTGTTCACCGCCCGCTGATGGACGTGTTCACTGCCCGCTCACTGCCCGCTGATGGACGTGTTCACCGCCCGCTGATGGACGTGCTCACTGCCCGCTGATGGACGTGTTCACCGCCCGCTGATGGACGTGTTCACTGCCCGCTCACTGCCCACTGATGGACGTGTTCACCGCCCGCTGATGGACGTGTTCACTGCCCGCTGATGGACGTGTTCACCGCCCGCTGATGGACGTGCTCAGCGCCCGCTGATGGACGTGTTCACCGCCCGCTGATGGACGTGCTCTCTGCCCTCTGATGGACGTGCTCACTGCCCGCGCGTGCTCACTGCCCGCTGATGGACGTGTTCACCGCCCGCTGATGGACGTGCTCACTGCCCTCTGATGGACGTGCTCACTGCCCACTGATGGACGTGTTCACTGCCCGCTGATGGACGTGTTCACTGCCCGCTCACTGCCCACTGATGGACGTGCTCACTGCCCGCTGATGGACGTGTTCACCGCCCGCTGATGGACGTGTTCACTGCCCACTGATGGACGTGTTCACTGCCCGCTCACTGCCCACTGATGGACGTGATCACTGCCCGCTGATGGACGTGTTCACCGCCCGCTGATGGACGTGCTCACTGCCCGCTGATGGATGTGTTCACCGCCCGCTGATGGACGTGTTCACCGCCCGCTGATGGACGTGCTCTCTGCCCTCTGATGGACGTGCTCACTGCCCGCGCGTGCTCACTGCCCGCTGATGTCTGTGCTCACTGCCCGCTGATGGACGTGTTCACTGCCCGCTGATGGACGTGCTCACTGCCCGCGCGTGCTCACTGCCCGCTGATGGACGTGCTCACCGCCCACTGATGGACGTGTTCACCGCCCGCTGATGGACGTGTTCACTGCCCGCTTATGGACGTGTTCACCGCCCGCTGATGGATGTGTTCACAGCCCGCTGATGGACGTGTTCACTGCCCGCTCACTGCCCACTGATGGACGTGCTCACTGCCCGCTGATGGACGTGTTCACCGCCCGCTGATGGACGTGTTCACTGCCCACTGATGGACGTGTTCACTGCCCGCTGATGGACGTGTTCACTGCCCGCTTATGGACGTGTTCACCGCCCGCTGATGGACGTGTTCACCGCCCGCTGATGGACGTGCTCTCTGCCCTCTGATGGACGTGCTCACTGCCCGCGCGTGCTCACTGCCCGCTGATGTCTGTGCTCACTGCCCGCTGATGGACGTGTTCACTGCCCGCTGATGGACGTGCTCACTGCCCACTGATGGACGTGTTCACTGCCCGCTGATGGACGTGTTCACTGCCCGCTGATGGACGTGTTCACCGCACGCTGATGGACGTGTTCACTGCCCGCTGATGGATGTGTTCACCGCCCGCTGATGGACGTGTTCACTGCCCGGTCACTGCCCGCTGATGGACGTGTTCACCGCCCGCTGATGGACGTACTCACTGCCCGCTGATGGATGTGTTCACCGCCCGCTGATGGATGTGTTCACCGCCCGCTGATGGACGTGCTCACTGCCCGCTGATGGACGTGCTCACTGCCCACTGATGGACGTGTTCACTGCCCGCTGATGGACGTGCTCACTGCCCGCTGATGGACGTGTTCACTGCCCGCTGATGGACGTGCTCACTGCCCGCTGATGGACTTGTTCACCGCCCGCTGATGGACGTGCTCACTGCCCGCTGATGGACGTGCTCACTGCCCGCTGATGGACGTGTTCACCGCCCACTGATGGACGTGTTCACTGCCCGCTGATGGACGTGTTCACTGCCCGCTGATGGACGTGTTCACTGCCCGCTCACTGCCCGCTGATGGACGTGCTCACTGCCCGCTGATGGACGTGCTCACCGCCCGCTGATGGACGTGTTCACCGCCCGCTGATGGACGTGTTCACTGCCCGCTCACTGCCCGCTGATGGACGTGCTCACTGCCCGCTGATGGACGTGTTCACCGCCCGCTGATGGACGTGTTCACTGCCCGCTCACTGCCCGCTGATGGACGTGTTCACCGCCCGCTGATGGACGTGCTCAGCGCCCGCTGATGGACGTGTTCACCGCCCGCTGATGGACGTGCTCTCTGCCCTCTGATGGACGTGCTCACTGCCCGCGCGTGCTCACTGCCCGCTGATGGACGTGTTCACCGCCCGCTGATGGACGTGCTCACTGCCCTCTGATGGACGTGCTCACTGCCCACTGATGGACGTGTTCACTGCCCGCTGATGGACGTGTTCACTGCCCGCTCACTGCCCACTGATGGACGTGCTCACTGCCCGCTGATGGACGTGTTCACCGCCCGCTGATGGACGTGTTCACTGCCCACTGATGGACGTGTTCACTGCCCGCTCACTGCCCACTGATGGACGTGATCACTGCCCGCTGATGGACGTGTTCACCGCCCGCTGATGGACGTGCTCACTGCCCGCTGATGGATGTGTTCACCGCCCGCTGATGGACGTGTTCACCGCCCGCTGATGGACGTGCTCTCTGCCCTCTGATGGACGTGCTCACTGCCCGCGCGTGCTCACTGCCCGCTGATGTCTGTGCTCACTGCCCGCTGATGGACGTGTTCACTGCCCGCTGATGGACGTGCTCACTGCCCGCGCGTGCTCACTGCCCGCTGATGGACGTGCTCACCGCCCACTGATGGGCGTGTTCACCGCCCGCTGATGGACGTGTTCACTGCCCGCTTATGGACGTGTTCACCGCCCGCTGATGGACGTGTTCACAGCCCGCTGATGGACGTGTTCACTGCCCGCTTATGGACGTGCTCACTGCCCGCTGATGGACGTGTTCACTGCCCGCTGATGGACGTGTTCACCGCCCGCTGATGGACATGTTCACCGCCCGCTGATGGACGTGCTCACTGCCTGCTGATGGACGTGCTCACTGCCCGCTGATGGACGTGTTAACTGCCCGCTGATGGACGTGTTCACCGCCCACTGATGGATGTGTTCACTGCCCGCTGATGGACGTGTTCACTGCCCGCTGATGGACGTGCTCACCGCCCACTGATGGACGTGTTCACCGCCCACTGATGGACGTGTTCACAGCCCACTGATGGATGTGCTCACTGCCCGCTGATGGACGTGTTCACTGCCCGCTGATGGACGTGTTCACCGCCCGCTGATGGACGTGCTCACTGCCCGCTCACTGCCCGCTGATGGACGTGTTCACCGCCTGCTGATGGACGTGCTCACTGCCCGCTGATGGACGTGTTCACCGCCCGCTGATGGACGTGCTCACTGCCCGCTGATGGACGTGTTCACCGCCCACTGATGGACGTGTTCACCGCCCGCTGATGGACGTGTTCACTGCCCGCTCACTGCCCGCTGATGGACGTGTTCACCGCCCGCTGATGGACGTACTCACTGCCCGCTGATGAATGTGTTCACCGCCCGCTGATGGACGTGTTCACCGCCCGCTGATGGACGTGCTCACTGCCCGCTGATGGACGTGCTCACTGCCCGCTGATGGACGTGTTCACTGCCCGCTGATGGACTTGTTCACCGCCCGCTGATGGACGTGCTCACTGCCCGCTGATGGACGTGCTCACTGCCCGCTGATGGACGTGTTCACCGCCCACTGATGGACGTGTTCACTGCCCGCTGATGGACGTGTTCACTGCCCGCTCACTGCCCGCTGATGGACGTGCTCACTGCCCGCTGATGGACGTGCTCACCGCCCGCTGATGGACGTGTTCACCGCCCGCTGATGGACGTGTTCACTGCCCGGTCACTGCCCGCTGATGGACGTGTTCACCGCCCGCTGATGGACGTGCTCACTGCCCGCTGATGGACGTGTTCACCGCCCGCTGATGGACGTGTTCACTGCCCGCTGATGGACGTGTTCACCGCCCGCTGATGGACGTGCTCACTGCCCGCTGATGGACGTGTTCACCGCCCGCTGATGGACGTGCTCAGCGCCCGCTGATGGACGTGTTCACCGCCCGCTGATGGACGTGCTCTCTGCCCTCTGATGGACGTGCTCACTGCCCGCGCGTGCTCACTGCCCGCTGATGGACGTGTTCACCGCCCGCTGATGGACGTGTTCACTGCCCGCTGATGGACGTGTTCATCGCCCGCTGATGGACGTGCTCACTGCCCGCTGATGGACGTGTTCACCGCCCGCTGATGGACGTGCTCAGCGCCCGCTGATGGACGTGTTCACCGCCCGCTGATGGACGTGCTCTCTGCCCTCTGATGGACGTGCTCACTGCCCGCGCGTGCTCACTGCCCGCTGATGGACGTGTTCACCGCCCGCTGATGGACGTGTTCACCGCCCGCTGATGGACGTGCTCTCTGCCCTCTGATGGACGTGTTCACCGCCCACTGCCCGCGCGTGCTCACTGCCCGCTGATGGACGTGCTCACTGCCCGCTGATGGACGTGTTCACTGCCCGCTGATGGACGTGCTCACTGCCCGCGCGTGCTCACTGCCCGCTGATGGACGTGCTCACCGCCCGCTGATGGACGTGTTCACCGCCCGCTGATGGACGTGTTCACTGCCCACTGATGGACGTGTTCACCGCCCGCTGATGGACGTGTTCACCGCCCACTAATGGACGTGCTCACTGCCCGCTGATGGACGTGCTCACTGCCCGCTGATGGACGTGCTCACTGCCCGCTGATGGACGTGTTCACCGCCCGCTGATGGACGTGCTCACTGCCCGCTGATGGACGTGCTCACTGCCCGCTGATGGACGTGTTCACCGCCCACTGATGGATGTGTTCACTGCCCGCTGATGGACGTGTTCACTGCCCGCTGATGGACGTGCTCACCGCCCACTGATGGACGTGTTCACCGCCCACTGATGGACGTGTTCACAGCCCACTGATGGATGTGCTCACTGCCCGCTGATGGACGTGTTCACTGCCCGCTGATGGATGTGCTCACTGCCCGCTGATGGACGTGCTCACCGCCCGCTGATGGACGTGCTCACTGCCCGCTGATGGACGTGTTCACCGCCCGCTGATGGACGTGCTCACTGCCCGCTCACTGCCCACTGATGGACGTGTTCACTGCCCGCTGATGGACGTGTTCACTGCCCGCTGATGGACGTGTTCACCGCCCGCTGATGGACGTGTTCACTGCCCGCTGATGGATGTGTTCACCGCCCGCTGATGGACGTGTTCACTGCCCGCTCACTGCCCGCTGATGGACGTGTTCACCGCCCGCTGATGGACGTACTCACTGCCCGCTGATGGATGTGTTCACCGCCCGCTGATGGATGTGTTCACCGCCCGCTGATGGACGTGCTCACTGCCCGCTGATGGACGTGTTCACTGCCCGCTGATGGACGTGCTCACTGCCCGCTGATGGACGTGTTCACTGCCCGCTGATGGACGTGCTCACTGCCCGCTGATGGACTTGTTCACCGCCCGCTGATGGACGTGCTCACTGCCCGCTGATGGACGTGCTCACTGCCCGCTGATGGACGTGCTCACTGCCCGCTGATGGACGTGTTCACCGCCCACTGATGGACGTGTTCACTGCCCGCTGATGGACGTGTTCACTGCCCGCTCACTGCCCGCTGATGGACGTGCTCACTGCCCGCTGATGGACGTGCTCACCGCCCGCTGATGGACGTGTTCACCGCCCGCTGATGGACGTGTTCACTGCCCGCTCACTGCCCGCTGATGGACGTGTTCACCGCCTGCTGATGGACGTGCTCACTGCCCGCTGATGGACGTGTTCACCGCCCGCTGATGGACGTGTTCACTGCCCGCTCACTGCCCACTGATGGACGTGATCACTGCCCGCTGATGGACGTGTTCACCGCCCGCTGATGGACGTGCTCACTGCCCGCTGATGGACGTGTTCACCGCCCGCTGATGGACGTGCTCAGCGCCCGCTGATGGACGTGTTCACCGCCCGCTGATGGACGTGTTCACCGCCCGCTGATGGACGTGCTCAGCGCCCGCTGATGGACGTGTTCACCGCCCGTTGATGGACGTGCTCTCTGCCCACTGATGGACGTGCTCACTGCCCGCGCGTGCTCACTGCCCGCTGATGGACGTGTTCACCGCCCGCTGATGGACGTGCTCACTGCCCTCTGATGGACGTGCTCACTTCCCACTGATGGACGTGTTCACTGCCCGCTGATGGACGTGTTCACTGCCCGCTCACTGCCCACTGATGGACGTGCTCACTGCCCGCTGATGGACGTGTTCACCGCCCACTGATGGACGTGTTCACTGCCCGCTCACTGCCCACTGATGGACGTGATCACTGCCCGCTGATGGACGTGTTCACCGCCCGCTGATGGACGTGCTCACTGCCCGCTGATGGACGTGTTCACCGCCCGCTGATGGACATGTTCACCGCCCGCTGATGGACGTGTTCACCGCCCGCTGATGGACGTGCTCTCTGCCCTCTGATGGACGTGCTCACTGCCTGCGCGTGCTCACTGCCCGCTGATGGACGTGCTCACTGCCCGCTGATGGACGTGTTCACTGCCCGCTGATGGACGTGCTCACTGCCCGCGCGTGCTCACTGCCCGCTGATGGACGTGCTCACCGCCCACTGATGGACGTGTTCACCGCCCGCTGATGGACGTGTTCACCGCCCGCTGATGGACGTGTTCACTGCCCGCTGATGGACGTGTTCACCGCCCGCTGATGGACGTGTTCACTGCCCGCTTATGGACGTGCTCACTGCCCGCTGATGGACGTGTTCACTGCCCGCTGATGGACGTGTTCACCGCCCGCTGATGGACGTGCTCACTGCCTGCTGATGGACGTGCTCACTGCCCGCTGATGGATGTGTTCACTGCCCGCTGATGGACGTGCTCACTGCCTGCTGATGGATGTGTTCACTGCCCGCTGATGGACGTGTTCACTGCCCGCTGATGGACGTGCTCACCGCCCACTGATGGACGTGTTCACCGCCCACTGATGGACGTGTTCACAGCCCACTGATGGATGTGCTCACCGCCCACTGATGGACGTGTTCACCGCCCGCTGATGGACGTGTTCACTGCCCACTGATGGACGTGCTCACCGCCCGCTGATGGACGTGTTCACCGCCCGCTGATGGACGTGTTCACTGCCCGCTCACTGCCCGCTGATGGACGTGTTCACTGCCCGCTGATGGACGTGTTCACCGCCCGCTGATGGACGTGTTCACTGCCCGCTGCTGGATGTGTTCACCGCCCGCTGATGGACGTGTTCACTGCCCGCTCACTGCCCGCTGATGGACGTGTTCACCGCCCGCTGATGGACGTACTCACTGCCCGCTGATGAATGTGTTCACCGCCCGCTGATGGACGTGCTCACTGCCCGCTGATGGACGTGCTCACTGCCCGCTGATGGACGTGCTCACTGCCCGCTGATGGACGTGTTCACTGCCCGCTGATGGACGTGCTCACTGCCCGCTGATGGACGTGTTCACTGCCCGCTGATGGACGTGCTCACTGCCCGCTGATGGACTTGTTCACCGCCCGCTGATGGACGTGCTCACTGCCCGCTGATGGACGTGCTCACTGCCCGCTGATGGACGTGCTCACTGCCCGCTGATGGACGTGTTCACCGCCCACTGATGGACGTGTTCACTGCCCGCTGATGGACGTGTTCACTGCCCGCTCACTGCCCGCTGATGGACGTGCTCACTGCCCGCTGATGGACGTGTTCACCGCCCACTGATGGACGTGTTCACTGCCCGCTGATGGACGTGTTCACTGCCCGCTCACTGTCCGCTGATGGACGTTCTCACTGCCCGCTGATGGACGTGCTCACCGCCCGCTGATGGACGTGTTCACCGCCCGCTGATGGACGTGTTCACTGCCCGCTCACTGCCCACTGATGGACGTGTTCACCGCCCGCTGATGGACGTGCTCACTGCCCGCTGATGGACGTGTTCACCGCCCGCTGATGGACGTGTTCACTGCCCGCTCACTGCCCACTGATGGACGTGATCACTGCCCGCTGATGGACGTGTTCACCGCCCGCTGATGGACGTCATCACTGCCCGCTGATGGACGTGTTCACCGCCCGCTGATGGACGTGCTCAGCGCCCGCTGATGGACGTGTTCACTGCCCGCTGATGGACGTGCTCACTGCCCGCTGATGGACGTGTTCACCGCCCGCTGATGGACGTGCTCAGCGCCCGCTGATGGACGTGCTCACTGCCCGCTGATGGACGTGTTCACCGCCCGCTGATGGACGTGCTCAGCGCCCGCTGATGGACGTGCTCACTGCCCGCTGATGGACGTGTTCACTGCCCGCTGATGGACGTGCTCACTGCCCGCGCGTGCTCACTGCCCGCTGATGGACGTGCTCACTGCCCGCTGATGGACGTGTTCACCGCCCGCTGATGGACGTGTTCACCGCCCGCTGATGGACGTGCTCTCTGCCCTCTGATGGACGTGCTCACTGCCCGCGCGTGCTCACTGCCCGCTGATGGACGTGCTCACTGCCCGCTGATGGACGTGTTCACTGCCCGCTGATGGACGTGCTCACTGCCCGCGCGTGCTCACTGCCCGCTGATGGACGTGCTCACCGCCCGCTGATGGACGTGTTCACCGCCCGCTGATGGACGTGTTCACTGCCCGCTGATGGACGTGTTCACCGCCCGCTGATGGACGTGTTCACAGCCCGCTGATGGACGTGTTCACTGCCCACTGATGGACGTGTTCACAGCCCGCTGATGGACGTGTTCACAGCCCGCTGATGGACGTGTTCACTGCCCGCTGATGGACGTGTTCACAGCCCGCTGATGGACGTGTTCACTGCCCGCTGATGGACGTGTTCACTGCCCGCTGATGGACGTGTTCACTGCACGCTGATGGACGTGCTCACTGCCCGCTGATGGACTTGTTCACCGCCCGCTGATGGACGTGCTCACTGCCCGCTGATGGACGTGCTCACTGCCCGCTGATGGACGTGCTCACCGCCCGCTGATGGACGTGTTCACCGCCCACTGATGGACGTGTTCACTGCCCGCAGATGGACGTGTTCACTGCCCGCTCACTGCCCGCTGATGGACGTGCTCACTGCCCGCTGATGGACGTGCTCACCGCCCGCTGATGGACGTGTTCACCGCCCGCTGATGGACGTGTTCACTGCCCGCTCACTGCCCGCTGATGGACGTGTTCACCGCCCGCTGATGGACGTGCTCACTGCCCGCTGATGGACGTGTTCACCGCCCGCTGATGGACGTGTTCACTGCCCGCTCACTGCCCACTGATGGACGTGATCACTGCCCGCTGATGGACGTGTTCACCGCCCGCTGATGGACGTGCTCACTGCCCGCTGATGGACGTGTTCACCGCCCGCTGATGGACGTGTTCACCGCCCGCTGATGGACGTGTTCACTGCCCGCTGATGGACGTGCTCACCGCCCGCTGATGGACGTGTTCACCGCCCGCTGATGGACATGTTCACCGCCCGCTGATGGACGTGCTCACAGCCCGCTGATGGACGTGCTCACCGCCCGCTGATGGACGTGTTCACTGCCCGCTGATGGACGTGCTCACTGCCCGCTGATGGATGTGTTCACTGACTACTGATGGATCTGTTCACTGCCCGCTGATGGACGTGCTCACTGCCCGCTGATGGATGTGCTCACTGCCCACTGATGGACGTGTTCACTGCCCGCTCACTGCCCACTGATGGACGTGTTCGCTGCCCGCTGATGGACGTGCTCACTGCCCACTGATGGACGTGCTCACTGCCCGCTGATGGACGTGTTCACTGCCCACTGATGGACGTGTTCAATGCCTGCTCACTGCCCGCTGATGGACGTGTTCACTGCCCACTGATGGACGTGTTCACCGCCCGCTGATGGACGTGTTCACCGCCCGCTGATGGACGTGCTCACTGCCCACTGATTGACGTGCTCACTGCCCGCTGATGGACGTGCTCACTGCCCGCTGATGGACGTGTTCACTGCCCGCTGATGGACGTATTCACTGCCTGCTCACTGCCCGCTGATGGACGTGTTCACTGCCCGCTGATGGACGTGTTCACCGCCCGCTGATGGACGTATTCACTGCCTGCTCACTGCCCGCTGATGGACGTGTTCACTGCCCGCTGATGGACGTGTTCACCGCCCGCTGATGGACGTGTTCACTGCCCGCTGATGGACGTGATCACTGCCCGGTGATGGACGTGTTCACTGCCCGCTGATGGACGTGCTCACTGCCCGCTGATGGACGTGCTCACTGCCCGCTGATGGACGTGTTCACTGCCCGCTGATGGATGTGCTCACTGCCCGCTGATGGACGTGCTCACTGCCCTCTGATGGACGTGCTCACTGCCCGCTGATGGACGTGTTCACTGCCCGCTTACTGTCCACTGATGGACGTGTTCACTGCCCGCTGATGGACGTGTTCACTGCCCGCTCACTGCCCACTGATGGACGTGCTCACTGCCCGCTGATGGACGTGTTCACCGCCCGCTGATGGACGTGTTCACCGCCCACTGATGGACGTGTTCAGTGCCCGCTCACTGCCCGCTGATGGACGTGCTCACTGCCCGCTGATGGACGTGCTCACTGCCCGCTGATGGACGTGTTCACTGCCCGCTGATGGACGTGCTCACTGCCCGCTGATGGACGTGCTCACTGCCCTCTGATGGACGTGCTCACTGCCCGCTGATGGACGTGTTCACTGCCCGCTGATGGACGTGTTCACTGCCCGCTCACTGTCCACTGATGGACGTGTTCACTGCCCGCTGATGGACGTGTTCACTGCCCGCTCACTGCCCACTGATGGACGTGCTCACTGCCCGCTGATGGACGTGTTCACCGCCCGCTGATGGACGTGTTCACCGCCCACTGATGGACGTGTTCACTGCCCGCTAACTGCCCGCTGATGGACGTGTTCACCGCCCGCTGATGGACTTGTGCACCGCCCACTGATGGACGTGCTCACTGCCCGCTGATGGACGTGTTCACTGCCCGCTGATGGACGTGCTCACTCCCCGCTCACTGCCCGCTGATGGACATGTTCACTGCCCACTGATGGACGTGCTCACTTCCCGCTGATGGACTTGTTCACTGCCCACTGATGGACGTGCTCACTGCCCGCTCACTGCCCGCTGATGGACATGTTCACTGCCCACTGATGGACGTGCTCACTCCCCGCTCACTGCCCGCTGATGGACGTGTTCACTGCCCACTGATGGACGTGCTCACTGCCCCGCTCACCGCCCCGAGCCCGTCTCTACACCACCTCAAACACTGCCCCAAAGCACTGAGGGGCCGTGTCAGAGTTAAGGAGCTGAATTCTCCACCTCTTCCCTCCGACTCCTGCCGGGCGCTAATAGATCGAATTATCCGCCTGAAACGCGGCAGAGGTCAATTCCCCCCCGCCATATAAATCACCAAGCTCTGGCATCACTTGTTCCTGAAATTGGAAGTGATAAAATGAATTGATAACAAATTAAATTGCTATGAGTTGCTGTTCAAGAAGGGTTAAAAGATGATAAATATACGGGGAAGTCGAATTTGCTTTGAAAGAAACTGTTGAATAGCAGCCTGGGTGGTCCTGCCAATTGCTCTGTATCGTGTTACACTCGTTTAAAAGTACGGTTATTCAAGAATCGGCATACATTGACCAACAGTTACATAATACAAACTTAAACCTACAACTCATGAAGCTTATTTCATTCCGTCCATGTTAGCTAGGGGGAGTCTGAAATGGAGATTTCCATTCTGGGCTTTCCAGTTCACAACAACCCACTGTGTAAAATATCTCACCCTCTGCTTCTTTAGCCAATGACCTTAAATCTGTGCCTTCTGGTTACCTACACTTCTGCCAATGGGAACAGTTTCTCCTTACTTACCCTATCAAAACCCCTCCTAACTTTCAACACATAAGAACATAAGAACATAAGAATTAGGAACAGGAGTAGGCCATCTAGCCCCTTGAGCCTGCTCCGCCATTCAACAAGATCATGGCTGATCTGGTCGTGGACTCAGCTCCACTTACCCGCCCGTTCCCCGTAACCCTTAATTCCCTTATTGGTTAAAAATCTATCTATCTGTGATTTGAATACATTCAATGAGCTAGCCTCAACTGCTTCCTTGGGCAGAGAATTCCACAGATTCACAACCCTCTGGGAGAAGAAATTCCTTCTCAACTCGAGACAAGGGTTAACCAAGACGACTGGAGACCTGCTCTGCTGCACGGACCGAGTGCGCGCACATATCGCAGTGTGGGCTGGCCCGTACTGCCCCTGGGTACCGTACCCTCATTCGCCGCACCTCCACCCACAATGTTCCAGGGCCCAGCGCTCGAGCTCTATTTTATAGCCCCGACCTACGGTGATGTTCTCACACAGATCGGGGCCCACAGTGTGGTGAGTGTACTCACAGGATGTGAGCGGTTTGATACAACTGAGGGGCTTTCTGGGCCAGTTCAGAGGGCAGTTAGGAGTCAGCCACCTTGGTGTGGAACTGGATCAGGGCTAGGCCCAGACCGGGTAAGGATGGTTCCCTCCCCACAAGCTGATCAGTGATCAGATGGCTTTTTAACGACAATCCGATTGCTTCATGGTCAATGATACTCACACCAATTATTTTTATTTCCAGGTTTTCTCAAACTATTCCCGAGGTGTTGTGGTGGTGCTACCCTTACCAGAAACAGCTCACCTTCCAGGAACTGAACCAAGGCGTGGTTTGTGTTGCAGACGATCAGAATGGGGCTGCGTTCCATATCCCCTTCGCTCTTCTGCCAGAGGCTCTGATTGTGCAGCAGCAGTTCCACCAGCTCCAGCCCAAGGAAGGTCTTCCCTGTGTTACATAGCAACCACAACGCAGGTTACACACCGCAGGTTACACACACAGCGCAGGTTATACACACACACAGCGCAGGTTATATACACACAGCGCAGGTTATACACACACACACAGCGCAGGTTATACAAACACAGCGCAGGTTATATACACACAGCGCAGGTTATACACACACACACACACGCAGGTTATACAAACACAGCGCAGGTTATATACACACAGCGCAGGTTATACACACACACAGCGCAGGTTATACAAACACAGCGCAGGTTATATACACACAGCACAGGTTATATACACACACACAGCGCAGGTTATACACACACACAGTGCAGGTTATATACACACACACAGCACAGGTTACACACACACAGTGCAGCTTATACACACACAGCGCAGGTTATACACACACACACAGCGCAGGTTATACACACACACACAGCACACGTTATACACACACAGCACAGGTCATACACACACACACAGAGCGCAGGTTATATACACACACAGCGCAGGTTATACACACACACACAGCGCAGGTTATACACACACAGCACAGGTTATACACACACACACAGCGCAGGTTATACACACACACACAGCGCAGGTTACACACACACACAGCGCAGGTTATACAAACACACACAGCGCAGGTTATATACACACAGCGCAGGTTACACACACACACAGCGTAGGTTATACAAACACACACAGCGCAGGTTATATACACACAGCGCAGGTTATATACACACAGCGCAGGTTATATACACACAGCGCAGGTTATACAAACACACACAGCGCAGGTTATA
Source organism: Pristiophorus japonicus (assembly GCF_044704955.1). Lineage (NCBI taxonomy): Eukaryota > Metazoa > Chordata > Chondrichthyes > Pristiophoridae > Pristiophorus > Pristiophorus japonicus. The sequence goes on from NW_027253707.1 coordinate 572,130, forward strand.
TACACACAGCGCAGGTTATATACACACAGCGCAGGTTATACACACACACACAGCGCAGGTTACACACACACAGTTCAGGTTATACACACACAGCGCAGGTTACACACACACACAGCGAAGGTTATACAAACACAGCGCAGGTTATACACACACACACACACACACAAAGACACACACACAGCACACGTTATACACACTCACACAGCACATGTTATACACACACACACACAGCACAGGTTATACACACACACACACAGCGCAGGTTATACACACACACAGCGCGCAGGTTATACACACACAGCACAGGTTATACACACATAGCGCAGGTTATACACACACACACACACAATCACACACACACACACACACACAGCACACGTTATACACACACACACAGCGCAGGTTATACACACACACACACACACACAGTGCAGGTTATACACACACACACAGCGCAGGTTATACACACACGCACAGCGCAGGTTATACACACATACAGCGCAGGTTATACACACAGTCACAGCGCAGGTTATACACACACACAGCGCAGGTTATACACACACAGCGCAGGTTATACACACACACAGCGCAGGTTATACACACACACACAGCGCAGGTTATATACACACACAGTGCAGGTTACACACACACACACAGCGCAGGTTATACACACACACATAGCGCAGGTTATACACACACACAGTGCAGGTTACACACACACACAGTGCAGGTTACACACACACACACAGCGCAGGTTATATGCACACACAGCGCAGGTTATACACACACACACAGCACAGGTTATACACACACACACAGCGCAGGTTATACACACACACAGTGCAGGTTACACACACACACAGTGCAGGTTACACACACACAGCGCAGGTTATATACACACACACAGCACAGGTTAAACACACACACAGCGCAGGTTACACACACACACAGCGCAGGTTATACACACACACAGCGCAGGTTATACACACATACACACAGCGCAGGTTATACACACACACAGCGCAGGTTATACACACACAGCGCAGGTTATACACACACACACCATGCAGGTTATACACACACAGCGCAGGTTACACACACACACACAGCGCAGGTTATACACACACACATAGCGCAGGTTATACACACACACAGTGCAGGTTACACACACACACAGTGCAGGTTATATACACACACAGCGCAGGTTATACACACACACACAGCACAGGTTATACACACACACACAGCGCAGGTTATACACACACACACAGCGCAGGTTAAACACACACACAGTGCAGGTTACACACACACAGCGCAGGTTATACACACACACACAGCACAGGTTAAACACACACACAGCGCAGGTTACACACACACACACACACAGCGCAGGTTATACACACACAGCGCAGGTTATACACACATACACACAGCGCAGGTTATACACACACACAGCGCAGGTTACACACACACACACAGCGCAGGTTATACACACACACAGTGCAGGTTACACACACACACAGCGCAGGTTACACACACACACACAGCGCAGGTTATACACACACACAGCGCAGGTTATACACACACACACAGCGCAGGTTATACACACACACAGTGCAGATTATACACACACGCACAGCGTAGGTTATACACACACACACAGTGCAGGTTATACACACACACACAGCGCAGGTTATATACACACACAGCGCAGGTTATACACACACAGCGCAGGTTATACACACACAGCGCAGGTTATACACACACACACAGTGCAGGTTATACACACACACACAGCGCAGGTTATATACACACACAGCGCAGGTTATACACACACACAGCGCAGGTTATACACACACACACAGCGCAGGTTATACACACACACACAGCGCAGGTTATACACACACACAGCGCAGGTTATACACACACACACAGTGCAGGTTATACACACACACACAGCGCAGGTTATATACACACACACCGCAGGTTATACACACACAGCACAGGTTATACACACACACAAAGCACAGGTTATACACACACACACAGCGCAGGTTATACACACACACAGCACAGGTTATACACACACACACAGCACAGGTTACACACACACACCGCAGGTTACACACACACACACACACACCAGCTGGTCCAACAAATGATGTCTCAGAACCTCTCAGTCCAACCCTTGACTTTGTGTGTGGAACAAGCACTTTAGGTGTCAGTCGTGGCTCAGTGGGCAGCACTCTCGCCCATGAGTCAGAAGGTGGTGGGTTCACAGTCACACTCCAGGGACTTGGGCACATAATCTTCAGGCTGACACTTCAGTTCAGCACTGAGTGATGAGACTTTATACTGAGTCCCCGTCTGTCCTCTTGGCTGGATGTAAAAGATCCTATGCCCCTACTCAAACAGCAGTAGTGGAGTTCACCCAGGTGCCCTGACTAATATTCATCCTTCAACCAACATCACAAGCACATGATCCAGTTATTTATCTCCTAGCTGTGTGCGGGACCTTGCTGTGCACAAATTGGCTGCTGAATTGCACCAGTTGTCTGCAGATGATAGCAGACCAGGGCTCTCCATCCTAAAATCCACTGGCTTTGAAAGCCAAAGCGTGGCAATACTGCCCACTTTACCTGGTCCCTGTCTGCTGCTCTTTCCTACCTTGGTGCCTGCACTGTGAACCTTCACCTTGTCAATAAGAATATCCATGCCACTCACTTTGGCCGTCATTCACCGGCAATGTCCAGTGCCTTCTGTATCGGCCATGGCTCAGTGGGCAACACCCGCGCCTCTCTGTCAGAAGGTTGTGGGCTCAAATCCAACTCCAGAGATCTGAGCACAAAATTTGAGGCTGACACTCCCAGTGCAGTGCTGAGGGAGGCGTTAAACCGAGGTCCCGACTGCTCTCCGAGATGGACGTCAATGATCCAACGGTACTATCTTGAAGAAGAGCAGGGCCGTTCTCCCCGGAGTCCTGGGCCGATATACATCCCTCTATCAACTTCACTAAAACAGATTATCTACTCATTATCATGTTGCTGCTTGTGGGAGCTTGCTGTGCGCGGATTAGCTGCCGCGTTTCCCACATTACAACAGTGACTGCTCGTCAAAAAGTATTTCATTGGCTGTGAAGCACTTTGGGATGTTCAGCGGTCATGAAAGGCGCAATATAAATACAGGGAATTACAGACCGGTTAGCCTGACATCGGTAGTGGGGAAAATGCTGGGATCAATTATTAAAGATGTAATAGCAGCGCATTTGGAAAGCAGATGTCAATTGGCTAGAATAGACTGGCGAATGATACTTAAAGGGTTGACGGTGGATAGGCAAAGGCAGACATTTATAAATCACATGGATGAACTTCAACAATTGTACATCCCTGTCTGGAGTAAAAATAAAACAGGGAAGGTGGCTTAACCGTGGCTAACAAGGGAAATTAAGGATAGTGTTAAATCCAAAGAAGAGGCATATAAATTGGCCATAAAAAGCAGCAAACCTGAGGACTGGGAGAAATTTAGAATACAGCAGAGGAGGACAAAGGGTTTAATTAGGAGGGGGAAAATAGAGTATGAGAGTAAGCTTGCTGGGAACATAAAAACTGACTGCAAAAGCTTCTATAAATATATGAAGAGAAAAAGATTAGTGAAGACAAACGTAGGTCCCTTGCAGTCAGAATAAGGTGAATTTATAATGGGGAACAAAGAAATGGCAGACCAATTGAACAAATACTTTGGTTCTGTCTTCACAAAGGAAGATACGAATAACCTTCGGGAAGTACTAGGGGACCGAGGGTCTAGTGAGAAGGAGGAACTGAAGAATATCCTTATTAGTCAGGAAATTGTGTTAGGGAAATTGATGGGATTGAAGGCCAATAAATCCCCAGGGCCTGATAGTCTGCATCCTAGAGTACTTAAGGAAGTGGCCCTAGAAATAGTGGATGCATTGGTAATCATTTTCCAACAATCTATCGACTCTGGATCAGTTCCTATGGACTGGAGGGTAGCTAATGTAACACCACTTTTTAAAAAAGGAGGGAGAGAGAAAACGGGTAATTATAGACCGGTTAGCCTGACATCAGTAGTGGGGAAAATGTTGGAATCAGTTATTAAGGATGAAATAGCAGCGCATTTGGAAAGCAGTGACAGGATCGGTCCGAGTCAGCATGGATTTATGAAAGGGAAATCATGCTTGTCAAATCTTCTAGAATTATTTGAGGATGTAACGAGTCGAGTGGACAAGGGAGAACCAGTGGATGTGGTGCATTTGGACTTTCAAAAGGCTTTTGACAAGGTCCCATACAAGTGATTGGTGTGCAAAATCAAAGCACATGGTATTGGGGGTAATGTACTGGCGTGGATAGAGAACTGGTTGGCAGACAAGCAGAGAGTCAGGATAAACAGGTCCTTCTCAGAATGGCAGGCAGTGACTAGTGGGATGCCACAAGGCTCAGTGCTGGGAGCCCAGCTATTTACAATATACATCAATGATTTAGATGAAGGAATTGAGTGTAGTATCTCCAAGTTTGCAGATGACACTAAACTGGGTGGCGGTGTGAGCTGTGAGGAGGATGCTAAGAGGCTGCAGGGTGACTTGGATAGGTTAGGTGAGTGGGTAAATGCATGGCAGATGAAGTATAATGTGGATAAATGTGAGGTTATCCACTTTGGTGGCAAAAACATGAAGGCAGAATATTATCTGAATGGTGACAGATTAGGAAAAGGGGAGGTGCAAAGAGACCTGGATGTCATGGTACATCAGTCTTTGAAAGTTGGCATGCAGGTACAGCAGGCGGTGAAGAAGGCAAATGGCATGTTGGCCTTCATAGCTAGGGGATTTGAGTATAGGAGCAGGGAGGTCTTACTGCAGTTGTCCAGGGCCTTGGTGAGGCCTCACCTTAAATATTGTGTTCAGTTTTGGTCTCCTAATCTGAGGAAGCACGTTCTTGCTATTGAGGGAGTGCAGCGAAGGTTCACCAGACTGATTCCCGGGATGGCAGGACTGATATATGAGGAGAGACTGCATCAACTGGGCCTTTATTCACTGGGGTTTAGAAGGATGAGAGGGGATCTCATAAAAAAATATAAAATTCTGACGGGACTGGACAGGTTAGATGCGGGTAGAATGTTCCCGATGTTGGGGAAGTCCAGAACCAGGGGACATAGTCTAAGGAAAAGGGGTAAGCCATTTAGGACTGAGATGAGGAGAAATTTTTTCACTCAGAGAATTGTGAACCTATGGAATGCTCTACCACAGAAAGTTTTTGAGTCCAGTTCGTTGGATATATTCAAAAGGGAATTAGATATGGCCCTTACGGCTAAAGGGATCAAGGGGTATGGAGAGAAGGCAGCAGTGGGGTACTGAAGTTGCATGATCAGCCATGATCATATTGAATAGAAACATAGAAACATAGAAAATAGGTGCAGGAGTAGGCCATTCGGCTCTTTGAGCCTGCACTGCCATTCAATGAGTTCATGGCTGAACATGCAACTTCAGTACCCCATTCCTGCTTTCTCGCCATACCCCTTGAACCCCCTAGTAGTAAGGACTACATCTAACTCCTTTTTGAATATATTTAGTGAATAGGTCTCAACAACTTTCTGTGGTAGAGAATTCCACAGGCTCACCACTCTCTGGGTGAAGAAGTTTCTCCTCATCTCGGTCCTAAATGGCTTACCCCTTATCCTTAGACTGTGACCCCTGGTTCTGGACTTCCCCAACATTGGGAATATTCTTCCTGCATCTAACCTATCTAAACCCATCAGAATTTTAAACATTTCTCTGAGAGCCCCTCTCATTCTTCTGAACTCCAGTGAATACAAGCCCAGTTGATCCAGTCTTTCTTGATAGGTCAGTCCCGCCATCCCAGGAATCAGTCTGGTGAACCTTCGCTGCACTTTCTCAATAGCAAGAATGTCCTTCCTCAAGTTAGGAGACCAAAACTGTACACAATACTGAAGGTGTGGCCTCACCAAGGCCCTGTACAACTGTAGTAACACCTCCCTGCCCCTGTACTCAAATCCCCTCGCTATGAAGGCCAACATGCCATTTACTTTCTTAACCGCCTGCTGTACCTGCATGCCAACATTCAATGACTGATGTACCATGACACCCAGGTCTCGTTGCACCTCCCCTTTTCCTAATCTATCACCATTCAGATAATAGTCTGTCTCTCGGTTTTTACCACCAAAGTGGATAACCTCACATTTATCCACATTATACTTCATCTGCCATGCATTTGCCCACTCACCTAACCTATCCAAGTCAATCTGCAGCCTAATAACATCCTCCTCGCAGGTCACATTGCCACCCAACTTAGTGTCATCCGCAAATTTGGAGATACTACATTTAATCCCCTCGTCTAAATCATTAATGTACAATGTAAACAGCTGGGGCCCCAGCACAGAACCTTGCGGTACCCCACTAGTCATCGCCTGCCATTCTGAAAAGTCCCCATTTACTCCTACTCTTTGCTTCCTGTCTGCCAACCAATTCTCAATCCACGTCAGCACACTGCCCCCAATCCCATATGCTTTAACTTTGCACATTAATCTCTTGTGTGGGACCTTGTCGAAAGCCTTCTGAAAGTCCAAATACACCACATCAACTGGTTCTCCCTTGTCCACTCTACTGGAAACATCCTCAAAAAATTCCAGAAGATTTGTCAAGCATGATTTCCCGTTCACAAATCCATGCTGACTTGGACCTATCATATCACCTCTTTCCAAATGCGCTGCTATGACAGCCTTAATAATTGATTCCATCATTTTATCCACTACCGATGTCAGGCTGACCGGTCTATAATTCCCTGTTTTCTCTCTCCCTCCTTTTTTAAAAAGTGGGGTTACATTGGCTACCCTCCACTCCATAGGAACTGATCCAGAGTCAATGGAATGTTGGAAAATGACTGTCAATGAGTCCGCTATTTCCAAGGCCATCTCCTTGAAATGGCGGTACAGGCTCTCTGTTTCTAAGTCTTTCTTGTTTCTCGGTACGCTCCAATGCATAGCCACGTCCACACACCTGTGCCAGGAGGGTCCTGGATTAAGGCAAACTCTCGCGTCAGGGCCTTTTGAAGAGCCTTCAGCTGAGATCTGTCAAAATGCTTTAACCATCGCAGCGATCGAAAGTCTTGCCTAAATGGATTCACCTCATACTTGTTCTTCGCTGTGAGGCTCTGGTTTTGTCCCATGGGGTTGACACCTTGTCCCATGGAGCTGCTGCTTTGGCCCATGGAGTTGTCCTTCAGCTGAACGGGACTCGTGCTCTTCTCTGCTGAGCTGGTGCCTCTCCCTTTGAGGCTGACGGCATCCACTGCTCGGCCTGGTCTCCCCTGTGCTGGACCCGGTCCTGTACCCGGTCCCTCCTGTGCTGGGTGGGGCTGTTGCTCTGTGATGGTGACAAACTCCTGTGCTGGGCTGAGGCTATTCTCTGCTGCTGGCCAGTGCTCCTCTTCCATGTTACCGTCTCTCTCAGCTGCAAGCAGAATATAGTCCTCCAGTCCCTCAGCCAATGGGCGGAGCTGCTCTGGAGTTGGCTCCATTCTCTCCTCGGAGGGGCCGACCTCATCAGCTGCCGGGCTGAAGTCACCCTCCGGTGGGCCCAAGGGATCCTCTGTTAGGTGGTGCTGCTCCTCGAGCCTGTTGACACGCTCCTCTGCTGCGAGGACCTGCCCCAGTGATGGCTCCTCCGATTGGCCGAGTTCCTCCTCTGTCCCATTCTCCACCTACAGGCAGAGGCAAGAAAGGGTCCAGTCAAAACGCAAATAAACCCGACATACAAGCTGGGCTGGAACATCATTGCCTTCGCACCTGCCGTTAGCCCCCACCAGGGGGCGCCTTCCCGCCCAGGCGTGACACTGCCGGCGACCCCCGGCCAATCGGGCGGGAGCTTAGTGGACAGCGCTACGACGGTGCGCTCCGGAGATCGTGATGTCACGGTCCTGTTAGTGCCCCCGGCCCCGAGATCGGTGTTATTGCCCCTGACGCAGCACCGGGGCAATAACACCGACAGTTTCGGGGGGCGGGGGGTGGGGGGAACATGTGTCGGACGGCCGGCCGCTAACGGGGCGGAAAGTAAAGGCGAGCTAAGCCAAGTGCAGAAAACAAAATCCTCGCCTTTTGGCTCGCGCACCGGTGGCGGGGTCCGTGCCACGATCGCTCAGCCCAGCACGCTGCTTGAGTCACGGGCTGATCACACGGCAACCCCGCTCCCCCTCCCCAGTCCAGGTTCATTTGCAGTTGGCAGCGTGGGCCCTTCCCGTTCAGTGAGGGAGGAAGACCTCGGACCAGGTAGTGCTCCGTGGCCCAGTGTGCAGCGTTGCTGAGTAGTTCCGCCCCGTTACCGTCCCAGGAAACATGCTGCACTTCCTGTCCGCCCCGTTACTGTTCCAGGAAACATGCTGCACTTCCTGTCCGCCCCGTTACTGTTCCAGGAAACATGCTGCACTTCCTGTCCGCCCCGTTACCGCCCCAGGAAACGCTGCACTTCCTGTCCGCCCCGTTACCGTTCCAGGAAACACTCCACTTCCTGTCCGCCCCGTTACCGTCCCAGGAAACGCTGCACTTCCTGTCCGCCCCGTTACCGTCCCAGGAAACGCTGCACTTCCTGTCCGCCCCGTTACCGCCCCAGGAAACGCTGCACTTCCTGTCCGCCCCGTTACCGCCCCAGGAAACGCTGCACTTCCTGTCCGCCCCGTTACCGCCCCAGGAAATGCTCCACTTACTGTCCGCCCTGTTACCATCCCAGGAAACGCTCTACTTCCTGTCCGCCCCGTTATCGGCCCAGGAAACGCTCCACTTCCTATCCACCCTGTTACCATCCCAGGAAATGCTCCACTTCCTGTCCGCCCCATTACCGTCCCAGGAAACGCTCCGCTTCCTGTCCGCCCCATTACCGTCCCAGGAAACGCTCCACTTCCGGTCCGCTGCATTACCGCCCAGAAAATGCTCCACTTACTGTCCGGCCCGTTACTGCCCCAGGAAACGCTTCACTTCCTGTCCGCCCTGTTACCATCCCAGGAAATGCTCCACTTCCTCCCGGGGATGGTAACCCGAATGTATCAAGCGGGGCAGGACTTGCGTGCCTGGTACAACGGTTCACGCCTCCCAGATGTAATCCAAATGGGGCGATAATAAATTTCACCCCCAAGAACTATTAGAAATAAACAAAGCCGCAAATACCCATAGAGATACACATGCACATGCACACACATACATACTGTCATGTATTTAACTATCATTGTAACCCATGTATAAACTGACTAGAAACATAGAAACATAGAAAATAGGTGCAGGAGTAGGCCATTCGGCCCTTCTAGCCTGCACCGCCATTTAATGAGTTCATGGCTGAACATGCAACTTCAGTACCCCATTCCTGCTTTCTCGCCATACCCCTTGATCCCCCTAGTAGTAAGGACTACATCTAACTCCTTTTTGAATATATTTAGTGAATTGGCCTCAACAACTTTCTGTGGTAGAGAATTCCACAGGTTCACCACTCTCTGGGTGAAGAAGTTTCTCCTCATCTCGGTCCTAAATGGCTTACCCCTTATCCTTAGACTGTGACCCCTGGTTCTGGACTTTCCCAACATTGGGAACATTCTTCCTGCATCTAACCTGTCTAAACCCATCAGAATTTTAAATGTTTCTATGAGATCCCCTCTCATTCTTCTGAACTCCAGTGAATACAAGCCCAGTTGATCCAGTCTTTCTTGATATGTCAGTCCTGTCATCCCGGGAATCAGTGTGGTGAACCTTCGCTGCACTCCCTCAATAGCAAGAATGTCCTTACTCAAGTTAGGAGACCAAAACTGTACACAATACTCCAGGTGTGGCCTCACCAAGGCTCTGTACAATTGTAGTAATACCTCCCTGCCCCTGTACTCAAATTTTCTCGCTATGAAGGCCAACATGCCATTTGCCTTCTTCACCACCTGCTGTACCTGCATGCCAACCTTCAATGACTGATGCACCATGACACCCAGGTCTCGTTGCACCTCCCCTTTTCCTAATCTGTCACCATTCAGATAATAGTTTGTCTTTCTGTTTTTACCACCAAAGTGGATAACCTCACATTTATCCACATTATACTTCATCTGCCATGCATTTGCCCACTCACCTAACCTATCCAAGTCACTCTGCAGCCTCATAGCATCCTCCTCGCAGCTCACACTGCCACCCAACTTAGTGTCGTCCGCAAATTTTGAGATACTACAGTTAATCCCCTCGTCTAAATCATTAATGTACAATGTAAACAGCTGGGGCCCCAGCACAGAACCTTGCGGTACCCCACTAATCACTGCCTGCCATTCTGAAAAGTCCCCATTTACTCCTACTCTTTGCTTCCTGTCTGACAACCAGTTCTCAATCCACGTCAGCACACTACCCCCAATCCCATGTGCTTTAACTTTGCACATTAATCTCTTGTGTGGGACCTTGTTGAAAGCCTTCTGAAAGTCCAAATACACCACATCAACTGGTTCTCCCTTGTCCACTCTACTGGAAACATCCTCAAAAAATTCCAGAAGATTTGTCAAGCATGATTTCCCGTTCACAAATCCATGCTGACTTGGACCTATCATGTCACCTCTTTCCAAATGCGCTGCTATGACATCATTAATAATTGATTCCATCATTTTACCCACTACCGATGTCAGGCTGACCGGTCTATAATTCCCTGTTTTCTCTCTCCCTCCTTTTTTAAAAAGTGGAGTTACATTGGCTACCCTCCACTCTATAGGAACTGCTCCAGTGTCTAGTTGTACACTGTGAGAACATTGACCACTAGGTGGTGAACTTGTGGGAGACACTCCTAACCTGGACTTTCAGGTATAAAAGAGGAAGCTCTACCCACCTTCATCACTTCAGTGCTGGAATAAAAGTTGCTGGTCATAGAGTGACCTTCTCTCGAGCATGGGCCTCCTGTGCATTTGTGCAGTATAGTAAGGACGTATCATTGGCGACGAGAAACTGGGATTTAAACCATGCGAGCATGGCCACTAGCAGCACAGTGAGAGGTACTGTGTTGGTGATGATTGGGACGACTTTATTGAGAGACTACAGCAAAGTTTCATCACTAAGGAATGGTTGGGACAGGATTCGGCCGACAAACGCAGGGCTCATCTCCTGATGGTTTGTGGATCCAGGACGTACTCCCTGATGAAGGACCTTCTAGCGCCAGAGAAGCCGGCGGACAAGACTTTTGAAGAGCTCAGTAAGTTGATCGGGGAACACTTTAAACCGGTGAGCAGCATGCACATGGTGAGACACCGGTTTTACATGCACCGGCGGCAAGAAGGGCAAAGTGTTCCAGACTTCGTGGCAGATCTCTGGCGACTGGCGAGCCGATGTAAGTTCCCAGATGCATGCAGAGCGGAGATGCTGCGAGACTTTTTTATTGAGGGCATCGGGCACGCTGGGGTTTTCAGGAAACTGACTGAGACGAAAAACTTGACCTTGGAAACGGCAGCTTTGATGGCCCAGACATTTATCTCAGGGGAGGAAGAAACCAGAATGATGTTTGACAAAAATCTTGGTTTAAATGCAGCAAATGGACAGGGAGTCAACATTGTTAACGCGGCACACAGTTCTCTAGGCAGACAAGGGCAATCCGACATGCCCGAGCATATAGTCGAACCCAAAGGGGGAATTCAACAGAGACAATGGCTAGCTGAACGGTGATTCATGCCATCGCAAGGGACAATGCGGCCAGTAATGGGGCCATCAACACCTGTCAATGGTGCGCTTAAGGACAGTTGCAGAAACAGTCAGAGACGATCAACTGGTAATGGACCTTTTGTTTCCAACAACAGCTCATGTTGGAGGTCTGGAGGCAAACACCCAGCCAGAGCTTGCAGGTATCAGCAATATACCTCCAGAAATTGCAATGTCAGAGGTCACTTGGCGCGTATGTGCAAGAAGTCTGCAGCCAGGTCGATGTACGAGGAGGACGGGCCCGAAGTAAGCCCTACGAGGCCAAATGGACACTGGAGGAACTCGCTGGAAGCTGAAGTTCAGTGAGTTCATGTGGAGCACATATACAGTTCATACACCAGGACGCTACCGATAATGATGAAAGTGCTCCTCAATGGCATCCCAGTATCAATGGAGCTAGACACAGGGGCCAGCCAGTCCCGGATCAGTATTAAACAGTTTGACAAGTTGTGGACGTCCAAGGCCAGGAGGCCAAAATTATTGCCGATTGACGTACAGCTACGGACATATACAAAGGAGATCATTCCGGTGCTAGGCAGCGCCACGGTAGTCGTGACCCACAAAGATTCGGAGAACAGGTTGCCACTCTGGATTGTCACAGGGGACGGTCCCGCACTACAGGGGAGGAGTTGGCTTGCTGTCATGAACTGGAAATGGGGCAATGTCAATGCAATTTCCTCTGTGGAGCGAGTATCATGCTCACAGGCCCTGGACAAATTTGACTCACTATTTCAGCCCGGCATTGGCACTTTCATGGGGACCAAGGTAGTGATTCACAGAAACCCGGACGCCAGGCCAGTACCCCACAAGGCCAGAGCAGTGCCGTATGTGATGCGGGAAAAGATAGAAGACGAACTGGACCGCCTGCTGAGGGAAGGCATCATCTCGCCAGTCGAATTCAGTGACTGGGCGAGCCCAATTGTGCCAGTGCTCAAGGCGGATGGGTCGGTCAGGATATGTGGCGATTACAAGGCCACCATCAATCGGGTGTCACTCCAAGACCAGTACCCGCTACCGAGAGCGACGCTATCCGGTGGCAAACTTTTTTCAAAATTGGACCTAACCTCAGCTTACATGACCCAGGAGCTGGCGAGTGAGTCGAAGAAGCTGACCACCATCACGACACACAAGGGGTTGTTTGAGTACAACAGATGTCCGTTTGGGATTCGCTCAGCCGCCGCGATCTTTCAATGCAATATGGAAAGCCTCCTCAAGTCGATTCCAAGGACAGTGGTTTTTCAAGACGACATCCTCATCACGGGTTGTGATACTGAAGAACACCTCCGCAACCTGGAGGAGGTGCTACGCAGACTGGACTGGGTAGGTCTGCGACTGAAAAAGACGAAATACGTCTTCCTAGCTCCAGAGGTAGAATTCCTGGGGATGAGGGTAGCAGCAGACGGGATCAGACCTACTGCGTCCTGTAAGGGGTTTTCACAGGGTTGTTGTGCCTTGGGTGTCTCTCTCTGGGTTTCTGCCCTCACAGCTTATGCCTGGCCTGTGAGGTACCCTGAGTGCTGCAAGAGCACCCCTGGAGAGACTGTGTCCACAGCTTATGAAGGGGGTTTTGAGACTCGTGCGTCCCCACAGCTTATGCCTAGCCTGTGAGGCCCCTGTGAGTGTCAAACACTCCTAACCCCTTCTTCCCTAGCCTGTGACACACAGTTGAGCGTTTTCGAGGCGCTCCTAGCTTCCCTTACACGGTTCTGACATAAGACTCACGATCAGGAGATGTAATACAATAGAACTGAGACAAGGTGATTCCAAGAGGAACTTTAGGCTTCCAATTTATTTGACAAGGTGTAACTCAACAAACAGCAATACACCAACAAAACAATCCCCCTAAATCCCACTAAAACGGACACAACGAAAATCTTTACACCAGTTTAGCAGTACAATGCCCAACCTCCCACCTTTCCTGGCCGAACTCAGTTGGGAGTTCTGGGGACCAGAGGTTATACTCACTACTGTGCCTTTCGCAGTCTGGTGGTTTGTTTCTTCTATCTTCGGTGTCTTCGGACACTAGTTTTCCTTCAGTGTCGAGAGGCTTGTGGTTGTGGTTGTTGGATGACGAGGGCAGGGAAAATCATCACTCCCTTTTTCACTACGTCAGAAACCCCTTTTTTATAGCCAGATTATCCAGTCCGCCTCTCCTGCTGAAGTCGATTCTTCTCATTGGTGGACTTTTTGATTTTGAAAAATGCAGCAGTTTTAGCTTGGGGTTTTTTTTTCCACTGATCTTAACCTACTCAAGGTTTGAGTGGGTGTTGATTGCATTGGCCTCCTGTAGCCATTGTGCTAGTCTGGCCTGAGCCAGATATTTCTATGCCTGATGAAAAAGGTGTTGGAATATGTATGTGGCATTGTTTAAATGCTAATGTTTTCAAGGGGCGAGTTTCGAGGGTATACAGTTCCCAGACAATTTGATTAGTTCCAATGTCCAAACTGGCCCTTTTGATATTGACTCCACCCCTTTTCTTGCAGACCCAACATACACCTTTTAAAATCCCAAATTCGATTAAAGTCCATAGTTTCTTCCATGTGCACTTTAGTATTTCAAACTTTCTGGTAGATAGTTCCAAATTAAATTCCCTTTCCTATGAGTCCAAACACTGGGGGGGGGGGTCTCCATTCATTTGTGTCCCAAAGTTTTCCTTCCATCGGTTTCAATTCACAGCACAGACTGATCCCACAGCCCTTTTCCTTCTGGGTAAAATGAGGGGGTTTTCATCCTCCCCTACAGTCCAAAACAGAAGCGATCCAGAGAGCACCCAGACCTCATAACACGACGAAACTGCGTTCGTTCCTGGGGCTCCTGAACTATTTTGGTAACTTTCTTCCCAAATTGAGCACGCTGTTAGAGCCGCTACACGTGCTCCTACGCAAAGGTCATGAATGGGTCTGGGGGGATAGCCAGGAAAGGGCAGGAAATTTGTTATGTTCCAACAATCTGTTAACGCTATATGACCCATGTAAAAAACTTGTTTTAACATGCGATGCGTCGTCCTATGGGGTCAGGTGTGTGTTGCACAATGTTAATGCCAAGGGTCAGTTACAGCCGGTAGCTTATGCCTCCAGAAGTCTGTCCCAGGCAGAACGGGGCTGCGGGATGGTAGAAAAGGAAGCGCTTGTGTGTGTATATGCTGTAAAAAAAATGCACCAGTACCTGTTTGGCAGAAAATTTGAGCTGGAGACAGATCACAAACCCCTAACGTCCCTTTTGGCCGACAACAAGGCCATAAATGCAAATGCATCGGCCCGCATACAGAGATGGGCGCTCACGTTAGCCACCTATGACTACACAATTCGGCACAGACCGGGCACCGAAAACTGCGCCGATGCACTCAGCAGGCTCCCACTAGCCACCACCGAGGGGGCAACCGAGCATGCTGCTGAGATGGTCATGGCTGTGGAAGCTTTCGAAAATGAAGGCTCACCCGTGACAGCCCGTCAGATCAAAGTCTGGACAAATAGAGACCCGCTATTGTCTCTAGTCAAGAAATGTGTCCTGAATGGGGACTGGGCAGCCACATACGGGGCATGCCCTGAGGAATTCAAACCATTTCACAAGGATGAACTCTCGATTCAGGCCGATTGCCTGCTATGGGGAAACCGAGTAGTCATGCCCCAGATGTGCAGAGAGATATTCATCCGAGAACTCCACAATGAGCACCCGGGCATTGTCATGATGAAGGCAATTGCAGGTCACATGTTTGGTGGCCAGGGATAGATGCAGACCTGGAACTTTATGTTCGCAGGTGCAATACGTGCGCCCAGCTGGGCAATGCGCCCAGGGAAGCCCCCCTTAGCCCCTGGTCCTGGCCCACAAAGCCTTGGTCACGCATCCATGTGGACGATGCAGGTCCTTTCATGGGAAAAAAGTTTTTGGTTGTAGTAGACGCCTACTCCAAATGGATCGAGTGTGACATTCTCAATTCAAGTACATCCTCGGCCACGGTAGAAAGTCTACGGGCAATGTTCGCCACCCATGGTCTACCTGACGTCTTGGTCAGTGACAAAACTCGTGCTTTACGAGCATTGAATTCCAGGACTTCATGGCAGGAAATGGTATCAACCATGTCAGAACGGCATCATTCAAGCCGGCCTCAAACGGCCAGGCGGAACGAGCAGTGCAGATAATCAAACAGGGGATGCTCAGAATCCAAGGGGGTTCCCTACAAAGCCGCTTATCACGCCTCCTGTTGGCCAATAGATCCCAACCACACTCGCTCACAGGGGTTCCACCCGCAGAGCTACTAATGAAAAGGACGCTCAAAACCCGATTATCCCTTATACACCCCACCATGAAAGAAATTGTTGAGAGCAGGCGTCAGTCACAATGTGACTACCATGACAGGAATGCGAGGGCACGATGTATTGATGTCAATGACCCTGTCTTTGTTCTGAACTACGCTGCAGGGCCCAAATGGCTCGCAGGCACTGTGATTGCCAAAGAGGGGAATAGGATTCTGGTAGTTAAACTTACCAGTGGACAAATCTGCCGCAAACACATGGATCAAACAAAAAGGAGGTTCAGCAACCCCATAGAAGAAGCAGAGGAAGAACACGATATAGAGTTCACTCCTCCACAGGTGACCGAACACAGGAATCAAAGGGAGGAGAGCCCAGTCACTGTGGGCAGTCCGGACAGGCCTGAGGCACTGCAAACAGCAGACACTCAGGCCATCGCCCAACAACCGGAGCCCCAACTCAGGCGCTCTACAAGAGAGCGTAAACCACCAGAGAGACTTAACCTGTGATCCCAATAAGACTTTGGGGGGAAGTGATGTCATGTATTTAACTATCATTGTAACCCATTATAAACTGACTAGTTGTACACTGTGAGAACAATGAACACTAGGTGGTGAACTTGTGGGAGACACTCCTAACCTGGACTTTCAGGTATAAAAGGGAAAGCTCCACCCACCTTCATCACTTCAGTGCTGGAATAAAAGTTGCTGGTAACAGAGTGACCTTCTCTCAAGCATGGGCCTCATGTGCATTTGTACTGTATGGTAAGGACATATCACATACAATCACACACACAGACACAAACACATATCACAACAGTGACTACACTTCCAAACTATTTCACTGTAAAGTGCTTTGGAACGTCCTGAGGATGTGAATGGCGCTATGGAAATGCAGGTCCTTTCTTTCTTCGCTGGTTTTGCGCCCTGCCCAATATGTATGTGACATTTTGTTGTCCACTTGTCGGTTGATAGTTTAACTAGCAGTGTAAAGAATATTACACATTGACAGCCAGGGAAGGAAAGGGGGCTGGGTTCCAGACCGAATCGCTATCCAGGAACCACGGATGGAAAGTGGGAATGCGATCGAGGGGTGTCTATGGGGAGATTTAAGGGGTGCTCAAAGTCAGGAGAGGTTTTGATCGAGTAAATAAGGAGAACTGTTTGCGGCAGAGGGGTTGGTAACCAGAGGGTACAGATTTTTGGTAATTGGCAAACAAACCAGAAGCGACATGAGGAGAAAAAAAGGGAGGAAGAGTGGGGAAAAGACTAATTGGATAGCTCTTTTAAAGAGCCGACATAGACACGATGGGCCGAATGGCCTCTTTCTGCCCTAATATCTCTTTACGTGGCTCAGTGTCACATATTGTCTGATGATTGCACCTGTGAAGCACCCAGGGACAGTTTTACTCTGTTAACATATGAACATAAGAATTAGGAACAGGAGTAGGCCATCTAGCCCCTCGAGCCTGCTCCGCCATTCAACAAGATCATGGCTGATCTGGCCGTGGACTCAGCTCCACTTACCCGCCCACTCCCCATAACCCTTAATTCCCTTATTGGTTAAAAATCTATCTATCTGTGATTTGAATACATTCAATGAGCTAGCCTCAACTGCTTCCTTGGGCAGAGAATTCCACAGATTCACAACCCTCTGGGAGAAGAAATTCCTTCTCAACTTGGTTTTAAATTGGCTCCCTCGGATTTTGAGGCTGTGCCCCCTAGTTCTAGTCTCCCCGACCAGTGGAAACAACCTCTCTGCCTCTATCTTGTCTATCCCTTTCATGATTTTAAATGTTTCTATAAGATCACCCCTCATCCTTCTGAACTCCAACGAGTGGGAAAAGTGTTGTCTACCTGTGTTACCTCTAGACTTGACAACTCCAACTCACTCCTGGCTGGCCTCCCACGTTCTACCCTACGTAAACTTGAGCTCATCCAAAACTCGGCTGCCCGTGTCCTAACTCGCACCAAGTCCCCCTCACCCATCACCCCCTGTGCTCACTGCCCTACATTGGCTCCCGGTTAAGCAACGTCTTGATTTCAAAATTATCATCCTTAGTTTCAAATGCCTCCATGGCCTCGCCCCTCCCCTATCTCTGTAATCTCCTCCAACCCTACCGCCCCGAGATTCTGCCCTCCTGAGCATCCCTGATTATAATCGCTCAACCATTGGTGGTCATGCCTGCTGGTGCCTGGGCCCCAAGCTCTGGAACTCCCTCCCTAAACCTCTCCGCCTCTCTACCTCTCATTCCTCCTTCAAGATGCTCCTTAAAACATATCTCTTTGGCTCGGTGTCAAATTTTTATCTTATAACACTCCTGTGAAGCACTTTTATTGCAAGGGGGATAGAGTATAAAAGCAGAGAAGTCCTGCTACAACTGTACAGGGTATTGGTGAGGCCACACCTGGAGTACTGCATACAGTTTTGGTGTCCGTATTTAATGAAGGATATACTGGCATTGGAGGCTGTTCAGGGAAGGTTCACTAGGTTGATTGCGGAGATGAGGGGGTTGACTTATGAGGACAGGTTGAGTAGGTTGGAGTACAAACTCATTGGAGTTCAGAAGAATTAGATGTGATCTTATCGAAACTTATAAGATAATGAGGGGGCTCGACAAGGTGGATGCAGAGAGGATATTTCCACTGATGGGGGAAACTAAAACTAGGGGGCATGGTCTCAGAATAAGGGGGCTGCCCATTTAAAACTGAGATGAGGAGGAATTTATTTTCTCAGAGGATTGTAAATCTGTGGAATTCTCTGCCCCAGAGAGCTGTGGAGGCTGGGACATTGAATAAGGGAGTAAAGGGTCATGGGGAATGGGCAGGGAAGTGGAACTGAGTCCATGGTCAGATCAGCCATGATCATATTAAATGGCGGAGCAGGCTCGAGGGGCCGTATGGCCTGCTCCTGCTCCTATTTCTTATGTTCAAGGCACTATATAAATACAGGTTGCTGCAGTAATTTGGCGCAGGATGAGGCCTACCTCAGCCACAGTTCCATCAGCTGCCCCTGCATCGCCGGCCCTGAGCAAAGGTCGCAGGTCGAGGCTGGCGACGTCCCGTTGCTGGAGGTGGGCGGGCGGGTGCACCGTGACCTTGCACTTGACGATGTACCTCTGGAAGGGCAGGCGCCGGTCGTCCATGTCCTGCAGGCCCCGCAGCACGTGGCGGTAGGCCTCGAAGAAGGCCGGCGACTCCACCATGACGAAGTTGTGCCGGTAGACGTGGTTCGAACCTGAGCAGGGGGTGTTCCACCACGCCACCGTGGCGAAGAATATCTCCTCGCAGTCCTCGGCCAGCAGGCACACCAGGGAGCCCTTCATCAGCCGCTCGGAGCCCGGCCCGGCGCCCCGGCGGAAGGCACGCGGGTCGAACCGAGCCTTGTACGTGACTCCCTCCCACTGGCAGACCGGGTGCAGGACCCGCACGTCCCGGTAGACCCTCGGCTCGCCCGCCGGCCGGCAAGCCTCAGAGAAGTGGCTCCTCGGGGCCAGGCAGGCCACGACTCCCTCCCGCAGTGGCTTCACACAAGTCTTCCCGCAGCAGGCGGAAGTGGGTGTCCAGGTAGGCGCCGTTGCTCTCGTTACGGGCCCTTGATCCGGTTGGGCCGCACGGCGGGGCCGGCCCTGTCCCAGGAGCTGGGGAAGACGGAGAGCTGGCGGAAATCCTGGGCCGGCGGATCGGCGGGAGGACCTGGGCCGGGCGGCACCCCGCTCCCCGGGGAAGGCCGCATCCACGGCGCCCTCCAGGTCCAGCAGCTGCTTCTTGGTGGGCCAGGACAGCCGAGGGCCCAGGCTCTGGAGCCGCTGGAGCTTGGCGTGCAACAGGTCCACGGGGACGGAGATCAGGGCCTGCACGCGGTCGGGAAAGGCCAGGGTCAGGTGCCGGAGCAGCGCGATGAGGTTGTCCGCCACGCCTCTGTCGAGCGGGCTGTCGCATTGGTCGAGGACGGCGATGGAACAGACCAGGTTCTTCACCAAGAAGGACGAATGGATCACCAGCCAAAGAATGGAGAGGACCTCCTCTTTGCTAGAGGCCTTTTCTACCCCCGCTTTCAGACCCTTGACCAGGCAATGGACTTCCGGGCTCTGCAAGTCCACTGCGTTGAGTCTTTCCACCAGCTGGTCTTGGTGTTCCATAAGGAACGGTAAAACCGTCGCCGGCCGATTGCTCGCGCGGTTTTCCAGCGAGTCGAGAAAGGACGGCGGGGCTGGTGAGAACTTGGGACCTTGCCTGGGGAGTCTTCCGCCTCTGACTTCCACCTCGTTCACTCTGTGACTTTCCCGGGGAACTTTATTTAAGCGGTACCCATAGTCACTGTGAAAGGTATCTGGCCTGCTCCGTTTCCTGCTGTCCATGTTCGGGATCTGGGAGGGATCCAACAAATTAAACTTCAGGTCAGTCAGATATTTTTTGCGCGTCGTTTATTTCAAGTGCTCACTCTTTTCCAGTTCCACCCCTTTGGGAAATTCGGGTGGTTAGCGCCTCCCATTGGCGTTAACGGGGCGCAAACAGCTTTCCGCCCGGGCGTGGCCCCGCTAACGGCTCTCGTTAAATTCCATGGGGGTTTAGCGGCGGCGGTAACCCGTAGCGCCCTGCTCCGCCGGCGATGCTGACATCATCACCGTGTGCCGTGCCCTGTTCTTGCCCCGGACCCTAAATTGGGTCTCGCCCCCTGAACCCCGGCCGGGCGATGACAACGACAGCTTCGTGGGGGGGGGGGGGGGGGGGACATACACGGACCGGGAGACCGGCCCACTCGCGGGGCGACAGTTAAAGGGGAGGTGCGGCCCGTCCCAAAAAAATAACGCCCGATTATTTTGCCGAGCGCCCACGTTGAACCGGCAGGGTCCGTGCCACGATCGGTCGGCCTGGCACTCTGCTCGACTGCCGGGCTGTTGGCATGGTACCCCCGCTCCCCGGTGCTGCATTTTTCCAGCGCAGAGTTTGCAGCTTGGGCCTGTCCCTTTAATTAAGGCAGGACTCCCCCTACTTGGCAATGCTACGAGGTCTGGCGCGCAGCGCTGCGCTCACTCCCAGCATGTCCCCCCGCTAGTGCCCCCAGAAATGAAGTGGAGTGTTTCATTTTGTGCTCCACTCCCTTTCGGGTGGGGGGCAGGGTTGGGGGGGGGGGGGCAACTGAGTATTTTCCCATTTGTTTTGGAAGGAGCCTTTGGCTGTCTCTGGGTCAGAAGGTGAAGGGGTTTCGGACCCCACTCCTGACAGTTCTGGCAATTGGAGACCCGAGCCCCAGCTCCCAATTCTGGGATATTCGCAGACAGTGGCTTTGGGTGATCCCACCTCCTTCATCCTAGAACCAGACTGGAGAGGGTGCAGAGGAGATTTACCAGGATGTTGCCTGGACTGGCGTATTTTAGCGATGAGGAAAGATTGGATAGGCTGGGGTTGTTTTCTTTGGAACAGAGGAGGCTGAAGGGAGACCTGATTGAGGTGTGTAAAATTATGAGGGGCCTGGATAGAGTGGATGGGAAGGACCTGTTTCCCTTAGCAGAGAGGTCAATAACCAGGGCATAGATTTAAAGTAATTGGGGGAAGGTTTAGAGGGGATTTGAGAGGAAATGTCTTCACCCAGAGGGTGGTGGGGGTCTGGAACTCACTGCCTGAAAGGGTGGTAGAGGCAGAAACCCTCACCACATTTAAAAAGTACTTGGATGTGCACCTGAAGTGCCGTAACCTACAGGGCTATGGACCCAGAGCTGGAAAGTGGGATTAGGCTGGATAGCTCTTGGTCGGCCGGTGCGGACACGATGGGCCGAAATGGTCTCCTTCCGTGCCGTAAATTTCTCTGGTTCTCTTTATCCAAATCCCTTGATCATTCCCACCTCTGAGTCAGAAGGTGCAGAGTTTTGAACCGTTCATCGTTCCACGACTTCGCATTATTCTAGCTGGATGAAGATATGAAGACAACACAAGGCCGCTTGACGGAGAGTCCAGAATCATCCAGTCGGGGGACAAAGAGTCTGTCCGCTTTCCCATTGGTGTAGGAAGGTGAGGATGGACATGTTGGGCGACCAATGGTGAGGGTGTGGGGGCAGGGCAGTGGGAGGTGGGAGGTCAGCCATGATCTTATTGAATGGCGGAGCAGGCTCGAGGGGCCAATTGGCCTACTCCTGCTCCTATTTCTTATGTGCTTATGGTCTGATGTCAGGTGAGAAAGCCTCTTGGAATTATAGAAACATGGAATCATACAGCACAGAAGGAGGCCATTCGGCCCATCGTGTCTGTGCTGGCTCGTTGAAAGAGCGCTCCAATCAGTCCCACTCCCGTGCTCTTTCCTCATAGCCCTGCAATTCAAGCAATTCCCTTTTGAAAGTTACTACCGAATCTGCTTCCACCGCCCTCTCAGGCAGTGAACTCCAGATCATTATAACTCGTAAATATTTTCCCTCATGTTGTCTCTGCTTCTTTGGACAATTATATATTTTTTTATTCGTTCAGGGAATGTGGGAGTTGTCGGCAGGGCCGGCATTTATTGCCCTCCCCTAATTTCCCCGTGAGAAGGTGGTGGTGAGCCGCCTTCTTGAACCGCTGCAGTCCGGTGTGGTGAAGGTGCTCCCACAGTGCTGACTTTGTCGTGGCGGTTTGGTGTCTCGCTGGGCCGTTTCAGAGGGCAGTTAAGAGTCAAACACGTTGCTGTGGGTCTGGAGTCACCTATAGGCCCAGACCGGGTAAGGGCGGCAGATTTCCTTCCCGAAAAGGACAGTAGTGAACCAGATGGGTTTTTACGACGACTCGGTAGTTGCATGGTCACTGATACTAATAGTAATCCATGTTGGGATTTGAACTCAAGTCTCTGGGTGGTTAGTCTAGGCCTCTGGATTACTAACCCAGTACTATAACTGTGCCACTGTTAATTCTGTTACCCTTTGGCTGCTCACCCACCAGCCACTGGAAACAATTCCTCTTTATTTACTCCATCAAAAAGCCCTCATGATTTTGATCAGCTCTCTTCGATCTTCTGCTGATACCTTCTCACATCCCGGTTGCTTTACTAACTTTCTCTTTTCACACCAAAAGCTTCCATTCCCAACCACGCAGACACGGTACTCTCTTCCTTCACCGCCCTCCCGGCGGGAGTTTAAACTCTTCCCCCCCCCAAAAAATTTATTCATTCATAGGATGTGGGCGTTGCTGGCAAGGCCAGTGTTTACTGCCCGTCCCTAATTGCCCTCGAGTGGGTGGTACTGAGCTGCCACCTTGAACCGCTGTTCTTTCTGGCGGTTTGGTATGACTGGGTATCTCGGCTGGGCCATTTCAGAGGGCAGTGAAGAGTCAACCTCATTGCTGTGGGTCTGGAGTCACATATAGGCCCAGACCGGGTAAGGGCAGCAGATTTCCTTTCCTAAAGGACATTAGTGAACCAGATGAGTGTTTACGACAATCCGGTAGTTTGATGGCCACCATTACTGATACAGGTTGAACCTCCCTTATCAGGAACCCTTGGGACCCGGCCTGTTCTGGATAAGGAATTTTGCCGGACGAGGGGTGGTCACGTTAAATTGGATGGTACAGGAACTGAGCAAGGGGATAGCGGGGCTGGCTGGCTTGGGGCTGGGAGTGCGACCGAGAGATCATGGGGGAGGGAATTGCGGGGTCAGGCCAGCGAGGAAGGACTTCAATTTGTTCATGTCGGAGTTCTGCGCGTGCGCCACCCGGTGGCCGGGAATGGTTCTGGACGAGGGGTGGTTCCGGATAAGGGAGTTCTGGACGAGGGAGGTTCAACCTGTACTAGCTTTTTTTTTAATTCAACGTTTATTTAATTAACTGAATTTAAATTCCCCAGCTGCCGTGGTGGGATTTGAATTAATGTCCCCGGATCATTAGCACCAGTAACATAACCACTATGCTATCGTTCCCAGCCTCAACCTGCCAGGAAGTGTAATGGCAGCGGCTGTCGAAAGTGGGGCCCACACCACCAGTGTTGATCATTCCCCCGCCCCCCCACCCCCCCACCACCAAAACCTGCATCTAACCAGAGTCAGCAATACCTTCTCACCAGGTTCTGTTGGTCATCACGAGAAGCGATTCCTGAAGAGGCTTCACACGTCCGTTGTCACTCTGCCCATTCCAATCTTGGTTAAAAATAGAAGAAACAGAAGCTGAGAAGCATTAAAAAAGAAATTAAATTCAAATGTAGCAACATGAATTTGTTTTTTTTTTAAACTCCGGGCAACTCCCAGTCCGCTCCCTCCCCAGGGTGTAGTTACTCTTGTTTCCCTTGCTGCTCTGCCAAGACCAGGTACCTGATCCAGTTTTTTAAATTCATTCATGGGATGTGAGCATCACTGCCAAGGCCGGCATTTATTGCCCGTCCCTAATTGCCCCTGAGAAGGTGGTGGTGAGCCGCCTTCTTGAACCGCTGCAGTCCGTGTGGTGAAGGTGCTCCCACAGTGCTGTTAGGGAGGGAAGTTCCAGGGTTGTGACCCAGCGACGATGAAGGAACGGCCGATATATTTCCAAGTCAGGATGGTGTGTGACTTGGAGGGACATTTGCACGTGGTGGTGTTCCCCTGCGCCTGCTGCCCTTGTCCTTTTAGGTGGCAGAGGTCGCGGGTTTGGGAGGTGCTGCCGAAGAAGCCTTGGCGAGTTGCTGCAGTGCATCTTATCGAGTTATTGTCAGAGTCTGGTACAGAATTCTATGATTCTCAGTCCTTCTCTCCTCCTTCTCCCACTACAGCAGTAACCAAAGTCCGCCGCCGTGCCCACCACCCCCTGACCCCACGCCGTTAAAGGGGGGCTCCGCAGTGGGGCGAGGGGGCCTTCACTACCCCACCGGGGATGCGGGAGTGCCGTGGCCGCACCATCGCGGTGAGGACCCCGCGGAATTGGCAGAGAAAGGCCCGGCCGGTAAGTCAGCAAAGAAAATGGCGGCTGACACCTCCCCTTTACATTTGGCCCCCCCCCCCCACTCCTGCGGGCGGAGTGCGGCCTGGTTCGCGACCTGCGAGGCTAGCGCTGACATCTAATTTCCGCTCTGGGGCGGGAAATCGTTTGTGCCCGTTCGTCCTTCCCCCTCCCCCGCCGGGAGGCGCAAACGTGCCGAATTTCCCCGCCCACCCCCTCGGGATTTTTTTTATACGAGTGATTTTCAACCTTCCTGATGTGCTTGCGGAATCCCAGCTGGAGTTTTGAGGTTAAGCGAATTGCAGTGGTTGCCATAGTGATGCAAGTTGACCATTGCAAGCTGACAGCCGCCCATTGGAATCTGCCGTCTGGTCAATAAACAAGCTCGCCAACAATAATAAGCCAGCCAACAGCTCGGCTTGGCAACCCTGCTGGCTTGTCCTGGAGTCTCCAGGAATGGAATCAAGTTGAATCCGATTGGTTCACGGCAGAGTCTGTTCCCTTTCCAGTTGGCCCTGGGGAGGAGGTGGGCCGAGGAGGATGGGCCAATGGCTGAAGAGTGGGGACGAGGCCACGCGGTAAAACCTCCAACAATACTGCACACTGGAGTCTGGACAGACCCCACTGCCTCTACCACCCACACAGGAGATATAACCAATCCACATCTCCCACACATCCCACAATGCCATGCCCTTCTCAGCGCAGGTGAGTCTTCAAAGGGTTTCATTTGCTATTTTTTTTAAAGTGTTGCGTAAAGAATCTTCACCTCTGATCCCTCCCTCACCACCACAAACATTGAGCAAAGTGCTCAGTACTTCACAGCACGCAATCATTTGGAACATGCATTTGCCAATCTCCTGCTCTCCTCAATGCTTGGTTAAACCACACCTGGAGCACTGTGAGCAGTTCTGGGCACCAGTCCTTACAAAGGGTAAACTGGTCTTGGAGGGAGTGCACCGTAGGTTTACCAGAATGATACCCGGACTCCAGGGGATAAGTTACAAGGACAGGTTACACAAACAAGGGTTGCATTCCTTGGAATTTAGAAGGTTAAGGGGTGATTTGATCGAAGTTTTCAAGATATTAAGGGGAACAGATCGGGTTGATAGAGAGAAACTATTCCCGCTGGTTGGGGAGTCAAGGACGAGGAGCAGAGTCTAAAAATTAGAGCCAGGCCTTTCAGGAGTGCAATTAATAAACACTTCTGCACACAAAGGGTGATGGAAGTTTGGAACTCTCTTCCGCAAACAGCAATTGATGCTGGATCAATTGTTCATTTTAAATTAGAGATTGATAGCCTATTATTAACCAAAGGTATTAAGGTATAAGAACATAATGAACATAAGAAATAGGAGCAGGAGTAGGCCATACGGCCCTCGAGCCTGCTCCGCCATTTAATATCATGGCTGATCCGATCATGGACTCAGCTCCACTTCCCCGCCCGCTCCCCATAACCCCTTATCCCCTTATCGATTAAGAAACTATCTACTTCTGTCTTAATTCAATGTCCCAGTTTCCATAGCTCCCTGAGGCAGCAAATTCCACAGATTTACAACCCTCTGAGAGAAGAAATTTCTCCTCATCTCAGTTTTAAATGAGCGACCCCTTATTCTAAGATTATGCCCTCTAGTTCTAGTCTCCCCCATCAGTGGAAACATCCTCTCTGCATCCACCTTGTCAAGCCCCCTCATAATCTTATACGTTTCAATAAGATCAACTTTCATTCTTCTGAATCCCAATGAGTAGAGGCCCAACCTACTCAACCTTTCCTCATAAGTCAACCCCCTCATCCCTGGAATCAACTGAGTGAACCTTCTCTGAACTGCCTCCAAAGCAAGTATATCCTTTCCTAACTATGGAAACCAAAACTGCTTGGGCCAAAGGTGGGTATATGGAGTTAGGTCGCAGATCAGCCATGATCTCATTAAATGGCGGAGCAGGCTAGAGGGGCTGAATGGCCTCCTCCTATTCTGATGTTCCTCATCCCTCACTGAGCAGTATTCCCACCAATTCCTCACTGACCACTATCCGTCCTCCGCCAAATCCCTTACCTTCAGCACTGTTCCCTCTCCCCCAGCCACGAAGGAAATATTCTGACCTCCTCCCCCTATCCCTGGCACTGAGCAGAAATGTCTCCTTTGTCCAAAGTACAATACACCTGCTCCGTCAGTCAAACCTCTGACCCCTCTCCTTCCCCCACTAAAGATAAGTCTGAAATGTTGCCCCCTGCCCCTCCTCCTCCCCGCCTCCATATTACAGACCATCTCACGACCCTCAATCAGGAATATTCAATCCTCCCCTCTTTTCCTCTCCCTTCCCTATATGGGCCTGTACTCATTGGAGTTTAGAAGAATGCGAGGTGATCTTATTGAAAAGTATAAGACTCTGATGGGGTTCGACAGGGTAGATGCAGAGAGGATTTTTCCCCTCGTGGGGGAATCTAGAACTGAGGAGTCTAGAACCAGGGGGCACAGTCTCAGAATAAGGGGTCGCCCATTTAGGATTGAGATGAGGAGAAATTTCCTCACTCAGAGGGTGGTGAATCTTTGGAATTCTCTACCCCAGAGGGCTGTGGTGGCTCAGTCTTTGACTATATTCAAGGTTGAGGTCGATAGATTTTTGGATATTAAGGGAATCAAGGGACAGTGCGGGAAAGTGGAGTTGAGGTGGAAGATCAGCCTTGATCTTATTGAATGGCGGAGCAGGCTCGAGGGGCCGAATGGCCTCCTCCTGCTCCTATTTCTTTTGTTCTTGTGTAACTTGCTGTGTGACCAACCTTCCTGCCACTCGAAATAGTTTCTCCTTATTTATATACCGAATTATATATCGGACAGCATGGGCGCACTCCTGAATGTAAGGCACTTTGGACCAATTAGAGGAGTGAGCAGCAATCGCTGTAGCTGAGAGAATATCGACGGCAGATCCCACAATTTTGTAACAGAGAGTTGAACAGAGAAAGAGAAAGGAAGAAGCAGACAAAAAGAGAGGAGGGAAAGATAGAGGAGAGAGTGAGAAAGAAAAAAGACGTTCATTTCTACAGTGCCTTTCATGACCTTGGGCCATCATCACAGACAGCGTCACTGTTAGAACAGAAAGTTATGGAAAGGAAAGGGAGAAACACAGATATAACAGCAAGAATACACGCAAGGAAGCAGAGAGGAAAGTTCAAAAGAAATGACAAAATGAGACGTAGAAATAATTGACTTTAAATAAAGCTGCAAACTTTGTTGGACTCACCTGCGGATGTGCTGAAGCTGACTAATTCTGAGAAAGTCGCCCATCTGTGACAGCGATGAATATGCCTTTAAACAAGGCTGCCTTTCCTCTTCTTGACAGGCTGCCCACTGGGTCCTAGTGCCTGCTCTGCTCACAGCTCGAGAGAGCTGGGCAGGAGAGCAGTGTGTGTTGTCAAAGAACGTTCTCTGTGTTCAGTCGTGTCTCAAGCTGAACGTTACATCTGCGATGGGGGCAATGAACAAAATTCATCTTTTGTTTTCTGTTACTCGAAGGGTCGTCCCTCTCCGCAGGATCTCTCGAACCCTCCTGTCTTGCTGGTTCCTTTTTTTCGCACAGCACCCTTGCAATCTAGGTGGCGGGTGGGTTGGACACATATTTAAGGTCATTGGCAAAAGATCCAGGAGGGGGGATGTCAGAATGTTTTGTTTTATGCAGTAAGTTGCTGTGAACCGGAATTCACGGCCTGAAAGGGCGGTGGAGGCAGATTCAATAGTGATTTCCAAAAGGGAACTGGATAAATAATAGAAACAGAGAATTTTGCAGGGCTATGGGGAAGACCATGGGGGAATGGAGCTCAAAGAGCCAGCACAGGCACAATGGGCCAAGTGGCCTCCTTCAGTGCTATGTGATTCAGCCCTGGGAGTGTTTGATGGGACAGTGTAGAGAGAGCTTTACTCTGTATCTAACCCGTGCTGTACCTGCCCTGGGAGTGTTTGAAGGGACAGTGTAGAGGGAGCTTTACTGTGTATCTAACCCCCTGTACCTGCCCTGGGAGTGTTTGATGGGACAGGATAGAGGGAGCTTTACTCTGTATCTAACCCCGTGCTGTACCTGTTCTGGGAGTGTTTGAAGGGACAGTGTAGAGGGGGCTTTACTCTGTATCTAACCCGTGCTGTACCTGCCCTGGGAGTGTTTGATGGGACAGTGTAGAGAGAGCTTTACTCTGTATCTAACCCGTGCTGTACCTGCCCTGGGAGTGTTTGAAGGGACAGTGTAGAGGGGGCTTTACTCTGTATCTAACCCGTGCTGTACCTGCCCTGGGAGTGTTTGATGGGACAGGATAGAGGGAGCTTTACTCTGTATCTAACCCCGTGCTGTACCTGCCCTGGGAGTGTTTGATGGGACAGCAGTGACAGGATCGATCCAAGTCAGCATGGATTTATGAAAGGGAAACCATGCTTGACAAATCTTCTAGAATTTTTCGAGGATGTTTCCAGTAGAGTGGATAAGGGAGAACCAGTGGATATGGTGTATTTGGACTTCCAAAAGGCTTTTGACAAGGTCCCACACAAGAGATTGGTGTGCAAAATTAAGGCACATGGTATTGGGGGTAATGTATTGACGTGGATAGAGAACTGGTTGGCAGACAGGAAGCAAAGAATAGGAATAAACAGGTCGTTTTCAGAATGGCAGGCAGTGACTAGTGGGATACCGCAAGGTTCAGTGCTGGGACCCCAGCTATTTACAATATATATTAATGATTTAGACAAAGGAATTGAATGTAATATCTCCAAGTTTGCAGATGACACTAAGCTGGGTGGCAGTGTGAGCTGTGAGGAGGATGCTAAGAGGCTGCAGGGTGACTTGGACAAGTTAGGTGAGTGGGCAAATGCATGGCAGATGCAGTACAATGTGGATAAATGTGAGGTTATCCACTTTGGTAGCAAAAACAGGAAGTCAGATTATCTGAATGGTGACAGATTAGTAAAAGGGGAGGTGCAACGAGACCTGGGTGTCGTAGTACATCAGTCATTGAAAGTTGGCATGCAGGTACAGCGGGCAGTAAAGAAAGCAAATGGCATGTTGGCCTTCATAATGAGAGGATTTGAGTATAGGAGCAGGGAGGTCTTACTCCAGTTGTGCAGGACCTTGGTGAGACCACACCTGGAATATTGTGTGCAGTTTTGGTCTCCGAATCTGAGGAAGGACATTCTTGCTGTTGAGGGAGTGCAGTGAAGGTTCACCAGACTGATTCTTGGGATGGCATGACTGACATATGAAGAAAACTGGATTGACTAGGCTTATATTCACTGGAATTTAGAAGAATGAGAGGGGATCTCATAGAAGCATATAAAACTCTGACGGGATTGGACTGGTTAGATGCAGGAAGAATGTCCCGATGTTGGGGAAGTCTAGAACCAGGGGACACAGTCTAAGGATAAGAGGTAAGCCATCTAGGACCGAGATGAGGAGAAACTTCTTCACTCAGAGAGCTGTGAACCTGTTTGATTCTCTGCCACAGTAATTTATTGAGTCCAGTTCGTTGGATATATTCAGAAGGGGCCCTTAGGGCTAAAGGGATCAGGGGGTATGGAGAGAAGGCAGGAATGGGGTACTGAAGTTGCATGATCAGCCATGATCATCTTGAATGGTGGTGCAAGCTCGAAGGGCCGAATGGCCTCCTCCTGCACCTATTTTCTATGTTTCCATGTAAAGGGAGTCTCAACATCAGAATCCACACTCATCATCATAGGCAGTCCCTCGGAATCGAGGAAGACTTGCTTCCACTCTTAACATGAGTTCTTAGGTGGCTGAACAGTCCAATACGAGAGCCACAGACTCTGTCACAGGTGGGACAGACAGTCGTTGAGGGAAGGGGTGGGTGGGACTGGTTTGCTGCACGTTCTTTCCGCTGCCTGCGCTTGATTTCTGCACGCTCTCGACGATGAGACTCGAGGAGCTCAGCGCCCTCCCAGATGCACTTCCTCCACTTAGGGCGGTCTTTGGCCAGCAACTCCCAGGTGTCAGTGGGGATGTTGCACTTTTATCAGGGAGGCTTTGAGGGTGTCCTTGTAACGTTTCCTCTGCCCACCTTTGGCTTGTTTGCCGTGAAGGAGTTCCGAGTAGAGCGCTTGCTTTGGGAGTCTCGTGTCAGGCATGCGGACAAAGTGGCCTGTCCAGCGGAGCTGATCAAGTGTGGTCAGTGCTTCAATGCTGGGGATGTTGGCCTGGTTGAGGACACTAATGTTGGTGCGTCTGTCCTCCCAGGGGATTTGTAGGATATTGCAGAGGCATCGTTGGTGGTATTTCTCCAGAGACTTGAGGTGTCTACCATACATGATCCATGCCTCTGAGTCATACAGGAGGGCGGGTATTACTACAGCCCTGTAGACCATGAACTTGGTGACAGTTTTGAAGGCCTGGTCTTCAAACACTCTTTTCCTCAGGCGGCCGAAGGCTGCACTGTTGCATTGGAGGCAGTGTTGGATCTCGTCGTCAATGTCTACTCTTGTTAAAAGCAGTCTCACCATTGGAATCCCCATTAAAGGGAGTCTCGCCATCGGAATCCACATTAAAGGGAGTCTCGCCATCGGAATCCACATTAAAGGGAGTCTCAGCATCGGAATCCCCATTAAAGGGAGTCTCGCCATCGGAAACCCCATTAAAGGGAGTCTCAGCATCAGAATTCCCATTAAAGGGAGTCTCAGCATCGGAAACCTCACTAAAGGCAGTCTCGCCATCGGAATCCCCATTAAAGGGAGTCTTGCCATCGGAATCCACATTAAAGGGAGTCTCGCCATCGGAATCCCCATTAAAGGGAGTCTCGCCATCGGAATCCCCATTAAAGGGAGTCTTGCCATCGGAATCCACATTAAAGGGAGTCTTGCCATCGGAATCCACATTAAAGGGAGTCTCAGCATCGGAATCCCCATTAAAGGGAGTCTCAGCATCGGAATCCCCATTAAAGGGAATCTCGCCATCAGAATCCCCATTAAAGGGCGGTCTCAGCATTGGAATCCCCATTAAAGGGAGTCTCGCCATCGGAATCCCCATTAAAGGGAGGTCTCAGCATCGGAATCCCCATTAAAGGGAGTCTCACCATCGGAATCCCCATTAAAGGGAGTCTCGCCATCGGAAATCCCATTACAGGGAGTCTCAGCATCGGAATCCCCATTAAAGAGAGTCTCACCATCGGAATCCCCATTAAAGGGAGTCTCGCCATCGGAAACCCCATTACAGGGAGTCTCAGCATCGGAATTCCCATTAAAGGGAGTCTCAGCATCGGAATCCTCATTGAAGGGAGTCTAACCATCGGAATCCCCATTAAAGGGAGTCTCAGCATCGGAATCCCCATTAAAGGGAGGTCTCAGCATCGGAATACCCGTTGTAAGGGGTGGTTTGCAGGGGGTCAGCTTTCCCTTCTGACCTTATATGAGTGGTTCCGAATCGCTCTCACACCCTTGGTTCTGGACACTGGAATTATGAAGGGACTGTGACAGACTTGGACAGACAATCGGTTTCAAGGTAGGAGGCAGGTATGGCTTTATTGTGTTTAAAAAGAAGTAAAAGGCACGCCTTTAATAACACACACAGACCAATACACACTGAGGGGTACAACACATTGAATAAAATGTCAAATTACAGCCTGTGGGGAAAAGAATACAGCTTAAACTCTAAATGGGGTAAAGAGGAGAATGCAGATACATTTACACAAGTTATCCCAGCCTCCCCCCTCCCAATTCCCCGAACTAACTAAGTTATAGCTCTGAAGGTTCAGGGGCTATGCCCACCAACCCCTTCAGACAGTTGCTGGTGAATCGTGGTTTCGGGGTTCGCTGCACTTGGCCTTCTAGGCGAGCCGTACCCCGGACGGAGGAGAGGACTTCGGACTGCGTAGTCTTCGGTTGGGGTGCGTCCGTTGATGCGGTAAGTTGCGTTTCGGATGTATGGGATAAGTACCCACTTTCTTTGGTTTTAGTTAGTCCCTTTAGGTAATTTCTCACCCGTTGGCCGTTCAGAAGTAGATTGTAGAGTGGTTGTCAATTTGGTTGCTGACAACCTTCCGTTTGGTGGGCCTCGTGCTCGGCCAGTTCCTGATGAGTTCTGGTAGTTTCCTTCACTATTCCATTTCTTCACTGTAGAGCAAGCAGGCTGCTTGTCTGTGTCTGTGTTCCAGTCTGTGTTCTGCTCCTCTCCTGTGTTCTGCTAGTTTCTGTGTTCTGCTAGTCTTTCCTTGTAAAACTGGGGGATAGATATATCCCCAAAAAAAAGCTCCGTTATCTCCCATCAAATCTCTTGGGCTCTGTTTAAACTGTTCTGTCCATTGATTTTCAAATGTCTCCTTTGTCAGCAGTAACTCGATTAGGGTGTGAGAATGTGCTATCACTGGTTTTGCATTGTTTTAGGATTGTCCAGTTTTTCTGACCATGATTTCCATTGTGCTTGATTGGGTAATTCGATTATCTCTTAGGGGGGTGAATAGTTCCCCCAGACAGTCTGGATCCTTAATACACAAATTTGCTTCAGACGTTGGCTCCACTTCCTGTATTTGGTAACTCTTTTTCGCAGCCAAAATGTTGTAGAATCTTAAAATTGATATGCTCCTTCCCATAGATGTTTAGGGGATCTCAAGCTTCTGTAATTTAGGTCCATTTTGAATTCCCTTTCTTATGAGTCCAAACACTGGGGGGGGGTCTCCATGAATGCATCCCCTTTTATCCCCCGCAGGCTTCGTCTGCCCCTTTAAACTCATTTTAAAAGCCCAGAAAGGGATTCTTCTTCTGCAGGGGAAAGGTACCTAGAATCTTTGCGAGATATTGGTAAATTCTACACCGTTAAAGGGAGTCTCGCCATCGGAATCCCCATTAAAGGGAGTCTCGTCATCGGAATCACCATTAAAGGGAGTCTCACCATCAGAATCCCCCTCATGTGTCAACTGTGGCTCCGTGGGTAGGAAACTCGCCTCTGAGTCAGAAGGTTGTGGGTTCAAATCCCACTGCAGGGACTTGAGCACAAACATCTAGGCTGATACTCCCAGTGCAGTGCTGAGGGAGTGCTGCACTGTCGGTTTAATATCTCATCTTTCGGATGAGATATTAAATCGAGGCCCCGTTTGCTCTCTCAGGTGAATGTAAAAGATCCCATGCACTATTTCAAAGAAGAGCAGGGGAGATAAACCTGGCCAATATTTATCCCTCAATCAACATAACATAAACAGATTATCTGGTCATTATAACATTGCTGTTTGTGGGAGCTTATAAGAACATAAGAATTAGGAATAGGAGTAGGCCAACTAGCCCCTCGAGCCTGCTCCACCATTCAACAAGATCATGGCTGATCTGGCCGTGGACTCAGCTCCACTTACCCGCCCGCTCCCTGTAACCCTTAATTCCCTTATTGGTTAAAAATCTATCTATCTGTGATTTGAATACATTCAATGAGCTAGCCTCAACTGCTTCCTTGGGCAGAGAATTCCACAGATTCACCACCCTCTGGGAGAAGAAATTCCTTCTCAACTCGGTTTTAAATTGGCTCCCCCGTATTTTCAGGCTGTGCCCCCTAGTTCTAGTCTCCCCGACCAGTGGAAACAACCTCTCTGCCTCTATCTTGTCTATCCCTTTCATTATTTTAAATGTTTCTATAAGATCACCCCTCATCCTTCTGCACTCCAAGTAAAGACCCAGTCTACTCAATCTATCATCATAAGGTAACCCCCTCCTCTCCGGAATCAGCCTAATGAATCGTCTCTGTACCCCCTCCAAAGCCAGTATATCCTTCCTTAAGTAAGGTGACCAAAACTGCATGCAGTACTCCAGGTGCAGCCTCACCAATACCCTATACAGTTGCAGCAGGACCTCCCTGCTTTTGTACTCCATCCCTCTCGCAATGAAGGCCAACATTCCATTCACCTTCCTGCTGCACCTGCAAACTAACTTTTTGGAATTCATGCACAAGGACCCCCAGGTCCCTCTGCACCGCAGCATGTTGTAATTTCTCCCCATTCAAATAATATTCCCTTTTACTGTTTTATTTCCCAAGGTGGATGACCTCACATTTTCCGACATTGTATTCCATCTGCCAAACCTCAGCCCATTCGTTTAACCTATCTCAATCTCTTTGCAGCCTCTCCGTGTCCTCTACACAACCCGCTTTCCCACTAATCTTTGTGTCATCTGCAAATTTTGTTACACTACACTCTGTCCCCTCTTCCAGGTCATCTATGTATATTGTAAACAGTTGTGGTCCCAGCACCGATCCCTGTGGCACACCACTAACCACTGATTTCCAACCCGAAAAGGACCTATTTATCCCGACTCCCTGCTTTCTGTTAGCCAACCAATTCTCTATCCATGCTAATACATTTCTTCTGACTCCGCGTACCTTTATCTTCTGCAGTAACCTTTTGTGTGGCACCTTATCGAATGCCTTTTGGAAATATAAATACACCACATCCATCGGTACACCTCTATCCACCATGCTCGTTATATCCTCAAAGAATTCCAGTAAATTAGTTAAACATGATTTCCTCTTCATGAATCCATGTTGCGTCTGCTTGATTACACTATTCCTATCTAGATGTCCCGCTATTTCTTCCTTAATGATAGCTTCAAGCATTTTCCCCACTACAGATGTTAAACTAACCGGCCTATAGTTACCTGCCTTTTGTCTGCCCCCTTTTTAAACAGAGGCGTTACATTAGCTGCTTTCCAATCCGCTGGTACCTCTCCAGAGTCCAGAGAATTTTTGTAGATTATAACGAATGCATCTGCTATAACTTCCGCCATCTCTTTTAATACCCTGGGATGCATTTCATCAGGACCAGGGGACTTGTCTACCTTGAGTCCCATTAGCCTGTCCAGCACTAGCTCCCCAGTGATAGTGATTATCTCAAAGTCCTCCCTTCCCACATTCCCGTGACCAGCAATTTTTGGCATGGTTTTTGTGTCTTCCACTGTGAAGACCGAAGCAAAATAATTGTTTAAGGTCTCAGCCATTTCCACATTTCCCATTATTAAATCCACCTTCTCATATTCTAAGGGACCAACATTTACTTTAGTCACTCTTTTCCGTTTTATATATCAGTAAAAGCTTTTACTATCTGTTTCTATGTTTTGCGCAAGTTTACCTTCGTAATCTATCTTTCCTTTCTTTATTGCTTTCTTAGTCATTCTTTGCTGTCGTTTAAAATTTTCCCAATCTTCTAGTTTCCCACTAACCTTGGCCACCTTATACGCATTGGTTTTTAATTTGATACTCTCCTTTATTTCTTTGGTTATTCACGGCTGGTTATCCCTTCTCTTACCGCCCTTCTTTTTCACTGGAATATATTTTTGTTGAGCACTATGAAAGAGCTCCTTAAAAGTCCTCCACTGTTCCTCAATTGTGCCACCATTTAGTCTGTGTTCCCAGTCTACTTTAGCCAACTCTGCCCTCATCCCACTGTTTAAGCATAGTACGCTCGTTTGAGACACTACTTCCTCACCCTCAATCTGTATTACAAATTCAACCATACTGTGATCACTCATTCCGAGAGGATCTTTTACTCGGAGATCGTTTATTATTCCTGTCTCATTACACAGGACCAGATCTAAGATAGCTTGCTCCCTTGTAGGTTCTGTAACATACTGTTCTAAGAAACAATCCCGTATGCATTCTATGAATTCCTCCTCAAGGCTACCCCGTGCGATTTGAGTTGACCAATCGATATGTAGGTTAAAATCCCCCATGGTTACTGCCGTTCCTTTTTCACATGCCTCCATTATTCCCTTGATTATTGCCCGCTGCACCATGAAGTTATTATTTGGGGGCCTATAAACTATGCCCACCAGTGACTCTTTCCCCTTACTATCTCTAATCTCCACCCACAATGATTCAACATTTTGTTCATTAGAGCCAATATCGTCTCTCACAACTGCCCTGATATCATCCTTTATTAACAGAGCTACCCCACCTCCTTTCCTTTCTTGTCTATCTTTCCGAATTGTCAGATACCCCTGTATGTTTAATTCCCAGTCTTGGCCATCCTGCAACCACGTTTCTGTAATGGCCACCAAATCATACCCATTTGTAATGATTTGTGCCGTCAACTCATTTACTTTAATTCGAATGCTGCATGCGTTTAGGTAGAGTGTTTTAATACTAGTTTTTAAACCATGATTTTTAGTTTTGACCCCTCCTGCAGCCCCTTTATATTCATACATATTGTCCCTTCCTATCACCTTGTGGTTTACACTTACCCCAGTGCTACTCTGCCTCCTGCCTTTTGCATTCTTTCTTGGGGTCCTGTTCATCTGAGCTCTCACCCACTCTAACTAGCTCAGAGCCCTCTCCTGGGTTCCGAATACTCCTCGCATTGAGGCACAGAGCCTTCAGGCTTGCCTTTTTATTACACTTTGACCCTTTAGAATTTTGCTGTACAGTGGCCCTTTTAGCTTTTTGCCTTGGGTTTCTCTGCCCTCCACTTTTACTCATCTCCTTTCTGTCTTTTGCTTCTGTCTCCATTTTGCTCCCTCTGTCTCCCTGCATTGGTTCCCATCCCCCTGCCATATTAGTTTAACTCCTCCCCAACAGCACTGGCAAACACTCCCCCTAGGACATTGGTTCCGGTCCTGCCTAGGTGCAGACCATCTGGTTTGTACTGGTCCCACCTACCCCAGAACCGGTTCCAATGCCCCAGGAATTTGAATCCCTCCCTGCTGCACCACTGCTCAAGCCACGTATTCATCTGAGCTATCCTGCGATTCCTACTCTGACTAGCACGTGGCACTGGTAGCAATCCTGAGATTACTACTTTTGAGGTCCTACTTTTTAATTTTGCTCCTCGCTCCTTAAATTCATCTCGTAGGACCTCATCCCTTTTTTTCTCTATATCGTTGGTACCAATGTGCACCACGACAACTGGCTGTTCACCCTCCCTTTTCAGAATATCCTGCACCCGCTCCGAGACATCCTTAACCCTTGCACCAGGGAGGCAACATACCATCCTGGAGTCTCGGTTGCGGCCGCAGAAACACCTATCTATTCCCCTTACAATTGAATCCCCTATCACTATCGCTCTCCCACTCTTTTTCCTGCCCTCCTGTGCAGCAGAGCCAGCCACGATGCCATGAACTTGGCTGCTGCTGCTCTCCCCTGATGAGTCATCCCCCTCAACAGTACCCAAAGCGGTGTATCTGTTTTGCAGGGGGATGACCGCAGGGGACCCCTGCACTACCTTCCTTGCACTGCTCTTCCTGCTGGTCTTCCATTCCCTATCTGGCTGTGGACCCTTCACCTGCGGTAAGACCAACTCGCTACACGTGCTACTCACGTCATTCTCAGCATCGTGGATGCTCCAGAGTGAATCCACTCTCAGCTCCAATTCCGCAACGCGGTCCGTCAGGAGCTGGAGGCGGATGCACTTCCCGCACACGTAGTCGGCAGGGACACCGGAAGTGTCCCTGAGTTCCCACATGGTACAGGAGGAGCATATCACGTGACCGAGCTCTCCTGCCATGACTTAACCCTTAGATAAACTTAATTTGGCGACAACAATGTTAACAGGTTACTTACTGATAAAAAAAAGAAAAAGAAAAGCTATTCACCAATCACCAGCCAATCACTTACCCCTTTGGCTGTGACGTCACCTTTTGATTTCTTTCTACTTCTTTTTTGCTTTTTCTCCCAGGTGGAGCTGTACAAGCTCCGCCTCTCCAACTCACCTCCCGCTGGGCCTCTCCGACTCACGCTGCCCTTTTGTAGGCCTGGGACGCTGCCGCTCCGCCTCTCGAGCTACCGCTGGGCCTCCCCGAGTTTGCTGTGCATAAATTGACTGTCGCGTCTCCCACGTTACAACAGTGACTACACTCCAACAGTACTTCTATTGGCTGTAAAGTGCTTTGAGACATCCCTCCACGGTCTGTAAATTGTCAGACTGCTTGTCCGACATCCAGTTCTGGATTAGGAGAAATTTTCTCCAATTAAATATTGGGAAGACCGAAGCCGATGTTTTTGGTCCCCGCCACAAACTCCGTTCCCTAGCCACCGACTCCATCCCTCTCCCCAACTGCAATCTGGGGCTGAACCACACTGTTCACAACCTTGGTGTCATATTTGACCCGGAAATTAGCTTTCGACCAGATATCCGCAGCATAACTAAGACAGCCTATTTCCACCTCCGTAACATCGCCCATCTCAGCTCATCCGCTGCTGAAGCCCTCATCCATACTTTTGTTACCTCAAGACTAAACGAGTCTTACTATCAGAAACCCCATTAAAGGGAGTCCCACCATCAGAAACCCCATTAAAGGGAGTCTCACTACTAGAATCCCCATTAAAGGGAGTCTCACCATCGGAATCCCCATTAAAGGGAGTGTCACTATCAGAATCCGCATTAAAGGGAGTCTCACCATCGGAATCCCCATTGAAGGGAGTGTCACTATCAGAATCCCCATTCAAGGGAGTCTCGCTATTAGAATCCCCATTAAAGGGAGTCTCACCATCGGAATCCCCATTAAAGGGAGTCTCACTATCAGAATCCCCATTAAAGGGAGTCTCACTATTAGAATTCCCATTAAAGGGAGTCTCACCATCGGAATCCCCATTAAAGGGCGACTCACCATCGGAATCCCCATTAAAGGGAGTGTCACTATCAGAATCCCCATTAAAGGGAGTGTCACTATCAGAATCCCCATTAAAGGGGGTCTCGCTATTAGAATTCCCATTAAAGGGAGTCTCACCATCGGAATCCCCATTAAAGGGAGACTCACCATCAGAATCCCCATTAAAGGGAGTGTCACTATCAGAATCTCCATTAAAAGGGGTCTCACTATCAGAATCCCCATTAAAGGGCTGGACCACATAAAGCATTATCGGGTCCTGCTCTCGACTGCCAAAATCGCTCACATTTTCCAGAATTATTCTGGAATGTAAAAGATAAACCCCAGCTTCTATTCTCCACTGCTGTCTTTTTAAACCCCTCTCCCCATTCTCCACCCTCACCTCCGACAATAAGTGTGAGGAGCCCATGGACTTCTTTGTCTCTAAGATTGAGACCATCCGTTCATCCGCCTCTGCCTTTCCTTCCCCTAGCCCACTGGGCCAAACTTCCTCTAAGGAAGCCCCCTGTCCTAGCCCTAACCTCACATCTATATTAATGACTTGGAAGAAGGGACTGAGTGTAACGTAGCCAAGTTTGCTGATGATACAAAGACGGGAGGAAAAGCAATGTGTGAGGAGGACACAAAAAATCTGCAAAAGGACATAGACAGGCTAAGTGAGTGGGCAAAAATTTGGCAGATGGAGTATAATGTCAGAAAGTTGAGGTCATGCACTTTGGCAGAAAACAATCAAAGAGCAAGTTATTATTTAAATGGAGAAAGATTGCAAAGTGCCGCAGTATGGCGGGACCTGGGGTTACTTGTGCATGAAACACAAAAGGATAGTATGCAGGTACAGCAAGTGATCAGGAAGGCCAATGGTATCTTGGCCTTTATTGCAAAGGGGATGGAATATAAAAGCAGGAAGTCTTACTACAGTTATACAGAGTATTGGTGAGGCCACACCTGGAATACTGCGTGCAGTTTTGGTTTCCATATTTATGAAAGGATATCCTTGTGTTGGAGGCAGTTCAGAGAAGGTTCACGAGGTTGATTTCAGGGATGAGGGGGTTGACTTATGAGGAAAGGTTGAGTAGGTTGGACCTCTACTCATTGGAATTCAGAAGAATAAGAGGTGATGTTATTGAAACATATAAGATTATGAGAGGGCTTGACAAGGTGGATGCAAGAGGATGTATCCACTGATGGGGGAGACTAGAACTAGAGGGCATGGTCTTTGAATAAGGGCCACCCATTTAAAACAGAGATGAGGAGAAATTTCTACTCTCAGAGGGTTGTAAATCTGTGGAATTCGCTGCCTCAGAGAGCTGAGGAAGCTGGGTCATTGAATAAATTTAAGACAGAAATAGACAGTTTCTTCAACTAAAGGGGATAAGGGGCTATGGGGAGCGGGCAGGGAAGTGGAGCTGAATCCATGATCAGATCAGCCATGATCTTATTGAATGGCAGAGCAGGCTCAAGGGGCCATATGGCCTACTCCTGTTACTATATCTTATGTTCTTATCTTTCTCCAGTTTCTCTCCGATCTCCCCTCGTGATCTTTCCTGTTATGTCTGTAATGGACCTATGAATGACTCCACGAGGCAATGTGTTGTGCTCAAACTATAATGACCTTGGTCCTTTATTCCTAACTCCAGAGTGAGGCAGCCGCATGCTGGCTACCCTTTTATATAGCTCCACCAGTTGCACCCTCTAGTGGTGCCAGCAAAATATATACACAGTGTAAACCTTATTGATAGTACATCAGGTAAACAAGGCTCCATCTTATGCAACTATACAGTGACTACACAGAGAGTATATCTATAGTCTGCCTATAAAACATCACTCTCCCCCAAGTCCTTTGTGCCAATTACCTTTGCACTATGTGCTCTGACAT
Organism: Pristiophorus japonicus; assembly: GCF_044704955.1. NCBI lineage: Eukaryota > Metazoa > Chordata > Chondrichthyes > Pristiophoridae > Pristiophorus > Pristiophorus japonicus. The sequence goes on from NW_027253707.1 coordinate 613,397, forward strand.
AGCTCTCCCCAGACTTAAGTGCCATTAGCCCTTGCACCTTGGCTGCGCTTTGGCTTGGCTCTCTCCCTGTTAACCCCCAAGTCCTTTTACCACAACGTTGGGTAGTGGTTACCAGTTTGGATGGTTCGATGATGCAGTGGAGATTCCAGTGGGTTCTGGGTGTGATCCATGTGTGTGTCCATGGCTACATACATCCACCCCCCCATACAGCGAGATCGTGCTGCTGGCCCGTTACATAAAATACAGGATCAGACACAGTGCAAGTTCAAAGAAAGGAAAAAAAAAAATTTTTTAGCGTGACACCTTGTTTCAGTGACTTACATTCGTTATGTTTTACAGTCGTGCGCCAGGATTGGGTGGATTGCATAATTAGTTTAGTCATGGTCAGTACTAAGGTAGCAGTACAAGTATGCGAGGACGCTAGTTCCAGAGCAACTGGACGGAGTCCTAGTCGTCTGATGGCGGCGCTGTGCCCCCTGCTCGCGGGGTGGGCTTGGTTCGCTCACCTTGCCAGGACTCGGGGCCTTTGTTGTTGCCTAGTGGTGGGCAGATCCACAGATGTGTGTGGTCTCCCTGTCCTCCTTTGAGGGCTGCAGAATCTTCTGCCTGCTCTCTAACGGTGTTGGGAACCTGGCTGTTCCAGGTCCCGTTTGGGGAACTCGTTGATTCTGAACTTTCGCTCCCGGACATGGCCGAGGTAGAGACTGGGTCTGGGGGCTGCGCTGTCTCCACCCGGCTGCACGTATTGGCGCCGTTTTCATTTCCAGGTCCGTGGCGAATAGTGACATCAGGTGCCTGCATCGTAGGTTAGACCTGGGGCAGGGCATCAGGATCAGTACCTTTACCCTCCCGAATTCGCTCACTTACTACCTTTGGGGACACTCTATTCCCGACATCTCGCAACATTTTGTTCTTAATCTTAATCGGTTCGTTACATTGATTGCCATGCATACAATGTCTCTTTAAGTTCAGTTGGTTGCAAGTCTCCTTTAAGGGAACCCTGCTGGCTTTACCTCAATCAAATCCTTTGTCAGACACCACGATATGGTCCCTCAGCGTTGCACCTTGTGGTCTGGCCGCGGCCATCTTTTTGTTCAGCCACGCTGCCCCTCGCTGCAGCAGGGACGTCATCTTGCCTCTGTCCTTGAGGTCAATTGCCTTGACCCTTCCCTCCTGTGATTCTGCCACAAAAGCTGGAAGAGTGCCTGTGAATTCAATCTTCCTCCCCAGGAGTCCTGCCACTGGAGCTGGGAAGGTACTTTTAGGTCGTTCCAGTCGGATCATTGCCACGCAGTCTTGATGGACAGTCTGTGCCTCAGGTGCTGCGCTGGTCTGTTCTCTGGTGCCTGGCCCAAGCGAAGGTGAGGTTTTGCTCTGCCTCTGAGCACGGGGGACATCGATTGCTGGAGTGAAGAAGTCTTCCCATTTCCACTGGATCTTCCCCATCCACCTCCTTCCGAGTAGCATTGGACCATCACCTACAACAATCCACAGAGGTAACTTGTGCACCACGCCATTATGGATTACACTTACTTCTGCACTTCCAAGGACTGGGATCAGCTCCTTGGTGTAGATGTGCAATTTTTCCTGTACTGGAACCAGCTCGTTCCATAGCATCTCAAAGGCATCCTGGCTCATCACTGATTGGCTTGCTCCTGTTATGTCTTTAGATGCTCTGATAATGACTCCACGAGGCAATGTATTGCACTTGAACTGTAGTGACCTTAGTCCATTTAATGTAACTCCAGAGTGAGGATCACACATGGTGGCCTGCCTTTTATACTAGGCCTGGCCCACCTGTACAGGTAACCTACAAGTCTCCCACTGCAGTGCCCTCTGGTGGCACACATTAGCGACCATAAAGCTGGTGTACAAGTTCCCCATAGTAGTGCCCTCTGGTGGCACATCATATGTAATAGTACAAGCAGTGAACATGTCTGGATACATGACGTCACTCTCCCCCAAGTCCTTCATGCAAATTGCCTTCATACATTGACTGTGCTCTGGGCTTTGCTCTATCATTGAAGGTTGGCATGCAGGTACAGCAGGCGGTTAAGAAAGCAAATGGCATGTTGGCCTTCATAGCGAGGAGATTTGAGTACAGGGGCAGGGAGGTGTTACTACAGTTGTACAGGGCCTTGGTGAGTCCACACCTGGAGTATTGTGTACAGTTTTGGTCTCCTAACTTGAGGAAGCACATTCTTGCTATTGAGGGAGTGCAGCGAAAGTTCACCAGACTGATTCCCGGGATGGCGGGACTGACATATCAAGAAAGACTGGATCAACTGGGCTTGTATTCACTGGAGTTCAGAAGAATGAGAGGGGATCTCATAGAAACGTTTAAAATTCTGACGGGTTTAGACAGGTTAGATGCAGGAAGAATGTTCCCAATGTTGGCGAAGTCCAGAACCAGGGGTCACATTCTAAGGATAAGGGGTAAGGCCAAGATGAGGAGAAACTTCTTCACCCAGAGAGTGGTGAACCTGTGGAATTCTCTACCACAGAAAGTTGTTGAGGCCAATTCACTAAATATATTCAAAAAGGAGTTAGATGTAGTCCTTACTACTAGGGGGATCAAGGGGCATGGCGAGAAAGCAGGAATGGGGTACTGAAGTTGCATGTTCAGCCATGAACTCATTGAATGGCGGTGCAGACTAGAAGGGCCGAATGGCCTACTCCTGCACCTATTTTCTATGTTTCTATGTTTCTATCTGGTTGACCCTTGGAGGGTAGTTTCCATCTTGGGTGAGTAGGCATTAGAGGTGCTGGTGGTTTCTGTTTGTGAGTCCATGACCGCTCCATTCTCTCCCCCCCCCCCCCCCCCCCCCGCATATAGATTATGCCGGTGGCTCATTACATTCAAGTCCAGAAAAAAAAATTGCATTTACATCATTACATTTGTGGTACAGTTGTGAGGAAAGTACATTTGACTGGTGAGATACATTCTTGATAAATACTTGGAATCAGTGTTAGCACCGGTGCGTGAGGACAAACTAGTTCCAGAACTGCTGGATGGTGTCCCTGCAGTCTGGTGGTGGCTCAGTGCCCAGTGCTGGCAGTGGGAACCCGGTTGGCTCAAGTTGCCTGCAGTTAGGGCTTTTGCCGTTGCGTCTAGCGCCGGGCAGGTTCACAGATGCCTGTGACCTCCCTGTCCTTTACTTACGCCCCGGGTCGCTGCCATTCCCTGAGCAGCAGTCATCCAGCAGTGCGCAGGGAACTGCTGACTCGCTTGCCTGGTCGTTATTTGGTTTGGGATCCTGGCTGGTCCCGGTCCCATTTAGGAGAACCGTTGCAGGTGACCCTTCGTTCCCGGGTGTAGCCTTGGTGGGGATAGGGTCTGGGGGCTGCGCCTTAGCGCAGTTTGGTATTTCAGGCTCGTGGCGGTTGGTGCCATCGGGTGCCTGAGAGGTGGAACCGATCAGGGGCAGGGTATCGATATCGGTGCCGTTGCCCTCTTGAGATCGCTTGCTCTGCAGCTTGTCTATATTAGCTGCTTGTGGCCACGCTCCGTGGTGTATCACTTTGGTCCCAGGGATGCAGGCTACAGCATTGGGTAGCCCGCTGGACCTGTGTGCTCCCGATGGGTGTTTGCCCGCTACATTATCTAAATACAGTTGAAATCTTACATCGCACAATGTTTCATTACTCATTGTAGATAAACTGTAGCTCCAATCGCAATTGCATGACTTTTCTTTGCTTATTACATGTATAAAACTCTGATCATCTGGCTTCCGGGGTGAAGCGTATCACTACTTTGGTACCTTTGAAAGTCCCGACACCAGGTTGAAATAGTGACTCAAATTTCTGTAGGACCTGTGAGCATGAACCTCGCTCCACAGATGAAATGGCGTACACATCCCCCCATTTCCAGTTCATCTCGGCTGGCCAGCTCCTCCCCAAAAGCGCGGGGCCATTTCCCGGGACAATCCAGAGTGGCAGCCGGTTCTCTGATCCATTGGGCCCAAGTTTCGGCCTCAGTTGTTCCTGATTTTTTGGAGCAACTGGTGTAGAACGGACTATCTTAGAAATTCAAATTCTTGGCATTTAGTTTGCTCCAGTTCTAGTCAGTTAGAACAGTTTCACTTTGGAACAGAATTTTTTTTTCAAAAGGGAGCGTGTCCGGCCACTTACGCCTGTTTTCAAAGTTTCGGCAGTGAAAACTTACTCCAAACTAACTTAGAATGGAGTAAGTGAAGATTTTTGTACGCTCAAAAAAACCTTGTCTACACTTTAGAAAATCAGGCGTAGGTTACAAATCAGGCGTAGGGAATGGGGGGAGGGGGTTTAAAGGGAAGTTTACAAACATTAAACACTTCAGTTGTACAAATAAAGAGCCATCATCAATAATAAATGATAAAAACATCAATAAATCAACAAATAAATCAATCAAAAAAAATTTATAAGAAATAATTTTTTTTTTAAATCAATAACTAAAACATTTTCTACTTACCGACTGCAGCACCGGGAGCCCTCCAACAGCATGCTGGGATATCCCCCCCCCCCCTCCCCAGTGTGTCTCTGTCAGTGTCTCTATCTCTCTGTCTGTCTGTGTGTGTCTCTCACTCTCTGTCTGTCAGTGTCTGTGTTTCTGACAGCGAGGGGAGGGGGAGGAGAGGGGTAGAAGGAGAGAGGGGGGGCAGGGGGAGGGGAGGGAGGGAGGCAGGGGTAGGGGAGGGAGGGAGGCAGGGGGAGGAGAAGGGGAAGGGGGAGGAGAAGGGGAAGGGGGGGAGGAGGAGAAGGGGAAGGGGGGGAGGAGGAGAAGGGGAAGGGGGGAGGAGGAGAAGGGGAAGGGGGGGAGGAGGAGACGGGGAAGGGGGGAGAGGAGAAGGGGAAGGGGGAGAGGAGAAGGGGAAGGGGGGAGAGGAGAAGGGGAAGGGGGGGTAGAGGAGAAGGGGAAAGAGAAGGGGGAAGGAGAAGGGGGAGAAAAGAGAAGGGGGGGAAAGGAGAAGGGGGAAAGGAGAAGGGGGGAAAGGAGAATGGAGGGGGAAAAGGAGAAGGGGGAAAGGAGAAGGGGGGGAAAGGAGAAGTGAGGGGGGGAGGCTGAACGGGCCGGGCCCAACCGGGCCCAAGACATCGGGCAGGGCCCGTCCCGGGCACCAGATTTACAGGTAGGTGGCATTGGGTCGGGTCGGTTCCGGGGTCCGGTGTCGGGAGCTCGGGTCGGGAAGGGGGGAGCGCGGGTCGGGTTGGGAGGGGCGGAGGGAGGTCGGGTCGGGTCGGGTTGGGAGGGGTGGAGGGAGGTCGGGTCGGGTCGGGTCCGGTCCGGTGGGGGAGGGGGGGGGGGGCGGTCGGGAGCACAGGTCGGGTCGAGTCGGGGGGGGAGGAGGGAGGTCGGGTCAGGGGAGGGGGGGAGGGAGGGAGCGCGGGTCGGGTCGTTTCGGTTCGGGTTGGGGGGAGGGAGGTCAGGTTGGGTCGAGTCCGGTCCGGGTGGGGGGGGGGGGGTGGTGTCGGGAGCACGGGTCGGGTCGGGGGGGTGGTGGGAGGGAGGTCGGTTCGGGTCGGGGGAGGGGGGCGGGAGTCGGGTCGGTGTCGGGGGAGGGGTCGGGGTCGGGTCCGGTCCTGGGGCGGGGGGGAGGGGGGGGAAGCGGGAGTCGAGTCGGGTCGGGAGGAAGCAGGAGCTGGGCGTGAGAGGCAGCCTTATGCACGCAGCCCCAGTGAGGCCATTCGGCCAGTTTTGGGTGCCTGGAGCTACTGCACATGCGCGCCCACTGTAGCGCGCATGTGCAGAGGTCCCGGCACTGTTTTCAGCGCAGGGACCTGGCTCCGCCCCCTACAGCTCGTGCTGCGCCGCGCCCGACTCCAGAGGACCAGCAGGGAGCCGGAGAATTTGTAAGTTTTTTTTAGGCGCACTTTGTGGCGCGAAAAATGGGCGTCCAGGTCGGGGCTGCGCCGTTCTAGGCGCGGCTCGAAACTTGGGCCCATTATGTGTGACCACCAACATTGCACTGCCTAGCACTGGGATGATCTCTTTGGTGTACGTCCGTAATTGCATGTCAATGCGTTCTAGTTTGGGTCTGCTAGCTCTGAGTGGCCATAGTTTCTCAAACTCAAAAGTGACCGGCTGGCCCCTGTGTCCCGCTCCATGCCGTTTAATAGGACTTTTCATCATTATAGGTGGCATTTTGGTATATGAGCTGTGGATGTTTGCCACATGAACCCGCTGAACTTCAGCGTCCATTGCTTTGTCCCAAGCATCACCCTGCCTTGCAGACCCCTCTTGTGGTTCATCTGCCTCGTAAATTAGCCTCGCTGCGGGCTTCCTGCACATTCTGGCTAAATGTCCACTGAAGTTACAATTTCTACAGATAAATTGTTGAAACTGCAGGTTTTCACAGCATGTCTGCCCCCGCACCTCTAGCATGAGCTGAGATTGTTGTGAACAAAAGAGCTGTTACCAGGCATTCCTCTCTGATTGTCTCTTTGATTACTCTTGAGCACTCTGTTTGTCGGTGTCAATGGCCCCATCCCGGGACGCATTGTCCACTGTGATGGTGTAAATGTCCGTTCAACCTGCCATTGTCTCCGTTGAGGACCCACTCTAGAGTCTGTTACTGCCTGGGTGGTGTCGAATTGCCCTTGCCTGCCTGCGGGGTTCTGAGTCGCATTTACAATGTTAACTCCCTGCTCCATCGCCACGTTGGAAGCAGAGTTGCGCGCGTATATTATCTTGGTTTCCTCCTCCCCAGCCATGAAGGTCTGAGCCATCAACGCCGCCGCTTCCAAGGTCAAGTCCTTCGTCTCAATTAGCTTTCTAAAAATCCCGGCATGACCAATGGCCTCAATGAAGAAATCCCTTAACATCTCCCCCCTGCAGGCGTCTGTGAACTTACAGAGGCTGGCCAAGCACTGAAGGTCCGCAACGAAGTCCGGTATGCTCTGCCCTTCCCGACGTCAGTGTGTATAGAATCTGTGTCGGGCCATGTGTATACTGCTCGCCGGTTTGAGATGCTCACCGATCAGTTTGCTGAGCTCTTCAAAGGTTTTGTCCGCCGGCTTCTCGGGTGTGAGCAGGTCTTTCATCAGCGCGTACGTCTTAGGTCCACAGCTGGTCAGTAGATGCGCCCTTCGCTTGTCAGCCGCTGCCTCTCCCAGCCAGTCCTTTGTGACAAAGCTCTGCTAAAGCCTCTCAACGAAATCGTCCCAGTCCTCACCAACACAGTACCATTCCTCTGTGCTACCGGTGGCCATTCTCGTGAGTCACTGATTCCCGTTTTTCATTGCCAAAAGTAGTGTCCTTACACACTACTATAAATTCACACGAGGCACATTCTGCATACAAGGTCACTCTGTGACCTGTGCCTTTATTCACATGCCCAAGAAGTGATGACCCTGCGTGGGACCTCCCTTTATATACCTGGATGGCCAGGTGAGGAGTGTCTCCCACAAGTTCATCCCCTTGGTCAAGGTGCGCATTTCTTAGGTGTATACAGTATGCAGTGTTGTTACATGAAGGTTACAGTTACATGAAGGTTACATACATGACACCAACGACTGGGATAAGTTCATTGGTTTAGGTGCACAGCTTTGCCTGAACCAGGACCATCTTGGGTCATTCAGCCTGATTGTCCCATAGCCTCTCAAAGGCTCCTTGATTCATTACTGACTGGCTCGCCTCCGTGTCCACTTCCATGAAGACTGGAACGCCATCTATCTTGACTTCCATCCTCAACGAGGAACATTCGGTGGTGCAGGTAAACATACTATACACCTCATCGTGGGGCTGAGCTGCCTCTCTGACCATTGCTTCATAATCCGCGCTGGATTCATGGCCATCTGCAGACTCTTCATCAACTCAGTGAGTCATATTTATTTTACACATTCGCTGGAGGTGGCCCTTTGTGCTGCAGCCTTTACACACATAGTCCTTAAAACGGCACTGGTGAGCCCTGTGATTCCATCCACAACGCCAGCATGGGGCTACTCGGTTAACCCCCCTCGGTGGACTCTGAGTTAAGGGACTTGGGGGCCTGTTCTCTCTCCCCTGAGGAGATTCACGTTCTACAGTCAAGCATCTAAAAGGCGCCATTCTGTGTACAGTACTTGCCGGGTTTGAGTCCTGAGGATTAGTCATCCGCCTAGAGCCGCAAGTCGAGGTCATGGATGCCTGGCTCACGGAGATGGCCTTCTGCAGTGTGACTGTGGCATCCGCAGATAGTAGCCTATGAAGAAGGCCCTCGTGGCCGATTCTGATGACAAACACATCCCGCAGCGCTTCGGTGAGGTGGTCACCGAAATCACACTGTGTCATCAACCTCCTGAGGCCTGCAGCATATTTCGCGATTTCCTGGCCTTCGGGCCGTCGGTGGGTATAAAACCGGTGTCTGGCTGTGAGGATGCTCTCTTTGGGCTTGAGTTGTTCTTGGATCAGTGTTACAAGCTCCTCGTACGTCTTGGCCGTTGTCTTCGCTGGTGCCAGCAAGTCCCTGATGAGGGCCCACAACTGCTTAGCAGGATAGCTCTGCGCTTATCAGCCAGAGTGGACATATCATTGCCTGCCAGATAGTTTGCTGTGAAGAAATGGTCGAGCCTCTCCGCAAAGGCGTCCCAATCATCACCATCGGTGAACTCCTGCAACGTACCAAGGTTAGCCATTTTCGCGTGAGTCTGTAATTTCGTTGCCAATTGTTATGTCTTTAGATGCTCTGATAATGACTCCACGAGGCAATATATTTCATTTGAACTGTAGTGACCTTAGTCCATTTAATATAACTCCAGAGTGAGGATCACACATGGTGGCCTGCCTTTTGTACTAGGTCTGGCCCACCTGCACAGGTAACCCACAAGTCTCTCACTGCAGTGCCCTCTGGTGGCACACCTTAGTGACCATTAAGCTGGTGTACAAGTTTCGAATAGTAGTGCCCTCTGGTGGGACATCATATGTAATAGTACAAGCAGTAAACATGTCTGGATACATGACAGCTCCTGTGTCCACTTCCATGAAGGCTGGAACGCTGTTTATCTCAACTCCTATCTTCACTGGAGGACAATCGGTGGTGCAGGTATACACTCCATTCACTTCTTCTTGGGGCTGAGCTGACTCTCTGGCCAAATCATCATACTCCCCACTGGATTCAAAGTCATCTACCGACTCCACTACTAGACGATGAGTTGTATTTCTTTTACACATACGCTGGAGGTGGCCCTTCGTGTTACAGGCTTTGCATACGTATTCAGCAAACCGACACTGGTGAGCCCTATGGTTTCCTCTGCAACGCCAGCATGGTGCTACTCGATTAGCACCTCTCGGCAGACTCTGAGTTCTGGAATCCTGAGGTCTGTGCTCTCTGCCCTGGGCAGAGCCATGTTCTACAATCTTGCCTGTGAAAGGCACCATTCTGTGTACAGTACTTGCCGGGTATGAGTCCACAGGATGAATAATTTACTTGGTGATGCAGGTTGAGGTCATGAACACCTGACTGATGCTGATGGCCTTCTGCGGGTTGACTGTGGTGTCGGCAGATAATAGCTTGTGAAGGAGGCCCTCGTGGCCAATTCCCATAACGAAGATGTCTCGCGATTATTCGTTGAGATGCGTGCCAAAATCACACGGTGCCGCAAGTCTCCTGAGGCCGACAGCGTATTTTGCAATCTACTGGCCCTCAGGTCTGCGGTGAGTGTAGAATCTGTACCTGGCCGTGAGGATGGTCTTAGTTCAGTCAGCTCATCGTATGTCTTATCCTTGGCCTTCGTGGGTGCCAGCAGGTCCCTGATGAGGTGGTAGACCTCCGGCCCACAACTGGTCAGCAGTATAGCCTTGCGTTTCTCCGCCGATGCGTCCATCTCCCCTGCCAGGTCATTTGCCACGAAATATAGCTCGAGCCTTTCCGTGAAGGCATCCCATTCATCACCGTCTGCGAAGTCTTTTAGTATGCCAAAGGTAGCCATAATTGCGTGAAAGTCCGTATTCTCGTCGCCAGTTATTATGTCTGTAATGCACTTATGAATGACTCCACGAGCCAATGTGTTGTACTCAAACTGTTCTGACCTTGGTCCTTTATTCGTAACTCCAGAGTGAGGCAGCCGCATGGTGGCTGCCCTTTTATACAGCCCCTGCCACCAGGGCAGGAAACCCCCGGTCTCCACCAGTTGCACCCTCTAGTGGTGCCAGCATAGTATATACACAGTGTAAACCTTATTGATAGTACATCAGGTAAACAAGTCTCCATCTTATGCAACTATACAGTGACTACACAGACAGTATATCTATAGTCTGCATATATAACCTTTCCGAGCTCATATTGTCCATGAGACCCACTTCCTGCTCCCTTGACCCTATTCCCACCAAACTGCTGACCACCCCAACTTCCTTTTCTGGCTCCCATGTTAGCCGATGTTAACGGTTCTCTCTCCTCAGGTACTGTCCCCATCTCCCTCAAAACTGCCATCATCACCCCCTCCTCAAAAAACCAACCCTCGATCCCACCATCCTTGCAAACTACCGTCCCATCTCCAACCTTCCTTTCCTCTCCAAAGTCCTTGAACGTGTTGTCGCCTCCCAAATCCGTTCCCATCTTTCCTGCAACTCCATGTTTGAATCCCTTCAATCTGGTTTTCATCCCTGCCACAGTACCGAAACCGCTCTCATCAAAGTCACAAATGTCATCGTTTCTGACTGTTACCATGGTAAACTATCCCTCCTCGTCCTCCTCGACCTCCTCGACCTGTCTGCAGCCTTTGACACGGTTGACCACTCCATCCTCCTCCAACACCTCTCCACCATTGTCCAGCTGGGTGGGACTGCACTCAACTGGTTCCATTCTTATCGATCTCATCGTAGACAGAGAATCTCCTGCAATGGCTTCTCTCCCCGTCCCCGCATTGTTACCTCTGGTGTCCCCCAAGGATCTGTCCGTGGCCCCCTCCTATTTCTCATCTACATGCTGCCCCTTGGTGACATCATCCGGAAACACAGCGTCAGTTTCCACATGTACGCTGATGACACCCAGCTCTACCTCACCCCCACTTCTCTCACCCCTCCGCGGTCTCTGAATTGTCAGACTGCTTGTCCCACATCCAGTTCTGGATGAGCAGAAATTATCTCCAATTGAATATTACGAAGACCAAAGCCATTGTTTTCGGTCCCCGCCACAAACTCCATTCCCCAGTCACTGCCTCCATCCCTCTCCCCAACTTCTGTCTGAGGCTGAACCACACTGTTCACAACCTCAGTGTCACCATTTAATCCTGAAATTAGCTTTAGACCACATATCCGCAGCATAACTAAGACCGCCTATTTCCACCTCTGTAACATCACCCGTCTCCGCCCTTGCCCCAGCTCATCCGCTGCTGAAGCCCTTATCCAAGGCGTTGTTAACTCTAGACTTGACTATTCCAACACACTCCTGGCTGGCCTCCCACATTCTACCCTATGTAAACTAGAGGTGATCCAAAACTCGGCAGCCCATGTCCTAACTTGCACCAAGTCCCGCTCACACATCACCCCCTGTGCTCGCTGACCTACATTGGCTTCCGGTGAAGCAACACCTTGCTTTCAAAATTCTCATCCTTGTTTACAAATCCCTCCATGGCCTCGCCCCTCCCTATCTCTGTGATCACCTCCAGCCCCACAACCCCTCCCCGAGATGTCTGTGCTCCTCTAATTCTGCCCTCTTGAGCATCCCTGATTATAATCACTCAACTATTGGTGGCCGTGCCTTCTATTGCCTGGGCCCCAAGCTCTGGAACTCCCTCCCTAAACCTCTCTGCCTCTTTTTTTCTCCTTCAAGTCACTCCTTAAAACCTACCTCTTTGACCAAGCACCTGCGCTAATTACTAATTATGCGACTCGGTGTGAACTTTTCATCACTTAATACTCTTGTGAAGCGCCTTGGGATGTTTCAGGCGTTATGTTAATAGAAGCTATATTAATAACTACGTTAGAGGTGCTATATAAATATGTTATTGTTGTGGTAGTCAGCCATGTCACCTCCCCAGTGCCCAGCCATGCCCCCAGTGTCCAGGCATGTCCCTCCAGTACCCAGCCATGCCCCCAGTGTCCAGCCATGTCCCCCCAGTGCCCACCCATACCCTCCAGTATCCACCCATACCCCCCCCAGTGTCCAGGCATGTCCCTTCAGTGCCCAGGCATGTCCCCCAGTGCCCAGCCATGCCCCCCAGTGCCCAGGCATGTCCTCCCAGTGCCCAGCCATGCCCCCCAGTGCCCAGGCATGTCCCCCCAGTACCCAGCCATGCCCCCCAGTGCCCAGGCATGTCCTCCCAGTGCCCAGCCATGTCCCCCCAGTGCCCAGGCATGTCCCCCAGTGCCCAGGCATGTCCCCCCAGTGCCCAGCCATGCCCCCCAGTGCCCAGGCATGTCCTCCCAGTGCCCAGCCATGCCCCCCAGTGCCCAGGCATGTCCCCCAGTGCCCAGGCATGTCCCCCCAGTACCCAGCCATGCCCCCCAGTGCCCAGGCATGTCCCCCCAGTGCCCAGCCATGTCCCCCCAGTGCCCAGGCATGTCCACCCAGTCCCCACCCACAACCCCCCAGTGCCCAGGCATGCCCTCCCCCAGTGCCCAGGCATGCCCCCAGTACCCACCCACAACCCCCCCAGTGCCCAGGCATGCCTCCCCCCAGTGCCCAGGCATGCCCCCAGTGCCCAGCCATGCCCCCCCAGTGCCCAGGCATGCCCCCAGTGCCCAGCCATGCCCCCCCAGTGCCCAGGCATGCCCCCCCAGTGCCCAGACATGTTCCCCCCAGTGCCCAGCCATGCCCCCCAGTGCCCAGGCATGCCCCCCAGTGCCCAGACATGTTCCCCCAGTGCCCAGCCATGCCCCCCAGTGCCAGCCATGCCCCCCCAGTGCCCAGCCATGCCCCCCCAGTGCCCAGCCATACCCCCCAGTGCCTAGCCATGTCCCCCCCAGTGCCCAGCCATGCCCCCCAGTGCCCAGCCATGCCCCCCCAGTGCCCAGCCATACCCCCCAGTGCCTAGCCATGTCCCCCCCAGTGCCCAGCCATGCCCCCCAGTGCCCAGCCATGTTCCCCCCGTGCCCAGCCATACCCCCTAGTGCCCAGCCATGCCCCCCCCAGTGCCCAGCCATACCCCCCAGTGCCCAGCCATGTCCCACCCCAGTGCCCAGCCATGCCCCCCAGTGCCCAGCCATGTCCCCAGCCATACCCCCCAGTGCCCAGCCATGGCCCCCCCAGTGCCCATACATACCCCCCAGTGCCCAGCCATGTCCCACCCCAGTGCCCAGCCATACCCCCCAGTGCCCAGCCATGTCCCCAGCCATGCCCCCCCCCAGTGCCCAGCCATACTCCCCAGTGCCCAGCCATACTCCCCAGTGCCCAGCCATACCCCCCAGTGCCCAGCCATGCCCCCCCCAGTGCCCAGCCATACTCCCCAGTGCCCAGCCATGCCCCCCAGTGCCAGCCATGCCCCCCCAGTGCCCAGCCATACCCCCCAGTGCCTAGCCATGCCCCCCGTGCCCAGCCATACCCCCCAGTGCCCAGCCATGTCCCACCCCAGTGCCCAGCCATACCCCCCAGTGCCCAGCCATGCCCCCCCCCAGTGCCCAGCCATACTCCCCAGTGCCCAGCCATGCCCCCCCCAGTGCCCAGCCATACTCCCCAGTGCCCAGCCATGCCCCCCAGTGCCAGCCATGCCCCCCCAGTGCCCAGCCATACCCCCCAGTGCCTAGCCATGTCCCACCCAGTGCCCAGCCATGGCCCCAACCCAGACAAACCCCTTTCCCCTACAACAACCATTTCCAGGAAAAACAGACCTACAATTCCCACAAGGCCAAGCGGCCGATTCCGGTTGCAGCACGCGGACGCCCAAGGCCGCGCATGCGTCATGGCGCGCTCGGATCTCCCATTGGTCAGTGAGCTGTCAATCATTTGTGTGTGTGGGCGGCGCTTCCGGTTGGTGCTGAGGAGCAGCGCGAGGGTGAGGTGAGGGGCCGGGAGGGTGTGAGGAAAGTGAGGGGGCCGGGGGGGGCGCCCCGTTTATTCTCCACATTCCCGCCCCTGGAGATTATTGACCTTTAACCCGACACTGTCTGGACACCAGGGAGAACTCCCCCGCTCTTCCTCAAAATACCGCCGTGGGATCGTTAAGTCCACCCGAGAGAGGAGTCGGGGCCTAGGTTTGTCTCATCCAAAAGATAGCCCCTTCCGACAGTGCAGGGCTCCCTCAGTACTGCCCCTCCGACAGTGCAGCGCTCCCTCAGTACTGCCACTCCGACAGTGCAGCACTCCCTCAGTACTGCCCCTCCGACAGTGCAGCACTCCCTCAGTACTGCAGCACTCCCTCAGTACTGCCCCTCCGACAGTGCAGCACTCCCTCAGTACTGCCCCTCTGACAGTGCAGCACTCCCTCAGTACTGCCCCTCCGACAGTGCAGCGCTCCCTCAGTACTGCCCCTCTGACAGTGCAGCGCTCCCTCAGTACTGCCCCTCTGACAGTGCAGCGCTCCCTCAGTACTGCCCCTCCGACAGTGCAGCGCTCCCTCAGTACTGCCCCTCCGACAGTGCAGCGCTCCCTCAGTACTGCCCCTCTGACAGTGCAGCGCTCCCTCAGTACTGCCCCTCCGACAGTGCAGCGCTCCCTCAGTACTGCCCCTCTGACAGTGCAGCGCTCCCTCAGTACTGCCCCTCTGACAGTGCAGCGCTCCCTCAGTACTGCCCCTCTGACAGTGCAGCGCTCCCTCAGTCCTGCCCCTCTGACAGTGCAGCGCTCCCTCAGTACTGCCCCTCCGACAGTGCAGCGCTCCCTCAGACCTTAAACAATTATTTTGCTTCGGTCTTCACAGTGGAAGACACAAAAACCATGCCAAAAATTGCTGTTCACAGGAATGTGGGAAGGGAGGACCTTGAGACAATCACTATCACTAGGGGGTAGTGCTGGACAGGCTAATGGGACTCAAGGTAGACAAGTCCCATGGTCCTGATGAAATGCATCCCAGGGTATTAAAAGAGATGGCGGAAGTTATAGCAGATGCATTCGTTATAATCTACCAAAGTTCTCTGGACTCTAGGGAGGTACCAGCGGATTGGAAAGCAGCTAATGTAACGCCTCTATTTAAAAAAAAAAGGGGGGCAGACAAAAGGCAGGTAACTATAGGCCGGTTAGTTTAACATCTGTAGTGGGGAAAATGCTTGAAACTATCATTAAGGAAGAAATAGCGGGACATCTAGATAGGAATAGTGCAATCAAGCAGACGCAGCATGGATTCATGAAGGGGAAATCATGTTTAACTAATTTACTGGAATTCTTTGAGGATATAATGAGCATGGCGGATAGAGGTGTACCGATGGATGTGCTGTATTTAGATTTCCAAAAGGCATTCGATAAGGTGCCACACAAAAGGTTACTGCAGAAGATAGAGGTACGCGGAGTCAGAGGAAATGTATTAGCATGGATAGAGAATTGGCTGGCGAACAGAAAGCAGAGAGTCGGGATAAATGGGTCCTTTTCGGGTTGGAATTCGGTGGTTAGTGGTGTGCCACATGGATCGGTGCTGGGACCACAACTGTTTACAATATACATAGCTGACCTGGAAGAGGGGACAGAATATAGTGTAACAAAATTTGCAGATGACACAAAGATTAGTGGGAAAGCGGGTTGTGTCGAGGACACACACAGGCTGCAAAGAGATTTAGATAGGTTAAGCGAATGGGCTAAGGTTTGGCAGATGGAATACAATGTCGGAAAATGTGAGGTCATCCACCTTGGGGGAAAAAAACAGTAAAAGGAAATATTATTTGAATGGGGAGAAATTACAACATGCTGAGGTGCAGAGGGACCTGGGGGTCCTTGTGCATGAAACTCTTTTTGAATGAAACTCTTTTTGGAGTTTACCTGCAAGACAAAAACATTAATCGGTGCCACCTGCCCTGGATGACACACCAGACATTTACAAGGCCCTCTTTTTTTCCTTTTTTTGGTTTTTTTTTGGGCACTAAAATCAAATTTTCCTTTTTCCAGTGCCCCCTATAAAAGGGGAAAGGAATAGGGGACACTAAAAGCACCGGCAATTAAAACAAATTAAACTTTAAAACGTAAAATCAAATTAAAATTTGGTTGCCGGGCGTGTCTTTTTGGATGAAACTCTTTTTGGAGTTTACCTGCAAGACAAAAACATTAATCGGTGCCACCCGCCCTGGATGACACACCAGACATTTACAAGGCCCTCTTTTTTTTTTTTTCCTTTTTTTGGTTTTTTTTTTGGGCACTAGAATCAAATTTTCCTTTTTCCAGTGCCCCCTATAAAAGGGGAGGGGGACACTAAAAGCACCGGCAATTAAAACAAATTAAACTTTAAAACGTAAAATTAAATTAAAATTTGGTTGCCGGGCGTGTCTTTTTGGATGAAACTCTTTTAGAGTCTACCTGCAAAACATAAAACATTAAACCGTGCCACCCGACCTGGGTGACACACCAGACATTTACAAGGCCCTTTTTTTCCTTTTTTTTTTTGTGTTTTTCTTTTTTTTTTGGGGTTTTTTTTTTGGGCACTAAAATCACAATTTTTCCCCAGTGCCCCCTATAAAAGGGAAGGGGGACACTAAAAGCACCGGCAATTAAAACAAATTAAACTTTAAAACGTAAAATCAAATTAAAATTTGGTTGCCGGGCGTGTCTTTTTGGATGAAACTCTTTTGAGTTTACCTGAAAAAACATAAACATTAAACCGTGCCACCCGCCTGGGTGACACAGCAGACATTTTCAAGACCCCTTTTTTTTTTCTTCCTTTTTATTGTGTTTTTTTTTTTTTTCTTTTTTTTGGGTTTTTTTTTTGGGGCGCTAAAATCACATTTTTCCAAGTGCCCCCTATAAAAGGGGAGGGGGACACTAAAAGCACCGGCAATTAAAACAAATTAAACTTTAAAACGTAAAATCAAATTAAAATTTGGTTGCCAGGCGTGTCTTTTTGGATGAAACTCTTTTTGGAGTTTATCTGCAAAAACAAAAAACATTAAACCGTGCCACCCTACCTGGGTGACACACCAGACATTTACAAGGCCCTTTTTTTTCCTTTTTTTTGTGTTTTTCTTTTTTTTTGTTTTTTTTTTGGGCACTAAAATCACAATTTTTCCCCAGTGCCCCCTATAAAAGGGAAGGGGGACACTAAAAGCACCGGCAATTAAAACAAATTAAACTTTAAAACGTAAAATCAAATTAAAATTTGGTTGCCGGGCGTGTCTTTTTGGATGAAACTCTTTTTGAGTTTATCTGTGAACATAAAAAGACATTAAACCGTGCCACCCGCCCTGGATGACACAGCAGACATTTACAAGGCCCCTTCTTTTTTTTTTGGGGGCGCTAAAATCAAATTTTTTCCAGTGCCCCCTATAAAAGGGGAGGGGGACACTAAAAGCACCGGCAATTAAAACAAATTAAACTTTAAAACGTAAAATCAAATTAAAATTTGGTTGCTGGGCGTGTCTTTTTGGATGAAACTCTTTTTGGAGTTTATCTGCAAAAACAAAAAACATTAAACCGTGCCACCCTACCTGGGTGACACACCAGACATTTACAAGGCCCTTTTTTTTCCTTTTTTTTTTGTGTTTTTCTTTTTTTTTGGGCACTAAAATCACAATTTTTCCCCAGTGCCCCCTATAAAAGGGAAGGGGGACACTAAAAGCACCGGCAATTAAAATAAATTAAACTTTAAAACGTAAAATCAAATTAAAATTTGGTTGCCGGGCGTGTCTTTTTGGATGAAACTCTTTTTGGCCTTTTTAGCAGAGGATGGTTTCGATCCATCGACCTCTGGGTTATGGGCCCAGCACGCTTCCGCTGCGCCACTCTGCTGCTGGTAAAAAGTTAGTTTGCAGGTGCAGCAGGTAATCAGGAAGGCGAATGGAATGTTGGCCTTCATTGCGAGAGGGATGGAGTACAAAAGCAGGGAGGTCCTGCTGCAACTGTATAAGGTATTGGTAAGGCCGCACCTGGAGTACTGCGTGCAGTTTTGGTCACCTTACTTAAGGAAGGATATACTGACTTTGGAAGGGGTACAGAGACGATTCACTAGGCTGATTCCGAAGATGAGGGGGTTGCCTTATGATGATAGATTGAGTAGACTGGGTCTTTACTCGTTGGAGTTCAGAAGGATGAGGGGTGATCTTATAGAAACATTTAAAATAATGAAAGGGATAGACAAGATAGAGGCGGAGAGGTTATTTCCACTGGTAGGGGAGACTAGAACTAGGGGGCACAGCCTCAAAATAAGGGGGAGCCAATTTAAAACCGAGTTGAGAAGGAATTTCTTCTCCCAGAGGGTTGTGAATCTGTGGAATTCTCTTCCCAAGGAAGCAGTTGAGGCAAGCTCATTGAATGTATTCAAGTCACAGATAGATAGATTTTTAACCAATAAGGGAATTAAGGGTTACGGGGAGCGGGCGGGTAAGTGGAGCTGAGTCCACGGCCAGATAAGCCATGATCTTGTTGAATGGCGGAGCAGGCTCGAGGGGCTAGATGGCCTACTCCTGTTCCTAATTCTTATGTTCTTATGTCCTGCCCCTCCAACAGTGCAGCACTCCCTCAGTACTGCCCCTCTGACAGTGCGCCGCTCCCTCAGTACTGCCCCTCCGACAGTGCGGCACTCCCTCAGTCCTGCCCCTCCGACAGTGCGGCACTCCCTCAGTACTGCCCCTCCGACGGTGCAACACTCTTTAATGGGGATTCCAATGGTGAGACTCTCTTTAATGGTGTTTCTGATAGTGAGACTCTATTAGTCTAGAGGTAACAAAAGCATGGATGTGGGCTTCAGCAGCGGATGAGCTGCGACAAGCGCGGAGACGGGCGATGTTACGGAGGTGGAAATAAGCGGTCTCAGTTATGTTGTGGATATGTGGTCAAAAGCTCATTTCAGGGTCAAATATGTCACCAAGGTTGTGAACAGTGTGATTTAGCCTCAGACAGAAGTTGGGGAGAGGGATGGAGTTGGTAACTAGGGAACGGAGTTTGTAGCGGGGACCAAAAACAATGGCTTCGATTTTCCCAATATTCAATTGGAGAAAATTTCTGCTCATCCAGAACTGGATGTCGGACAAGCAGTCTGACAATTTAGTAAGCGTGGAGGGGTGTCTCAAAGCACTTTACAGCCAATGACGCATTTTTGAAATGTAGTCACTGTTGTAATGTGAGAAACGCGGCAGCCAATCTATGCACAGCAAGCTCCCACAAACAGCAATATTATAATGACCAAATAATCTGTTTTTGTTATGTTTATTGAGGGATTAATATTGACCAGATTTAACTTCCCTGCTCTTCTTCGAAATAGTGGCCATGGGATTTTTTACATCTTTTACATCCACCTGAGAGAGCAGACGGGGCCTCGGTTTAACGTCTCATCCAAAAGACGGCACCTCCGACAGTGCAGTACTCCCTCGACCTAGATGTTTGTGCTCAAGTCTCTGGAGTGAGACTTGGACCCACAACCTTCTGACTCGGGCAAGAGAGCTACCCACTCATCATCGTCATCATAGGCAGTCCCTCGAAATCGAGGAAGACTTGCTTCCACTCTCAAAGTGAGTTCTCAGGTGGCTGTACAGTCCAATACGGGAATGACAGTCGCTGTAACAGGTGAGGCAGATAGTCGTTGAGGGAAGGGGTGGGTGGGGGAGTCTGGTTTGCGCTTGCTTTCTCCATGCTCTCGGCAACAAGACTCGGTGCTCAGCGCCCTCCCGGATGCTCATCCTCCAGTTTGGGCGGTCTTTGGCCAGGGATTCCCAGATGCCGGTGGGGATGTTGCACTTTATCGAGGAGGCTTTGAGGGTGTCCTTGAAGTGTTTCCTCTGCCCGCCTGGGGCTCGCTTGCCGTGTAGGAGTTCCGAGTAGAGCGCTTGCTTTGGGAGTGCTGACACACTGTAACAGCGACTATGTATTTCATTGGCTGTCAAGTGCGTTGGGATACCCTGAGGTGGTGAAAGGCACTATGTAAATGTAAGTTCTTATTTCTATTCTTCTATCTGGACTGTACGATGTCTCATTCCTGGTTCCGTCTGTTTCCCTGGCAGAGACTGACCGAGTGGCTCGGATACGGATAGCCACCATGCTGGACGAAGATCGGGCCCAGGAGTTGCTGGGGTTTCTGACGCTCGAGACCCGGGCAGACATTAAAGGACGGGCCACCGAGTATGTGCTGGGCCTGACCGGCAGCCCGGACGGCCGCAGGCTGCTGGTGCGGAGCGCTGGCGTGCTGCGGGCCTTGGTGACGCTGACCGAGGACGCCTCTCGGGCCGTGGCCAGGGACTGCTACCTGGCCCTGGTCAACCTGTCGGCCGACGAGACCGCCCACAGCCAGCTGGTGGGGGACACAAGCCTGCTGCCCACGCTGCTGAGCCACCTGTCCGACCCCGCCTGCCACTTCTCCGCCCAGATCTGCTCCATCCTGTCCAACCTCTCGCGGAAGAAGGACACGTGTGCGGAGGTGTTCCATGCCATTGAGAGCGAGGGCCCGGGCTTGGCGAAGGTTGTGGACATCTTCTGCGCGGAGGGCGACAACAAAATAGTGGACCTCCACTACCTGGGCCCACTGCTGTCCAACCTGACGCAGTTACCAGACGCCAGGCGCTTCGTGCTGGATAAGGACAGGTCTGCTGTGTCACACGTTCCCTCGCAGTACCAACTACTTCTAACTAATGGCAATATTAACTACATGGCACAATGTGAAAGGGAGCGCAGGAACAGAGGGACCTGAGGGGGTCACAGGCATAAAGCTTTGAAGGTTGCAGGACAAGTCGATAAAGGCTGTTAATAAATCACACGGGACCCTCAGCTTTGTTAATAGAAACATAGAGTACAAAAGCAAGGAAGTTATTGCTAAACCTTTATCCATCACTGGTTAGGCCCCAGCTGGAATATTGTTCTGGACGCCACACTGTAGGAAGGATGTCCAGGTCTTGGAGAGAGTACAGGGGAGATTGACCAGAATGGTTCCAGGGATGAGGAACTTCAGTTATGTGGTGTGACTGGAGAAAGTGGGGTTGCTCCCCTTTGAGCAGAGAAGGTTAAAGGGAGATTTGATAAGGTAACTAAGGAGAAACTGTTTCCAGTTGCAGGAGGTTCGGCAACCAGAGGACACAGATTTAAGCTGATTGAAACATAGAAAATAGGTGCAGGAGTAGGCCATTCGGCCCTTCGAGCCTCTACTACCATTCAATATGATCATGGCTGATCATTCCCTCAGTACCCCTTTCCCGCTTTCTCTCCATACCCCTTGATCCCTTTAGCCGTAAGGGTCATATCTAACTCCCTCTGGAATATATCTAACGAACTGGTCTCAACAACTTTCTGTGGTACTACAGGTGTATTGTATTGTGCGTTTCAGAGCTGTGTGAGTGTTTGATGGGACAGTGTAGAGGGAGCTTTACTCTGTATCTAACCTCGTGCTGTACCTGCCCTGGGAGTGTTTGATGGGACAGTGTAGAGGGAGCTTTACTCTGTATCTAACCCGTGCTGTACCTGCCCTGGGAGTGTTTGATGGGACAGTGTAGAGGGAGCTTTACCCTGTATCTAACCCCATGCTATACCTGCCCTGGAAGTGTTTGATGGAACAGTGTAGAGGGAGCTTTACTCTGTATCTAACCCGTGCTGTACCTGCCCTGAGAGTGTTTGATGGGGCAGTGCAGAGGGAGCTTTACTCTGTATCTAACCCGTGCTATACCTGACCATAAATTCTGTGGAGTTGAATGTTAAGTTGAAAATATCCTCAGCACTCCATCCATTTGCCATGATGAACAATAATCAGTGAGGCCTGGTGATATTTAGTGTATACGGTGGAGTGGTGGGAGGCAGAAGGAGCTGCCATTATATATGTGTGTGCGCGCATTCCTATTGCAGTGACCCCATGCCAACCAATGTGCTTTGGTCTTTGTCTCACAGGTGTGTTGTTCAGCGACTTCTCCCCTACACACAGTTCGAGGGTTCCAATGTGCGGCGAGGAGGCGTTGTGGGTACACTTCGCAATTGCTGCTTCGACCATTGTGAGTATTGTACTGCGCTGGTCCGAGTCTCGCCTGCGGGGGGGGGGGAGGGGGGAGGGGGGAGGGGGGGAGGGATATGTAACCTTCTGCAACGTGTGTCTGGGCTGTCAAAATCACCCGGCATTATGCCAATAGGTTGTAGCCAAGGCGGGTGGTCGGTTAGAGACATGAATGGCCTCCTCCTGTTCCTGTGTCTAGCCAAATCTGGGCACCGTGCAGAGAAAAAGAAGGATAGTCTGCATTTTTATTGTACCTTTCACAACCTCAGGATGTCCCAAAGCCATTTACAGCCAATGAATTACATTTGAAGTAAAAACAGAAAATGCTGGAAATACTCAGCAGGTCAGGCAACATAAGCGATGAGAGAAACCGAGTTAACATTTCAGGTCGGTGAGCTTTCATACTTTTGATGTAGAGTCAGTGCTGTAAACTCCCAGCCTGACCACGGCTCCACACTCATACTTTATTTTGACTCTAATTACACTCTGCTGCCGTCTTTTGCTGGAGAACCAGAGACTGAGAGGGAAAAACTAAATCCCAGGTTAGTCATCATCGTGGGATCGCAACTGTACAGAGCGGGGAAAGACCATTGCTGGCCATCTGGCTAATCTGAAATTAATAAGATAACAAAGCATCCATGCCTGCATGCAGCAAGACCTGGACGACATTCAGGCTTGGGCTGATAAGTGTCAAGTAACAATTGCCAGGCAATGACTATCTCCCAACAATTTACAGCAATCTCCAACAATTTACAGCAATCTCCAACTATTTACAATCTATATAAATGACTTGGAAAAAGGGACTGAGTGTAACGTAGCCAAGTTTTCTGACGATACAAAGATGGGAGGAAAAGCAACGTGTGAGGAGGACACAAAATCTGCAAAAGGACATAGACAGGCTAAGTGAGTGGGCAAAAATTTGGCAGATGGAGTATAATGTTGGCAAGTGTATGGAGCCAGCCACAAAGTCTCAATGTGTGTCTCCTGATAAGGTAACTCGCTGTAACTGATCTTAGAATAAGGGGCCGCCCATTTAAAACACAGATGAGGAGCCCGGGTGGGGAGGGGGGTGGAGGGGGAAAGGTGCCGGGGGGAGGGGGGAGGGTGCCGGGGGGAGGGGGAGGGTGCCGGAGGCGGGGGGGGGGGGGAGGGTGCCGGGGGGAGGGGGAGGATGCCGGAGGCGGGGGGGGGGGGGGGGGAGGGTGCCGGGGGAGTGTGGAGGGTGCCGGTGGGGGTGGGGGGTGAGGGCGGCGGTACAGGGTGGAGCACTGCATTGTCGACGATGCCATCTTCACATGGGATATTTGCCTCCTCGGACTGAAGGGGTGACACGTTGCAAAAGTCCAGCTGCAGGTTTGCTGGTGCTATACTGGGCCGTGGTTATTAGCGCGGAGCTCAGCCGCCTCCCGTACCGAACCACAATGTCATCGCCGTGCTGTTGTGTGATCGAGCCTTCCTTTGCCCCCTCCACAGCCTGTCACGAGTGGTTGCTTGGCAGCGAAGTCGACATCCTCCCGTTCCTGTTGCTGCCCCTGGCTGGTCCTGAGGAGTTGAGCGAGAATGAAATGGAAGGTAGGGACAAACAGGGCGAGTGTCATGAAACTACAAGGCTCAGTAGAATCATAGAATGGAGACAGCACAGAAGGGAGACCATTCTGCCCATCCAGCCCATGCCAACTCTCCACAAGGGCAATTCAGCTCCCACCCTTCCCTTTCCCCGCAGCCCTGCAAATTCTTTACCTTCAGGTGCTTAGCCAATTCCTTTTTGAAAGCCACAGTTTGACTCTGCCTCCACCACCCTTCCAGGCCGTGTATTCCAGATCCTAACCACTCACTGCGTAAAAATGTTTTCCCTCATCTTGCCTTTGGTTCTTCTGCCAATCACCTTAAATCTGTGTCCTCTGGTTCTCGACCCTCCCGCCAATGGGAACAGTTTCTCTCTATCTACTCTTTCCAGACCCCTTATGATTTTGCCCACCTCTATCAAATCTCCTCTCAACCTTCTCTGCTCCGAGGAGAACAACCCCAGCTTCTCCAGTCTATCCATGTAGCTGAAGTCCCTCATCCCTGGAATTATTCTTGTAAATCTTTTCTGCACCCTTTCGAAGGCCTTCACATCTTTCCTAAATTGGACACACTACTCCAGTTGAAGCCGAACCAGTGATTTATACAGGTTCATCATAACTTCCTTGCTTTGTACTCTATGCCTCTGTTTATGAAGCCCAGGATCCCATAAGCTTTTTTAACCACTTTCTCAATCAGCCCTGCCTCCTTCAACGATTTGTGCACATGTACCCCCAGGTCTCTCTGTACAATCTTAGGATTGTACCCTTTAGTTTATATTGCCTCTCCTCATTCTTACTACCAAAATTAATTACTTTGCACTTTTCTGCATTAAATTTCATCTACCACGTGTCTTCCCATTCTACCAGCCTGACTATGTCCTCTTGAAGTCTATCACTATCCTCCTCACTGTTCACTATACTTCCAAGTTTTGTGTTATCTGCAAATTTTGAACTTGTACCCTGTACACCCAAGTCCAAGTCATTAATATACATTAAGAAAAGCAGTGGTCCCAGTACCGACCCCTGGGGAACACCACTGTATATCTTCGTCCAGTCCGATAAACAACTGTTCACCACTACTCTCTGTTTCCTGTCACTTAGACAATTCTGTATCCATGCTGACACTGTCCCTTTTATTCCGTGGGCTTCAACTTTGCTGGCAGCCTGTTATGTGGCACTTTATCAAACATCTTTTGGAAATCCATGTACACCACATCAACCGCATTGTCCTCATCAACTGTCGAAATCTCGACTCTCAACTTAACTGAAAACAAGTAAAACTCAGATATAAACAGCTCCGGTAGATGTTCCTTTTAATAGATTTACTTGTATACAAGGAAAAGTCTCAGATTCAAAGGCTCTGCGAAGACTTCTAACAGTAATACAAAAACACACTAGCTTTATACAGAAAACACAAAGAAGTTATGGTTCCATCACGTGTATCAGTTCTGCTCTTGCGGTCAGCAAATACAGATAAGGAGTTCTTCAATCACTTAATTAACCTTTCATCCTGGTCTCACTTTCCTACTTATCTATACAGCCTTTATCTGGAACTTCTAATATTCATCATTGCGACAGTTACTACTTGGGAGTATAAGACTAAAAACAAAAGGGCCGCTCTTTCTGTTAAGGGAGGATCTGTTCAAGGTTCCCTTGCTCACACAGATGGCTCCCACGCTTCTAAATTAATTGGCTATCAATCAAGGTTAACATGTTTATACAGAGGCAGGCTGTCTGCTGTAGGGACTTCTGGGAGAATTGAGACTCCATTTTGTTTCAAAACAAAAGGATACATTTAGCAGAAAATGTAACTTAGAAAGTAAATTTCCACATTCCCTCCTTTTGTCCTTTATAAGGACAACTTAATCCATTCTAATCTTGCACAGTCTTTCATTTTCCATTTTGTTACAAGAGTCTTTAGTAGTTGTTGCTACCATAGTCCTAACCGTGGTCTCGGTTGGTAATGTTGTTTTTCCCAATCTGTCGCAGCAGCACTCAACTAATATGAACAAAGGGTATAGGTCCGAGATTATCAGTAAGAAAACGATCAGTTCCCATAGTCCATACAGTCCCCCAGTCATTCCTTTTTGTCGGGTGCTCTTTTGCAATGGGATGCATGGATCCATGTTGGTCTTTTATCTTTATTTTGCAGTATTAGTTGTCAGCAAGACCTGGTATGGTCCTTCAAATCTTGGTTGTAGGCTGCTTTTTCTTTTAAAAGTTTTGATGTAAACGAAATGTCCAGGCTCCAGATTATGACACTTCCCTTCTGCTGGTTCGACCTGGGCTTCTTTTACCTGTGAATGAAAGCTGGAAATACATTTGGTTAGCGCAATACAATAATTCAATACATTTTCTTCCATTTTGTGGATGTCCATTTGTTTTGCAGTAAACGGTGCAGTAAAAGGTAGTCGTTGGGGACATCCCATAACTATCTCATGCGGTGACAAGCCTGTTGTTCTGTTGGTTGCAGATCGCATTATCATCAAGGCTAAGGGCAGCAGTTCTACCCATTTTAGTCCTGTATCATTACACAGTTTCGCCAGCTTATTTTTAAGCATTCCATTATATCTTTCAACAAGTCTGGCTGATTGCGGGTGGTAACTGCAATGAAAACGTTGGTCGATCTGTAATGCTTTACACATTTCTTTTATAACAGTTCCCGTAAAATGTGACCCGTTATCACTAGAAAGCTTTGCGGGGATTCCGAAGCGGGTTACAATTTCTTTCAACAAAAACTTATCAACAGTAGTGGCATCGGCCTTTTTACAAGGAAAGGCTTCAATCCATCTAGAGAACACATCTACAATAACCAATACTTACTTGAATCCCATACACATAGGTAATTCAATAAAATCCACCTGTAAATGTACAAAAAGCCCCGTTGGATTTGGGTGGGAGGCAGATTCTACTTTTTCCGTTTTACCTGGATTCATTGTCTGACAGGTAACACCGTTTTCACAGATTTGTTTTGCAATTGCCGAAATACCTGGTGCATACCAAGTTGCCAAAATGTAATCCGCCGTCCCCCCTTTGCCCGCATGTGTGAATGTATGAACACATCGGGCAATCCATGGGAGTAAGAATTTGGGCGCTACCATATGGCCGTCGTGGTGAACCCACATCCCTTCTGAATTTTTATAACATTGAGTATTTGTCCAGGTCAACGCCTCCTCCGTACTGGCCTGTGACTGAAAGGCCAGCACATCATTAATAGTGGGTGGTGGATCTGGACAATTATTTTTTCTTAGTGGAAACAATGACACCTGCATCCCCTTTTCTGACAGCGCGGCTGCCTTAGATGCATTTTCAGCTCTGTCTTTTCCAAGCGCTATTTCATTCAACTGGCCCGTATGTGCCTGGTATTTGATAATGGCAAGTTTTATGGGGCATTGAATGGCTCGCAGAAGATTTTCGACTTGTTCTTCATTTTTAATGGTGGTTCCTGAAGAAGTTAGGTATCTGCGAATCTTCCAAATTTGTCCATAGTCATGAGTTACCCCAAAAGCATACCTGGAGTCAGTGTAGATATTAACTGTTTGTCCTTCAGCCAGAATACAGGCCCGAGTCAATGCAAATAATTCAGCTTGTTGGGCTGAAAAGGAATCTGGGAGAGAGGCGGTTTCAACAACCTCAAACTGGGTTACAACTGCATAGGCTGCTTTAGGCTGGCCTTTATCATTTCGCAAGGCTGATCCATCCACATAGTACACTAGATCAGGGTTACATATCTGTTAAGTCAATACATTACCATTTCACATGAATGGGGTTCGCCGTCTTCTTCCGTGGGGGAGTAAGGTGGCTGGATTTAAGGTAGTACATCTTTTAATGCTAAGGTTCGGATCTGATAACAGTTCAACTTGATATTTAGTGGTTCTTGCAGAAGTTAAGTGTTGCGTGGCACATTTCGTGAGTAAAATCTCGACAGAGTGTGGGATATACAAAACAGTCTGATGATTTAGAGTTATTGTCTGAGCCTGTTGTACAGCATAATAAGCTGCTGCCAAAGAGGGAAGACACCCTGGTAGTCCCGTGCCACTGGATCGAGTTGGGTACTGAAATACGCTATCGGTCGCTGCCTGTCCCCATGTAACTGAGTCAGAACAGATTGTGCAAACCCCCACTTGTGCTGGACAAATAAGTTGAATGGTTTAGTGTAATCTGGTAATCCTAAGGCTGGCGCTGACGTGAGGGATTGTTTGAGATTCTGGAAAGCAGTCTGGGATTCTTTATTCCACACCAACTCTTCCGGTAGTGAGGGCATGGACATGTCTAACAATGGCCTAACGATTTCAGAATAATTTATAATCCATTGCCTGCAATATCCTGACATGCCGAGGAAATGTTTCATTCCTCTCTCGGTTAAGGGCAGCATGGCAGAGCAGATTGCTTTTACTCGGTCTTGTGTCAATTGTCTCGTATCTCTGACCAATTCCTGTCCCAGATAGCGAACCCTTTCTGAGACAAATTGTAACTTCGCCTTTAACACCTTGTGTCCTTTCGAGGCTAAGGCTTTTAATAATGCCAGAGAGTCTGTTTCGCAGGCTAACTTGGAGGGTGAGGCGAGCAGTAAATCATCATCATACTGCACAAGTGTGGAGCCTGCCGGTAAAATCACGTCTTTCAGATCCTTCTTTAAGCATTGCGAAAATATAGTTGGGCTTTCGGTAAATCCCTGTGGGAGTCTTGTCCACGTATATTGGCGTCCTTTATACGTGAAGGCAAACAGGAATTGGGACTCTGGGTGAATGGGTATTGAGAAAAGTGCTGAACATAAATCAATCCCTGAATAATACGTTGAATTTGCCAGAATACTGGTAAGTATAGTTGCAGGATTAGGCCCCACTGGATAAGTTGGAAATACAGATTCATTCACAGCTTGGAGGTCTTGGACAAACCTCCATTTGGACTTTTGAACCGGAAAAATCGGTGTGTTACACGGACTTCTAGTTGGAACTATTATTCCCTGAGCCAGCAGAGATGTAATGACTGGCTCGATACCCTGTTCTGCGGCTGGCGACAAAGGATACTGGGGTTTCTTGGGAAGTGGTACGCCTGAGTTAATCGTTACTTTATAGGGCTTTGCAGTAAGCATTATTCCCACCTCATTAGGGTGTGTAGACCATAGGTGCTCTGGGACTTTAGCAACAAGTTCTGCTGTTTCTTGTTGCAATGGGAAGCTAGTAACCGGAAGTATCTTTTCTTCTAAGATATCATCGAAATATATTTTACTATTCAACTTGACCGAATAGCCTTCCCCTCCTTCGTGCTGCCCCAGTATTCCATTAAGTGTGTGCCACTTCTTTTGTACTGGAGTTTGTACAAGCCCCTCACATCCCTGTTCGCTGAAAACAAGGGGATAAATACTAATGCCTCAGCGCAAGTGCCCACCTTTGTATGCGAGCTATCAACTTATAACTATACCATCCGCCATAGGCCAGGCACCGAGAACTGTGCGGATGCTCTCAGTCGGCTACCATTGCCCACCACAGGGGTGGAAATGGCACAGCCTGCAAACTTGTTGATGGTGGCGCAGCCCGCAGACTTGTTGATGGTCATGGAAGGGTTTGAAAATGATAAATCACCTGTCACGGCCCGCCAGATTAGGACTTGGACCAGCCAAGATCCTCTGCTGTCCCTAGTTTAAAAAAAACTGTGTACTGCATGGGAGCTGGGCCAGCATTCCCGTTGAAATGCAAGAGCCAATCAAGCCGTTCCAGTGGCGAAAGGCTGAACTGTCCATTCAGGCAGACTGCCTGTTGGGTAACCGCGTAGTGCTACCAAAAAAGGGCAGGGAGACGTTCATCTCAGATCTCCACATCACACACCCGGGTATAGTAATGATGAAAGTGATAGCCAGATCCCACGTGTGGTGGCCCGGTATCGACTCTGACGTAGAGTCCTGTGTACGGCAATGCAGCGTATGTGCTCAGTTGGGCAGCGCGCCCAGAGAGGCACCACTAAGTTTGTGGTCCTGGCCCTCCAGACCATGGTCGAGGATCCATGTTGACTATGCGGGCCCGTTTCTCGGTAAAATGTTCCTGGTGGTGGTGGATGCTTTTTCAAAATGGATTGGGTGTGAAATGGTGTCGGGAGGCACTGCCACCGCCACCATTGACAGCCTGAGGGTCATGTTTGCCATCCACGGCCTGCCTGACATACTGGTCAGTGACAATGGGCCATGTTTCACCAGTGCCGAATTGGAGAGTTCATGACCCGCGGTGGGATTGGGCATGTCGTCTAGGCCCTGTTAGGGCTAGCCTCCGAAGGGCAGGCAGAGCGGGCGGTGCAGACCATCGGGCACAGCCTTGGACAAGTCGCAGAGGGCTCACTCCAAACCCGCCTGTCCCGAGTACTGCTCAGCTACCGCACGAGACACCACTCGCTCACCCCGGCTGAGCTACTCATGAAAAGGACAGATAAAACCAGGCTCTCGCTGGTTCACCCCAGCCTGAATGATCAGGTAGAAAGCAGGCGGCAGCAACAAAATGTGGGCGATGGTCGCGCCACTGTGTCAGGGGAAGTTGGTCTGAGTGACCTTGTGTGCGTGCTGGACTGTGGACGTGGTCCCAGGTGAATCGCGGGCACGGTGATAGCTAGAGAGGGGAATAGGGTGTTTGTAGTCTAACTAGACAATGGACGGATTTGCGGAGGGCACCTGGACCAGGCGAGGCTGCGGTTCACAGACTGCCCTGAACAACCCACAACAGACACCACCTTTTTCGAGCCCACGGCACACACCCAGAGGATCAACGACACCACGCTGGACCAGGAAATCGAACCCATCACGTCCAACGGCCCAGCAAGGCCAGGCTCACTTGGCAGTCCAGCAGGGCCAACAACACGCCAGCCCAGCGAGGGCA
This sequence comes from Pristiophorus japonicus, assembly GCF_044704955.1. Taxonomy (NCBI): domain Eukaryota; kingdom Metazoa; phylum Chordata; class Chondrichthyes; family Pristiophoridae; genus Pristiophorus; species Pristiophorus japonicus. Next base: position 643,755 of record NW_027253707.1, read on the forward strand.
CAGCCAACACACCAGAACAGACATTTGTACCGAGGTGATCCACCAGGGAAAGAAAGGCTCCCGACCGCCTCACCTTGTAAATAGTTTTCACTTTGACTTTGCGGGGAGAGTGATGTTGTGTATCTGTAAAGCATGCACTCCCATGTTCCGCCACCAGGGAGCTCATCCCCTGAAGTCCCAAGGGATCCCAGCATCCCATGGGAGCACTGTATATAAGCCGGCCCCTAAGGCCTGTTCCTCACTCTGGAGTGTCTTAATAAAGACTGAGGTCACTGTTACTTTAACCTCCCAGTGTGCAGCCTCATCTGTGTTAGGAACACAATACCATTGGTCCTGGTGACTTATCTACTTTTACAGCCAGCCTTTATAGTACCTCCTCCTTATCAGTTTTGATCCCATCCAGTATCTCAATTACCTCCTCTTTAACTATGACTTTGGCAGCATCTTCTTCCTTGGTAAAGACAGATGCAAAGTACCCATTTAGTACCTCATCCATGTCTTCTGCCTCCATGTGTAGGTCTCAATTTTGGTCTTTATTTAGCCCCATCCCTCCTCTGACTACCCAATTACTATTTGTGGTGTCCTTACACCTTACTATAGAATCACACGAGGCATGCACTGCAGACAAAGTCACTACGTGACCTGAACCTTTATTCCCAGAAGAAGTGATGACCCTGCGTGGGACCTCCCTTTATATACCTAGATGACCAGGTGAGGAGTGTCTCCCACAAGTTCACCCCCTGTGGTCAAGGTGTGCATTACTCAGGTGTATACAGTGTACAGTGTTGTTACATAAAGGTTACAGTTATGTGAAGGTTACAAACATGATATCACCTTCCCCCCCCCAACGTCTTTGGGTCAAAGATTGAGTCTTTCAGGCGGTCGACAGTCTCTCGTGGAGCGCCGCAGTTGGGGCTCTGGTTGTTGGGCTTTGGCATGCGTCCCTGTCGCCTGAGGTGATTCCGGCCTGTCCGGTCTGGCCGCAGGGTCTGTACATGCTAGTGAATGTCCTTGTTGCTCGTTCTCTGGCAGTGGTGTGGGTGACATCTCATGATCTTCCTCAGGTTCCTCAGTGTCCATGCTGAACCTTTTCTTTACTTGGTCCAGATGTTTGCGGCATATCTGCCCATTGTTAAGTCTGAGCACTATGACCCTATTCCCCTCTTTACCAATTACAGTGCCCTCAAGCCACTTGGGTCCCAAAGCATGATTGAGAATGAATACAGGGCCATTGATATCTATGCATCTCCCCACTGAGTTGTGATTATGGCACTCGATTTGGGACTGGCGCTTGCCCTCAACAATGTCTGATAGGGCTGGATGAATGAGGGATAGCCGCGTTTTAAGCGTGCGTTTCATGAGTAGTTCCGCGGTCGGGATTCCCGTGAGCGAATGCGGCCGGGACCTATAGGTCAGCAGGAGGCGCGATAGGCGGTACTGAAGGGAGGGTCTTTGAATCCGGAGCATGCCCTGTTTTATGATTTGGACCGCACGTTCCACCTGGCCATTGGAAGCCGGCTTGAACGGTGCTGTCCTGATGTGTTTGATACCATTACCCGACATAAACTCCTGGAATTCATAGTTGGTGAAACACAGGCCGCTGTCGCTAACCAGGATGTCCGGCAAGCCGTGGGTCGCAAGGACTGTACGCAGACTCTCCACGGTAGTGGATGTTGTGCACGAATTCAATATGATGCACTCGATCCATTTCGAGTATGCATCGACAACAATCGGGAACATTTTTCACATGAACGGGCCCGCGTTGTCTACGTGAATACATGACCATGGCCTGGTGGGCCTGGGTCACGGGCTGAGTGGGGCCTCCTGGGGCATTTCCCAGCTGAGCACACGTCATGCACCTGCGAAACCAGTGTTCCAGGTCTGAGTCAATTCCCGGCCACCATACATGCAACCGGGCAATGGCCTTCATTAGCACGATGCAGGGTGCTCGCTGTGGAGTTCCCTGATGAATGCTTTCCTTTCTGGGGCATGACTACCTGGCTGCCCCATAACAGGCAGTCGGCTTGGATGGAGAGTTCATCCATCCGTCTCTGAAACGGCCTGACCCCTCGGGACGCGCTTTGTGTGCGGGCGCCCAATCCCCAGTCAGGACACATTTCTTTATCAGGGATAGGAGGGGATCTCTATTGGTCCAGATTTTGATCTTGCGGGCTGTGATGGGGGAGCCTGCGGTGTCGAAAGACTCAACGGCCATGACCATCTCCGCACTTTGCTCCGACGCCCCCTCGGTGGTGGCCAGTGGGAACCTGCTGAGCGCGTCAGCGCAATTTTCGGTGTCTGGCTGGTGCCGTATGGTGTAGTCATACGCAGCCAGTGTGAGGGCCCACTGCTGTATGCGAGCTGACGCATTGGCATTGACAGCCTTGCTGTCGGACAACAGGGATGTTAACTGTTTGTGGTCCATTTCTAACTCGAACCTTCTGCCGCATCTTTTTCTGGTGTACCTTTTTCACCCCGTAGATACATGCGAGTGTTTCCTTTTCAACCATCCCGTATCCCCGTTCTGCTTGGGAGAGCAACCTGGAGGCATAAGCCACAGGTTGGAGTTGGCCGTCATCATTACTCTGCTGCAACACGCACCCAACCCCATAGGATGATGCATCACACGTTAAAACTAGTTTCTTACAGGGGTTGTACAAGGTCAACAGCTTGTTAGAACAAAGCAGATTCCGCACCCGATTGAAAGCCCATTCTTGACAGTCTCCCCAAAACCATTCACAACCCTTACGCAGGAGCACGTGCAGCGGCTCCAGCAATGTGCTTAAGTTCGGCAGAAAGTTCCCGAAGTAGTTCAATAGTCCTAGAAATGACCGCAACTCCGATGTGTTTCTGGGCCTGGGCGCACGACGGATCACCTCCGTTTTGGATTCGGTAGGCCAGATCCTGTCTGCGGCAACCCTCCTGCCCAAAAACTCGACCTGTGGGGCCAAAAACACACACTTGGACTTCTTGAGTCGCAAGCCTACCCGGTCCAGTCGGCGTAGCACCTCCTCCAGGTTGTGGAGGTGTTCCTCAGTGTCTCGACCCGTGATTAGCATGTGATCTTGGAATACGATTGTTCCTGGGATGGATTTAAGCAAGCTTTCCATGTTCCTCTGGAAGATAGCGGCCGCTGAACGAATGCCAAATGGACACCTGCTGTAAACAAATAGCCCCTTGTGCGTAGTGATGGTGGTCAGAAGCTTGGATTCTTCAGCCAGTTCCTGAGTCATGTAGGCTGAAGTGAGGTCCAACTTGGTGAACAGCTTGCCACCTGCCAGCGTGGCAAAAAGATCCTCCGCTCTCGGAAGCGGGTATTGGTCCTGTAGTGACACTCGGTTGATGGTGGCCTTGTAGTCGCCACAAATCCTGATCGAGTCATCCGCTTTAAGGACAGGAACGATGGGGCTTGCCCAGTCACTGAATTCAACAGGCGATATTATGCCCTCTCTTAGCAGCCTGTCCAACTCACTCTCAATTCTCTCCCACATCACATACGGCACAGCTCTGGCTTTGTGGTGCACTGGTCTGGCGTCCGGGGTGATGCGGATCACTACTTTGGAGCCCTTAAAAGTCCTGACACCTGGTTGAAAAAGTGGCTCGAATTTCTGTAGGGCCTGTGAGCATGAACTTCGCTCCACAGATGAAATGGCATGCACATCCCCCCATTTCCAGTTCATCTCGGCTAACCAGCTCCTTCCCAAGAGCGCGGGACCATTCCCCGGGGCAATCCAGAGTGGCAGCCGGTTCTCCGATCCATTGTGTGTGACCACCAACATTGCACTGTCTAGTACTGGGATGATCTCTCTGGTGTACGTCCGTAACTGCGTGTCAATGCGTTCCAGTTTGGGCCTGTTAGCTTTGAGTGGCCATAGTTTTTCAAATTGTTGGGCACTCAAGTGACTGGCTAGCTCCTGTGTCCAGCTCCATGCGTACCGGGGTGCCATTTAATAGAACTTTCATCATCATAGGTGGCATTTTGGTATACGAGCTGTGGACGCCTGCCACATGAACCCGCTGGACTTCAGCATCCATAGCTTTGCCCCAAGCATCACCCTGCCTTGCAGACCCCTCGTCTGGTTCCTCTGCCTCGTAAACTAGCCTCGCTACGGGCTTTCTGCACATTCTGACCAGATGTCCACTGAAGTTACAGTTTCTGCAGATAAATTGCTGAAACCTACAGGTTTTCGCAGCATGTCTGCCACCGCACCTCCAGCAGGAGCTGAGATTGTTGTGAACAAAGGAACTGTTAACAAGCATTCCTCTCTGATTGTCTCTTTGATTACTCCTGAGCACTCTGTTGCTGAGTGTCAATGGTCCTATTCCGGGACGTATTGTCCCTTGTGATGGCATGAATTGCCGATCCCCCTGCCATTGTCTCGGTTGCTGGCCCACCCTAGAGTCTGGGTGGTGTCGAATTGCCCTTGCCTGCCTGCAGGGTTCTGAGTCTCGTTTACAATGTTAACTCCCTGGTCCATCGCCACGTTGGAACCAGGGCTGCGCACATAAATTATCTTGGTCTCCTCTTCCCCTGCCATGAATGTCTGATCTATCAATGTTATCCTTTCCAAAGTCAAGTCCTTGGTCTCAATAAGCTTCCTGAAAATCCCGGCATGATCAATGCCCTCAATGAAGAAATCCCTTAACATCTCCCCGCTGCAGGCGTCGGTGAACTTACAGAGGCTGGCCAAACGCCGAAGGTCCGCAACGAAGTCAGATATGCTTTGCCCCTCCTGACGCCGGTATGTATAGGCCATGTGTATACTGCTCGCCGGTTTGAGGTGCTCACCGATCAGAGTGCTGAGCTCTTCAAAAGACGTGTCCGCCGGCTTCTCGGGTGCGAGTAGGTCTTTCATCAGCGCATACATCTTGGATCCACAGCGGGTCAGTAGATGCGCCCTCCGCTTGCCAGCCGCTTCCTCTCCCAGCCAGTCCTTCATGACAAAGCTCTGCTGGAGCCTCTCAACGAAATCATCCCAGTCCTCACCAACACAGTACCGTTCCTCTGTGCTACCGGTGGCCATCCTCGTGGGTCGTTGATTCCCGTTTCTCGTCGCCAAATGTGGTGTCCTTACACCTTACTATAGAATCACACGAGGCATGTACTGCAGACAAGGCCACAACGTGACGTGAACCTTTATTCCCAGGACCAAGAAGTGCTGACCCTGTGTGGGACCTCCCTTTATATACCTGGATGACCAGGTGAGGAGTGTCTCCCACAAGTTCACCCCCTGTGGTCAAGATGTGCATTACTCAGGTGTATACAGTGTACAGTGTTGTTACATAAAGGTTACAGTTATGTGAAGGTTACCAACATGACACTATTTATATGCCTATAGAAAGCTTTTGGATTCCCTTTTATGTTAGCTGCCAATCTGTTCTCATGCTCTCTCTCTGCCCCTCGTATATCCTGTTTCACTTCCCCTCTGAACTTTCTATATTCAGCCTGGTTCTCACTTATATTCTCAACCTGATATCTGTCAGATGCCCCCTTTGTCTGCTTCCTCTTACTCTCTATCTCTTTCGACATCCAGGGAGCTCGGGCTTTGTTTGCCCACCTTTCCCCCCCCCCAGTGGGAATGTACATCGACTGTACCCGAGCCATCTCCTCTTTAAAGGCAGCCCATTGTTCGATTACAGTTTAGCCTGCTAATCTTTGATTCCAATTTACCCGGGCCAGGTCCATTCTCAACCCACTGAAATTGGTCTGCGTCCAGTTAAGTATTTTTACTCTAGATTGCTCCCTATTCGTTTCCATGACTAATCTAAACCTTATGATACTGACACTAGCTCTACTTGACCCACATCATTCTCCGAATCCAGCAATGCCTCCTTCCTCATTGGACGGGAAATGTACTGATCAAGAAAGTTCTCCTGAACACACTTCAGAAATTCTTCCCCCTCTCCGCCCGTTACACAATTACGATCCCAGTGTATTTTAGGATAGTTGAAGTCCCCCATTATCACTACTCTATAGTTTTTGAACCTCTCTGTAATTGCCCTGCAAATTTGCTCCTCTATATCATTCCCACTAGTTTGCGGCCTATAGAATATACCTAGTCGTGTAATGGCATCTCTATTGTTTCTCAACTCTAACCAAATCGATTCTGTCCTTGACCCCTCCAGGACATTCTCCCCCTCCAGCACGAATATTCTCCTTAATACTGTCACCCCACCTCCTTTCTTTCCTTCCCTATCTTTCCTGAACACTTTGTATCCAGGAATATTTAAAGCCCAATTCTGCCCTTTTTTGAGCCAGGTCTCCGTTATCACCATGGTGTCATATTCCCATGTGTCTATTTGCACCTTTAGCTCACTAACTTCGCGCATTCACACACCTGCACTGTAAACCTACCTTAGACCATCCTGTATTCTCTCTGTCTGACCCCACAGAATACAGTACTATTTCTTGCTTTAGTGCTCTCTGTCTCTCCCAATCCTTTGTGCACCATATTTCTCCTTTCTAATGCTACATCCTGGTGCCCATCCCCCTGCCAAATTAATTTAAACCCTCCCCAACAGCACAAGCAAACCACCCTCCCCCCGCCCCCCCCCCCCCGCCCCGTGAGGATATTGGTCCCAGATCTGGTGAGGTGCAACCTGTCCAGCCTGTATAGTCCCACATGCCCCAGAACCAGTCCCAATGTCCCAGGAATCTAAAGCCCTTCCTCCTGCACTATCTCTCCAGCCACGCATTCATCTACTCCATCCTCCTATTTCTGTACTCACTAGCTCGTGGCTCCGGGAGTAATCTGGAGATTACTACCTTTGAGGTCCTGCTTTTCAATCTCTTTTCTAGCTCCCTAAAATCTGCCTGCAGGACCTCATCCCTCTTTCTATCTATGTCATTGGTCCCGATATGGACCATGACCTCTGGCTGTTCACTCTTTCCCTATCCTTCCCCCCCCGAGAATGCTCTGCAGCCGCTCAGTGACATCCTTGATCCTGGCACCAGCGAGGCAACATACCATCCTGGAGTCATGTCTGCGGCCTGTCTGTTGCCCTAACTATCGGGGATAACACCGGAAGAGATTTGGAAAGCTCTGTGCTGACGGAGGCAGAGTTTACCATGACCTGCCCAAAGAGCATTAACCGGTTGGACGAGTATTATTTTATGCTTACCCTTCTCTTCTGAAGGTGCTGACTCACCACTGGGGCAGTGGTGTCTGATGGAATTAACCATTCTTTCCTTTTGTGAGCCTAGACGGTGAACGTCGATGTGCTATTCAACTGTGGAGGGTATCGTAGCCGTGCTCAATCCTGTCCCCACACACGCATTCACGGCCTCGGGTCATCCAGAGCTTAATTGCCGTGTTATCAGAGAACGTTGCAAATTGCAATGCGTTGTCAGTTTCCGATTCCAGCTCAGAAGCGCACAGCATTTTACAGATAGCTTTAGACCCGGCACAAAGTATGGCAGACGTGTGTTCACAATCAGCGAATGTAACGTGCTAATTAATAGATAGATGTCGAAGTTCCTTTTTGAATATGTATAAGGCCGCGGAGTTGCCAGCTGTGAGTGGCTCTTGGGCAAGTTGCTGCTTCTGGGTCGTGGTCCCTGGCACAAAGCTACTGAGTACCCCCAGGGAACGCTTTCACCGGATGTACACTGTGGAATTCTGTCTCCTAATTCATCATCATAGGCAGTCCCTCGGAATCGAGGAAGACTTCCTTCCACTCTTAGCATGAGTTCTCCTAATTAATTAAGTGACGGAAACCAGATTGGAGGGATTCAAACATGGAGAAAGGGTGGGCACAGATCGAGGAGCCAACAACACATTCAGCAACTTTGGAGGTTGGAGTTGGGACATTAGTTTGCCAGGGCAGAGGGTGATTGTTCTTTTTAGGAAGGGGTTGCTTTAATAGAGAGGGCACCATTTTCGATGCCAGCTAACATGGGGCGCCAGGAAGGGAAGTTGGGTGGTGCGCTGATTAGTGGGAAAGGCTTCAAGGGAGCAGGAGGTGGGTCTCACGGACAGGATGAACTCCGAGGGCGTGAGGAGAGATAGCAGAGACGTGGGTTCAGGGCCAGGGCAGGAGGTTTGTCTTGGTGTGCAAGAGGAAGGGAGGGAAGCGATAGAGGTAGCTGAATGGATGGTCTCAATCTTTAAAAAAAAAGTCAATGAGCTTCTCGCCCTTCTAGTTGGCGGGGGAAGAGGGGTTTATGAAGGTGGTTGGTCACGGAGAAAAGAAGCTGGGGGTTATCTTTGCTCTCGAGGATAATCCTGGAGTAAGGAGCAGTTTTGGCGGAGGAGATTGTGGCATGCTATGGTCTAGTATGGTCTGGAGATGGATGGTTAAACTCGTGCTTCCGTCTGCGCCCCTTGGACTTGAGGGAGCGAAGGAGGGGTTCTACCGGGGGGATTGACCGGGATGGAAGAGAGTAACAGTTTTGCTGGGCACAAGGGCATCAAAGGTGTATCTGACAGAATGGTTAACCAGATTGACGGCTGCAGAATTATTGTGGCAAATGGAAGGCCAAAGGCCAGACAGGGTTTAAGAAAGTGCAGTGGTAAGAGATTTGGGGCAGAGGTTTTTCTAGGGCCAGGCACTGAAGGAAGTGGGATGTGGATGGTGAGCGATACAAGGAAGTGGTTAGACATGGCCTGTCGGTGAGCGAGACCTTGGGAACAGAGAAGCCACGGGAGATGGCACTGTCGAGGGGGTGACTGCGAGCCTGGGTAAGAGTTTATACAGTACAGAGGAGATGTTGAGGGAAGGCAGCAGGTCAGTGAATCGAGGGAAGAGAGAGCAGGGAAGATTGAAATCCCTGAGGATGAGGAGTTTCTCAGTACGGAAGCTGATGGAGGAAAGCAAAGAGGCTATCCACTGTCCCCCGCCTTGCTTTTCTCGCGAGAGCAAGGGTTATTGACACGAGGGTTGGGAGAAGCTGAGGTGGTCTAAGGAGCAGAACGTGCAGAGACCCAGATGTGTTTTGGTGATGGGCGTCACGGCAGTGCTTTGGGCAGGGGGGGGCGGGTGATGGCAAGTCGTGCAGCCAGGCAGAGAGGCTTCGAAAGGGACATCCGTCTGAGTCCAGAACGTCGACACCGTCATCCGCAATAAGGGCAGGAGGCCGAGGGGCAGGGTGAGTGGGAGGGATTGCGGTTGGCAAGGTTAGCCCCCCCCCCCACACCTCCTCCACATTGAGCAAGTTGGGGGGGGGGGGGTGGGGGGGGTTACTGATAGAGGCAGTGACGGGCGAGACCGAGCAAGGCAGAGTGAGCGGGAAAGGTCAGGGGGCAGCACAGTAGGTCAGCTGACACCTGTTTGTGGCCCAGCCCAGATTCTCTTTCCCGATGCTAAGATTTTAGATTTCCAGCAAAAAAAATAATTGTTTTAATTTAGGGGTCTGGCGTGTGGGTTGTGTGCGCGATGGCTGCAGTCTGCCTCCTGACCTCCAGCCCCTCTCTGCATCCCGATACAGGCCTGCCCATCGATCTGCAGTACCTGCCCGAGGACAAGCAGCGCGAGCAAGACCCAGACATCCGCAAGATGCTCCTCGAAGCCATCAACCTGGTACGTACCTGCCGAGCCGTGTGAATAGAAAGCAAGAACGTGCATTTATAAAGCGCCTTTCGCATCCTCAGGGCCTCCCAAAGTGCTTCACAGCCAATGAAGCCTTTTTTTTGAAGCGCAGTCACTGTTGTAATGTAGGAAACGCGGTTGCCAATTTGCGCACAGCAAGCTCCCACAGGCAGCCGTGTGATAAATGACCAGCTAATCACCCAGCGTGTGCAACCGATCAATTATTACCCCCTTTAATTTTTTTTAAGCCCCGGTGTTTAACTTTTATATTTAGCCCTGCGTTCCCCCTCCTGAAGGCGGCGACTCTCGCTGGGGTAGGGCTCCCCCAGCCACAGGCAGCCGACTGGTGCCTTCCTCATCGTTGCGACTGAGTTTACTTCAGTGTGCAGGACACACTTGAACCCTGCATTGGTTGCTGCTGGGCTTGTTCCAGTATCTGAGAC